>NC_086290.1:26928419-27625511 GCF_963924245.1 Chroicocephalus ridibundus
AGGAGGGGGAAAAAAAAAGAACTTATCTACGAAAAGCCCAAGGGATCACTCCAGTATATATTTAACCAAACTGCAATTAAAGACAGTATCAGCTTGTATCATTTAGAGCTAATGCAATAATAATGGTAAATTACAGGGCCAAAATGGCTTGTGATAGCAGCCTCCGTATTCCCAATAGTTTCCACGTCGTTGTAATTAATGCCAGGGTGAGCAGTTGGTGAAAGAAAATTTCGTGGAAGGGACATCTTGGTTTTCAAATCGAATAGAAATAGACTGCTTTGCACACACCATTGACTCTTGCATTTTTTTTTTCTCATCGAAATATCGATTTTACGGCCGATCTGTAAATATACGAACATGTTGGGCTGAGCGCGGACGCCGGGGGGGAGAGGGCGGCAGAAGGAGCGGTGACAGTCCCTGCCGCGTCTGCAGCTTCTCCGCCGAGGAGCGGCCGCAGCATCATTTTTTGCCTGACAAATGGAGAAGAGAGAAGAGAGGGCTGCGAGCTAAAAAAAAAAAAAAAAAAAAAAAAAGCCCCGGGATTTTGCTGGGTGCCTTCTCGGCAGTAGATTAAAGGCGCACCTTTTCCAGGCTGAAAGACGATTAATATTTTCTCAGCGACATGGGAAGCCCAGGCACGGACAAAAGCATAAAAAGCGGACGAAATCATTTCTCTACGTTGTTTGTTTTTTGTGTTTTTTTTTTTTCTTACAGAATATCCCTGTAATATTTGTAAACACACATCTGTTTAGCCAGCCAATTAATGTTAAACCAATGTTTGGACTTAGTACACATCTGCTATAAACATGAGTAATGCATAGCATTCGCAGTAAAAATACTGATTAGTATGAATTAATCCATCTGATATGTGTATTAAAAGGCATTTAAATATGTTGTTTTAAGAAGTTCTCATAACCCTGGATGCCATATTTAAAAACAAACATCAGTACGCAATGTTTTGCAGCCTCTTAAACAAATAATCTCGCTTTGATTTAAATAACATTTATTTTACATGACCAAACACAATAAATAACGTAATATACAAAGCTTTATAATTATTGCACATTTGTAAAATATTTTACAGTGAGTTCGTACAGCCAGCAATATTTAAAGCACAAAGACTTTATTTACAGTTTCATATAATAATCAGGTCCAACGGACCTAACATAAAATGAATTTATGTTAATTTTACCAACCAGCGTCCTCATCGATCATGTAATAGACATATATCTGTATTTTGGAAAAATGTAAACATTATTGCCAAAATCGTCGTATATACATCCCATACTTGTGTGATCATAACAAACGATTCCAACGATCGAAAAGGTTAAGCTGGTAAAAGAGTGCTACGTTTTGGTCTATTTTCTTTAGCCTTAAATTATATATTAATAAAAAAATTTCAATGTAAACTCAGTGAACAACAGCTGGTATAATCGATATTTTTACATAAGTAGTCTTCCTATTCGTTCTTTACAAAATGAGAAATTTTTGGGTTGGGTGTCTTCTACCGTGCTTTAAAGTTCTCTACCCAGAAAATGTACACGTCTTGTCAGGAATCCGCTCCAGAAGCCCGGGGATATTTCTCCTTTGCCCTTGCCTACCCCTGCACAAGAAATCTGTCCCGTTGTACAAAAAAAAAAAAAAAAAAACAAAAAACAAAAAAAAACCAAACCCAAAAAAACCCAAACCTACGATTTATGTTCACTGAACAAAACAGCATAGCCTTTAAAATAATTTCCTGAAAGTTCATTATTAGAATATGAAAAAATCCAGTGTCTTAAAAATAGAAGTATTTCAGGACACTTATTCGAAATATATAATAGAGATTTCTTTTCTTTTCTTTTCCTATTTTTGTGTGTGCGTGTGTGTACGTGTGTGTGTGTATTCACATTCACACAGGGCCTAAACAAGCAATAGCAAGTTAGATGAGGGCTTCAACTCCTCAGAAAAATCTCATTATGTGAAGAGTGAAGTGGCTCTGTAGGGAGCATTATGGAAATATCTGGGTTTGATTTAATGAGGCTCTTCACATCGGTGGAATATCAACTTAACGGAGAAAAGTCTACCCGGGGCGTCCAAGTTACCAAAATGAAAATTGGCAATTGAGATGATAAGAAAGTGGCTTTCTTGTGCGAAATCACTTCAGGTAACAGAGATAACATTAAATAACATACATTCTATGCACCAAGAACAATGTTTTATGTACCAAGTCTCTTATCTGTCTCTTCTAATGACTTCCCTTAGCGGGTTGTTAGTACTTGACAGCAGGTCTCTGTGCGGGGAACTTTTTTCCAATTCCACATTCAAAGGAGGTCCATCAGAGAACATGATTGGCAATTTTCGTCATAATCTGCACATTATTAGCATCAAAATTGACATGGCAGTAACACTGGTGGTTTTTGATGTGCCTTTCTTCAAGTTCAAGGAAGTCCCTCCAGTAGCAGTGGTTTGGTATAGCAGGTCTCAGTTACCCAGTGGTGGCTTTTCAGAGGCAAAGGCGCGATAGAGATGCGTGAGAAATAAATCCAAGGGCCGTTTTACCGAGAGGAGAGAAAGACGCTAAGAAAAAGAATTAAATTTAGAAAACTGTCTGGAAGGTAAATGCTTCAGGACGACAGCCTACACCTAGAGAGATTCAAGTATTTCCCAGATAGCGTGGATTATGGTAGTTAGAAAGCATGAGCTTAAAAAAATGCCTCTCGCCATCCTGTCAATCTCACACTTCTCTTCCCGTCACTGGCCCGGCCGCGGCAGCCTCATTAGCTACCGCTTGTCGCACAGAAATACGCGAGACGTTGCCCGTTTAGTCGAACTCAGACCGAAATAATAATAATAATAATTAAAAAAGAAAAAGAAAAAGAAAAAAGAAACAAAACAAAAAAGCCAGGAACACATTCCCTTCCGCCGTCTCCCCCCTCCCTGCACCCGCCGGCCCGGCCGCCCGCAGCCCCGCGGAGCCCCGGCGCCGGGCAGCGCCCGGTTAGCGCGCACGGTGGGGCCGCCTCAGCGGGGGGTGCAAAATCCGCGGAGCGCCCTCCCCGCCGGGCCCCGCGCCCCTTCCGCGGCGGGGCGGTCAGCAATAAAAAAATAGACAGAACTTTTTGGCCGAGCCTGGGGGCGCCCCCCGACCCGGTCGTGTGTGTGTCCCCGACATCCCCCCCCGCGACCCCCCGGTACAAAACGCCCCCCGCCCCCGGGCCCGGGCCGGGGTAGTTATCTGGTGAGCGGCGCCTCCTCCCGCTGGTCCGGCGAGGCGACGGCGGCCTTGCTGAGCACGGCGGCCGAGTAGGGGAGGAAGCCGCTCTCGGAGCGCTGCCCCGCCGCCGTGCAGGGGAAATCGGCGGCGGCGGAGCCCCGCGATCCCAGCGCCGAGGCCGCCGCCGCCGCCGCCGCCGCCGTCTGGCTGCTGTGGCAGCTGAGGCAGGAGCAGGGCGCCGAGCCCCCCGGCGGGCCCGACCCCGCCGCCGCCGCCGCCGCTGCCGCCGCCGCCGCCGCCGCCGAGGCGGCCGCGCTGCTATTGAGGCCGGCGGCGGCGGCGGCCGGCGCCTGGTAGAGGCCGGGGTGTCGGAAGCTGCAGAGCAGCTCCGGGCGGGAGTAGGGGTGGGAGAGGGCGCGGAAGGTGTCCAGCGGGCGGATGGAGGTGGCGAAGGGCGCGGCGGCGGCCCCCGAGGCGGCGGCGGCGGCGGCGGCGGCGGTGACCCCGACGTGCGGGTAGTAGTGGAGCGGGACGTGGGAGTGGAAGGGGTAGGGCAGGCTGCCCGTGGCCGCTGCGTGGGTCATCATGTAGGTGTAGAAGCTGGGGTCGGCCGGGTGGGGCCAGGACATGGCCAGGCGCTGCCGCTTGTCCTTCATCCGCCGGTTCTGGAACCACACCTGCGCGGGGAGACAAGCACAGCGCGGCCTCAGCTCCGCTCCGCTCCCCTCCGCGCCCCGCCGCGGACACCGGCGGGCACCCACCGACACCCAGCGCCACCACCCACGGCGGCCCCCTTCCCCTGTAGGCGACCTTTCTCCTGCCCGGAGCAGTCGTCTGTGACCTTGCCCGAGGGGAGCGGTGGACACGGTCCCCCTCGGCCCGGGGGAGACCCCTTCCATCTGAATAAACGTTTTCCCTTCCACTCGTCCCCTCCCTCCCCCACGCAGGACTATGACTTTACGGTATTGACGCGCTCATCCCCCCCGCGTTTAATATCCGCGTCTATTTTCTCTCCCCTCTTTCTCTTTAGGAAATAACGCTAACGCGATAAAAAAAAAATTGATGAGGAAAATAAATAAGCATGATAATTTTTTAAAAAAAAAGGAAATGAAAAGTTTTCGGTGCGGACAAGCAAACGAGCAGAAGGGATGATCGCAGCTGAAAGGCCCAGCGAGTCCCTCAACCGAAGAGGGCAGCCGGCAGCCGGCCCGGGGGGAGCCGGGGCGGCGGGGGCTCGTCGGGGAGGCGGCGTACCTTGATGGTGGTCTCGGGGAGGTTGAGGGCGGCGGCCAGCTCGCAGCGCCGCGGCCGCGACACGTAGTTCTCCCGGTAAAACTCCTTCTCCAGGCGGGCGATCTGCTCGCGGGTGAAGGCGGTCCGGTACCGGCGCACCTGGTCGGCCCCCGCCGCCGAGCCCCCCAGCGCCCCGCCGCCGTGCAGGCTGCCGATGCCGGCGGCGGGGGCGGCGGAGGCGGCGGCCGGGGTGCTGGGCGCCGGGCTGCTCTCCGCGTAGCCTGCGGGGCGAGCGGAGGGGGGTGAGAGCGGGGCGGCGGGGCGCCCCCCCCCCCCCCAACCCGCCCGACCGGGCCGGGCCTTACGAGCCCGTCCTTAAGGCCAGCTGTCATCCTTACAAATCGCTGCTTCTCAGAGAATCGATACAGTAGGATTTGGGGGGGGGGGGGGGGGTGTTGGGTTTGTTTGATTTTTGTTTGGTTGTGGGGGGTTTTTTGGTGGGGTTTTTTGATTTTTTTTTTTTTCCAATACTTCATAACCGCGTTATTCTTCGCAAAAGGGGCTGGTTTGGCGACTGCAGGGTAGCCGAGCCCCGGGGAGAGCGGTCCAGGGCACGGGCCGGGGCTCGGCGCGGCTCCACCAGGCTACCAGGAGCCCGGGCTCGGCGTTAGCCCTTTTCCCCTTCGTCTGCCATTCTTATTTTCATTTGAGACGTACGAAATAAGAGCAGCCATAAAAGCCAATTTTTTTTTTCCTCGAGCGTTACGTCGAGGATCCCTTCCTTTCTCTGGCACATTTGACGAAAAAGGCATGCACTGTGGCCCCTAGGAAATCCACAGCTCACCTGGCTCCCCCTCCCCAATTACAGCAATAATAACAACCATCGTCCATCACTGTGCCCCGCAAAGCGGGAAGGAGACGAGGCTGTTTCAAACCCCCTGTTTCAAGCAGAGGAAAAGTGAACAATGCCCAGTCACCCCGAGGTGGACACAGGACGGCACGTTGCATATACACAGAGAGGGACACACACAGACAAATATGGACAGTTTCCTCGCACTCCTCTCTCTCTCTCTCTCTCTCTAATTTAATCTGTGTATGTATATACACATATACACAGCTCGAGAGACGCCGAGAGCTCCAAGAGCGCGAGGAAAAATGCGGAGAAACATTTCCCTAAATATAGGTGGGTGGATATTTGTGCCTACATATATTCTGGATATCTATCTACATACCAATGGATTTGGGCATGCACACACACACAGGCACGCACCCGCACAGGATCTGCCTGGGCAGCGTGTCTCAGTTATCGGGATAGCGCAGTAATCGCAATAATATTTTACAGCCTGGAGCTCTGTCTTCGCAGAAGAGAGAGCGCCGGTGCAGAGGCGAGCAACTTTGGCGGTGGGTTTGCTTTGGTTTTTAAAGCCGGTTGGCAAAGTGCGGGGCTTAGATGGAGATGATAAAGGAAGAGTTACCTTTGTTACTGTTTTCCTTCAGCTGGGAGGAAGTCAGGCTGGCCGGGGAGCGGAGCGCGGAGCAGCCCACCTCCACATCACTGTTCATATCTGCCTCTTGAGCAACTTCGGAATAAAGGCTGATTTTCTTCCTGCTTTCCGACGGCGGGATTTCGGAGGAGACGGTGCTTTCACTGCTCGGATGCTGAAGATTGAATAAAGTGTCTATTTCAAATTTGCCTTTGGCGGAGATGTCCCCTATAGCGCTGTGCAGGGAGGCGGCAGTCAGTCTCGGGCTGAGGCGACCACTGTGCGGAGAATTTTCAAGGGCCTCCAGCACCGCATTTCCAGCTGAGTCTGACAAATTCGAGAGCCTTTTGCCAGCTGTAGGGCTGTGCAGCCCTCTCTCCATCAGGATCATCTCTTTTCTTATTCTTTCCATCATCTCAGCTTTATAAAAAATGTCAAAGTTGCAGGGCTGGTCCTGTACTAATGATGAGCTGCAGCAGGGGCTAATTCACATTCAGCCCGGCAAGTGTCTCTAAATATTATTATCTCTTTTTGAGGGAGGCGTAAAAATTGTGGGATGCCAAAGCGAGGGAATGACTGGTCAAAATGACCCATACATCCTTTCTAGCCCGAAATGTCATTCATCAAAAAGTGGTGCTCGTCATTAAGGTACGAATGACGCTGTTCGAATAATCATTTATTGTAACAGGTTTATAAGCAAATAAATACAAGCTCCTGTCAGTGGATAATGAAGGCGGCTTCAGAGCAGACAAATATATCCAGGTGGAAAGAAAGAAAGACAAGAAGTGAGGAGTAAAGCTCTTGTCCTTAGCTTGATCAGATCTTGCTTGAATTGCTCTGGGGTTTGGCCTCTGGGGTGGAATTGACAGTCTGATTAATAAAATGAGCTGTGCAACATTTCCCCCTTCATTTAGGTGCATCATTATGCTCTGATTTTTGTTTTGTTGCCTTTTAGGTCCTAATGATGCAGCTTCTTTCTCATTTGTCCTCGGACAGAACTACATGCTAAATATTAGCTAATGCTTTTCTTTATTATTATTTCTGAGGCGGATTTTAGATCACAACGCGAGGAAATGCTGGAAGAGGACCAGAGGACCGAGAACCTCCTGCCGCTGATATCTCTTTACTTTTCCCTCCCATTTCCAGACCGCGTTAGCACTTTTATTTAGGAATTTACACTGACACCCCCACGCACCCCCTCACACGCGCGAACCTTATGCCCAGACTTTATAAGACCGCTCGTGCCGGAACACACCGATTCGAGTGCACCCTACAGCAGTTTCCTGGAAATTAAAATATTTATTATAATCTAATAGATTATAATAATATTTTTTCTTCGTTTAGTTCTTAAATATGATCTCCTTTTTTACTTTCTATAATCCCGCTTATCGACGAAGCTCGCTTGCGATTTTTCCCCCCTCTGGGACAATACTGGCTATTTGTACGGTATGATGGGGTGTGGGGGGGGAATAACCGAAGGACATTAAATACATTCATGATTTAAAACACTCCGCGGCCGTGCCATTTCATCCTCCCGGCAGGTTTCTCTCCAGCCCTCTGCTTCTTCCCTCCCCGCCGCCAATAAAGTCTACGCATTTAAAAGAAAATATTAAAAAAAATAAAAATAAAAATAAATAAGTGGTGGGGGTTTATTGCCTACAGGCTTCGAGCTAGCAGAGACATCACCTCTAGCACCCTCACTCCAAAGTTACCTGTGGCTCAGTTAGCTCATCCCTCCGCTCTTTGCCGGGTGCCGGGGGGCGCAGCGTCGCCGCGCTGCAGGGGACACGGGCTGCCGCGCTCGGCAGACGTGACAGTCGGAAAGTCTCCCTTCAGTGATAACTTTGCTAGCAATAATGACGCTGATGGCAACCATTTAAACGAAGATAAATCCTTTGCCGTTAGCATCTCTGGAGTGCGCTTCGAGAGCTGCCCAACCTTTTTTCTCGCCGTGATTTTTTTTCACCCACATCATCTAATGTTTACACCCTGGGAATCTGACTTTCGTCGCCCGGAGAAACATCCCAATGTTTCCTGTGATTAAACGCGGGTTTGATTTTTTTGCGAGGAGAGCTGTTCCTGCTAATGTTAGTCACACACATCTCCTAAGTTCTTGTGCTCTTGCGCATGATTCATAGCTCGAAAATGGGATACTTGTCAGATTTTTTTTTTAATAACGTGTTAAAGTCTCCCTAAACATTCCACCAAATATTTAGGAAACATTCTAGGCGTTGTTTGCAAAACCCAGCCTTCCATTAATGAGCGTTTTATGTCAGCCCTTTGAAATGTGAATTTAGACTGCAGTGTGGTGTCCTGCGTTTTACAGCCCCAAAACCAGACAAAAGTAAATATCAACTTTTCCTTGCCCGCGGGCGCGGAGGGGGAGCGGGTCGATGCGGAGGGGCGCGGGGCGGCGGGCAGAGCCCGCAAAAGAGTTCCCCCCACCCTCCCGGGGACCACCGGCCGTGACGGGCGCGGGGGCTTCCGCGGGACGAGGGGTGTCCCCGCCGCCGCACCCCCACTTCGGGTCTCACTGAGGGCGGCGGGGCGGGCGCCCCGCGGGTGGCAACCGGCACCGGCGGGCCCGGGGGTCGGGCAGCCCGGCCGGGGTCCCGCAGCCCCCGCTTCCCCCGCCGCTCCCGGCTCGGCAGCAGCCGGCGGCCCCGGCATCGGGGCCCGGCGGGGCGGGAGGCGGAGCGGAAGCCTGCGGCCGGGTTTATTGCTGTCGTTTGGCGCCCTCGTCTGTTTTCTTAAAGGCTGTAACAGGGCGAGCATCTTTTCCCCCTGCTCTTTCGGAAACCGCAGCCGAGATACCACATCTCCCAGGCACTCGTGTGTGCACACAACCGAAGGCGGCACAACTTGAGACTCCAGAAATGTTACTGCACCACTAAAAAGGAGGGTACGCTTTTTATGTTGCTCGGAGCGGATGGAAAAGACTATATGAAAAGCCCCAGCGTAGGAAAAATAAGTTACACGCAAGGGCGGCTGTGGATGATCTTTATTAGTGTTATTTTATATTTTGCACCTTTTAAATAATACTGATACCTCAGGTTATGTACAATATATCTTAAAATATAGTTACATTCATATGCGAGGGAAATAGCGTATCATAAAAAGACGTTAATAATCTTCTGCTAAGTAGATGTGAGGTAAAAAAAACGTTCCCGGCCATGCAGTTAATCGGTTCACCCCAAACCGTCCACCCGCTAATAAACTAGTCGTCTGATATTTATATTCCCGGCAAACTAGATGCATTTACTGCACCGATGTTTATCCTTGTTTTTTTTCCCAAAAAGAACAGCACAGCCTAAAAACTTTTCGGCATATGTTTATAGTTCTTCAAAACCAACAGCTCAGCCTAAAGAGCCTCCGGCATTACAGTGACATTGGTGGGCAAAGCGGGGAGGAAGTTACAGAGACCGCCGAAATTGCAAGGTTTTGTCAGACGCTGTTTACTCAGTTGTTCGTCTAAGTTTAAATAGCTGCTTAGGCCTACGGCCAAACTTTTCATTTTTACCTTTAACGTTATTACCCGAGGCATCAAAGCGTATTTCAGCCCTCGTTTATTAAATCTTACCCGGAAAAAAAAAAAAAAAAAAAAAAAAAAAAAAAAAGAGGTCACGCAACTTAATTGGAAATGAAGTTCGCATTAAATCAGCTAAACAACATCTCGGACAGCTTTTCACCACTTAGAGCGTGCTTGGGAAGACGGACAGGATGTATCTGCTTCCTCCTCCTCCTCCTTCTCCTTCCTCCTCCTCCTCCTCCTCCTTCCTCCTCCTCCTCCTCCCCGGCGAGGCAGGCTGCCAACAGCGGGATATCCGCGACAGCGCAAGGTCTCGGCGGG
This sequence comes from Chroicocephalus ridibundus, assembly GCF_963924245.1. Taxonomy (NCBI): domain Eukaryota; kingdom Metazoa; phylum Chordata; class Aves; order Charadriiformes; family Laridae; genus Chroicocephalus; species Chroicocephalus ridibundus. The sequence goes on from NC_086290.1 coordinate 26,938,183, forward strand.
GGGTGCAGAGGTGCAGGGGTCGGTCCCGGCGGGGGATGCGGGGGGGATGCGCGGCCCCCCTGTCCCGCGGGGCTCCGCGGGGCAGAGGAGCCGCGCATCCCCCGCGGCAGCGCCGGCGGCAGGCGCTGGGGCGCCATCTGGCGGTTCACCGGCGCCACTGCGCGGCGGGGGCGGCGGTCTCTGCCCGCTCTGCCCGTGACTTTGTCCCCTCCCCGCCTGGCAAGGTTAATGGTGAGGCTCTGTCCCCCCCACACGGAGAGGTTTTTAATCGAAACGACAAAGCCTTGCTGCCGTCTCAAAGCGGCTCGGCCCCATGTTTAATTTTGAGGTGGCGGGATGGTCCCGGGTCGGGGTCCCCGAAGTCCCCGCGCTGCTTCAGAGCAGAGGTGGGGGGCGGGCAGCGCCAGCCCGTGACCCGGGAGCTCAAGTTCAACGCCCGCGGTGCTCAGCCGCCCCTGAGCGCTGCAGCGGGGCCGCGCAGGGAGTCCCGAGAAAACTTCCTCCGACTCGAAACGGAGTTAAATAAAGAGATGAGAAGCTGTGTCACAGATCTGGAGGGGAAAAAAAAAAATATTGTTAAACTTTTTGTTTAACCGTTTTCCCCCGCGTTGCTGTTAAATCTTTTCTTTATCGTAACTGGTTTGTTTTTTGGGTTTTTTTTTAAAGGAGTAGGGGAAAATGAAAGCTCTTTTGTTCAGTTTAGCTATTAAAAGTCCACGCAAGTTAAAAAGTAACAACGAAACGCAGTGGGCATGGGGAAAGTTTTGGGGAGATATAAATCGATTGGTTTTCTCTTCGTTTGCGTTCCTCGTTTGTCCTGGGCGACCCTTTTTTTTTCTTTTTTTCCTTTTTTTTTTTTTTTCCCCTACAGTAAACACTAACAAGAGAAGCAACTTCCTAAAGACACAGTTACCATCGGCAAGTTTTGGCGAGGGAGGTGATGAAAAAAAAATAAGTTGTTTTTCCTGGGAGAGAACGGGCGGAGGGCAGACAGCAAACGTTAAAAGCCTGCGCTAAAAGCTTGAGTGGAGTCCTAGCTGTGTTAAATCATGGCAAATGTATTTGAGGAAATGAGATAATTTCGGGAGGGGGGGAAGCAAACTTTTTTCTTTTTTTTCGGGGGGAGAACAGAGCCACTTTGTGCAGCGATACTGTCTATACCGTGTGTTACGCAGATTCCCCTGCAATGTGTCAATGGAAAATGCGAAGTGGCTCCGCGGGAGGCTGGGCACCCGCAGAGCCGCTGCCGGGGGAAGGCGAGGACCGTCCCGCAGGCAGAGGCCCGGCAAGCGCCGCACGTCGCCCTGCCTGCCGCGGAGCCAAGTCTCGGTGGCGACTGTCCTCCCCGGGCAGGGGAGACGGGGGGGCTGCTCCGGGCCGGGGTGGCAGCACGGCCCCCGGGGCTGGGCGTGCGAGACTCGTCCTGCCACTTGTAAACCGGGTGGATGCTCTCAGAGATCCGACCTTGGTTCATGAGCTCGTTATTTTTATTCATGTGCATAATATCCTGCCACGCGAGGCAGCGCTGTGTTTTCTACACCCTCCACAAAACTGCTCCTTATGGAATTGAAGTTGTTGGTCATAAACCCGCCCAAAGACACAGTTTTTTGGGACACCGAAGGGCTGTCGCTGGCGCAGAGGTCTCGGCAGGGCTGTGGTCCTCTGCGGGCGTCGCTGCGGCTGCACCGTGATTTGCTTTGATGTAACGGAGCTCAAAAAGCTCTGAAACCCTGTGCTTTAGGTGCTCCTTTCTTTCGGCGGCCTTATTTCAAATGTCGTGACGGGTCGGAAAATTTCACCGCATTTATTGCAAGAGGAAACACAACAGGAATACAAATGGAAAGATGTCCCGAGAAACAACGTCTCTCATTTCTCGGAACTTCAGCGTATTAACAATGTTTTCACCAGAAAGTTGCGGGCAGGGACATAAAAGGATGAGAAACTTGTGCCTGCACAAACCATCCTCCTAATTACTTAGGGTTTCATGTGCTGAGAGTAAATACTGATTCGGCTTATAACAGAGGGAAACACGTAATCACTTCTGGCTCACTTAGCTAATTATGAAAGATTAATATCAATTAAGTGGGTAGAGCTAATGAACGTGAACTCGTGCTTGCCAGCCGGTTGTTGCTGTGATTACTGGCACCCGTTTGCCACTCCTCACCCCGCTTCCAGAAACTGCCAACCACTATTAGACCGGCTACAAAGCGGGGCTGCGGGACGGGCGGCTGCTGGGCGACCTGTCGCCCTCCCTCCCGGCCCCTCCGCGCCCCCTCGCAGCCCAGCAGCCCGGAGGACCCGCCACCGCCTGCCCGGGCTTCCCAGCAAGGGCCCCGAAATCGTGTCAGCACTGATTTTCACCTCCACAGCGGCTGCTTCTCCTGTCTCCAGGGACCGAGCCTCCGCTGGGACAGTAAACACGGGCCCGGCTACACGCTTTTCAGCGGGCGCGGAGTTTCCCTGCCCTTCCCCGCGGAGCTGCCGCCTTTCCCAGGAACTTGTTGCCCTCCGCGCCCGGGAGAGGGTTGAGTGTCTGCAATACGCAGCCGCGGAGCGACGGGAGCCGGCCCAGAGGGACAGGGCTTGGGGATGGGACTCGTCTTCGGAGCTCGCTCCATTTCCAGCTCTTCGCCCTCCTCCGATTTCCATCCCGGCTCAGCGGGAGAGTGGAGAGAGACGACAGAAGGATTGGCCACAGTCTTGGGAAGTCACCCACCAGAACAGCCGTCAGCATAAGCGAACGCTGCGTTTTAACTAGGCTGCCTTACCACGACATGAACTGACACTGCAAGGGGAAAAAAGCCACATCTAATGAGTGCCAGGTTTAGCATCTTCCGCTGAGCGCAGACCCGGTGCCTTTTCCTGGCTGGTAGCAATATCTGGGGGGGGCTAAAGGGGGTGGAAGACTGGGGGTGTCTCCTATGGACCGAGAACTCAGTGGAGAGCCAGGAGACCCCTTCTTCCCTATAACAAAGCCCTTCTCCTCCATACATCGCTGGGAAGGAGGGAGGTGGGGAGAATGGGATACAAAGACCGTGTCGGGTTTTTCCTCCTGCCGCAGACACAACAATGAGCTGGGGAAGGTCTCGACGGGGATCTGGTCAGACCCCTGCCCGAGCCTTCAAAAAGGCCCCTGCCCGAGGCTTCAAAAGGGCCAGCGGAGGACCATCCGCTGGCCCTTTTGAAGCCGCGGGCAGGAGGAAGGCGGGGGGGTGAAAGCGACGAGGGCGAGGCTGGCCCGGAGGGGCATCACCGCCACCCCCCCGCCCAACCCCTCCCCAGCGCCGGGGCCGCGGCGGGGCGGGGGTGGGAAGCGGGGGGGGCGGAGAAGGAGGGGGGGGGCGCCGTCGGTGCGGACCGGGGGGCTGCGAGGCGAAAGGGGCAGTGCGGGCAGCGGGAGGGTCACATGTTTCGACGGCAGCCTATGAGCAGCCCCCCGGGCTGCCGAAAACTAATCTGGAGCCGGCCGCCCCCACCCCCGTCCCCCCTCCCAACCTGGACTTCGTTTTTATAAACGTACCGCCAGGATCCAACCTGTTGGGAGGCAAATATCCATTTTTGCATCATGCCCGGCCGGGGACCGAGCCGCCGCCGCCGCCGCCCGCGATGTGCAAGGCCATGAGCAAAGCAGCGAGCTGGGAGATGGACGGACTGCGCGGCGACAGCACCGGCGGTGGCGGCGGCGGCGGTGGTGGCGGCGGCGGTGGTGGCGGCGGCGGCGGCGGCGGTGGAGCCCCCGGGCAGTGCCGTAATTTTCTCTCCTCGCCCGTTTTCGGGGCGGCGCACACGGGCCGAGCGGCCGCCGCCGCCGCTGCCGCCGCCGCCGCCTCGGGGTTCGCCTACGCCGGCGGAGGGGAGCGCTCGGGGGCGGCGGCGAGGCCCGACCCCCCGGCCAAGGACTGTCCGGGCTCCGCCGCTCCGGCCGCCGCCCCCGCGCTCGGCTATGGGTATCACTTTGGCAATGGATACTATAGCTGCAGGATGTCCCACGGGGTTGGGATCCAGCAAAACGCCCTGAAGTCTCCCCCCCATGCCTCCATTGGCGGCTTTCCCGTGGAAAAGTACATGGACGTCTCCAGTCTGACCAGCACGAGTGTCCCCGCCAATGAAGTCTCCTCCAGGGCGAAGGAAGTGTCCTTCTACCAGGGCTATACAACCCCCTACCAGCACGTTCCTGGGTACATAGACATGGTCTCAACGTTTGGCTCTGGGGAACCGAGACATGAAACATACATATCAATGGAGGGCTATCAGTCTTGGACTCTGGCTAATGGCTGGAATAGTCAGGTTTACTGTGCCAAAGATCAGACACAGAGCTCACACTTTTGGAAATCGTCCTTTCCAGGTACGAGAGGGAGAGAAATGGTCTGAGCTGAATCCCCCCCCCCCCCCCCACCGCGCCTCCTCCGCCTGCCCGTCCCCTCCCCCGCCCCCCGGGCTGCAGGGGCGGCCTGCCGAGGTGGACACGCTGCACAGACACGCACAGAGCGGAGAGAGAGGGGGGGGACTGTGGATTTTCCTTTTTCCCTACCCCCCCTCCCCTACATCTACCCCCGAGGAAACTTCACCCTCTGCTTTCCACCCCGCGGGAGTGACCCCAAGAGCCACCCCCCGCCAGCCAGCGCCAGGGCCCCGGACCCCCGTTCCGCCGGCGGCCTCGGGCTCCTTCTCCTGCTGCTTCCCTCGGTGCCCGGGTTTGTATTCGCGTTTGCAGTTTGCAGGACGATGGCTCGAAGGCTTGCGCTCCTCCGCCTCTCCGGCTGGCGACTGACCCGGCCCCAGAGCGCTTAAGAGGCTGCGAGTAGTGAGGGCACAGAGGCACAAACCACATGCAAACAAACCCGGGGAAAAACACACACACACACCCCAAAGCGATTTCTGTGTGTGCGCTGCCAGGACCGACCTGCTCTCGGCCCCCCCAGCCGATGCCCCTGCCGTCCTGCATGCTCGCTAGCGATGCATGCCTGCAAAGTGATGACAGTCCATCAAGTTTTCGGTGCTTTACTAACGTGCAAATAATGTGGCAGTGTAAATAATAATAAACTGTAAACAAGCCGGCATTATTTATTTGCCCGTGAAAACCAGTGTCCAACAAGTATCGGTTAAGCTTTAAACGCCTGTAATAAAATTCTAATTTTTCACATAATGTCTTTTACAATAGGGGACGTTGCACTAAACCAGCCCGATATGTGTGTCTACCGGCGTGGGAGAAAGAAGCGAGTGCCGTACACAAAACTGCAGCTTAAAGAACTCGAGAATGAATATGCCATTAACAAGTTCATTAACAAGGACAAGAGGCGAAGGATATCCGCAGCCACAAACCTGTCTGAGAGACAAGTTACCATTTGGTTTCAGAACAGGAGGGTGAAGGATAAGAAAATAGTCTCCAAACTGAAAGACAACGTATCTTGATCTATTAGTTGCGGACAGTGATGGATATTATAAACTCAATTTACGACCAGCTAAAGACTTTTGGAAAGACTTGAAAATATATTTAATTTTTTTTTCTCCTTCCAGCGGTGGCGAAATTTCGGGAATTGTTTTCCATGAAAGTCAGCGTTTTTCTCTCAGTGGAAGGAAGTGCTGACAAATCTTGAATTATAGTTCTGTTTCTTCCTTTTGAAAATAATAATAATATTAATATTAATTATATTTTCTGTTCTTCCCTCTAGGCCAGTATAAACGAATTTAAATATGTTGAACGGTTACAGTTATAACTTTCTTAAATACTTAACTCTTTGGGGGGTTTTGTGTAATTTTTTTTTTCTCTGAACAACAACCAGTGCCAAAAAGTGTCAGTTTTGATTTGGTATCGTAAACTTCCAAACACGCCGAGTGAAAAAAAAAAAAATAATCAATCGGAAAATGCAAGAAAGCCGGAGTCCGGACCCGTGGCTGCTGCCAAATCCCGCCGACCCCACGGGGACCCGGAGAGAATTGCGAGTTGTGTGGAGGGGTAACGTCTGCAGCTGGATTTTTAATTGCTTTTTCGAGGGAGGGAGAATCTCTCCGAGCTGCTGCGGGGCGCAAAGCACGGTCCCAGGCACTTCCCACCTCGCTCCCCGCTTCCGCAGGTTTGGTTTTTTGGGTTGTTTTTTTCTGGGGGGTTGTTTTGGGCTTTTTTTTGTTTGTTTTGTTTTTTTTTTTTCCTGCGGTTTTGTTTTCAGTGGAAGGATTTTATATTCCCCGATTGAAAAAAGAAAGGAGCCGGCGGTTCCCGGCAAGGGGTGCTTGGGCCCGGGCGGGCGCTGCGCGGCTGGGCGCTCCGCGGAGGAACCGCGGGTCGGGGCACGGCGGGAGGACGCTCTTTCGGGGGGACTGATGGGCCGGCTGGCTCGTCCTGCGGCCAGGGGACAGGCTGCCACCGCAGAGGTGTGTATAAACCTGCGTAGAGCTTGTGTAAAATGCCCGCTCTAACCTGTGTGTCCGGACAAGCACAAGACTCTGCTCCTTCCTCCCGCCACGGCGCTAAAAAAAAAAAAAAAAAGGAAAAACCAAAACCAAATCCTGGTCGGAGAAGTGAAGTTCACCGCTAACTTTTAATTTACAAAAATAAACGGGTGTTAATGACAGAAGCAATAAATAAGGAATTTCAAAGGATGCCATAATTTATACAGGCCGAAAGGCTAGGATTTTGTCGATTTTTTTATTATTTTAAACCTAGTGTGCATGTTATGATATACACAGGGTGATCAGACACGCTAGTCAACTACTAGGAGAGAGAAGCGGTATCCTCTCTGTTAATGTGCCTCGTCTAATTATTAAAATGTGTGTGTTCCGAACTAGTATTATTTATTATAATATACTATTGCTCTAAACACTTTGATTACCAGTGTATGTGGGTAAGACATACGGTAAGACTATTTGTCCATAAACCATATCTTTTTCTTCTTGTTGTCTCAAAGTCTGCTTTTACTTTGTGTTGGAAATACGGGCTGAACTTCTAAGCTGTTAACGATGTTGCCAAACTGTTCCTGAACCGTCTTTAATAAAACGATTTCTTTTCGATATATATAAAAAGAGAGGAAGAAATTCGCCTTCTTTTTTTTTTTTTTTTTTGCAGCAGGGCTTTTCGCCGGCTCCGGGTTTGCCTGGGATCTTCCCAGGGCCACTTATAAAGGACGCGGTTTTTGGGAAAGGAGAGGTAGATACGATGCGAGGCGCGTTAAAGGAGGGAAAGGCGTATCGGAGAGCACTTTGCTGCTGGGCAAGGGGGTTTGGGGAGAAAGAAACGTTGCTGGCGAGAAATTCCCCGGGTGGGAGGCAGGGGAGAGTTTGTCTTTCCTCTCTCGCCCCGGATCCCGGCTTTGCCTGCCCGGCACCCGGCGGCCGAGGGTGGCCCCAGCGCTCCTTTGTTCCCCCCTCCCCTGCTCCGAGCCGGCCCGGCACTTGCCGGGGCTCCGCGGCGGCGGGGGCGACGGGCCCCGGGGCGTCCCCCGCTCCTTTCGCTCCGCAACCGGCTGGCTCCAGCGGGGGGTTATCTTCCGCCTCCTCCGCCCTCTTCCTTCCCCTTTCTCTTCCGCTTGCACGTTCATGGCTTTTGAGGCGTTTAATTTTCCCCTCAACGGATGAAAAGAGCCCACGTCGGAGCATTTCAGATTTTATCGCAAAGTGCATTTCTGTTCGGTTCTGGGAAAAGAGGAGACTTGTGGGACATATCATTTAGGTACCTGGAACAGCCCTCTCTGCTGATGCAGCCTTGTTTTCTTGGAATGTTTAAAATTCTTCTTTTCTCCCCCCGCCCCTTGGCACCTCCCCCCCGCTCCCATCCACACATACTTCGGTCCTATTAATTCTGGAGAAATTTTTCCTCCCAACGAGTCCCCCCGCGGAGGGAAGGCCGGGCACCGCCAGAGCTGTTGTCTTTCCCGGTCGCGGAGCCGTCGCGGGCTGTTCCCTTCCCTCCTTTCCAGGTTTAACCTTTGGCTTCGCCGGTCTCCAGGCTCTCAGAAGACGCAGCTTTGCCACGGCCAAAACGCCCTTTCCCAGGGCAGGAGGAAACCCGAACTGGCTGGCAAATGGGTACCAGATGGAGAGGAGTTGCCTTTTAATTTCGTAACAACGTGCAGAAACATTAAGAAACCAGCAGCTACAGCCAGGAGAAGGCGAGGCCGCGGCCGCGGGCCGGGGCGCATCATCCCGTCCAATTACCAGTGCAGATTAAAAGGGTTTCCAGAGCCTGGAACTGGGGCATTGACGGGGGTTATTCAAAATCCCCGTGCCCACAGCCTGGGCTCTCCGCAGCGCGCACGGGCGCGGCCGGGCCCCGGCGCTCCGCGCTTCCCTCCCGCGGGCGCGGATCCGGGCCGTCGCCGCCCGACTCACAGCCGCGGCCGGTCGCAGCCATCCGTGTTTAAAGAAAAAGGCATAACGATTCGCCTGAAATATAGCCCGCGTTATTACAGATAATTAATATGTACCTCGACAAAGTGAATTGCAAATGCGCGGTGGCACAATGATGCATTGCAGGCCGGCGGCTCGCCTGCCCCGCGGCTACCATGGAGCTTGGCTCCTGTCAGGCAGCGCGAATTCCCAGCCATGTCTGAGGCAATCCTGCCATCTCCTGGACAACCCCCGGCATAGGCAGGGGAAGCCTTCCCCTCGCTTCAGGAGCCGCGTTTCCCAGTGATAAACGAGCGAGGGAGACTACTCGGTCACACGCAGAGCAACTTTCATCTGTAAACTGTAAGAATATGCCAGTGAAATTATAGCGTGTGGTCAGCTCTGATGTTCAGGCCGATCCGGTTGCCTTTTTAGGAAAAGAAAAAAAAAAAAAAAAAGAGCGGAAAGGAGCGTGTGAAAGCAGCCCTCCGGGTCGCTCTGTTCCTCAGCGGTGACATTTCCTGTACAGACACAGGCAGGGGGACACCCGCGGCATTAAAACGCCGCCCCCCAAACCAGAAGCCGGCTGTGGCTGGAAAAACCAGCGCAAGTCCGTCCAAGGCTCTCCGCACCGCGGTAAGGGCCCACCGCCCCGGGAACAAGATGTTTCTGTCAGTTCTTTTCCCTACAGATTTAAACATAAACATCGCTTTCCGCAGCTGTGAGTGTCTCCAGCTACACCAGATTTAGCTTTTCATATTTTTTTTCGCGGTATTAATTAGCAATTACAGATGAGTTGAGCATTAATTGAAAGCTCTGTTTTCTCTAACCCCATAAAAGTTAGTTTGAAGTGTCACCTTTCTTTCCGGTAACTGGGAACTCACATCCATTCCTTGTGTTTATTGCGGGCAAAAAATATAGTCTTTGAACACAAAATGTTCCTTCTGTCTTCCGAGAACCGAAAATCAGAGTCAGCTGAAAAAGGCGATTATGAAAAGAAACTATTACCCATCCTCTTGGGGAGAAAAAAAAAATCAGAAAACAAGTAAGCTAATAAGAGGGAGATTCAATTGGTAGACATAACTCAAACAATAAAAATTAAAGGCAGTGGTCAGTAATATCCTCCAGCGGTGCTTGTGTGGTCCTGTGTGGTCTAGGAGAGAGCAATCAGTTAAAGATTTCTTCCAGGGCAATGAAATTACTGCAGAATTTACCCCAATTTCCCATTAAGCAGAAAGATGAATTTGATTAGGAAAATGTCAAGAGGGGCAGCGTCTCTGATCTCGGCGTAGAAATAAAACCAAGATTAAAACTATGATTAACAGGACAATAACGGGGAAAATTAACCCTACCTGTTAACTAGGTTCGAGTTTTGAACAGAGGTAATGAAAAGTGGCCAAGCCCGGGCATTAAGGCACTTCTTGAAGCTGGGCTGGCTCAGACCAATGCAGATCCTCTTGGAGAAGAGGCCGAGGACAGAAACGCCCGGTCCGGTGACGGACGGGCCTCCAAAGTCCCCCGTGGGGCGGCGGGGGAGGCAGCGCTCTGGGAGCCCAGTGCCCGCGGCCGCGGCGGGGCTCGGCTGGGCTCTAGCGGGGTGCTCCTCCCCGCACCTCCAGCCCCTTGGTCCGTTGTGGGTTTTCTTATAGGGAATATGGTGTCTTTGGGTGCAGCACAGGGGGCCTCGGCTCGCCTCCGTGGGAAGTACGCTTGTCCCGACCCGTACGGTTTGGAGAAGGACACGAGCAACCTCCCGTGAGGATGCTCTCAGTTATGAGTTCATTCGTGCTTACTCCGGTGCTACGGGGGAAATGGGAGCGATAACGGGATAACGGAGCTCTCGTTTGATTTCTCAAAAATGTAAAAATACGTATAAGCCACCAAAATAACACAGTAAGGGATAATTTTCTTGTCAGGGGAGAAAAAAATCCTCATACCCAATTTGGGAGACAGCGGCGGGGTACCCAGCTGAGGCTCACTCTCCTCTGCCCACCGCTGCACTCTCTGCTGCACAGCAGACCCGGGCATTTTCTTTCTTGCAGTCGTTCGGGTTTATTTATTTATTTAATTGTTTGTTTCCTATCTCGGCGGCTTGCTCAAGTGATTCTTTGTTGTTGCTGCTGTTATTCTCGGTTTGATGATGTTTGTTTGATTGTATTTTACAGACAAAATAAAACCCGAGTTTTAGAAGCGTTGTTTAAAAACTTGCCTTCGCTTCGGAGTGAGGATGAAAGGTAAAAGGGGTAAAAAGGGCAGACGTGGGGACCTGAGAGAATACACATTAGTGTACCAGAATGACGATCCTGGTAATATCCGATCAATTAAGATTTTAATTGCAAACATATGCAGATGCATATCATGTTGCTCGCAATTAAAACAAACGCATATATAAAACGGCCAAAATACGTGTTCTGGGCACTCACAAGGTGTACTCGTCTGTACAGGGGCAGAAATATATTCGTGTGCCCTAAACAGCCACATCTCCTTCCCCGTAGTGGAAAGGGGCTGTGGTAGGTTATTCCCAGCCTGCGGTGAACACTCTTATCGTGGGTATAGTTGTCGCCCCGGAAGCTGCTGGCCCTGGGGGTGCTGCCAGACGGGGGGCACCGCCGTGCCGGGGGCTGCGCCCGGGGCTGCCCTGTCCCCTCGGCAACTCCGCAGATGTTTGTTTTCCCCTCATCTTTCCGCTAGCGCCGCGGCTTTGCCAGCCAGCCCTGGCCACTTTTATAGAAGCGGAGACCATGTTTTCCCCTCCCCCTTGCGAGCTCGGTATTTTCATATTTCAAGTGTTATCATAAGACTTTTTAAAAGGGGGGGAAAAAAGGGAAGAAGCAAAAAAAAAAAAAAAGAGGGGGGACTCTGTGGCTCAGTGGCTGGAGGCGGTGCTGAAATTACCGGCTTTGAAGAACCTGTCTGCAAAGTTTCGTCCAATCGTTTCAGGCTTTCCGCTTATTCCCTGTTGTAACTAAATACTGCTGTAAGAACAGCTGAAGTCCTTTGTTGGAAATGTGTGATCGCAGTCTCTACAGATCTGGCTACGTTGGTTCTCTCCTGAACTTGCAATCTCCAGATTCCTTTTATTTTCCTAATTTGCGGGCGAATGGCAGTCAATTGGCGGCTCTGCCCACCATTTCCTACCCCCGGAGCTCGATCCCCTGGACTTGCTCAAGTTCGTGCGCAGCCCAGCCGCAGAGCCACGCGTTCAGCGGCGCGGCGCAGCCTTACCTCCCCGGCTCCGTTCCAATCAACATCAGCTCCAACGGCAACAAAGAGTGCCTGGAAGACAACAATAAATATTACGCCCACGATGCGAGCTCCAAACAAGAGGAGAGATGCAGGCAGAGGCAACCTTTTGCAAATGACCCAACTGTTACTCACGCAGCCAACATAAAGCCCGTAAAGTATGACCACTCGAGCCTGCAGAGAAGTTTGCATGGCTCGGCTGCTCTTTTTGAAGTGAATTCCTGCACTTCCAGCTTAAAGGAGGACATCAAGAATTCCGTCAACTTGAACCTGACAGTTCAGCCCGCAGCAGTCCAGTCATGCCTCAGACCTTCAGTGCAGGATGGTATGCCTTAAATATCTCGCTTTAGTTAGAGGCGACCTAGCGATACTTGCTTTCTAAGAGTTGCCTGTAATTGCTTTGTAACCCCCCTGTAAACCGTTCGGAGCGATAATCGCTTAATCCGAGTCGGAGGTAGATAGAAATTGTGGTGTCAGATGTGCTTTGCCCGATTTGCCGACCTAGTTTAGCCCTCTTATCTTGCGGGTTTTTTGTATATTCTCTTTTAATACCCAGACCTGATCCACTAAATTATCGACGTGTTTGTTGTAGGTTTGCCTTGGTGCCCCACCCAGGGGAGATCAAGAAAGAAACGGAAACCTTACACAAAACAACAAATTGCTGAATTGGAAAACGAGTTTCTCCTCAATGAGTTTATTAACCGACAGAAGAGGAAAGAACTATCAAACAGACTGAATTTAAGCGATCAGCAAGTTAAAATTTGGTTTCAGAACCGGCGGATGAAAAAGAAAAGAGTAGTAATGCGAGAGCAGGCGCTTTCTATGTACTAGAGCAGAGTCCGCCCGTTCCTGCATGAACTTGTGCCCGGAGTGTTCACCCCTAGAGTAGAGCGTATTCGCGAGTGCAACGCGGGGACCCTGTGTGTTTACCATTTAAACCAAGTTCTCGAAACGCGTAGGATCCCTGCGTAAATTGGCAAGCGCTGAGTTCCTACCCAAAACGAAGAAGACAAGCCGGACCAGCACGGAAACCTGTATTATCAGCTTTTTTTACCTTTCTTACTCCTTTTATATAGATTTTCTCCTGCTTCTTACCCCCTCTTTCCCCGGAGAACGAGCGGTGCTAAACTAAAATCGATTTCTTTTATCTGTATGTAAACACCATTTTGCAGCAAAATAAAGGAAAAAACGCCTAGTAAAGACGTCAGCTCTGTGAGTCCCGGCTGCTCCCTTCATCTGCTGCCCTGCACGCCGGGGCGAGCCTGCGGCGCCGGCTTGTTTTGTGGTTTGGAGTAACCTGCTCGAGCAGCGATGGGGGAAAGTGGTTAACAAATAAACCTTTTTTTTTTCTTTCTTCTTTTTCTTTCCCTTTTTTTTTTTTTTTCCTTTCTTCCCACCCCCCGCTCGGATCTGCAGATCCGGCCGCAGCCCGGCGGAGAGGGCACGTGACACCCGCGCAAGGCCCGCGCGTAACCTGCGCGCTGGCTCCGCGGCGGCGGCGGCCGCTCCGCTTGCGGCTGCCCGCCCCGACGGCAGGGGCGCGGGCGGTGGGGGAGCCCTGCCTGCCTGCCCGCCCGCCGGGAAAGAGCGGGGGGATGCCGCCGCCCCCGGGGCTGTTCCCTGGGCACCGGAGAGAGGTTCCCCTCCCGGGAAGAAGCGCCCCTCCATCCTCTTCCCCTTCCCCCGCCGCCCGCCAGCCGGGCCCCGGGGGAGCGCGGGGTCCCGCGGCGGCAGAGCCGGTGCGGGCGGCGCCGCCGCCGCCGGTGACGCCCCAGGTGGCCGGCCCGGGCCCTGCCCTTCCAGCGCCGCTGACTTTGGCCTTGTCCAAGCGCAGCCCCAAACAAACAGGCGGAGGAAAGCGGGCGGTGCCGAGGCCGCGGCGGGCTGGGGCCGGGGCCGGGGCAGGGGCCCGAACTGGGGGGAGCCGGGACCACCCTCCCCTCACCCCGAGGTGCTGTAGGCACAGGAGAGGGAAAAGCCCGCAGGCCTTGGTGGGTTTGATTATTTTGTTGAGACCCGTCCCCATGGCCGTTTCCGCAGAGGTTTTATGAGGGAAAGGGGGGGACGCTTTCGGTTTTTTGCCCAGATACAAACCTCAGAGGATAACCCAAGCAGAGGGGCTGGGAGCCTTGCCCAAGCCGTTTGATTATTGTTTTAGGAGGAGAATGAAATCGATTTTCCCCGCATCTTGCTGACAGGCTTTCTCTGCCGGGAGCCTCCAGCCGGCCTCTGCAGCACCAGAGCACCCGGGGCTGGCCGGAGCTGCAGAGCCAGGGGAAATGCGAGATATTGCCTTGGTCTGATACTTCAGAACATAAAAAAATAAATAAAATTCTCACGGAATTTTAGGTCCGGATTAAAACGCCTTTTGGCTGCAATTGCCACCTAAATCTGTTTCTAATGAAGAGGCGTTTCCACACGCAAAGCCTTCGGTTGCCTCTCCCAACAGTAATAATAATTACGCTGGCGGAGCCTGCGTTATTTTCTGGTATATAAAGTAGGCTCAGATATGGTTGGTCGGGGCGTATGCAACAAGGCTAAACAACCACAAGGAACGGCACAAAGCAGCTGCCTATTTACATGGGGCTATTGCCTTCCTGAAGGCAATAAACTCATTATTTCATAAAGAGGCATATTTGAACTGTGCTCCTACCCCACTCCTTTGCTTGCAAGTACTGCTCGCAAGGGCACTGTGGTCCAGATGATTTTGGAGGTAAAAGCCGGATTTCTAGGAGGGCAGAAATACAGCCATCTTCCCGAAAGCTTTCCAGAGAGCCCCCAAAGGTAACGCTCGGGTGGTGTTTCGGGAGGGAGAAGGAAAAACAGCCCAAGTTGGGGGCGCATTTCTCGCCGTCCAGAATGGCCACTCTCACCGCATTGCCCAAAGCAGACAAAAAACCTACCTCGCTCATGGCGGGGTGACTCTGCCAGTGGAACAGCGGGGGTGAAGCAGCGCCGGGCGAGAGCTCCCCGAGGGAGGGAGGGAGGGAGGGAGGGAGAGAGGGGGGGAGATGCACACCTAGCCACCTACAGCCAGAGGCACCACCCCTGGGTCCCTCCAAATCTTCCAGGCATTCAGCCCCTCTGCTGGGAGCTGGCGCATTGCGGACAATAAAAGTCGCTTAATTCAGTAGCATTTCCCTAATTAAAAAAACTAGAAGCAACACCAATGATGCAAGCCAGGAGAAAAGCAAAAACTAGATAAAGCCCCTTTTCTTATTCCCTCCTGGAATACTATTCAGCCGGCTACAGTCCATGAGAAATGGACCCTTTATGCCGTCCTTCCCTGTCCTAACCCGCCCCATTACAACCAGTCCCTTTATTACACGGGTGATGTGAAATCCGAAGAGGAACCTCGGGTGAAAAGATGTGCAAGGCAAAGGATTATTTATTAAACGTGTCTGATGCACGACGATGGCTTGTGGTAAAGCTTCTAGTCCAAATCGCCCACGAAAGGAGAAAAAAAACAAACAGAGGAGGTAGGATCTAAATTGAGATATGATGCCAAAGTACGTGCGATAGGTATGTGCGTATGTGCCCGTACATAGATAGATGCGCTGATTTCGGCAGCGCCTGTTGTGTGTAACCCTGTGTGCGCAGACACAGGCGCACAGATTTGCGGGCGCGCACGGCGCTTTAGACACACAGGCGGGAGAAAATGGTGCGGGATTTCACGCGTGCCCATGCTCCGGGTTTCAGCTCTTCCTCTCAAGCAGCGGGCGACGACAGCCGTTGCGGGCTTGTGGGGAGGCACACACGCGTGTGGCAGAGCTGCGGGGACGGGGCGCGCCCCTGCGTGCGCAAATCTGTTTTGCGCGGATCTGCCTTGCGCGGATCTGCCTTGCGCGCCCCTGCCTGCCCACACCCGCCTGAGCCGCCCTATGGGCACATGTGCGCACACGCGTGTGCGGCACGCCGGGTGGGCGTGCGGGAGATGCACCCGGGTGAGGTGGATGTACCCCCACGCCCTCCGGCTGGATTATTTCGGGTCTTCTTCCAGCTGTATTTCGCCCCCCTGCCCCGGCTTTGTGGGTGCATGGAGGGGTGCGAGGAGGTTTTGTGGGGGGGGAGCAGCGGGCACCCGCTTGCTGCGCCCACGCCCGCGTCCCCCCCCAGCATGCAGGCGACCATCCATCCCTTTATTTACGCCAACATAAACATCTTATCTTTGCATTCCGACCGCAGCCTAAACGTGATAAAGCCCTTCCGAGGGGGGGCTCTCCATTCCTCCTCGTTTGATAAGGCTGCAAACGCAACTCGGCTTGTTGGGAATGGCTCTGGATGCCTTTGTGCTTCCTAAAAGAGCATAAATAATTAAAGTTTGGCAGGGAGGAAAAGCTTTCTTGCAGAACTGTAGTGGCAATAAATGAAATGACTCAGAATCTCTTCTCCAGTCGGTTTTTACGAGAGCTGCCAGACAGTGTCTGTTCACGTTCTCCAGATACTAGGGGCGCCATAACAAAGTTAAGGTCAAGTTAGTGTCTTATCTTGGGTGGCACAAAAATACCGCATCTTCTCCAGCCGGACCGGGTATATTTTTAAGCCTGAATGTTATGCAAGTCGCCTTAATTTCCACGGAGGGCTTTTGGAAATGTCACTTGGACCCGAATACTTGGTAATTCCAGGCAACGGTTGCAGATGTTTCAAGACGCCTAACGGTAAAGTATTCGCCTGACTGTGTACATGATGTGCATTTATGTTTCGATGCTATTTAATCTGCGTAAGGAGATAAAAAAAAAAAAAGAAAAAGAAAAAAGAAAAAAAAAAAAAGGAGTGGGGGGATAGGTAATGCTCCGAGCTGGGCTGGGAACGGACCCCAGGGTGAAAATGCTCTGGCAGGCGGGGACCCCCAGCTCTGCCTTATTCCAGCGAGGTCTCTGCTGCGATGTTGGTCTCACATTTCCCAAATTAGATCGCTTTTTAAGGGACTGTTTCCTAAAAGGGCTGTTTTCGTATTAACAAATCGTCGCCATGTCTTTGAACTTGAATTAGTTGAAACCGGTTGGCTCCTGCGCCAAAATTTAATTGATGCTAGGCTTGCTGCATCGAAAGAAAGGTGAAGGATTCTGGCTAAGGTGTAATTAGTTGTCTGAACGGTAAAGAAAATGAAGCTCCATAGGTTCCCAGAGCCATCTCTCCTGATGAGATAGGCGATCAGAAACCTGGGGGCACAATCCAAACGGATCCCTGCCCTGCTCTGCTGCAAGCTCAGGGTGGTAAGTGACACAGGAGCCATTTTAACTGCGCAGGCATCATTTTTAGGAGGTTGTTCATGTGTTGCAGCAGAATCGAGAAGGGTCGAAAGTTACCGATAAAGGGAGGGAATCGTGGTTTTGTGCCTTGATTTCTGGTGATACCTTGCGGGAGTCTATCTACTGAGAGCAATGTGTGGCGTTTGAGGTGGTTCGCGAGCAAGGCACCAAGGCAAAAAATACCATACTGTACAAAGAAAAGAAAAAAGGAAAGAAAGAGGAGAAAAAAAAAAAAGGAATGAGTTTCATCTTATCTGCCTGGCTTTGGTCTTTTGATTTCTAGAAAGGGCAAGCTGCGGTGCGGTGCGGAAGCCCCTTGGGCAGCCCTCGCCTGCTCTGGGGGGCCGGGGGAGGCAGGAGGGGCCGTGCCGGTGGCGGCGGGGCGGGGGGCAGGGTGCGGGGCGCAGCCCGGGCTGGGGGGCTCCCGCCCCCGGAGCCGCTCCGCAGCGCGGAGCCGGGGGCGCGCAGGAGGCGCCTGGCTGAGTCTTCCGCGGGCACCGCCGCCTCGCAGAGCCGGGAGCCCCCCGGGCCTTCCCCCCACTTGCCCGCGGGTCTTTGGGGCCGGTTCCCTACCTGCCGGGCTCTCTGCGTGCTGTGGGATTTGGAGGTTGCCTTTTTGGAGGCGATGCGGGGCCTGCCGCCTGGCCGGAGCGCCCGGGGGTTGTCTGGGTGGCCAGGGGGCGACCCTGCTCGGCGTGGAGAGCTCGCCCAGATTTCGGGTTTATTTGGAGAGCGGCATGTGGCGAGGCTACTCTGGCTATGTTGTACAGTGACGGAAAAAGGCATTCCCATAGAGAGCTGGCAAACGCTTCTGGAATGAGGAATTGGTCGAGCATAGGGCTGTTGCTGGCGCGTATTGTTTATTCTCTTTTCAGCCTTTGTGACCTGGTTTGTGCTCGTCTATGTAAAATCATATTTCAGGGAGAAAAAGAAAATTGGCAAAAAATGAGCCCTCGAAGGCAGGGCGGCCGCGGGGCTGGCGGGTGTTGTGCGTGTCTCCCGCTCCCAACCCTGCTGTTCCCTTCCAATGAAAATGAACATTTTGGTGGGAGTTGGAGACACGGGAACAGAGGTCACTTTGTGTGCTGCTCTGCTTCCCAAGGAAACCGTGCTTGGTGGACTTCTATTCCTGCCCTAGCCCTTTGCTTTCCAGAAGAGCCCGAAAGTGTCTCCCTTTCATAAAACCGGCTACTGAGAGATGTTCTGTTTGCTTGTTTCTCAGTTCAGTTTGTCTCTGGCGCCCTGAGACAAGCGCGCAGTGTTTGGGCTTATAAGCGAGGGAAAAGCGAGGTGATCGGGACTCGGGCTTTGAAATTGCGTGACGGGTTTGGATGCCAACTGTGGATTGCTGGAGCCGGGCGGGCAGATCCACCGGTACGCGTGAATGGGACTTCGCTTTCCTGAGTGAACCATCACCCCCGCTCATCCCCTGCCTGCGCGGCGGCCAGCCAACATCGCTCCCTCTAACGAGGAGCGATCACGTTTCCCAGCGGCGGGTGCCCGGCTGGGAGGGCTACCTTCCCCGGGGGTGGCTGTGTAACCCACCACCCGCCCCCCACCCCCGCACCTCGTCGCCCGCGGGAGCCCGGGCTGGGGCGGCGATGCGGTGCGATGCGATGCGGGCGGGGGGCTGCCCTCCGCGGGGCTCCGCGCCCGGCTCCGGCGGTGGGCAGGCGCCTGCCCGGGCGGCGCGGCCCCAGGTGATTACCGCACCACCTACGTGTATCTCATCGCCCGGTGGAAAGATGAGGGGGTGTGCGGGGGGGAAAAACCGTCTATATTTGTACAAACGCTGCGCTCGGCTCTCCGTGCTGGGAGGGCTCTTTGGAGAGATCTTAGGAGCCTTTCCGAGGGGCTGATATAGATATAAGGACATTTCTACATCGCGTCACGTGACATAATTACCACTAGAATCAATCAAGATGAATTGCACGTCAGCACACGGTGGGGATTTTTTCTTAGTTGATCCTGTCCAAACCCTCTTGTGCAATAGATGGATCTTGTTCAATGCATTGAAGCCTCCTGGTTGCTTGCAATCGCAAAAAGGAAGACATGACTGAGTTTGACGATTGCAGTCACGGCACATCCAATATGTATCTGCCAGGGTGCGCTTATTACGTCTCACCCTCAGATTTCTCGACGAAACCCTCTTTTTTGTCGCAATCCTCGTCTTGTCAAATGACTTTTCCTTATTCTTCTAATTTACCTCATGTCCAACCTGTGCGCGAAGTAGCATTCAGGGAATACGGATTAGAGCGCAGCAAATGGCAGTATAGGGGCAGTTATGCTCCTTATTACTCAGCTGAAGAGGTGATGCACAGAGACTTTCTGCAGCCTGCGAACAGGAGGACGGAAATGTTATTCAAAACGGACCCTGTCTGCGGCCACCACGGACCGTCTCCCGCCGCCTCCAACTTCTACAGCTCGGTGGGGAGGAACGGCATCCTGCCGCAAGGCTTCGACCAGTTTTACGAGACAGCCCCCGGACCCCCGTACCAGCAGCACTCCGAGGGCGAGGGGGACGCGGAGAAGGGCGACTTGAAAGCCCAGAACAGCACTTGCAGTAAAACACCTTCCAGCCAAGAGAAGAAAGTGACACCAGCAAACAGCGCCGATTCCCCTTCTGGTGAGGCTGTTGCAGAGAAGAGCAACAGTTCAGGTAGGTATCAGTAGTAAATTGGGGGCAAGAGTACAAGGCCAACACTTTGTCAAGCCGCATTTTATGTGCAATTTTATAAGCATCCAAAGGATTTTATATATCCTATAAGATTTCCTTTACCGTTGTAAAGCGTGTTTACGATAGGAAACCAATTTAGGTGGGCTTAAGGTATTCTTGGAAGAGGATATTAATTGTTATTAAATTGTTGATTTGGGGGGGGAAGATGGGGAGATTTCACAGGTAGTGCTCAGAGCTGCCTTCGATTTAGAGCTTAAGATCTTAGTTTGTTTGGGGCGGGGGGGGTGGGTGGGTGGGTGGGTGAGAGGAGTTTGAGAAACTTGGAATTTTTCCAGCCCATTTAAATATCTCTCTGTATTGCTCGAAGTGCTCTCTTTTAAGGAGAAGTTGGGAAATATTCGCTTTTTTGCTAAGTCGCCCAGAAAGTAAAAGCCCCAGGAATATTTTTTTGAACTGCTAGAGGGCTGCTTTCCAGGCAATGGGATGTTGACAAAGTCTCTGATCTCTTCCTAGCTGAGCGTGTTCGTAGCAGCAGCATAAATCAGTTTCTTCTCTCTTGAATTTCAGCAATTCCCCAGCGATCAAGGAAAAAGAGGTGTCCCTATACCAAATATCAGATAAGAGAACTGGAACGGGAGTTTTTCTTCAACGTGTACATAAACAAAGAGAAAAGACTGCAGCTGTCCAGAATGCTCAACCTCACCGACCGGCAAGTTAAAATCTGGTTCCAGAATCGAAGGATGAAAGAAAAGAAACTGAACAGAGATCGACTCCAATATTTCACTGGGAATCCCTTGTTTTGAGGAAAAAAAAAAAAAAAGAAAGGAAAAAAAAATTAAAAAAAATTAAAAAGTGAAAGAGAAAAGGAAGAAAGAAGAAAAACAAATCTCGGTCCCTCTGACCTGCCATCTGAATGCAAAAATAAATTGGTTTACGTGACACATCCACCCTGCGGAACTCAAAGTTTCATTTTCATGTGCAACTCCATACACTGAATGGCCACTGGAGATTTCGGGGCTTGGCGGAGCAGATTCCTGATAAGGGAAAACTAGGGTAAATCCAACTGTCCACTCTCAAGTGTTTCTCGCCAAAGGTGCTTTTTATTCCTCTCCCACAGTACCAGCAATGGACCTGCAGTGTGTCTGGTAGTTTTTGCTTACAATTCATTGAGTTCGGGGGGGGCTGTGTTGTTGCTTTTGAGCTAGGATAACACTTTCCTCCCTTTAAGTGAATGCGGTTTATTTAAGAGATGGTAAATGTACGTTCGCTATATATAAAATATATATATATATGTTTCTATTGTCATCCAAAAGCATGGGCCACTGTCTTTTTCATGTGAATAAATGGTTTCTAGTAAAGTTAAGGTTATAACTTCCGTGCACTGTATGGATTTCCATCTCCGAAGGATCCTAGCGTTTCCCGGGCTAGAGCCAAGTTCAGCTAAATAATAACGGGAGGAAGCCTAGTCGGGTTATTTTAAATGCATTTTAAATAAATAATAGTTTAGATGTCTAACTCTGCCTTTGTAGGTATGTGTAACCTTCCCTGTTCGCTGTGAGGCAGAGCCAACATGGCTGTCTGCAGCCCATCACTTCTGATGGTACTACAATTGCTGTAAGCAACGAAAAAGGCTTTTTTTCCCCCTTTTTTTTTAACTCGTCAGGCTTCCAGTAAGCCCAGAATTCCCAACGCCAATGACTGTTTACTTGTTAGTGAAGGGTAAGGCAGAAAGACGGAGGGCTCGGAGCGAGCCAGACAAGAGGGAGCTATAAACAATTGGCACTAGCGGGGGAAAAAATATAAAAAAAAAAAGGAAAAAAAAAAACCTTTGGAGGCAGAGGGATGGAGCTCTGAAAAATCATCCTTGGGCAGGGCGAGCGGAGCGCGGAGCTGGGCCGGGAGCGGGGTGCGCAGCCCGGTGCCCCGGCCGCGGCGGGCCCTGCGCGGGGGCCGGCACCGGCGGAGGTCCGCTCCGCGCCTCGCCGCGCTTTATCTTGCGTGACCTGGCTGGGCTGTTTACAAAACCTTGAACTGTCTAGACAACACCATAAAACCCGAGGTTCTAAACAGCTTAATTGGGTTATATTATACACCTTCTGGTGGGTGAAAAAGAGATTTCCGCAATGTGCAATAAAGGCGAGGAGTGAGAAAAGAATTTGCCTTTTTTGAATAGGACGAAGCGGCTCTCGCTACGCTCGCGCGCAGGGAAGGCAAAAGTGCCCAAATAAGTCAGGAAAAGCCGATAATTCAAAAAATCGAGAATTGGAAGCGGAGGGAGGCATGACCAAAAAAAAATAATTTTTAAACTCTTTAGCAAGAAAAACATAAGTGTCTGCCTTTGAACTTCCAAAATGTCAAGGTCATCACCTTTAACCTTTCTGAATAATTAGGCGCCTTAAGGTTCCTCTGTTATTTTCAACCACCACCCACTCTCTCTCTCTGTCTCCCTCCCTCCCTCTCTCTCTCTCTCTCTCACACACGCACAACCACACACACGCTTATTACCGCATAGCTGGCCATATTAGCAAATGCATCATAACGCAGAGAAAAATCCCAGCTGGGTCGAGGTGAGCCCTCCGCGGCGTGCGGGGAGCGTCCCCCGCTCCGGTCCCCGCCATCCGAAGCACGGCGGGCTCCCTGCTTCCCTCCCCTTTCTCTTCCGCGCTCCGGGAATTCGCCTCAAATCGCCTTTTTTATTATTTTTGGTTTTAGCTCTATAAAAATTAGTTTCTTTTTTTTTCGCTTAAAAACAATAATAATAATGCGGGGGCTGTAGGAAATGCTTCGTAATTTAGGGAGAAGGAGGATATTTCCCTGGCAGCTTTTCTGCGGCTGTGCGTTTGCCCACAAAGCCCATTAATTAGCAATGCGCAAAAGTCGCGGGGAATTTCTCGGAGCATTTCGCCTGACCTTATAGCAAAATTCTCTTGCCTCTCCCCAGCCTTAATCCACAGGGCGAGAACGAGTCGTTTGATTTTTCTGTTTCCTGCAGCGCTTTTAGCAGCCTGTTTTAGCGGACTATTACGCCTTTAAAATGCTAAGACACCGCAAAAGGCGGCCGCGGAAACCGAAACACCCTGGCATTAATCTTGCATAAATGCTCAGTGATAGCAGTTTTAAGTTTCTATTTGAAAAAGAAAGGGAAAAAAACCCATGACGGGAGAGAGAATTGAGCTGAGGAGAAAGAGCCCGGGAGGGGAAGAAATTCCCCGGTGCTGGGCGACCATCGGCCACAGGAGGGCGCGCCCATGCGCTGCAATGCCCACAGCACTCCTGGTGCTCAACCGGCTTCTCCCCCCTAATAATAATTCCACTGCTAATAAAATATCTAATATATAAGTAACGATAAGATTTCAGGGCCTTCCAAATGAGAAAATAAAGCATCAAAAAGATTTATTAAACAAATAACCCATAACCGTGACGTGCTGGAGAAATATGCCACTTTAAAAGAATTTTTTTTTTCTTTTTGGGTCGTAATCTTTTATAATGCATCCGAGCTTTAAAAAAATCCCATAATTTTAAGAAAGAAAGAAAAAAACCCAGTGATATTCAGAATTCGTTCCCTAGAACGAAAATCTATTTAGTTCTTTAAGACAGCCTTAACGCGGATGAACAAAAGTAATATAAAAACCATGCGTTTCCACAGTTTATCTTCGATTCTTATTTGAGGCTTTTCTTAAATAAACCTCTAGGTACAGAAATCATAATTTAAAAAACATACCTTATTTAAAGGCGAGATTAACGTTAGATCCTGAGAGTGCTTATTTTTTTAAAGAGAGACAGAGAGACTAAAGCGAAAAGAAGATATTTTTAATATCCGAACACCACCTTGCCAAGGCATTGCTGAATTAAATCCCTTTCCTTAAAAGTACTATGGAGATCTATTAAAATGAAACTAAAGATTAGAAAATTAAAGGGAAGCTTATGAATTTCCTGGACGCTCTCCAGTGAGCGAGCATGTTCCGTTTTTCTGGTTTTCTGTTTTATTTTTTTTCCCTCCAGTGCGCAGTTTTGGTCAGAATCTGAAGACAGAAAGGGCTTCGCTGCTTTCTGCTTATTTGCAGAATTCATCGAAATCTATTTCTCGTTGGCTCAGCCATACTCCGCATTTTTTTAAAGCCCCGTCTCTCGTGAAAGCATTTGTTGGCACTTTGTCTGCTGGGTGGTTGGGATTTCTTTTGGTGTTTTGTTTTTGGGTTTTTTTTTTTAGAAGTTCATTGTTAACAGTTTCCTAGAAATAGCCTTTCCGTCGGTAATAAAATGGCATTGTACCATCTGAAATCCTCGGGATCCCTGACGCCAAAGGTAGCCCTCGCAGGCGCAGCCGGAGCCCGAAGGAAAAGCCCCTGGTCTCTCGGTGGAGATACCCGTTTCGAGAGGGAAACGTTTAGCGAAGTTTTTGTGTTTGTTTGTTTTTCTTGGCGTGGGAGTGCTCCTTGTGAGAGCCCACACCAACCCCAACCCCATTAGTCTCCATACGAGGTGCTTTAACCCCTCGCAATAACAGTGAGGCCGATCTCAGCGAACATGAACGAGTGATGGGAGGCAGGATGTGCTGTTAATTAAAAAAAAAAAAAATGTTTACTGGGATATGGAAACGCCGCTTTCTTCTTTTTTGAATCATCGTGTAAAAGTGATGATTCTGTGAGAGTCTACATCTTTTACACTTTTTTCAAAATTTTTTTTGTTTTTTACCCCTCTCTCTGTTTCATTCCTTTAGACAGAAAAAGCTGTGAGCTATTTCCAAACGTCTTTGGGCTTGTCCTTTAAGGGGAACAAAAAGGGCGTTTGCTTATTTTCTGATTAAGCTGCAAATGCGGCAGGAATCGGCCGAAAGATAAATGTGCAGCCCAAATACCGAGGCTAAGGGCAGAATCGGCGACCAAACTACACGCTAAAAAAAAACTCATCATATCAGTTACGCACTTCTGTGTCCAGAGAAATAGAGAAATACAATAGGGGAAGGGCTGAGGCTTCGGGCGAAGTCAGTGCTACTGTGCGATCCCCACGCTCAGAAATAACGCCTTTGGAGAAATGGCCAGCGTGCTATTTTGTTTATTTTATAAGCTTTCATATTTAGGAAAAGGCATAATGTCATCAGTATGTTTCCCCCCCTCCTTCTCCCCTCTCCCGCCCTCGGTCAAAAATTCCAGGGAATCTGAGCCCTCAGCCCAGACGCCGACTCTTTCTATGAAAATATGGCACATAGAAATCTGGGCAACGTGACAGTTGCATTATTAAAAGAAGAAAGGACACAATATCGTAGCCAATTTTTTTTTCCTTAAACAAAAACTATTCTTCAATATCCCTGCAATATAACAGCGTGGCATAAAATATACAATCCGCGCGTTTAAAGAGACCCTAAATAAAATGCTGAAATCGAGTAAATGAAAGGAAATTTACTAAAAGCTTCCTGGGTTCCCGCCTGTTTTAAAAATAAGATATTTCTCGCAGTACCTTTGTTACTGAAGGCATCTGCAAAATATCTAGCCTCTTTCGTACCTCTCTCCCATCCCCCTCCCATAACGAGACACAAACACAGCAAATTGCAACTATGAGAATCCTCAGCACAGCCGAGACAAAAAAAAAAAAAATCATATTACCAGTAATAAGGTTTAGGAAGATAAGGCAGTGAAAATTAAGCCCGGCTGCCACGTCTGGTAACCTCAAGTTTTTAGCCCTGACATTTGCTAGAGGAGAAAACTGTAATGTCCACCTATGCTTTATTACAAACAGTAATTTACATCTGCATGGACCCATTGGTTGAGGTTTTCTTTTTTTTTTTCCTCCCTTGTTCGGAAAAATATGGGGCTCTGAGAGCAAAACCTTTATATTAATGTAGATTGTATATCTCATTTATTGCACAATATTGATTTATTTATTAATGTTAATTACTTGATTCCATTTTAATATGATTTAAAACAAGAGTGACATTAAATGCCCAGAGCCTAAGTCCCCAGTTCCCCAGTGGCTCTCGCATGTTTATTCAACTTCTATTTACATCAAACTTAAACTTTCCTACTGTTCATTTTCAATAAAAAATTGCTGCCCGTTTTTAAAAACCTTCATGATTTATCGTGAGCGAAGGGTCTTACGGAGCTGTTTGCCAGTGCTGAATACGATATTTAAATCATTATCCTCACAGCCATCATCTGAGTTTCCGTGTAGTGACATGCAAGAAATTCATATTTTCAATTAAAAAAATCAAAGAGCCCTCATGTCTAATCAGGAGCCAGGGAGTGAGCTTCCCTAGCACCAGCCAGCCTGGCGTGGAAAGCGGCTCAGCATTTGCTTATTGTTTTAACTTTACTGTTGGGCGAAACCCGCTGCAAACCTCTGGGCTGATACTTCAGCCGGGATATTTCTGGGACACCCTTTTCTTAAAGTGTAAATAAAGATTATGAAAGAGCCATTTGATGGGCATAAAATTCCTGATTAGATTTAACAGTCGAGCCTTAAACTGCGTCAAGGAAAATAGTATTTTGTTTCTTTAAACTCTGTGGGTTGTCCGGGCTGTTGTTGAAGAAGAGGAAATTGCTAGAAAGCCAAGGGGGGGAAACGCCGGGCTCGGAGGGAGCGTCGTGGGCTCCGCCGCAGCTTCTCCCTCTCTCTCTCTCTCCCGGCGCAGGCAAATCTTAGCAATGGCTCTGATCATGATCTTAAATAGCCATCTCGCCCAAAAGCCCGGTCCTCTGCTCAGCCCCCGGTGGCGGCGGAGCGTGCCCGGGGAGGGCAAGGCGGGGGGGCCGCGCCAGGCGCAGGGGGATGCTGCGAAAAGATCTCGAAAGCGAGCGAATATTACTAAGGTAATATTTAAACTCTCCGGCAACCCAGAAGCTGGAGGCTGCGGCTGTAAAAGAGACCGGCTCTTAACCTGACAATGATGTTGTATTTGAACAGCTGCGATAAGGTTTTAAAAGGTCTGTCTCATTGCCACAGCGAAATTTTAAATAGGGTTATTGTTTCCAGCAGTGTAAAGTGTGCGGTAAAGTGCAAAACATCCAAATGCCAGGAAACGGGGGAAAATTCAAATCCACGCCGGTGGAAAACGCATGTTTTCAGCTGTGCGAAAGACGCATTTAAATTTTTTAAAATCCTTTCACGTGCTGCCTGCTCCCGGGGATCCGAGAGGGTGTTATGATGGTAGAAAGGCCCAAAATAAACAGGCGGATGAATCCGAAACAAAAATTATCAACAAGTTCACTTTGTCTGGATGAGAGTCCTTGACAGCATGCGTCCCAGATAAGAAATATCTGAGAACACTCTAAAAAAAAAAAAAAAGATAAAAAGAAAGAAAATAAAAAGTAAGAAAGAAAAGGAAGAAAAGGAAAGGAAAGAAAAGAAAGAAAAGGAAAGGACTAATAAACAGTTTGTACCATCACTACTTAAAATGTAATAGCTTCGGGTGTAAATATGTACAAAATGGGGGGGGGAACAGTAAAACACATTTAAAATGTTGGGACGGAAAAATTGGATTTGCCATGTAGACAGTTACTGTTGCCTTCGGTATTTTTTTTTTAATACATACATATATATATGATACAGATGCACTTATCTTTCTTCTTCATCTTAAAAAAAAAAAGGAAAGAAAAAGTTGCTCGAAGAGTTGCAGCGAGGATACGAGTTTCTGTATGTTTTTAATGAGCAATATTACAGAAGAAGAAATTATCTTTATGATGCTTTCAGTTTCCAGGGCAAGTGAAACCCCCACTTTTTTTTTTTTTTTTTTTTTTTTCCCAGGCGGTCGGGAGAGAGCATTGTAAAATAATTTTAGGAATGTAGCCTCCCTATAAAACTCGAGTTATGACAAAAGTCTAGCTTTTAATATTTGACGATTTGTGTTAAAACAAAAATTGACCTTCTCGGTTAGCAGCGAGGGAAAAAATCAATAGTATAATTTTCAATAATTCATAACGCGAACGCCATTATGCTAAATCTTAACTATTAATCTTATCCTTTACAAAGTCTCGATTGATTTGTTAATAAAATATCTTCCCGTGCGCGGCAACAGAGGGTATAACTCTCGAAAAAGCTTCAGAAGCAAGAAAATTACCAAGTAGCCCAAGAATGTAGATGAGGCTTTTATTGATCGCCCCTGATTCTCCTTAATATGCCTTAATAAATCCCGCAACCTTTTGTCCCCGCACTTGTCAGAAGCGCGGGGGGGGCAGTAGCGCAGCCATGGCGGGCAGGCGCGGTTTTTCCGATGGGGGGGGTGGGTTGGGGTAGGTTCCGCGCCCGCGGAGGGGTGAAGGCGGGGGGGGTGGTGGGAAGGCTGGGGACGGAGGGGTCCGGGAGGGGGGGGGGCTGCCGCAGCGCGGGCGCGGCGGGGCGGTGCGGTGCCGCGGCGGCGGCCTAGGGGGCGCTGTTGACCGCGGCGGGGCGCGGCGGGGCGGCGCGGCGGGGCGCGTCAGCGGCGGGGCGGCGGGGCGCGGGGCGGCGGGCCCTGCCATTGGCCCGGCTGTCATGTGGTCGCGCGGAGGCATCCGCAATTACACGGGAATGTTTTCCTAGAGATGTCAGCCTACAAAGGACACAATCTCTCTTCCTCAAATTCCGCCCCAAAATGTCCTTTCCCAACAGCTCTCCTGCCGCTAATACTTTTTTAGTAGATTCTCTCATCAGTGCGTGCAGGAGTGACAGTTTCTACTCCAACAGCGCCAGCATGTATATGCCACCTAGCACAGACATTGGGACGTATGGGATGCAAACCTGTGGACTCCTTCCGTCTCTGGCTAAAAGAGAAGTTAATCACCAAAATATGGGTATGAATGTACATCCTTATATACCTCAAGTAGACACTTGGACAGACCCGAACAGATCTTGTCGAATAGAGCAACCTGTTACACAGCAGGTCCCCACTTGTTCCTTCACTACAAATATTAAAGAAGAAAGCAATTGCTGCATGTATTCCGATAAGAGATCCAAACTCATTTCTGCAGACGTCCCTTCCTACCAGAGGCTGGTGTCTGAATCATGCCCCATTGAGAACCCCGAGGTTCCCGTCCCAGGATATTTTAGACTGAGCCAGACCTACGCCACTGGGAAAACCCAAGAGTACAATAATAGCCCTGAAACGAGTTCAACTGTAATGTTACAGTTAAACCCTCGCGGCAGCTCCAAACCGCAGATATCTGCTCAACTTCAGCTGGAAAAGAAAATGAATGAAAACCCGAACAACCAAGACAGCACCGCTAAAGTCTCTCAAGTGGAAAGTCCCGAGCCCAAGTCCACGTTGCAAGACGAGCGGAGCTGCCTGCCCGAAGGCTCCGTGTCCAGCCCAGAAGTCCAGGAGAAGGAGAGTAAAGGTCTGTATTACCGAGTTTAAGCCGTGCCGTGGTGTAACTCCAACACGCCAGCACCATAAAGCACGCTCGAATATACTAACGAGCATCACAGCCATCACATTTAATGCTAAGGAGTATCGGGCTGCAGGTGCTGTGTCTCTGAAGATTTTGGCAGGCAAAACAATGCTACACAAAAGGGTCCAAAGATTTTCTGTAGAGATCTGCCTCTCCCGTGCATGCAGACCGCCTCTCTGATGCGGGGAATATAGCCGTGTGCTCCTTAATGCGCTGCAGCAGCCAAAAGCAGACCCATATCTCTAAAAAAGCAGGTCTGGAGGTTGTAAAATACGACCAGCTCAACTTTTCTCTCGTAATATTTCGCTGATCATTTTTTTTAATTATTGCTATTATTATTTTTTTTTTCACTGAGCCTTACTGCGGTTTGATTGCATTTAAAGTTAATTACGATCCTATTAAAATAGGTGAGGAATAGGTGCTACCAGTCTGGGTAAAGTTGGAAACAAATGCACAATGAAAGCAGCAGCCCGCTGTCTGCCTGGTCCAAAGGTGGAATATTTCAATGTGGTGCTTTAGATAACCTTGGGTTGGTCTCCAAAAGTGCAACAGTATTTTGAAATGCGTTTGAAAGCTAAAGGTGGCGGTAATCTGGTTTTATTTTCCGTTTAAAAGTGCACTAAAGCCTTCCTTTCAAACGACGTGTGTCGAAGAATCCCAAAACGGGAAATTTTCTCCTATCAAAATGTACTTTGCAACCTCTAGGTCGATTTTTTTACCCTACGTGTGCATGGAGATTCTCTTTATCTGAATTATATTTAACAGCCCAGGTCTAGGTTGATGTGGGGCAGATTTCTTTCTGGTGGCGTGGGGGGGAAATCTAAAAGGAAAATTGGAAAAAAAAAAAAGAAAAAAAAAATCGAGGCAGAGGGTGTTAATTTCTTGTATATCTTTTTGGCTGGAAAAACGTCTATGTCTGCTCCTAGGTGTGCTTGTGTAATTCAGCTGATGGCTGGGGGGATGCTGCTTCAAAATACCGTGCGAGGGTATTTTGTAATTGGGATATTTTCGTAGCAAGTGTCGTGGGAGCCCGAGACGGCCATGGCGAGGCTAGACTCGTTAAAAAGTGGCCATGGGGCTGATGGCAGGTTAAATATTGTTGAAAAGCTAAACGCCAGCTGAAAACTTGCAAGCCCATTTCTGGCCGGGGCAGGCGAGCGGGGCAGCCGCAAGGCAGGGTGCCGTGTGGCGGGGACGGGCGACCCCAGCCTGGCAGAAGGTCCCCTCTCTGTGCCCACACCTCGCCCCAGCTGTGTTTTAATGCCCACATCCACCATATCTGCCAGACACTCAGAGGAGGGGTCATGGCCAAGGGTACACTCTAACAGCCTGAGGTATTTTTGATTTTTTTTTTTCTTCTTCTTCTTCTTTGATTTTGATAGAGGAAATCAAGTCTGATACTCCAACAAGCAATTGGCTAACTGCAAAGAGTGGCAGAAAGAAGAGGTGTCCTTATACTAAACACCAAACACTGGAATTAGAGAAAGAGTTCTTATTCAATATGTATCTCACTCGAGAGCGCCGTCTAGAGATCAGTAAGAGCG
This sequence comes from Chroicocephalus ridibundus, assembly GCF_963924245.1. NCBI lineage: Eukaryota > Metazoa > Chordata > Aves > Charadriiformes > Laridae > Chroicocephalus > Chroicocephalus ridibundus. The sequence goes on from NC_086290.1 coordinate 26,968,583, forward strand.
TAAACCTCACTGACAGGCAGGTCAAGATTTGGTTTCAAAACCGCAGAATGAAGCTCAAGAAGATGAGCAGGGAGAACCGAATCCGGGAACTGACCGCTAATCTGACCTTCTCTTAAACCCTAACCCCGGGGGGGGGCACCAGTGAGGAATGGGCACAGCACCGCCACTTGCTAAAGGCAGGAGAGACTCTGGCAAAACCCGGCATTTTCCAGTTTTGTTTTGTTTTGTTTTGTTTTGTTTTTCTGATAGAATGTGACTCTTCGTCCTTCTTTTAGCGCTGCAAGTGAATATGTATTACTATGATGAGTATATATAAAACCTAGCACGTGTAATTTATTTTTGTTCTCATCGTAATGCAGGGTAACTATTATTGAATATTATCATTTGGTCTTAACTTATTGGAACTGTCGAACATCCAAGCAATGTGACTTTTTCATGTTTTTACTAACAAAATGGTATTTATGTGGGGCTGTTACACGGGCCATAACGTTTTGAGTACATTCAATACTTTAAGAAAAAGAAGGGGGGAAAACTTCGGGGGCGGGGGGAAAGAGAAGCACATTATAATGTAACTATCCTCGCAAATGAACTTAGAGATTGTCCTTCGTAAAATGGAATATTTCCTTCTTCTCCATTGTAGACATTTCCTTGTGGTGCATATGTGGAATAGTAGTCGTTCAGCAGCAATATGTCCTTCTTGTGCATGTTCTGTTCGCATGTATAATGCAATAAACTCTGTAAACTACTGCGGTTCCTTTGGTTTTCTACAAATGTTTAAAGTATGGATGCAGGTTGGTCTCCTGAACTTTCTCTATCAGCAGCTCTTTGGACTGATGTACCTTCTTTGCCATTTTCTGGTCTTTGTGTGTGCCTGCCTTGTTTTCTTTCTTTCTTTTCTCCCTTTTCTTTTTTTTTTCCTTCCCCTTCCTCTTTTTTTTAGGGGTGGGGTGGAGACTGGTGCGGGAAATGATGTAAACTTAATTCATTTATAATTGTGCCTGTAAACAAATGATTAATTGATAAAATGTTGTGTGATGTTCGCAGTCTGAAAAACTGAATGCAAAAAAAAAAAAAAAAAAAAAGACAGAGAGAAAGGAAAAAAAAAAAAAGAAAGAAAAACGTAGTAAAATCTTATGACCTAAACTGGACATCCTCATCCAATCAACTCATAAATGGTAAGTGATAAAAAATCTTTCTACTACAAGCTGTCAGCAATATGTGTGTCATTTTATTTGACGTTCGTATGTTGATTTAAAAAATATCAGTCTCTCTGCGTGCTTACAATGTGTAGGCTTTGATTTCGTGTCTTTACTCGCTTTAAAAAACCATCATACCAAATGCAAAGCTGGGTATAAGTAAATGTTAAGGACTTTGGTTCTTGGTCAGCTCAAGAGCTTTCAGAAGATGGTGGATGGGAAAATATTCCCTCAAACATCTGGCAGGGTTGGCTTTTTTTGAGCAGAAACGCTCCCAAGCGTGCTTACAAAAGTACACCAGCCTCTTCAGACCTACTTTTGTCACCCTGCACCGTTTCTGTTCGCTCAGAGATCGTTTTATTTCCCGCAATTCCATTTTAGTAGCACACATTCAGAGAATGAAGTTCACGACTCTTAACCCTTTCTGTACATAGCTGGAAAATGTTATTAGCAGGGCTCTGCGCTGGAAGCTGAGGAAGGGCGTGTGGGTGAGAGAGAGCGGGTGAGTGCCTGTGTGAGCAGAAATACTAAGCAGAACTGCAAATGGCTTGCAAATGAACATGACTCCAAATTGAAGTGCAAATACTTGGGCATACTTTCACCTTCAAACAGTACTGGAAAAACAGCGTGGCTACCGTTGGCGCTGGGAAGCCAGCTTGCTCGCAATCGACGCCCATTCCTCCCCTAAGCAGTTTCTAAATCAAGAAATTAAACGCAAGATAGTGCCAATGTTGTCTGATTTGGTGGCACTGATACTGCTCATTTTGCAGCTGGTGGCGTTGCGTTTTGCTCTCTTGTCGCTGGTGTTTAATTTAAGCTAATAGTTTCTCATGTGCACGTTTACTCGTAGGGCAAAGATATATTTTCCTCAAACCAAAGCATCACCATTTTGAAGCTGCGGGAGCCGCAAGTACGTAGGTGTTTTGTGCTTGCTCTCGTTTCGAAAACAAACAACGAAACAGTGCTCAACCCCCCCCCCTTTAAATATTGCATACATTTGGAACGTCTTTTCTTTTCCTTCTAAAGACAGTCGCTACATCACCAAAGAAGTTTCAGCAGTGGAAAGTAATTAGCTGGCTCCATACCAAGTGTTTAACGTATATAAAAAAGGAGGCTCACTCTAATCTGCCTGCTTTATCAATTTATATCTGTGTGAAGCGAGGGGCAATCCTTCGCCATACCACAAACCCAGCTTCTAGAGAAAAAAAAAATATGAGAGAAATACGAAAACGCAAAGGAAAATGCTGAAGTGAGATGTCAAAAAAAAAAGCTTAAAAAAAAGGAAAAAGAAAAAAAGAGAGAAAAAAAAGAGAGAAGAAAAAAGGAAGAAAACAACCTAAGAGAGTAATAAATCATTAAATAAACAGGAATTTCAGTCCCTTCCTCACACCGGGCCGCGAGTAGGAAGTGTTTTCTCAGCGCTGTTGTTTGTGCCCTCGGCGGGCCGTGCTGGGGCTCTGCACTAACCCTCTGCGTCTCCTCCAGATCCCGGCACAGCCACCGTCCCTCGCCCGGGAGAGCCGGCGTGGGCAGAAGACCATGGGTAACCGAGTTTTCAATTCTAACCGGGCACCGTTTCGCTCGGGGAAGGACAACCGGGCCGGGGAGGAAAGGGAGAGGAGGGAAGGGAAGGAAGAGAAAGCAAAGCGGGGCAAAAAAAAAAAAAAAAAAAAAAAAAAATCTCACGTAGGCATTGAACGTGGCCAGCGCGGCCCGGCCCGGCTCCCCCTGAACTAGGGGCGGAGGAGGCAGCTTTGCCGGCGAGCGCGGGGCAGCGGCAGCTTGCCTGCATGCCTGCCTGCTCGCCCGCCTGCCTGCGGGGCCGGGCGGCCTCCTCCGGGCAGCGCTTGCCCGCGTCCCCTCCCGGGCCGCGCCGGGCACCCCTAAGGGGGGCTGTTTTGGAGCTGTGTAGCCCCAAAGTTTGGCAGATACAGGAGCATGTGTTCAGCCACACGTCAGTTGTGCTCGGAGACACAGGCTTTGCTGTTTCCATCCGTCCATTTTATTAGGGACACATTAATCTATAATCAAATACACCTCATAAAATTTTTATTGAAAGGCATAAAATCATTACAGAGGTCTTCCACCTGTTTTAAAACAACACAATGGGCATCTCTTTTAAAAAGTGTATCCTTTCCATGGAAACTTTCAGTCCGGGGAGGGGGGTGGGGGGAGCGGATAATAATACCCGCACATGCTCTGAAATATGGAAGTACCGCAATGTGCTTTTACTGTAACATTTTCCTGTTTTATGAGAAGTCGTTACAGTCCCAGCTTGCGATGGTTTGTTTTTACAGGCAAGAATCCCCCTTTCCCAGCGGGTTTCCTCAGCAGCTTGGAGTGTGATTAGCAAGCCAAGGCTGTTGGATTTATTTAAACACCCTGCCTCTCATTGATTAAGAAATGAATGGCAGAAATCACTCAAGAGGAGGTGAAGAAATAGTCCGCGCCCGCCGCGGCCGTGGGCTGCCAGCGCGGCCACGCCCGCCGCGCCCCGGCCAGGCAGGGCAGGCAGGGCAGGCAGGGCAGGCGGGCGGGCGGGCAAGCAGGCAGGGCAGGCAGACGGGCAGCGAAGGCGGGCTGGGCAGGCGGGGAAGCAGGGCGGGCAGGCGGGCAAGCCGGGCAGGCAGGGCAGGGCGGGCGGGCAAGCGGGCAAGGGGGCAGGCAGGGCGGGCAGGGCGGGCGGCCCCGGCGCGGCGCGCTGTGCGGGGCCGTTGTTGATGATGATTTTTTTTTTAATCACAGCAGCCCCAGTTTAGCGGATTGATTTACTCGCAGTATTGGTAAATATGATCACGTGGGCTCTGCAACCAATGGTTGAGGGTTGCAGTCTGCAAAATACTACGATTGTTCTCCGGGAGGGTATCATATACAGTTAACAGTGTAACCTTTTATATGACTAAGAGGGGAGCCTAAAATGTCGTCTAGTGGCACCATAAGTAACTATTATGTCGATTCTCTCATAGGCCATGAAAGCGAAGAAGTTTACGGGAGTAGATTCGTCCAGGGAGGTCACAGTGCGACCTCCAGGCCATCAGGTGTTGCAGAGAGTTCAGATTTTTCCTCCTGTAGCTTTGCACCAAAATCCACCGTGTTCTCCACCTCCTGGTCCACGGTTCACCCTCAGCCGTCTGCGGCAATGACCGGGATCTACCACCCCTACATGCACCAGCCCCACTTAGGGGCAGCCGACGCCGGCCGCTACGTGCGCTCCTGGATTGAGCCCTTCCCGGGCTTCCCGGGCGGCGGCGGCAGCGGCGGCGGCGGCGGCGGCAGCGGCGGCTCCGCGTCCAGCTCCGGCTCCTCCAACGGGCGCCACTACGGGATAAAGCCGGAGACGGGAGCAGCCGCCTCCTCGTCTTCCTCCTCCTCCTCCTCCTCCTCCAAAAGGACTGAGTGCTCCTCGTCCCGGGAGTCCCAGGGGATCGGTGTGCCCGAGTACACGTGCAGCTCCTTCCTCCAGGAGCCCCGGGAGAAGGCGGCTGCCGGCAGCTCCAAGGACCCCGCCGCCTGCAGCCACAACCCCAGCCCGAGCAGCGATCTGAAGGAGGAGAAACAGCAGCAACTTGACCCAAGTAAGTAAAAAAAAAAAAAAAAAAAAAAGGGGGGGAGAGAGAGAGGGAGAGAGGCAGAGAGAGGGGCAGAGAGAGAGAGAGAGGGAGAGAAAGAAAGAAAGAAAGAAAGAAATTGCCCCTTTGATTTATTGCTGAAACCTGTAAGGCTCGAATGTGCAAAACTGATAGTTTTACTAACCTATAAAAACGTCTAGACGCCTACCCCAGCGCAAGCAGCAACAAGCACCCATAAAAGACTCCACATAACCACCTACCATCAAGACATCATTTGTACAGTAAACAGACTGGGGCATTAAGGCTTTTATGATAATTCCTCCAAAGTTGTGAAAACAGTCCATCCTTCGTTAAATTAATTTAACGACCTTTCTCTTCCCCCCCCGCCCCGTTCCCTATATACCTCCCTTCTTCCAGATAACCCTGCAGCAAACTGGATCCACGCTCGTTCAACGAGGAAAAAGCGTTGTCCCTACACAAAGTATCAAACTCTGGAACTGGAAAAGGAATTTCTCTTTAACATGTACCTCACCCGAGACCGCCGTTACGAAGTAGCTAGGATTTTAAATCTCACAGAGAGACAGGTCAAAATCTGGTTTCAGAACAGAAGAATGAAAATGAAAAAGATGAACAAGGAGAAAGGCAATAAAGGAGACTAACGCTGGGGTAGAAACGCAGTTAGGGAATATTATTTTAGTTTTGAGTTTGGGGCTTTTGGTGTTTGTTTTGGGTTTGGGTTTTTGGTTGTTGGCTTTTGCCTTTTTTTTTTTGTTTTGTTTGGTTTTATTCTTCCCCTGCACTCTCAGCCCCCCATACGTTTCTCCTCCTCCTCCCGTGCCCCCCCACCCCGGGAACTTTAAATCAATCAGGTCCCCCCCTTTTTTTTTTTTTAGATAGAAGTGAAACGTGGTCTATGTCAGGTATTTTGGGAAATTTTGTCTTGCTCGCCAACGTGTTTTGCAGAGTCGCTTCATCCCCCCCCCCGCCCTTCCCAGACCGTTTGGTTGATGATATTGTGAGTGCACGTTAGCTTTGGGAACTCTATCTGATGTTAAATGTTTGACATGTTTCTTAAAAGTGATGTAGTCTAGATAGTTACTTTGCCAAAATAAAGGTAAGGAAATTAATTATAATTACGATAATAAAATATATATTAAATTACAGCCGCTTAAATCAATGGGGGTGCTGAGTTGTCCACGATTAACCAAGAGGAAACCTTACCCAAAACCTCTGCTTTCTAGGTCTGAATTTCGCTCCTTCGCAATAGATGCCACCGCGAGGCCACGAGCTATTCCCCCCCTCTTAGTGCACTTTTAGGAGGTTGTCTCATCCTTGAAGCCGTTCGCAATAGGCCTAACGTCTCCCGGTCCCTCGGCTAGCTGGCGTCCCTGCCCCCGGTGACTGTTGTATTAATTAACCACCCCGTGTCTCGAACTACGGACCTGTTGTAATTGTTGTCAGTTATTACACAATAAAGTCTGCCGTGACCGAACGACAGCCCTGCGGTGAGAAGAGAAATCTGTGCACCCCTCGCGATTCCCTCCGCGCCCGCCGACCCCACCGCGCAGCCCCCGCGCAGCCTTCGCGCATCCCGCCGACGGCCCAGCGCCGCCGGGCCGGGGCCGCGGGAGAGCCCGGCCGCGCTGCCGGGGCAGCAGCACCTCTGGCAGCCACAAAGGCCGGAGGAAAAGCCCTTTCCTCCCCCGCCTCCTTCGCCTAAAGGCTATTTGCTCTTGGAGGTCAGTGGCGGAGAGGCCGGCCTCGGCCGCGCCGCGTAGGTGCGCGCTACTGCCGCACCGCTCCGCTCTGCCGGCGGTGCGAGCGGTCTTTGAAACACCAGCCATCTCTTGGGATAATTTAGGAAATATTTCCGCACCCGTCCTCCCGGGCCCGTGAAGAAAAATCATGCAAATTCGCTCAAAACCTTTCTTTTTTAATTTTTATCCCCTCCCCGTTTCTAACCTCTGCGCTCTTTAATCTGAAGGTTGGGAAGGTCTGGGGGGAGGGGGGGTGTTGGGGGGGGACACACGGCTGCTTCCAAACGCTCAGCTTTGTTGGCGAGAGCTCATTTAGTAACGCGCCTCATGCCTTCTGCATTTATAAACACACATGACTTTATCAAGATAATTGAGATGAAGTTCATTGTAAAAAATGCTTTGTTTAAAGAGCAACCATTAAAATGAAGGACCCGTAAATATTTACGAGCAGTTCGGTTAATTCAAGATTAAGGGGAGAGCTGAGAGACCTGGTGTTTTATGTTTTTTTACCTCTGTACAAAAAAAAAAAAAAAAAAAAAAAAAAAGAAAAAGAAAAAAAAGAAAAAAAAGGGCAAAAGCATGCAGTGCCAGGAAAAGGTGTTGCATTGCTTCCCATCCATTGTCGAGAAGATACCTATAATTCTTTTAAAACAGGAAGAACCGTGGTATAATAAAACCATTGAGATGGCTAGACGTCTGGACCTAATGAGTTTACGATATGCTATGGCGCTTTTCTTTGAAACCACCTTATTTTGATGTTTGTGTTTGTTAGAGGGGGGAGAAAAAGCAAAAAAATGCAGACAAACTAGGTCTTAAAATCTTGGACTATAAATTTCAATATGTCAGCGTTGGGCCAAGGCAACAGACTCAAAAAGGACCCGAAGGTCAGGAAACTGAGGGATTTTACAAAGTCCACTGATATGTTGAAATGTATTTTATTGGATATTCTACTGCGACGAATCCTACGGTGTTATTCTTCATATTTTCGAAAATAACCATGACGGGAGGGTAATCTATAACTAACAACACGTAAACAGGATTCTTGCCACGCAACACTATTATGTTGATTCCAGTAGAGGCTCTGGTAAGAAATTGTCACCAAGCCCACCACCATCTCTTTTCAGTATTTTATTTCAGGCAGATTGACAGGTTTTACCTTATATGTTTTCTTTTTTTTTTTTTTATTTTTTTTTCCTCTTTGTTTACCTATTTCTAATACTATGTGCGTTTATTTCAAAATGGCAGAAGGAAAACCAAACGTCTTGAAAGACGAAACGCTGCTCTTCCGTGGAAATTATTTTTAGTGTCAAACCGAACAATAATTTAATTCCTATCCGTTGGTTGTGTTAATCCATGTTGGTACATATGCACAGTCGCGTGCACACGCACACGCATTACACCGAATAATTCACAGGCATGTGGGATGAAGGGGGGGCGAACAAAGATTCATCTTTACTTTCGTTTCCATAAATCAATCCATAAATACATAAACGCACGGGCAAACAAAATAACATGTTCGAGACAAAAACCCCCGTATTAACTCCGAAACTACCACACATGGAGAATTCGCGGTGTAATATGTGGGGGAAACATGATCGAAAACGCGATAGCAGCGGTCTTCAAAGCTCAGGCGTCTTTCCTGGCTGCCATGTGTAAACGAGGCGCATTCTTTGTATGTAGTTAATTATAGCGCTGGGGAAAAAAAAAGCAACAAAACAAAAAAAAAAAAAGAAAAAAGAGGGTCACGGAAATGTGCGAAGAAAATGGCTCTGTAAACTCCGACCGGCAAAAAAAAATAAAAGAAAGAAAGAAAAAGAAAGAAAGAAAGAAAGAAAGAAAGAAAGAAAGAAAGAAAGAAAGAAAGAAAGAAAGAAAGAAAGAAAGAAAGAAAGAAAGAAAGAAAGAAAGAAAGAAAGAAAGAAAGAAAGAAAGAAAGAAAGAAAGAAAGAAAGAAAGAAAGAGGAAGAAATGGAACCCAAAAAAACCCCAGAAATCAAAGGAAAAGCGGCTCATGGCTGAGGAGCGCAGAGTGTCCCGCGGTGGCACCGGGGCCTGACGGGGCCGTTCGTGTTCCCGGCACCGGGGCCGGGGGAGCGGCGGCGGCGCGGGCAGCGCCGGGCGGGGGGCGCTGCCTGCCGCCGCCGCCGCGCGCCGCCAGAGGGCGCCCGCGCTCCACCCGAGCGCCGCCGCCGCGCCCCGCGTACCGCTCCGCGCCCCGCGCCCCGCTCTCCGCGCCTCACCCCCCCGCCGGGACACACACACACACACACACCGGGGTTTCGCTGGTGGCACCGGCGGGATGAGCACGCCGAGGGGCGGGGGGGCGGGCCTGCCCGTCTGCGCCCCTCCGCGCCCCTCCGCAGGGTGTTTCTCTGCCGCCGCTCCCGCCCTGCCCGGCCTAGCCTCTTGCCTCGCCCCTACTCCCTTCCGATGAGCTTTTGCTGCTGCCTATTCTTGTAGCACCCAAAATTTCACCCCTCCCCTCCCCCGCCTCTTTTCCCCCCAGCCTGTCCCCGGGATACATGAGGGTCCCTGAGCCTCCGCTGGCTTCCCAAAATGTTGTGCCCGCGGCCCGCGGGGACCCTGCCCAGGCGGGGGTGTCGCTGCGGGCCCCAGGGCCCATCCGGGCGCTCATTTGCGGGGCAGCCGGGCTGGTCACCTAGACAAAGCGAATTAATTGGCACGGAGGTGGGGATGGCGGTGGGGGGAGTGGGGTGTGATGGGGAAGGAGCTTGCGATGCCTTTTATGTAACCACAAATATTTTTTGTCAATTCACACCAGACGGTCACACGTGGCTCTGGCGGGGCCAGTATTATATTTCACCTACATTTTTCGTCTGTCTTCAAAATAGGGCGGACTCGAGCTCCTGGGGGGTGTCTGTCCGAAAAGCTTGTTCCCACTGCAGGAAGAAGCGGGGAAGAGAGGACTGGAGACGGCGCTTCTGGGAGCCCGGGGAGAGGGCAGGCGGCCGGGCCGCGCTCCCCCCGCGGGGGCGGCCGGCCCGAGGAGCCGGGGCAGCGCCGAGCCTGCCGGGCAGCGCCTTCCTTCCTTCCTCCCGGAGAACAGGGCTCGCTTATTTCGGACCGCGTCCCCGAGCGGTGCTAACCGCTCACCCACACATTTTTCTTTCTTTTTTTTTTTTTTTTTTCCCCCTCCCTCTCTCTGCCTGGGTAATGACGTCCACCAAGGGTGAAATGATGGAAAGTATATTCATAGGCATGATTTCCATTAAGTATCAATTAACCTGGAGCCTCAGCCATGCGTGCACGGCGTCAAGGGTAAATGTGCATCTCATTTCCCAGCGCTCTGCTCGCCTGCAAGGAAATGACCCGCAGGGCCCGCCGGCATCGGGGCCCGGCCGCTGCACGCTGCCGCCCTTCGGACCCCCCCCAGCTGCCCTCGCCGACACCCCCAGCTGCCTCCGCCGGGCATCGGCTCCCTCGGCCGGGCATCGGCTCCCTCGGCCGGGTCCCTGCCTTCCCGGCCGGCGGTGCAGGCCGCGGTACGGTGCTTAGCCGAGCCCCGGGCAGCGCAGCCTGGGCGGGCCCGGTCGGCCTCGCCCCGGGCAGCGCGCCCGCGGTTATCGCGCGGGATCTGCGCGGCCGCCTCGCCCCTGCGCGGCGGGGGTTGCGGCGACTCCTGGCGAGAGCGCACCGGCGGGGGGAGCGGGGCCGCCGCGGCTGGGGTGGAACCGGGCAGGGCTGGGCCGGGTTTTTTTCTTGCCTTAGGAGCGGCACATGTAAACTGAAGCCAAAAGTCCCCCCTGAGCTCATGAGCATGTGTGTGTGTGTGTGTGCGTGTGCGTGTGCGTGCGCGGGCTGCTGTGTGCCTAATAGGAAATAGTAAAAGCAGTGAGGCAGGTCATTTTGGGAGCGATTATATTCCAGTCCTGGTCACCACATACACGGAGAGCAGGAGCGGGGAGCGCACGGTCGAGCGGCGGCGGCGGCATGAGCGCGGCGTAGAGGCACCGGCGGCGGCGGCGGCGGCGGCGGGAGCAGCCCCCCGTGCCCGCGCCCGCGCCCCCGCCCGCCGCTGCCCCCTCCCCGATGAGCTCCTACTTTGTCAACCCGCTGTACTCCAAGTACAAGGCGGCGGCGGCGGCGGCCGCAGCGGCGGCGGCGGCGGCGGCGGCGGGGGAGCCCATCAATCCCCCCTACTACGACTGTCACTTCGCGCCAGAGGTGAGCGGCCGCCACGCCGCCGCCGCCGCCGCCGCCGCCGCCGCTGCCCTGCTCTACGGGAACGGCGCGGCCGCCGCCGGCTTCCCGCACCCCGCGCCCGGCGGGGCGGGGGGCGGCGGCGGAGCGGCCCCGGACTTTTACCAGCCGGCCGGGGGGAGCCCCACGGCCGCCTACCAGCCGCCTCCGCCTCCCCCCGCCGCGCCTCCGCCTCCTGCCCCCTGCAGCGGGGTTACCTGTCACGGGGAGCCCGCTAAATTTTACGGATACGATAACTTACAGAGACAGCAGATTTTTACGACACAGCAAGAGGCCGAGCTGGTACAATATCCTGACTGTAAATCGTCCAGTGCTAATATTGGCGAGGAACCAGACCACTTAAATCAGAGCTCGTCTCCTGCTCAAATGTTTCCCTGGATGAGACCACAAGGTTGGACGCAGTCAAAAATTTGCTTCCATCTCACGTCTGAGTTCGAAACTTTTCTTTTCCTCCTCCCGCTTCTTTCTCTCTGCTTCTCGCTCCCTGCCTCTGCCTACCGCTCTCCCTTGCCTCTCTCCCCGCGATTCCTATCGCCGCGGTGGCTTGCGATAATAAAGCGATACAGTAAGCAAACAGAAACCTCTGCAGAAGGCGGCTGCCACCCCAAGTCTTAAAGTCGCCTCTCGGACACAGAGGCGCAGCTTGACACGCTCGCCCGGCTCCCGCCGCCGCTGCCTGAAGGGGAAGGGTGCAGGGGTCGGGGGGTGCCGGTTGCCAGATAATAAAGTGACCCCGTAAACTCGGTCCGGGGGGAGAGCGTCTGCATCTTCGTGCATCTGCTGTCGCTATGTTTCCCGCACTCGTGTGTATAAAGCTCTAGGCTCCTCCGTGGCCTCTGCTTTCTCCCCCTGCGTTTCTGTGGGGCTTCCCCCGAGGGATTTCCAGAGGGACCCGAGCCCTCGCTCCCTGCCTTGCGCCTTGTTTTGAACGGCCACACCAACCTCCAAAACCCTGTGTTTTTGTTTTAAACAGCAGCGCCGGGTAGGAGGAGAGGAAGACAAACATACAGTCGATTCCAGACTCTAGAGCTGGAAAAGGAGTTCCTCTTTAACCCCTATCTGACCAGGAAGAGGAGGATCGAGGTGTCCCACGCACTAGGACTCACCGAGAGGCAGGTAAAGATCTGGTTTCAGAACAGGAGGATGAAATGGAAAAAAGAGAACAACAAGGACAAATTCCCCGCTTCCAGACAGGAGGGAAAGGAAGGGGAGGCCAAAAAGGAAGCACATGATCTGGAAGAAGACAGAGATGAAGGCCAGACGAATTAAATTTTGCCCTAAAAGCCTTTGAGAAAGGCTATCAAAAATAACCGGCGCCGTAGCCCGACATCTCGGCCCGTCTCCCCCTGTACGTGGTCCTGTCGTGAGACAAGTGACCCCGTGTCCCTCCGCTTGACATTTCTTTGCTTCGGGTGCTTCAGTTGTTTGTGGTTTTGTTTTGTTTTGTTTTGTTTTGTTTTGTTTTTTAACTGTATCCGGAACAATCTCTAGATTTAACAGTACATCTACTTCTTTTGGAAATTTGATACAGAGTTTGTAGCAATACATTTCTAATGATATATATATATAAAAATATATATTTTTTTGCAATCTTAAAAGATGGTGATTGCGGGAAACGACATAAACTTCCTAATAACAAATACCAATAAGCAAGACATTTAACAACGCTTTATTAATCAAGACAAGTGCACTTGTACTATTTTAATTCTTGTTCTAATCTTATGTTGAGTAAATTAAATAAATCTAATAAATTTGAAGAAAAGACCTTAGAAGTATATTTAACCTTCTGCTATTGATATTTGATTAAAATAAACCAAATTTATTCAAATATAAAAATGTATCGGCTTCCTGATATCCTTTTTGTAACCCAACTCCTCCCAACCACCTTCAGAGCCTCTCCGCGTCTGGACTAACTCCCTCCTGCGCCTTTCCCCCGTCCTTCCTCCCATGCTGGGAGTTTCTGTGGAGCCTGGGAATGGCAGATTGGATACAAACCCTGATTTTCGCTCCCTGCCGCCTGCACATCTTGCCACCGCCACCGACATTTCGGAGGCCGCCGGCCACGGGATCTGCGGGGCCGGGGTGGAAGCAGCGGGGCCGGTGGCCCCACTTGCGGGCTGAGCCTACGCCGCGGCCGAGCCCTCGGATCCCCCTCGACGTGTGCGTCTGGGCCCTGCCTTCGCCTTCTCCTCTGCCTCCCCGGGGCTGCGGGGCGGCGGGGCAGAGGGGGCCTCTGCCGGCAAACACGACTCTTTACCGGCGGCGCCGTCCGCTGCCAGCCCGGCTGGGGGGAGACAGGACCGGGGCGCACGCCGGATCCCCGCCAGCCCCGAGGGCTACTCCCGACCGGTGCGGGGCTTCTAGCCCCGCCATGCAAGCCGCGGCCAAACCGGGCCTAGCCTCCCCGCGGATGGCGGACGAGGAGAGAAATGCAAAGCTTTTGTGCCCTTGGATGGGGCTTTCTCGGGAGCTGTAATGGTCTGTCGTCCCAGAAGACGCGTAAAAGGAAAAAATAGGGCTTCCCCCCCAAATTTATCGCACGGTTTGGGTGCGTTTCCCAGCGGAGGTCGCAGCCGGCGAGGGCAGAGCCTGCCGCACGGTTCCCCGCCGCCGCGGGAAGAGAAGTCCGCTCTCATCAGTAAAACGGTTTAATTTATCTCCCCCTCTCCCCTCCCTCCCCATTCTCCCGCTCCGCGGCGGGGTCCCGCAGACGGCGGTATCTGAGAGGACGGCCGAGAGCAGTCCTTTTTAGGAACAGCAGGCAGAGAGGGCTGAGGTATGAGGTATAAATCCCTACTGAGGTTTCTGCGTCATTTTTTTCCCCACCGCCTCACGCCCCCGTGAGTGACGGTTCCGCGAAGGGAACCGCGCCAGCCGCTGCGACAAACACGACAAATTTATATTATCTGCCTCAGAAACGAGCGTGCTCCCGAAAGGAGCAGAGGCCAAGCGGGGGCCCCCCTCGGAAACTCACATCCAGGGGCCTGGGGAGGTGTCGGGCGCCGGAACCCACCGTTCCCACCTACCCGCTCCCGGGAACGGACCCGGCACGGCACGGAGGGAACCGTCGTTCCCCGGGGTTGGGATTTGCACGGGGGGTTTGGTTCATTTCGTTTCCCTTTCTCTTCCCCCCTCCGAGCCAGGCACGCTTCCACTCCTGCAAAGCGCCAGCTCTAGAGGGAGGCACAAGCAAGCGGAGCTATTGTTCTCGGTTTATTTTAATCGCGTAATTGGTTAAAGGTTGTAAACGCGGGGAAACTGCAGCAAAGCAGTGAAGTAAACATTTTGCTGCATGGATTTGCATAAATACACCGGTACCCCCAGTGTCCAGGAAGGATGTGAGGCTGATGGCGGCGCGGTTAAGGAAACCCAAGTCGTTTGACGCATAAAAAAAACCCCTCGCTTTTCAAAATAATCCCCGCTGCCAATGGCATCGGCATTGGGTCTCCGGGCAGGGAATGAGCTTCTTTCCCCTGTTGGGCTTGCGGCCGAGGCTGGGGGCAGGGCGGCCCCGACGGGCCCTGCCGCGGGGAAACCGCGCTGGTGCCGCCCGCTGCAAATCCGGAGTGCCTGCGGGGGGGGGAACGCATAACGGAGACCTTCGCATCCGAGCGGAGCACTTCCTAGGCTAATAATTGTCCGGGGAAGAGCTGCTGCCGTAGTTGTTTTTAATTTCCAGACAAAGAGAATAAAATTAAAATATTCCTGACGAAGTTTCCGTTAGCGTCGCGCTCCCTGGGCCGACTGGGAATGCAGCCACGCAGGCGAAAACTAACTTCCTTGTGCACACGTCATTTGCGAAGGCCTAGTGGTAACTGGGATCGTGCCGGTCTCATTTCTTAAGAAAAATAAGAAAAAAAAAATACCCCTGTAGTTGTTAATGTATTTCCACCCCCACTCCCTCCCGTAGCCTGGCAGCTGTATCTCTCCCTAGTTTGTACTTGGAGACTTGCTAAGAAAAAGAAAAGCGAGACAGAAATTGGCCCAGGCGGTCAGCAAACCCCCGGTAAAACCGGAGGCATCAATCCCCGGAGCAAGCAGCGGTATTTTGGCAGAGAAACGCCGGAGTTGCGCGGGTGGCGGCTGCTGCGGCGGCGACAGGCCGCTTGCGACGACCGCAGTGCGGATGTACCGCGCCTTTGGTTTCCGCGGAATCTCTCCCTTCCCAAGTCGAGCAGCTCTGCGCGGCCGTGGGAGCTGCGGAACCACCGCGGAAGGTGCTGGTGCCTCGGCCAAGGGACACGTTGCACGCGTGTTAAATACACGGGGGTGCAACTGCCTGAAACAGCGGGTTAAAAAAGACTCTACGCCTTTAGGTTAGCTTTTTTTTGTTAGCTCTATTTTCGAGGCAGGTACAATCAACACTGGTGGAGGGCTCTGGCTATTCCCTGAAACAAAAACTGAGCAAGAAACACCCACAATAAACCGTTTCCGAGCTGAGCATTCCCTGTGGACACGGGGCCGCTTTTAGCCTTTTCGAGTGCTTTCTAAGAATCGGATTTTCCCTCTTGGTGCCCCCGGTCCAAGCGCCCCCCGGGAAGGTTTTAGTGGGGGCGGAGGCAGCCCCTCCCGGGGAGGCTGCGGGCAGCCTGGGCGCGATGACAGCGCCCGCCGCAACCTGTGGGAACCGCACGCTTGGGGTGGGAAGCCGTTGGGACTATTTTTAGTTCCGCGACGGCTTCGGATTCAGTAGTGGGCGCTAAAGGAAATGCGGTTTCTTTTGGGGCCCGGCGGAGCGGGGGTGGGGGGGGATGAGGGTAAAGCCCCCTTTCGTTGGGGCAAGACACAGTCCCACCGGGAAAGCGCGGTGTCTTCGCCTCTTTGTGCGGCCCCGCGGCCGCTGCGCGGGGTCTCGCCCCGCTCTGCGCTCGGATCTCCCGCGCCCCGGCCGCGCCCGCGGGGCCCCGCCACTGCGCCCGGGGGGCGCAGGCCGCGGGCAGGCGGGACCGAGTCCTCAGTAAAAACGCAACGCGCAGGCGAAAAGAAACATGGCGCTGGGAAGCAGTATGTGCAAAATCCGCAAGGAATTGCAGTAAATTCCTTTTTGTTTGAAGAAAATTTACAACTTGGTAATAGACCTTTTTATGACCTATTTGGGCTCGTCATTGGCTGCGGCTGGTCATGTGCAGGCAGCGAGCGCTTTCATGGCCTTTTCCTGATTTCCCTGGCGAATTTCCCCCTGCATTCTGCCTTCAGAGAGCCTCAGCCCCTCTTTTCCTAACCTTTGTCTAGGCTGAGGTGTATGGCAGTCGCCCTCATGTTTGTGTCCCGCTCCCCGAAACCCCGCGGCCGGTCCCGCCGCCGCCGCGCTGACATTTCCTCGGCCCCGCACCACCTCCTCTCCCGCGCCCGCGGGGGGATGCGCGGAGCCCTGCGCCCGCCGCCTCCAGCCCCCCGCTCCTCTTCCGCCGCTTGTTGCCCCCGCGGCCGCTATCTCCTCCGGCACAAGGATTGCTACGCGGGCGCAAAATGGATTACAGCGACCCTCCCGGGCTCCTCCGCAGGCGGGCAGTGCCGCGAACCGGTAAGCACTCGGCTCCCCTCGGGCTGGCCGCCGGTTCTCCGCGCCCGCGCACCGTCCAGCACCGCGGCACGGCGCCGGCTCCCCTCTCCTCCCGCCCCGCTTGGTCACCTGTCCCTCGCAGCCCCTTATTCTTGATATTACTATTGCTATTATTATTATTATTATTGCTGCTGCTATTACTGTTGCTGTTATTGCTATTGTAATTATCGATGTTATTAATAACAGTTGTGGGCGTGCAGCGGGGTGCGTGAGGCTGTTGCGCGGTCTGGAGCGGAAAAGGCGCTGCGGGCCGCCGTCGCGCGGCGATCCGCGACCCTCCGCGCCGAGGGGCGGAAGGCTGGGGAGCAGTGCGCGTAGGCAGCGGGTTTTCTTCCAGTAAAAGGCCTTTTTTTGAGGGGTGCTTTCCCCCCTGCCAAGTCTGAAGCGCGGTGTGGTGAGGCTGTGGCTTGTTTCCCCCGTGGCGGAAGGGCGGTCGCGTAACTTTAAAGCTTAACAGGTGTTTTCGCAGGAGAATGGGGGTCAGCGCTCCCGCGGGGGCGGAGGGCGCGGGGCGGCCCCGCTGAGCCGGTCGGGCCGGGGGCCGTGCCCGGGGCCAGCTCCGGGAGCCCCCGCCCGCCCCGCCGGGGCGGTTTAAGCACGTCCTTCCCCCGCGGTACCGTGCGGGAGCCGGGACTGCGGCTCCCATCGACTCGGCGGGAGGCAGACGGGCCGAGCTCGGAGCCCCGGGCTCCTCCTCGTCGGGCAGAGCAGGAGCGGGCTGCGCCGAGCCGCGGCCGGGAGCGCACCCCTGCAGCACGGGTGCTTACCCACGTGGAAATCACGGGGGGCTAAATCGGGGACGAGTTCTGGGGAAAAAAAAAAAGAAAAAACCCACCAAACCACGAGCAAACTCCCAGGTTTATTTTGAAATATGTAGAGGAGATAGAAGAGTCACGAAAACTTTATCTGCGCTACCTATATATGTGTATATATCCATAGTCCATTACCTATATACGTGTATATATGTATCTACACCCCTGCTTCTCTCTGTAGAACATATATTCTTTTGAAGTGCATTATTTTGAACGTGCATATATTTTACACATCTCCTCTTCATTTTCAAAATATCAATGGGCAGTAGAAAAGCCGCTGCCTGGTATTTAGTGTTTACATCGTTGGTCAGTGATGGAAATGCACCGTGCCATTGCACTGCAGGAATTTACCGAATCGCCCTTTACCTCAAAGGCAGCCACTAATTTAACGGTAAAGCAAAATGCCTGATTAAAGGATACCCAGCGAGGGTGGAAAGGTGTGGGACGTGCCCCAGGTACATATTTTGAACCCGCAGAATAAATTCTGCTTTAATCCATCCCCGAGCAGCTCCGCAGCCTGCTAAGCCCGAGTCCCGCTACAGTCAGCGATGCTTTCCCTCATGCTTTGGCTCTTTGCACAGCCGACCGCCCTGAAGGAACTAGGGATTATTTGGGAGGAATCGTTTTCAACATAGCAACAGTCTTCAAGAGTAACTTGGAAAGTATGTATTGCGTTAGGTTTCACTCTCAGAATCCCTCCTAGGTGAGACAGTAATTATAGCTGCTTGGCTGTAAATCTCCCCAAAAACTTCGAAAAATCTCGTCCTTGAGCTGTTTTGAAATTATTCGTAGCCTGGGGGAAAAGAAGAAAACAAAAGCAGGATGTTCTAACGAATTCTAATGTGCATGTGTGTGTCTGCGGGTCCATATGCTGACACATGCGGATACACATATGCATTTATGATCCTGCTGGTTTATAAGGGAGTTTGGCTTTTTCTCCTTCCTAAACGGCTTCCTTCCTTGTTTTTTCTCTTTTTCTTGTTTTGGTCTTCGGTGTTTTTTGGTTTTGTTTGTTGGGTTTTTTTTCCATTTCTTTAATTTCTTTCATTAACATTGAAGCACACATAAGTATGTGTATGCTCTTAAATATACCTATGTGTTTGCGAGTATTCATAACAAACTCTGTATGTATATGTGTGTATATATGTGGCACATGAGGACTGTATTTTTATATATATTTATACACCTATATAACATGGACGCCTGTATGAGTGTAGATGTGTTGGTGTGCTTTAATTTTTGGAATACAGAATTCACATTCACATTTCTCACACCTGCTTCGTTTTCCTGACGTGTTCGACAGAATTTATGACTCATCTCATTTTTTTGTTGTTGTTGAAAGGAAACAGACGATCCCTAGCCCACACTTTACTGACGCACAGGCAGCAAAAGAACAACACCACAAAATAACCAGCAGGAAATGGCAGCCTGCACACCCTGGCAGTGCCCAGGTACCTCTGGCGCCGGCTGCCATTTGGGAAGTCAGGTTGGGCTACCGAGTAGCTGCTGCAAGTTGCCTGGAGGAGAAGTGCAGCCTCTGCTCCCCAAGTCTGGCAGGGCTTTGGTGCGAGGAGGGGAGGCGATGCGAACTGCGGACCCGGGAAACCCGATGAGACTGAGCAAAGAAATGCACGTTGGTTTTGCGCTCTTAAGAACAGCAAATCCCGCCGATTCGTTTATTTCCCAATAATGTTTCTCATTCCCCAAGCAAATATAATTCTCACGGGGTGTTTTATGAGCGCTGGGGGCAGAAAAAAATCCGAACAAAGACAGTATTTCACCCCTCGGTTGGCAGGCAGCTGTTAAAGGTATTTACGGCTCTACTGCAGTGCGGCACTCAATGCTGCTGGAGCGGGAGAGGAAAAAACAGGAAGCGAAAGGAAAAGATGAGGCACCATAAACATTGCAGCAGGTCGCGGGGGCCGGGCGGGGCGCGGAGGAAGGGTCTCTGCCAGAGACAAGAGGCAATAAAAGTGCATTCAGCGGCAGCAGGCTCTGCCCAAACCCAGCACTCGCCTCCCATCACCCGCGGGGGAGGGGGCGGCGAGGAGCGGGGGGAGGCAGCCCGCATCGCCCACCCAGCGCCCCACGCGGGGGCGACCCGAGCTAGACCCCACGAGGGTGCGGGGATGGTGGTGGGGAACCCAGCCGCCCGCCCGGCCCCGCCGCCGCTGCCCGCGGGTGGGCGCCCGCCCCGACGGCCCTGGCCGGGGTCACCTGCCCGCGGCTCCCGCCCTCAGGGCGGCCGGGCTGGGGCGCGGAGAGGAGCGGAGCGGCCGCCGGGGGCGCGGCAGGCCCTGGCCACCTCCACCAGCCATTTTGTCTCCACGGCCTCTTCCAGGAGAAGGCGCTGTAGGACAAGCCTGGCCGCTCTCCCAGGCTGGGCGAGGGTCCCGCCGCCCCCCGCCGCTCACCCCGGGCCCAGGACTCCCGCCTGCCCACGGGAGAGGCCCACCGGCGGGCGGGGGCCACGGGTGGGGTTCCGCCACCCTTCTCCGGCGTCCCCGGGGCCCTTCCCAGCTGGGCCCTGGTTGTCCCACTACCTTCCCACTCCCTGACTTCCCCCCGGTGCCGGCGGGGCTCACCTCGGGTGCTCCGCTGCCCTCCCGGTCACCGGCCCGCCCTTTGATGTCGGGCAGCCACCGCTTCCTTCTCTGCCCCTTTGATGTGGGTGCCAGAGCACCGTGGCGACCCGCACCCTCCTCCTCGTCGGCTCCCTTCCCCCGGGCAGAGCCCCCGGCCCCCCCGCACATCCCCCCCTTGCCCCCTGCTAGCCGGGGCCCGGCACATTGCCCTGCCTCCGCCTCACCTGTTGCCTCCAGGCTTCATCTTCCCCAGCCGTGCCCGGACATGACCCTGGTGGCCCCAGGGCACCCCCCCGGGCCGTGCCTGCCCCAGCTAGACGCTCCCACGGCCCCCGGCCTCCCCTCCCTGCCCCGTGCTCCTCGCCCTCTTCCCCCGCGGACCCGGGGTGCCGCCGCCGCTGCCCCCGTTTGATGTCGGGGCGCGTCTCGCCGCCGCCCTGCCCGCTCCGGGGCTCTGCTGCCGCCGGATCTGCCCGCGGGCGCGGGGTGCTGCGGGCAGGGGCCTTTGCATGCCCACATCCTGCTCGGGGAGGGCATGGGCGGCGAGGTGACTGCAGAAAGGTCGGGGTTAGGATAAAAGGAGAGAGGGCTAATGCATTGGACGCTATCAAGGCGCTCAGTAGGTCTTCAAAGTCAGAGATGGAGCCTGTCATTTTCTGGCGGTGTGGTCCTCGGGGTAGGATGCTGGTCGTCATGTCTGTCAAGTAGCATGTAGAGCGATGGTGGCTTACACATGCGATTCAATTTCCCCAAGCCTTTTATCGCAACAATTACCAGAGGGAAAACAATTGTTACTGGGTTACTTCATTCCACATCTTATCCGTCTCCAGATCGTCAGCCACGAATATGAGAACTCGCATAAAAGCCTAGAGAATGAACTGGCCAGAGCTTCAAAGTCAACTTTCACATCTGCATTTTAGAATAGGAAATGTGAAAATCCTCCTAATTCCCTTTTCAAAATCTCAGGGCTAGAATTACTCGGTTGCAGAAAGATTCATCTTGCCCCTAGATCACAGGGAGCTGTATCTCACCCATCAACTCCTCGCTGTCCCGCAGCCTCACCTTTCCCAGCCCCAGCCTCCCCGACACGTTTTCCCGAAGCACATGCCCGTCCCGGTTGCCAGGGGCTGATGCTTCCGTCGCCCGCCGTGCTGCCACGCCGCCAGCCTCGCCGCTGCTCCGCTCCTCCTGCACCCACGGGACAGTGCCCTGTCTCCTCCAAAACGTGGGCTTCTCCTGCCCACGAGGTGGGCCGAGGGAGCCGAAGCGATGGCAGACACGCGGGGAGGGACGTGACGCCCCCCGCCACCGGCACAGGGGCTGAAGCCCATGTGTGGCCCCCTCTGCCCGGGACCGGACCTCCGCCGTGCCCTGCACCCGCTGCCAGGCACGGGGCAAATGCATTGGACTCCACAACGCGGTTCCTGTCGTCCCAGCCTGTTTTCCTCACATTTTTTTGGATTTCCCCATTGCACCCTTCCCCTCACGTCCCGATACGTAGCCTCTTTGCCCGCCTTCCCAGGGGACTAGCACCCTGGCTTCTTGCAGCTTGAAGCCATTTCCCCGGAGGACAGCGAGGACGGGGGGTTTAGGGGGGCTCCGAAGGCTGCGGCGGAGCCTCGTCCAGCGGCTGCCGTGCCCAGGCCCGGGTGCCTGAGCAGAGCGTGGCGTACAACCCCGTGAAGCTCTTTCCCCTGCCTGCCCGGGGCTGGGAGCAGCGGCCGTGCCCCACCTGAAAGCAACCCACGGGTCAGCCCCACGCAGGGCAGCCCACCCCTCTGCCGGGGGGCGCCTGGCCGTATCCCCCAGGTTTTCATCGGCCACCCGATAAAGTTGCTGAAATGTCACCTTAGGCGCTGCCCCTGCCAGCTGTCCTGGGCAAGTGAGGCTACAGGGAGAAAGAGCCTTTCCCCAGCTTAGGCCATTAATAAAGCACGACAATTATGTCGTATGATCAAAGCATTGACACAGAGCAAGGACAACAGCGGAGTGCAAAATAACCCTGCTTTGGGAAGGAGGAGCAGGAAAGGTGATCACGACGCCTCCTGCTCTCTGGAGAAAACTTAATTGATCAGCTGTGATTTGAGCTGCCTAAAGAGTACGGCGAGAGAAAAGCTGCCCCTTCTAGTCAGCTTCAAACTTTTATAGCCAGATTCGGTAGGAAATGGCCAAGAGCGAGCAGACCAGGAGGGACCTAATTCTGGCGTTAGACGGGCACCACCCAATTGATGACATTTGGTGCCACCGCCCATCAAGGAGCTGAAGCTGGCTCGTTTTTCAGAGCTGAGCCCCTGGGCGGAGGTGCATCCGCACCCGCGGACCGGGGGAGCGGCCAGTCGCGTCTGTCCGCCACTGGTCCCCGACGGGGCGGCCGCGGCTCCCCGCCCGCTGGGGAAGGGACAAGCCCCTCCTTTGGAGGCACCAGGAGCTGCTGGCCGCTCCAACTTGCTCATTTTAGCCATGATAGATTGGGAGCTGATGCCCGGGTTCCTTTATGCTGTGTGACTGCCAGGGACATTTGACTTCCTGTGCTCGGGCTCCTTGAAATTCTCATTTGCTAACTCACACCCCGCTCCCTTCACACCAGGGCCGTTTTATTGTTTTATAACCCTCCTTAAACTTCCAGTCCTCAAAGATCTCATTGTGGCAGGCTTCACACTTTCTCCCTTCCCAAAGCCCGCTGCCCTTGCTATTTCCAGCAGTTTGGTCGCCTGCAAAGGTCTGTCAGGTGCCCGGCGAGCCCGCAGCCTCTGGCACAGCTCGCCCGAGCAATAGCTCAGGAGACGAACGAGTCAAAACCATTTTCCAGGGGCGCCTGACTAAAATGCCATAAACATCCCGGGAAAGGAGAGAGGGACCCCCCACTTTCCCCGCAGTATCTCTGTTTTTTTTTTTCCCGACGATGGGCTTCCCTGTACCCTAAGAGAGGCACAGGAAGGTTTGAACGGGTACCCACGGCAAAATGCACCCGGGTCCCTTCTCGAGAGCAAGTTGGGAGCTCTAACTCCCCTCTCAGCAGCTTTTCCTACCGCACGCTCCTCAAAAAGGCCGGCGTAACGCCGCGGAGCTGACCTTCCGCCCATCCCCGCTATTCCGACCCAGTCCCGTTTTACAGGACAGATTCAGCGAACCTTTATTTAGCGAATAAAAGTTTAAAGCTGAAGGTTATTTATGGTTCCGCAGAGATAGGTCCTGAGTGGCTATTTAGAAGCACGTGATTCCAATAAACTTTGTTTTATGGCTTGAGAGTTGACAAGCCAAAATATAATTCCCACCATAAATTAGTTTAAGAGCATACAAGTGCAGATGCTTTCGTTCCTGGAAGCAGTAATCGGGAAAGTGTTAGCAGGGAACCGTCTGCGGGAATGCGGCCGTGCAGGCACCTCTGCTCCCGGGTCCCCCCGGCCGGGGTGGGAGAGCGCAGTAAGTCCGCCACCAGCCATCCCCCATCCCCGCTGCCACCGCCGCGCTCGGGCTCTCTTTGTGCCCCGGGAAACTGCCCCCGTGGGAGTGGGGGCACCAACGCTGCTGCCCCCGGCAGCGCGGAGCAGCTTTGCTGGGGGAAAATGGACAGGTAGAGCTCAGATGGCGGCCAGGGCAGCGCCGGGATGAGCGGGATGCTCCCCGTCTGAGATTTCTGAATTTAATGGGACATCTTATTCGAAGCTAACCTTTATTATTATTATTTATTATTGTTATTATTATTATTAAAAATAAAAGGAAAGGGACGGTAAGGGAATGTTTAGTGACGAAATGCTGATATTATTCCACTGTCCTCGCAAGCTCTGAATGCTATCAAGAGCGGGCAGAACTAAAAAAATATATTTTTTAACAAAAATAGTCTTGGGAAGCTCTGTCTGGTGAACTATTGATACCGAGGCAATTGCTCTGTATGTAATACAATAACTCGCTAAGGTATCCTAGGAAGGCAATAGAAGGGGTGAAAAATCGCTCACAGAAAATAAACCCCCTATATTAGTATTTTACTCTAAAATAGACGATGGCTTTCAGGAGCAGTAGACGGAGCGTGTGTTTTTGTTTTCCTTAATGTGATCTTTGAATGTATTTATTAAAAGATTTGAAGGAAAGTTCAAGTCAAATCCGTCCTTCTATAATGCAAACAAAGACGCATGTCTCGTGGTTACTGTTTGGTTAATTAGGTGATCTTAAAGGCGACCTATCCTAGAGTAATCCGAGATTTATCCTTAAAAATTTGTGGTTCTTTTTGTGCTAAGCATGGATACGATGCTGCATGGCATATAGTGACATTTTATGGGTGATGGTTTAGCAAAGGTGATCTCAATATTTCATTTGTAAGTGACTGGATTGCCACAAAACAACCCCCCCCTCCCAAAAAAAAAGGCCTTTGTTATTCTTTTTTTCCTTCAGTGAAAGAGGGAGGTCTGACTTTTCGTCCCTTTAGAAATTAGCTGGTATAAAATCTAGACTATGAATATTAAAAGTGAAAGATCACACCCCAGGCACAGGGAAAGCATGTGTTCATAAAAAAACTGCCTGAATGCAACGTGGTCCTCACTCGGAAGGGGCTTCCACCCCACCACTCCGCTGCTCGCAGGATTTACCACCAGCTCCTCTCTGCCTTCATCTATCAAATGTGGTCTGTAACTGTTCTCCAGAAATATCACCCGTATGTGGAATACAACAGTAACAAACGTTTTTGTTGCAACAGGTTCGGCAGCATGGAAGGACATCCACGGTAAGTAACCTCTTATTTCTTGTAGAGTCTGCTTTGTTTGAAAATCCTGTTTCTTCTCTTCAGACTGGAAGAATTAAAACTGGTGTATCCCTGCTGGATATTGGTACGGAAAAAAAAAAAAAAAAAAGGAAAAAAAGGCTATGTCAGCATGTGAAGGCTCTTGTGGAGTCGGTTTGTGGTACCATGTCGTAATCCTGGCTAGGATTAAAAGTAGAGGTGCAGCCTCCCGAGGGTTTATTATCGGGCTGTACAGGTGTCCTCCTGCTCCTGAGCACCTCTGAAGCAATTAGCAGCGTTTCCATTTTACCTCGGCGGGACCTGTACAGCGCCTCCCCGTGCAGATCGCGGACCTTGGCTACTCCCCCTCTTTTCTCCAAGACGGGATGCCGAGCCGAGCTGTGCCTGCTGTCTAACGCTAACCTCCTTGGGCACAGCCTGGTGAAAGGGCAAGAGAGGCGGTGGCCACTGGGGCTGTCAGCCCAGCCCAGCCCGGGCCAGCCCACGCTGCAGCCGGGTCGTTGCGGGGCGGTGGCTCCGATCCTCCGGTACTAGGTCTCTCCGGGCAAGGGACATTCAAACGTGGATTTAAAATGCTGTGAAGGCACGGAGGGGAATGGGTGACTGAGCGTTGGAGGGCAACCTTTTACTGGAGGGGGCTTTCATGGTCCCGCATGAGCTGCGCTGGGGGGGGATGAGGGGAGGGCATCAGAGGAGTGTGTAGCAGGAAATGCTGTTGGACCTTTCTGGCTGCAGTAAGGAGCTAAACGCATTAGTCCCGGTGCTTCAGACTGAGAGCGACTTGCCTCTCAAAGAGGACAAGGAAGCCCGCGGTATTTGGAGGTCCATTAGGTACACGTTGCCCCCCCTGCTTCTGCCAGCCCCGCTCCGAGCGGGAGCGTGTAGAGGAGCGGAGCTGTGTTTGTTTGCGTTTCTCCCTGTTTCCTGCTTGCTGATAAATAATCTCTTTCACTGCTTGTGCCAGGCTTCTCCTTCTCTTTTTTTTTTTCCTTTTTTTTTTGCCTTACGTTGCGATATTGGTTTTCGAGCCCTTTAAATACGAAATAAAGGATAGCCTCCAGCGTTGCAGTTTTAATTGTGTTCCATAGGTAACTTTCCTCCCCCCGTAGCTCAGCCCTGCGCTATGTAGATGCCCTTGGCATTTTATTACAGGGCCGGCCCTAAATGTATGGATTACTTGTTTTCTGCCAACGTACATTTAGCATACTGATTATGAACCAGAACACAAAAAGCCTGATAGATCAAAAGCATTTTGTATGGGCAGTTGAACAGGAGGTGAATATATAACGCTTTTGTTCATCAATAACTCTTTGGCTTTGACCTGTCTGAGCAAGTCGTGCAATAAGGTGAAACGCAGGTCACAGCGTCTAACAAATATGAAAATGTGTAGTATTAAGCAGAGCGGGGAGCTGCTGCTTCCCCAGCCCCATCGCTTCTTCCCGGGCAGCCCTCGGCGCGCTTGTCCCCTCTCGGGGGCTGCCCCAAAGGCGAGCTCTCTTTTTTGGGGGGGGAGGGGGGGCGGGGAGTGTCCCCCTGCCTGTTCATCCGGGTGGCTAATAACCCCCCCGGGGGGGAGGTATCCCCCCTCCCCTCGGAGAAAGGAGGAGAAAGCGGGGCGAGCCGCTTAAAATAGTTGGGTAGAGATTTAAATAATACGAAAGGGGTGGGGGGGAGAAGGGATTAGGGACACAAAGTCGTTTCGAGCTGCACTTGCTGTAAAGAAGACACCGCCGCAGCGGTAAGAAAGCAGATGTTTAAAAATAGCATCCCCCAGCTCAGGCAGCTGGGAGTTGGAGGCAGGCAAACAAACCGGTACACATCGCTCGGATAAACGCAACACCCCCAAATCTGCCCTCCGCAGTGGTTGGATGTATCACACCCGCACCATTATTTGTCCTTATGGTGCCTGTTTTAAATAGTGGAAGGAGAAGAGGTTGACCGCAGGACAGCAGTGAGGAGCTGGGTCAGACACAATTCATGAACTTTTGTACTCCTGTGTGCTGCTGTCGACAAAGTAAAAATAATGAAACTTTGTGATATGTTTGTAAATGATTTCGGCTGACCTCTCGCCCTGCCCTTCACCATAAACGCTACGGCGGGGAGAACCTGGGAGGGTGCGAGGCTGCGGCTCACAGGCAGCTCGCAGGGATAATAGCTAGACCAGCATAATGGGATGAAGGTAAATTTGGAAACTCTCTGCTTCCCGAGAGCAACTAACTCCAGCCTTTAACCTCCTCTTTTTTTTTTTTTTTTTTTCCCCCAGAAATCGCTGTTTCTGTTTTCGGCTGTTTTACTTCTGTTTCGATTTTTTTTATTACTTTTTATTTTTTAATTCTCTTTCATTTGGGGGTGTGTGTGTTTCTAATTAGGGAAAAAAAAAATCTCTTCTGATTCATGTTAGCCTAAATAGATAAAGACTCTTTTCTAAATGATTTTAGCTACTATTATTCTAAATAGCGCAATTTGACCGGTAACGTCCGTTTTTCCGTAGCGAGGACGTAAACGGCAGAGAATTTAAAGTGAGCAGCAGGTCTTTCTGAGAATTTGGTAGGCGAAATTCGTCGCTATAAATTGGTGGAGAGTCGTATAGATCGATTGTAGCAATAATAACAAGCGTGAATCTTTTCTGAAATCCCACCTTCCTGCAAATCCGTATTTCAGAACTGAGTCCCAGCAGAATAGTTTGCATTCCTCAGAAGACAGTAAAGACTAAGAGAATTGCAAAGACCTGCTATATTGTAGATGAAAACAGAATGTTATTACGTTGTCTATATATACCCTGTAGAACCGAATTTGTGTGATATTCATATAGTCACAGATTCGATTCTAGGGGAATATATGGTCGATGCAAAAACTTCACCTTTCTGCAAATGGTTAGAAGTTTAAATACTGGAGGAATCAAAAGGCATGTGCGTGCTGAACACTCAGAAAATATAAAAGTTTTGCTGCCTCGCTCCTATTTGCCAGGTTTTAGGACGTCTCTTAAAATTTCAGTTGTCGTTCAGTCGTAACTCTCACTGACAGACGGTGAATTTAAACAGTTAATCTCACCAGAAGTTACAAATTTTCAGGAAAACAAAATAAATTATCTACCAATCAGTGAATGAATCTTTTAAAAGATACTCATAAATTAGCTAGATATGCCAGCCGTTAGCAAAATTTTCCTGTCAAGGGTCCAGATCGCATCAAAATATTTACGACAGCAGCAAAAGCAGCATTCGCCTCACTGGAACGTATTTACTTGTGCTCCAGGAATGATACTGATGAATGAAGACCGAATTTATCTCATTAAACCCGTGATATTTTTAGCCTAATTAAATGCCGTCTCCAGTTCAATTGATTGAACTTTAGTGGTTAAAAGTGAACGGTTTCTTGCCATCTGTGTGATTTTACAGACATACGCGTATAGATTTACACATATACGTGTGCGGTTGCGTCTGTGCGCGCATACGTATGCCCGCGTATATATTGAGGCTCGCAAAGTGAATGAGAAGTTACTGATTGCCTAATTTTATTCAGCAGAACTAAATTCTGGTAACTTTTGGATGACCTCTGCGAGACAAAGACAGGACAGAGCTATTGTACATCATATTACCCTCTTCTTTGATGGCTTTTCTTTTCCTCGCCTCCTTATCAGTTTCCTCCCTTTTAATCCCACTTCGGCTCCTCGCTCCGTGTGTTTCTTTCGATATTTTTTATTTAAAGCGAGGTAACGAACCCGGTGGCGGTGGTGGCTGGCAAACCAGGCGGCGGGGCATCAGCCACCGGGGGCTGAGGGAAGCCAGCTCAGACAAAAGGCTGGCCCTACCTGCGTACCGGGGGGGTGGGGTGGGGGCGCCGCCCCAGGAGTACCCCTACACCTCCGGTACCTGATTTGGGGGTGTGCGACCCGCCGGAGGGGGGGAGGGGGGGGTCAGTCGGTTACAGGGATATTATTGAGTGAAATTGGTGGAAATGCTGAGCTGCGGAGAAATCCGGTGATCGGCTCCCGCCTCCCCATTGGCCGGGCCGGTCACATGCCCGCCTAACTTTATTCAGTTGACAGCAAGTAGGAGGGCTCTATGGCAGGGGGAAAAAAAGACAACACGAGAAAAATTAGTATTTTCTACCTTCAGAAATTAATGGCCATGAGTTCGTATATGGTGAACTCTAAGTATGTGGATCCCAAATTTCCTCCTTGCGAGGAATATTTGCAGAATAGCTACCTAGGCGAGCAGGGGGCCGAGTACTACAGTGCCTCGCAGGGCTCTGATTTCCAGCACCAGGGACTCTACCCACGGTCAAACTACAGCGAGCAGCCCTTTAGCTGTAGCAATGCCCAAGGCTCTGCCGTGCAGCCGCGGGGTCACGGACAGGAGCAATCCGGCCCGGCGAGCCACTTCCCCGGCCAAGCAGAGCATTGTCCACCGCCTCCAATGTCCAACTCGCGAGCCTGCAGCCAGCAGCCGGCCCTCAAACCCCCAAACGGGTCAGCAGTTAAGCAGCCAGCAGTAGTTTATCCCTGGATGAAGAAAGTCCATGTTAACTCGGGTAAGGATCCTCTTCTTACTTTGCTCTTCTTACCCCGCTCCCGATCGTCCTCAGCGAGGCTCGCTCGAGTCCCCGTCAGACTCGGGGACGAGCTTTTTTAAGCCGAGGTAGCCAATTACACTCGTCATAAATTTTTATTGCTGAGGAAATAGGCCGTTGGCCATGCGGGGCTTTGCCGTGCAGGAGAAAACTCCATTTTGGGAGCCTGCTAGAGGCTCCCAGCCTACCTAAGCTGCCTGTGGTGCCTGCCTTAAATGAGGGGGAGAGCAGCCCGTCCATTGTAAGCAACTGGGACGAATCCAGCCCGGCCACATGCTCGCAGCTCGTAAGGTTTTCTTTTGTAAAGTCGAACCGGCAAGTCAAGATTAGCTTTGTAAAGTTCTCCGTATTTTTTTCCCAGTGAATCCCAATTACAACGGAGGGGAACCTAAACGCTCCCGCACAGCTTACACCAGACAGCAAGTCCTAGAACTGGAAAAAGAATTTCATTTTAACAGGTACCTGACCAGGCGCCGCCGTATCGAGATAGCCCACACTTTGTGTCTCTCTGAGCGCCAGATCAAGATCTGGTTTCAGAACAGAAGAATGAAGTGGAAAAAAGATCACAAACTGCCCAACACGAAGGGCAGGTCTTCTTCCTCTGGTTCAAACCCCCATTTACAGACTGGTTCCAAGGACCATCAGACTGACTTGACAACTTTGTAGAAGAGGTGAAATTTTCCATTTCATCCTTCGCTTCTGACCAGTACTGTACATAACTGACACTGCCCAAGCAGAACCTGCATGTAGCAGCTAAGGACTCGAGAAATTGTCATCTTTCTTTAAGGTACTGTTGTACAAAGGAGACAAAATGACGCTACTTTGGACTTTATTTTATTTGCCTCTGCTAGCACAACCTAAAAAAAAAGGGGAAAAAAAAGGGGGGGGGGGGAGAAAAAAAAAAGAAACATCATGCAGGCAGTGGGAATTGGGAAAATATTAAACGAGACCTTCTGTCCATAAAAAGTAATAAATCATTGAAAATGAAACTGTCCTGTGTTTCAGTGTGGAATTCGAAAGTGAAGGTTTGATGCTTTATTCTGGGATTTTTACTTTTAATTGTCTTTTTATCCCATGCAATTTCGGGAGGATGCGTTTGGACAAGTTGAGGACAGGAAATTTATAGTATAGTCTTTTATTTGAACATAAAGGCTAGTAATTGTGAACTTTTTGTGCTGCTTTACCTTTCTTGGTGTAATGAAAATACTTGCTCATTTCCATAACGTCTCAGAAGATGTGCATAGGAATTAAGTGAAAACGGGTTATTTTATGTACCGATAGTGTTAGCGTATTTATTTATTTGTTACATAGAAGAGTGGAGATAAAAAGAAAAATAGTCAAACCAAAAACGGGGAAAGGGAGCTGAAATACAGTATTTCTCCTTCCCAGTCTCATAAACACATGTATAATGTTTACTTGTCTTGAACGTACACAACTTTCTTGTCCCTTTTTTTGAATTTCCTTCTTTGTGAATAGGGAAAGCGTCCCTGCTCCTTACCGTGTGCCATCCAGGGCTAACAGGCTTGAAATCTGTTTCCAAAGTCTGCTCTGCTCAGCGCTGTACTTTAAACCATCGATACCTCATTTAAAAATTAAAAACAAAAAAAAAAAGAAAAAGAGAAAAAAGAGAAAAAAAGACCACAGAACCCCCAACTCCCACAACAAAAAAGCTAAAAAGGAAACCCCAGAGTGAAAATTTAGTGCGATTTCTGATATTTCTCATATAACCTGGGCCATTCAAAGCTGAATGCATTCTTTCTATCAGATTTTAAATTTCCTTTCTGCCCAAGAGAGAGGCAGGCTATGTGTGTCGCTGCTTTGTTTTGTTTTGGGGTTATTTTGGTTTGTTGAGTGTTTTTGCTTTGGGTTTGTTTTGGTTTTTTTTTTGGAAGAAAGTGATTGTTTTTAAGCAAACCACGACACATGACTGCAATGGTTGGAAATCTCAGCAAGTTGCTTTCAAGGAAAGGGGAAAGGCTCGGATGGGAGCAGAGCTGGTCTAATACCCACGGATTTGTCCCTGGCTGCTTCGTGCCAAAGTTTTAGTGCGTTGTGACTAACAAACCCAGCCAAACCAGCTCCCTCAACCACTTACACCTCCGCTCGGGCGATTTGAAAGCTCAACCCTTATCTCCTGTACCCTCAGGGCAGCCTGGGAGAGGGACCACATCATCGAAATTGTAACGAGGTGATCCTTTTATTAAAGAGAAAAGGGGGCAAAGAAGGAAACCCAGAGCGAACGCTGGAGGGAGGTGGAAAGAGTAGGGGGTGAGTTAACGTGCCCATCTCCAGGCTGGGTGCTTCCCACCGAGGAGTCACTGCTTTCTGGGCTCGCTCGGGAAAACACTGGCCAAAATGGGCTTGAATGAATTCGAAAATAAAAGGCGAGCTTTTCAACAGGAGTGTATTCGGCAGCATTAACTGTGGCCAGCGGTTAATTTCTGCCCTTTTCTCATCCCTAGAAGTCCGCGAAGTGTCTTGTAAGACTTGGCCTTTTGTTTTAGAGCCTGGAGAAAACTCTTTGTTCTTCCTTAGGGTTAGCCCAGTTCTCAGACTTGCACATGGCAATACTTGAATATCTCCACGTCGTGATATTAAAGATGGATATTCCCGCATTATTCGCATCATTGTTTCTATGACAAAAAGCACCGAGTTCATACATAGTAAAGACGTCTTTTTTCTGACGCCTTCACGTTGAGAAGCTGAAAAGGTATTTTACTGAAGTTCGGCTAAATTGCAGGAACAGGTTCACCCAGAGGACAAATTTTCTATTCGATTAGTTGTATTTCAGCCGGGAAGAGTGACCTCTAAACCCTTAACCTTTTGGACCCAAACTACCCTTCCCTTTCTCTGGCATGGAGAGCAGCTAGCAGCAGCGCTTGAGGAGGGAATTCCTGAGACAAGTTTTCAAGTTTTGTTACACCCCGTTCCTGCGGTAGCAGCCTTTCGTCTCCAGAGTTGTCCAAAGCCCTCCCTTTGCTCTTCATACGAATCTGTGGAAAGAAAAAAAAAAAAAAAAAAAAAAGAAAAAGAAAAGGAAAGAAAAAAAGAAAACCCACTCTGGCTGCTCTTCATGAAAATCCCCCTCCCGGACCCCCGCTGTTTAACTTGAAGTCTGTGATAAGTTGGCTGCGAGCAGGACAAACGTGTTATTCGACAGAGAGCTACCAACTTTGGCATCTGTGGTACAGTGCTGGAAAATAATGGCCTTGGATAAGCACATCCTTGCTTTGTGCTTCTTATCGACAGAGATGGCTCCCGAAGTTAAAGGGCCAAATTCTGCTCCCAGATTTCCTTCCCCCGCCCACTGAAGTCAAACAGGGACGTAGCTGCGAGCAGAATTTGTCTCATTGTCTTTTGAAATGTTAATATCTCCAGGACGAGTGTTGGGTTCAGCAGGCACAGCTCTTACAACCCTGTTCGCAAGTCCCCTTTGAGCGAGGCTGGGGCACTGTAAGTTTACATAGTTGTAATTGCGCTGTAAACTCGGAGAATACATGAACTGGAGGCATAAAGTACCAAAAAGAAATAGTTTCCAGCTGCCAATGCTCTGAAGGGTCAGGAATGTCTATAGCAACCACCAGAAGGACCCACAGGTCATTATCTCCCGTGGAAAACAAACCTGGGGTTTATTTTTATTGGGTTTTAACCCTCATCCAGAGTTATTTTGTGTAGGAAGGGGAGATGGTTATTTTTGTTTATCATGGGTGAAACGTTGTGCATTAGAGCCTTTGTTAAATGGTCGCATTGTCCAGCAATACTCTCATCTCTGTTAAAGTGTGATGCTTTTTATAGACTTTACCTATGTTTTGCTGCCATTGATTAAAGCGTTATTTATACTAATTGTCGCCTGTAGTTTTGATGTAAGCCCTCCATATACATTTGAAATAATAAAAAGTGTAGAGAAATAGATTCTGGTTTGTACCTTGAACAAACAGTCCTTACAAGGTGGGTCTCTCTCCTGTGAACATGCTGGTCCCTCCCATCATCAGTGTTAAAAGATGAGTGACTCTGCATAGCATCCTTCCAAATGTCCCTTTGAACAGGTTTGCTGATTGCCCCAGCCATAATGGTGTGACTCTAGGCCAAGCTGGAGTCTATATTTACATTTAGGCTGCAGTTAAAAGTGCCTGTCATCCATTTGCTACTGCTTTGCATTTAACAAGCCCTCCTAGAATGACTCCCGGATTTATGCGTGTGTGGTAGCAGGCAAGGAGCCACACCTGAAGTCACCTCGATCCCCACACAGATGTGTGCCTTTTAGGTGAGTCCTGGAAGAAACCAATTTGAAAAAGAAATGGAAATTTGAAACTGAAATGCATTGAGTAGCTTTCTCTGAGGTGCAAGCTTCACTTTTTTCAGCCGATACAAACGAAAGATCACAAGAAAACACAAACTTGTAGAGTTTAAACTTTCCCGTGCACCTAAGGCAAACATCTTAAACATTTTTTTTTTTTTTTTTTTCTTCCCTCCCCTGCGTAAGCACCTCAGACAATAACACATACCTCTGGCCAGGAGAAGTCGATGGCACTATTTTTGTCATAAGTATTTGTCACTGAGGGCTTGTCCTCTCCTGGAGCGTGGTCAAGGCACGAGTCCAAATAGAAGAGTCTCTTGCTCAGGCCGGGGAAGGAGCGTGGGGCGCAGAATAAGGGATGTGTCCCCACTGCCTGGAGAGCGCGGAGGGGAGGCTGCGGGTGCGTTTCTCTGCACACGCTCGCTAAGTTTAAATATCGAGGCGCATTTTGTGATTATACTTTCTCTCTCTGCTGTTTAATGGCTCCTCCTGTTACCCCCGATACATCAATACAGTTCTGTATATTATATCACCACTAGTCGTTAAGGTAAGAATGAAGAGGAAAGGCAGAGTCAATAGCAAACCCCACTCACTGTACAGTACAGTAAATAGGGACCTCTCGGTGCAGAGCTACACCGCTTCCAACGGCCATGTTTGTTAG
Organism: Chroicocephalus ridibundus; assembly: GCF_963924245.1. Classification (NCBI taxonomy): domain Eukaryota; kingdom Metazoa; phylum Chordata; class Aves; order Charadriiformes; family Laridae; genus Chroicocephalus; species Chroicocephalus ridibundus. The sequence continues at coordinate 27,002,548 of NC_086290.1, forward strand.
CCCTTTCCCCTGATTCTTTTTCCTTTTTTTTTTTTTTTCCCCCTCCCTCCCCCCACCTCCCCAAGCCTAGAGACCAAAATAATCTTGCTAGGAACAGTCATAACAGGCAGAATTTCAAAGTGCAAGGAAGATGATAAGAATAGATTTCTACAAGTCCTGACCACGTGATTTGCGAAATAATTAATTCAGCACGTCCCTTAAGAAACACGGAGTCGTCATTAATCTGCCAAGCAAAGGACTCTATCAGACTTGAAAACTGAAGAGATCCCAAGAATATAATATACAAAGGGTGCAGTCCCTCTCTCTGCACACCTAGCTCTTTGGTAGCTGCCGAAAAAGAGACGCCCGGTACGTAAACATTTTTTACTTTTATTCCTTCTTATTTAAGCCTTAATGAACTCAGCTGTCAAACGCTTGACAAATAGGGCACGCTGCTTCCTGATTTCCAGCTCGGCAGCGGCCGGGAGCCGGACCGGGCGCAAGCGGTGACCTTTGCTTCCCAGGGAGCGGGGGGAAGAGGGCGAGCGCGGAGCGCCGCGCAGCCCCGCGGAACCCCGCGGAGGAGGTCAGGCTGACCGCTGGCGGCGGCCGCCTGCGCGGGGAGGCGCGGAGCGGCGCGGAAGGAACAATGCGGCTGTCAGGGCAGCCGCTGCCCGGTCCCATCGGCTGGGAAAGGCCCTCAGCTCCTTTGCAAGCCGGGTCGTAAATTTCGCCGCTCCTCTTGTCAGCGGGGCCGGAGCCAGCGCCTTCCCCCCCCTCCTCTCCGCCGCCCGCACAAAGGCCGCCCGATCCCGGCCCCGCTGCCCGCTCCCGCCCTGCCCCGGCCGCCCACCCGCCCTCCCTCCCCGCCCGGCAGCCGAGGAGCTCGGGCACATCCAGCCGCACCGAAGCATCGGGGCATCATCGCCTTTCAAGCCCCCGATCAATAGCCCGGACTAAGGGGGAAATGGGATTTGTGTTTTTATACAAAACCACTCTCTAGAAACTCCGTAGAATGTGGACAAGGAGGCTGAGATTTCGCTGTGAAATCCCAGAGTCAGCTGGAAATACTTTCTGCAAACAGGATATTCTTTATTATCCCTTGCTGGAGTAATTTCTAAAAAACCCTAGATTGTAGCTTTTTATTACTTCCGTTTCGGTGGCAGGACAGAGACAAAGTTTCCTATGTTATGAATTATACATTCAAACAATAACACATTAATTCAATTATTCAAAGATGACAAATGTTTATGTGCTTTGGTAGTGACTAAGGAACAGATTTGCTACTTCACGAGAACTCCTACGTTTTTATCAATGAAGTTTTATATTATCCCGTTGGTCCGGGAAAGAAACCAAACTCCACCAAGACACGCAGTAAAACGGACCCGAACATAAATCGCAGCCCTTTCATAAGAGCGTTTATTCCCGCATATAGCCCGGGCTATTTTATCAGTTTGACAATTGCCGGAGTTGTTGTTATAAATCATCATAAGTAATTCCTGAAAGGGTGCGAGGCTGCTGGGGGGCGGGCGGAGACTGTAAATCTTTCTGTTTTATTGCTCTATGAACATATGCTTCGATTGAAGAAGTCTTAGATCCTTTACTGGAGACAAATTCACGCAAAGCTGGAGTCCCACCAGCCAAAGGATTAACATTTCCTTAATACTTTTTTCAGTTCCCTTTACGATGTCTTAATTCTGGTGACGGTGGCGAAGGTGCTCTTTTCTTTCAGCCGTCTTCCATTTTCATATTAAATTTCGCTTTTTTTTTTTTTCTTTTTTTAAGCCCTAAAGACACCCGAGGGCTGTGGGGCTTTCTTTTCCGGGGGGGTTCCAAACTGTTCTCCAAAAAGGCATTTTCTTCTGAATCCTCTTCGTGCTCTTTGCTCGACCGGTGCCCAACTTCTCCCTCGCACTTTTGTGTAGGAAGCGAAAGACCTCTCCGTCATCCAAAATGTCTAAACAGCGGCCAGAATTATGTTCGGCTTTGTGTGTATGTACACAAGTATGCAGAACACGCTGTGCGTGTAGGGGTTGCTGTATGTACACACAGACACGCGAGCGCGGGGGGCTCTGCAAAACTACCCAGACGTCGAAATATATGGCTGACGGAAAAGGATATAAAGAACCATTACCTCTTACTTGAGGCGAGATTTAAGTGCATCATTTGGAAGAAATATAGGATTATAAATCCGAAGCCGTACACAATAATTTACATTGAACTTATGTTTCCATCACTGGACTCCAATCTTTTTATAACTGGTTTGCAAAGTCAGGAAAAGCAATGTAATTTAGATAAATGTTACAATGCACTTACGGTTAGTATTGTAAGGTAATACGTTACTGTCACATCCCCATGCTTTGGATGGTAATGAAATCATAGCAGATGTTAGATTAGGTGTGGTGTATTTATAGCTACAGATATGTTAGAAAAAATCAAACAGAGGAGCTAATATAAATTTTTTTTTCCTGCCGAACTGGAATTGTTGGGAAGCTTTGTGGGCGCACATGACGGATATACATCGGGTTTGCTCTATGTCTCTTCACACACACGGAGAAGCGAGGCAGGCTCAGGGCAGACACACACACGCACAAATGTCATGAGGTTTGGGTTTTTGGTTTTTGTTGTTTCTTCCCCCCCCCCCCCCCCAAACGCTTCTTTAGCCTCCAGACAGGGGTAGTCCCCGCTGCCCCGCATCTTCCCGGCACGGAGGAGAAAGCAAAAATTCGCGCTCGCCAGTCAGTGAGCTCCAGCGCCTTTCCGCCAGAGCAGCGCTGCTGCGGAGCTGCCCCCGGCGCAGACTCTCAGCTGCAGCCGGTCCCAAATACCTCCTCTTTCTCCGTCGGGAGTTTCTGCGCCCTGGGATCATCCCGCGGAATTCACCTTTTCCCCGGCTCCGCCGGCCCCGCGGGGCGCGTAAGTGCGGCCGCCGCCGCCGGCCTCCGCGGAGCAGTGCGGAGCGGCGCGGAACTCTGCGGGAGGAGTGCGGTGTCGGCGGCGCGGGTCGGTGCGCGGAGCGCGGAGGGGTGCGCGGGGCCCGGCGCGGCAGCCCCGCTGCGCGGGGGCGCGGGGAGCGCGGCAGCCCCGGCCCCGGCGAGCTGCTCCCGCGGTCACGTGGGCGAATATGCCTGTATTTTAAGGCAGTGCCTATATTTCTGATTATAAAGGGGTTTCTCCTGCTCGCCCCCCAAATTCATCAATGGCCGCACGATTTAAAACCAAAACAAACCACGAGCCGGCCAATTGCTGCCTTTGGTTCCTGGAGGCTGATGGCTAAAGGGTTGTGTGTTGGTTTTTTTTTTTTTTTTTTTTTTTTAAAGCCCAACAAATTCCGATTTCCACTCGCTCTCTTTTATTGGTAGTTGAGCCTGAGCCTCTTTTCGTTCTATCGGGAATTCTGGTGTGTGGAAATATCTGTAAAACCGCAAGATCAGGTTTAGGAGAGTATTGTCTGCAGACAAAGGGTGAAGGATATGTTCTAAGAACTGCAAGCGCAGATCCTGAAAAGTGAGGAGCCCAGGTTTATGATAAATTGATACACAGGTAAGCAACTGCATGACAAAATGGGACCTTTAACCACAGGGGCTGCATTATCGCCTTTACTCAGAGACTGTCTGGAATTTGTTTGCAATCTCTGCCCATAACGGCTGGAAATGCATGGATTGGTCTCCACCTCCTTGGACGTTTTAAGCTGCATCTTCTTTTTATTATGCTCTTTAAATAAAAAAAAAGTGGACTCCATCCCAAAGGGGAAGACGTTTATCCCTATCCTATCCCAAATTTTCGGTGGTTTCAGGAAGGGAATTACAAAGAAGTCAAGAAACGAGGGAGAGACAACTTTGCTAGATGCTCCCCATTGCCAAAGTAAGATTGAGCATCACGTTAATGCGTTGCCGTGGATAGCGGGGCAGGGGGTAGCCGTGTTGATTTGTAAAGGGCGATTTAAAAAAGGCTCATCGGTAATGTAGCCCCTACATAGGGTCTCTTAAATATTCCTGCCAAGTGCCTACCCGTACCTTTTTCCCCTCGCCGTGCATTCGTGTTCCTCAGTGGCTGTTGTTTTCCTCCCCCAGTTGTTTTAGTGTTGATATTACCGGTATGCTCGTGCCTTCGAGTTACACACGCTGTTTGAAGCACGGCGTGATATTTATCTAACCGAGAAGTTTCTTGCCCTGCATTTGTGCTGTTTGATCAATAAGGCGGTGGGAAGGTGCCTGGGGGGGGACACCGGTGCCTCTCTGGGCGGACTGGGGGGGCTGGAAGCGGCCACACAGCCTCCCCGCGTACATTTGCAGCTCAGCTCCCTCTTGGGCTGTTGCAACCAGCCCGGCTCTCCCAGGAGCGCCTCTTCACGCTGTCTTGTGGCCTGCCTGGAGCCCGGGGGAACTCTCGGTTATGTTTATTAGAGTCCCCGCGTAGAGCCCGGCTTTGTGCTGGCGAGCAGGACCGGACCCTGCCCGCCCCGAGTCACCCGGGCTAGTCCTCCGCGGGGGCCGAGGTGTCCCGCGGGACAGGGAGGCGAGGGGAAGGCGAGAAAGTGGGGTGGTTTTTTGTTATGTGGATTTTTTCTTTTCTTTTCTTTTTTTTTTTTTCTTTTTTACCCCTTTTCTGTTGCGTGTTGCTCTGCTCGATCAGAAGTTAAAGGCAGTGAACATTTTTCTTAGCTGTATGCCTCCAAGCTGCTGGCCTGCCAAGTTAGTCAGCTGAATCCAATTACTGCAAGCAGCATTTCATTTGGCTCGATGGAAGCACTCACTTATAACTTCACCTAAAATTTCAATAATACCTATATTGGGCCCACGCCTGAATAATTCTAAAGATTTCCCTGGGTTTTAGCTCTGGCAACTTCTTCTCCGAGGTCGGCTGTGTAGGAGCAGGGCGCAACCCCGACGTGCCCGGACTCCCCTCTCGGCAGAACAAACTTTGGGGGCTATTCCTGTGGCCGCGGAAATGTCGGTATTTGGCCAAGCTCTCACCAAGCAAAGCATGTCTGGAGCAAAAAGGCTACCGCGTGTGAGGCTGAGGAGCCTCTTCGGAAAGGGACGAGAAGTCGATAATTAATTAGGCACAAAATGAAAACTTACCGTGTTAATCAACAGCGGCTAACAATGACTCGGTTTGCACTATTATGATCTCTCCGCTCAGGGGCTAAGGTGCAACGCAACTTACGCTGCCTTCACACACCCTCTAAAGTGCTATTTCTAATGAACCCTCTTTAAAAAAAATAAAGCACTTAAAGTTGACGTACGCCCACGTGAATATATTATATAAGACGTTACCGGGACAGGCCCGGGCCAAGAACCTGAGTGAGCATCATGTGTAATCATGAAGCTCCACTTCCCTAACTCCAGTTTGCCAGCATAAATTAAGGTGATTTGGAGGGGGAATGTTGCATCCTACTGGGTTCGGGTAGGGAGAGAGAAGACTTGGTGGAAAGTTGTAAGGTCTGTTGTGTTGTGAGCTATTGGAGGCGCTTCCGTTGGTTGTTCATTAAGTGGTGAGTTATTGCTATACGAGCCAAAGGTCATTTCAAAGGCTTATGGTGGCTAGATATCGTCTTTATAATGACCTGGGCTTCTTTGTGGGGGATTTTCTGGCTCTCTTAAATTCTTAAAGTCCTGAGTCGACATGTTACACAGCAAATGCAAAATGCTCATTTGGAGCCGCAAATATTTGCGGCGTTATTTCCAGCGCTGGGGTTTCTTCGCTTATCTTTCTCTCTGTCTTACCCGGGGGCTGGTGGGAGGAAAGGAGAGAGACCCGCGCTAGCTCCATTCCCGCGGAGCGCACCGCGGGTGCGGTGGCTGTCACCGACGGGGGTGACGGCAGCTCCCCGGCGATGCCGCTCCCGTCCCTCCGTGCGCTGCCTCTCCGCGCCTCGGCCCGGGCGGCCCGAGGAGGCAGGGGCGGCTCCGCGGCCGATGCTCGGGGCCTGGCGGAGCGGCTGCCGCAGGCCGCCCTGCTCGGGTCCTGCCCGCAGCCGCGGTATTTTGCTCGTTTCTTTGCTCCCCGCCTCTCTCAAAGCGCTATTAATAAATGAAGAGAAGCATCTGCCCTTTGTCTGGTAAAAGATCTGACGCGGACGGAGAGACACGGTGAGGGGCTGCGGACGAGAGGTGCATTTATTAACGAAGTCCTAAGGAAGAAAGTCCAAAACAAAGCAGTTTCCGCTGAGGGTTCTCACTTCTGTTGCAGGTCCGTGCCCACGGATTATCCAAAGGAACCTGAAGATCCTACCCACACAGTTAAAGTCAAAAATCAAGAAAAAACGTAAGTGTGGTGAGTTCTCTAAATTTCCTTTTCCATCCGTCTCTCGCTTCCCCCAGCGCGACAGACCCATTCGCAGGGAGCACAGCCCGGCCCCACGGGGTGGGCAGCGCTGCTCGGCGGGCACGGGGACCCCTGCCGCCGCGGACACCCGGGGCCTGCCGCTGCCCTCCGCGCCGAATCGGTAGCAGTCCGCAGAAAGCCCCTCCGAGAGCGGCCCGTGGCCAGAGGGAGCCCAGACCAGATGGGGAGCAGCCAAGCCCCTGGACTCAGCCGGGGGAGCGGGTGGCTCCCCAGAGGGGGGGCTGGTATAAGAGGCCCCACGGTAGCCACCGCTCAGTGCTGCAGCCAGCCCCCTTCCCCCGCCGCTCCTCCGTGATCCCCGGTGCTCTCAGCCCCCACGAAGGCGAGACACCCCCCACCCCCGCGTCCCCCGGCTCAGGCGTAGCCCCAGGCAGTAGGTGCCCGACGGCCCGCCCGGGGCAGAGGCTGCCCGTCGCCCGGCGCGGCCACCGGGTCCGGCGGCGGCTCCGGTGCTTTCCTTATATACGGGGCTGCCCCGGGCCGGCCGCCGGGAAACGTGCCGAGCGGGGGATTCTTTTGCCGGGCTCCCTCCTACGCGCCGGCTGCTTTGCACTTCTGAAAGTGCCGGGGCTTGGGAAGTGTTTTCCTTTTCATTCCTGGCCGGAGCGTTTACTGCCACGGCGCTAGCAGTCATAAATTTTGTTACAAACCGCAATGACAGGTGCATTGATATGCACCCTGAGAGCTCCGGCTGCTTTAATAACCGCTCCGCCGGCCGCTCTCACCGCCTCTTATTTATTCGGTATCATATTAGATATTGATCCTAGGCAGAATTAAGTGTAGTGGAAGTTTTAGTAGAGCATTGCTTAATATGGAAGTGTCGGGAGGGAGGCGGCTGGCAGCGCCGGGCCGGTGTCGGCGTGGGCCGGCCGCGCTCCGCGCACACGCGTGGGGCGGGTGGGTGCGTGGGCTGCCGGCTGCTCCCCCAGACAGAGCCCCGAGAGGGTCGGTAACCTCCAAAAGCGCTGTGAACCCGTGGCGGGACAAAGACCCCCATTATCGTGTGCAACGCCTAGCAGTTCAGATGAGGTTAACCTTTCTGGAGAGGAGGAAGGGAAATCTGAAACGCAGACATGGATACTTTGCGGTTTCCTACCCTCGGTGCCTCCGAACCCACCTCCCACGGCTCGGCCTCACCATTTGGATGTCACTTTTTTTTTTTTTCCTTTTTTTTTTTTTTCTTTTTTTCCTGGAGGCTGTTTCTGGCCAAACCACCAAGTGTTGAGCCCCTGCTTTGGTGTTACCCTATAAAAACATCACCCCGGGCCCTGCACTCGTGGAAAATCAAAACCTGGAAAGGTCTCTCTCCCTCTTTCTCTCCCTCTCTCTCTTTTTAAGATCTAAAGATGAGCCACCAAACAGTTGAGCATTGTCCATGTGATTTATGGCCCATAGCCTCCTTTTTAGGTTCAAGCAGAGTTCACAAGCAGTTGGTATTTCAGAAAAGAAATAAGGCTTTTAACAGCTTAACAGCAATATTCTTTCTTAAGATTCTGCGTATTCTTTTGGGAACTATATTTTACAAGGCACATAAAAACCTACGCTTAAGGCAGTGTTGTGCTAACAAAAGTCCTCAGTCCAGACCACTCCCGAAAATGTAGATGACAGAAGTGGAAAACGAGAGAGAGAGTTATTTTTCACAAAAAATACTTCAAAGACTCCTCAAGATTATCACAGCGCATTAAAACTCATCTGAATCGCCACCGTCCATTTCCATAGACATTTTATGCTCAAATTTGCCAGGAGAGGAAAATAGCTCTTTTCCCATTTCCATCAGCTTCGTAGATCATCCCAAGCTTTTGTTCAGGGAAGAAAAGGACCCCGGCGTTTTGTGGCAGGGGATAAATCGTCGAGAGCGGCCGCGGATCGCAGCTCGCTGAGATTATTCTGAGTTATACAGACATGTTTCCCGGTGAATTTTAGAGAACATATCAGCGGTACTTGGCGGTACCAATTGCTAGAGGAGAAAGAGCCGTACCTTGTTAGTATTTCTTAAGTATAGTTTGGAAAATGATAATTATCGGACAGTGTTAAAACATTTCTAGCTACTCTTCTCTGGTATGTTAATAGGCTTAAACCCTGCAGAAATACATTGAACTCTTAAGATACGTTGAGTTTCAGGCCTATATTGCCAGGTGAAGTATGTGCTAATTTACAAAATTCCTAAAAATGTCGGAGAAAACCCCTCTCCGGCAAGAAAAATAAGAGCAGGGAATATTAAAAAGCCGCAACAAAATTGCAGACAAGTTTCTATCTTGCAACAAGCGCAGAGAAATTTCGGGTGCGGCCAGGGGAAAGGTAACAGCACCCTGCCCCAAAACGTCTGCCCTGAGGGGACTCCGGGCTGTCCGCGCGTTTTCGGTCAGAGCAGCCTGATCTCGGGGGCGGGAGGGGAGCGCCATAAGTTTGCAGGCTGCAAAAAAAAAAAAAATAGAAACCCCTAAAAATTATCTCCAGTGCCTCAGGTTCTTCCTACTGGGGACAAATAAAAGGGATGAGAAACGTTGGACGAGGGAATTTAATTCATCACCGAATTAAAATAGGGGAGCTGACCTGCGACTTCCTTTATAGTGCAAAGTGAAGGGAGTGAATGGCGCCGGTTATACTTTAACTCCGGAGGAATCCGGGGGAAGAAGGAGGCCGGGTTTACAAAGGGGACGGGATTTTTCTGCCCCTGCCCGGCCGCAGCCCGGGCTCCATCCATCATGTCAGCCCTGCGCGGCCCTGCGCACGCGTGGCGGCCGGGCGGGAGAGGGGGCGCGGGGGGGGGTGTGGGGGGGTCTCGGCCGAAGCGGGCCGGTGGGTCCCTGGGGACATCACCCAGCGCGGCCTCGCCGTGCTCACTGAGAGCCCCCGCCCAGAGAAACCCCTGCGGGAACGGTCAGTACAAAAGCAAGAAAACATTCCCCCAAATGCCCCAAGAAAGTGGCCTCTAGGAAGTCCTGCCAATGTGTCCCCGTTCCCCCAGCACCATCGCTCCTTCCCTGCTGTCCTCTAGTCCTTCCCTAGCGTGCCCTGCTCTCTCCCTGGTGTGCCCTGGTCCTTCCCGGGTTTGACCTGACCCCTGCCCGGTGATCCTGCTCCTTCTCTAGTGTCCCTTGCTCCCTCCCTAGCGACTCTGGTCCTTCTCTGGCGTCCCCTTGCTCTTTCCTTGATGCTTTCTGATCCTTCTGTGGTGTCTCCTGCTCTTTCCTTGATATCCCCTGCTCCTTCTCCGGTGTCCCTTGGTCCTTCTCTGGTGTCCCCTGTTCCTTCCTTGATATCCCCCGCTCCTAATCTGGTCTCCCCTGCTTCTTCCTTGATGTCTCCTGGTCCTTCCCTGGTGTCTCCTGGTGTCCCCGCTCCTTCCCTGCTGCCCTCGGGCCCACTCCCCCAGCCGAGGCGTGGGGTGCTGGGGTGCAGGGCGTGACGGGCTCCCGGCCGGTGCCCCCCACACTGAAGGTCTCTTTTGTGTCCCCGCTGTCCCCCTCCCCAGGTGGCTGCGAGTGGCCCGGGCCGACGACGTGAGGCGCGGGGCGGCGGTCAATGTTATTTGAGCGGGGGCCGCGGGCCTCGGCGATCGCAGAGCGGAGGATGCAGAAAGCCGCCTACTACGACAACGCGGGGCTCTTCGGGGGCTACACCTACAGCAAGGCCGACGCCTACCCCTACGGCGCGGCCCACCAGCCCTACGGCCAGGCCGGCCTGGACGGCGAGTACCCCGGCTCCGCCTGCTCCGTCCAGGGCTCGGCGCCCGGCCGCGCCCCGGCCCACAAGGGCAGCGAGCTGAGCGGCAGCTGCATGCGGACGGCCGGGGGGGGCCCCGGGGGCAGCCAGCCTCCGGGCATCGGCGAGCAGCAGCCCCCGGCTCTGCCGCCCTCCTCCCCGCCCAACCCCCCTCCGAGCGCACCCCCTCCGAAAAAAGCCAAGGGGGGCCCCAACTCCTCGGGCTCGGCCACCGCCACCCTCAGCAAGCAGATATTCCCCTGGATGAAGGAGTCCCGGCAGAACTCCAAGCAGAAAAGCACCTGCGCCCCCTCAGGTAGCCCGACATGACCCCCACCCGCCCCGGCCTATTGCCCGCCCGGGGAGCCGGGCTGAGCCCCTCGGGATGAACCCTTCGGGCTGAGCCCCCCGGCCCTGCGCCTTGTCCTCTTCTCCTCCTTCTACCACCGCCCCCATTCCCGGCTTGGGGGTCCCAGCCCTACCGGGCTCTGCAGGTGGGGCAGGCGGGGGGCTCCCACCCCGCTCCCCCTGCCAGCCCAGCGGCGGCAGGCGCGGCCCCGACGGGTCCCGGCAGCGCCTGGACGGGCGGCCGCTGGGCGCCCCCGGGGGGAGGCAGCTGCGGGGGTGTGTGTGTATACAGGGCGGGGGGGTGTGTGTATACAGGGCGGGGAGGGGTGGGAGGCCGCCCCCGGGCTCCCTGCGCCCCCTCTCCGGGCGCCGGCAGAGCGGGAGGGGGCGGCGGGGCTTCGAGGGACCCCGGACAGGGAGGTGGTGGTGGTGGTGGTGGTGGTGGTGGTGGGGGCTTTCGGGGGGGGACCAACGTCTCTTTGTGCCTTTTCCCCGCAGGAGAGAGCTGCGAGGACAAGAGCCCCCCCGGGCCGGCCTCCAAGCGGGTGCGCACAGCCTACACCAGCGCGCAGCTGGTGGAGCTGGAGAAGGAGTTCCACTTCAACCGCTACCTGTGCCGGCCGCGCCGGGTGGAGATGGCCAACCTGCTCAACCTGACCGAGCGGCAGATCAAGATCTGGTTCCAGAACCGCCGGATGAAGTACAAAAAGGACCAGAAAGCCAAAGGCATCATGCACTCCCCCGTCGGACAGTCCCCGGACCGCAGCCCCCCCCTGAGCGGCCCCAACCACGTCGGCTACTCCAGCCAGCTCCCCAGCGTCAACAGCCTCAGCTACGACGCGCCCTCGCCCACCTCCTTCGCCAAGTCCCAGCAGAGCATGTACGGGCTGGCCGCCTACACGGCGCCGCTGAGCAGCTGCCTGCCGCAGCAGAAGCGCTACGCGGGCGCGGAGTACGACCCCCACCCCATGCAGAGCGGCGGCGGCGGCGGCTTCGCCAACCCCAGCCTGCAGGGCAGCCCCGTCTACGTGGGGGGCAACTTCGTGGACTCCATGCCGGCCTCGGGCCCCATGTTCAACCTGGGGCACCTGCAGCACCCCTCCTCCGCCAGCGTGGACTACAGCTGCGCCGCCCAGATCCCCGGCGGCCACCACCACGGACCTTGCGACCCCCACCCCACCTACACGGACCTCTCCTCCCACCACACCTCTCAGGGACGGATGCAGGAGGCCCCCAAGCTCACGCATCTGTAGCGGGGGGGCGGCGGCCGGCGGGGCCCGCTCCCCTCTCCATTACCTCACTTTTCTGACGGGACAGTGTGACTTTGCTCTCGAGTGCCAACAGTATTAGTGGATGTGTCTCCCCTAGCAGCTCCCTTCTCTCTTCCGCAGCCCCGAGTAGGTCCGTGAGCAGGAGCCTTTCTCTTAGAGCTGTTTTTAAGCATGACAGTGCAATATACTGCAAACCGAGGGACTGATAAGCTGGTAATGATGTACTTGAAGGTAAGTCTTAGAGATGCCGTAGCGTTAGCAGCGCGTCATGCTGAGGTGTTTTAGACCAGTCGTGAGCGGTGGGAACTCGCCCGCGCGTAAGCTTATTTCAGAGAAGTTAATTTATGGATTCTTCCGTAACGTAAGGATCGCATCGGACTAAACGATATGTATTTATTATTTTAAGCGAGACATTTTTGTATCACTGATTATTTATCCTCGTCTTAATGTATTTATGTGGGTATTTGTAGAGTTTCTTCACCAATACTTCGGGAGAGCGATTCAGGTCCGTGGTGATTTACATTTCACCTATTTAGTATATTCGGTCTGAGCTAGTTGAGAGAGTAGTCTTGAACAGTTGTAACAGTGGCTGGTGTTTGTAGTTTATGTAAGGATTAATTAAGACAGCAAGTCGTAAGTCATTAATAGAGTAAAACAAACTGTGGCATCACACAAAGAGCCGTTACACTTAAAAAAAAATAATAGCGAAAGTATTTTAAAAGTATTTATTTCTAACCGGCTGGCCTCGGTGGCTTGGCTGGCAGCTGGCTCGGCCGGGTGAAGCCACCTTGAGTTGGTAGCGCAGCCGCTTTGAGGAGGCGACCTACGAAGCGGGGCCCTTGGCCATCTTGTTTCAGATCAAATCCTGCATACAAAAACCTCGGTGAGGTTAACATTTATTTATTGACTGGGTATCTATCGCACATATTATTATTTCGGTGGGCTATTTTATTTTCTTTCTTTTTTATGTTTTTTTTTTTTTTAATTTTGTTTTTAAGTTACATTCTGGCTATCTGAAATAGGAAAGAAATTAGAAGCTTAGAACGCAAAAAAAATTAGAAACCCTCTGATAGCGCTAATTTCATTAGGGTCTCCATAGCAATCCGCGCAGCAGCTGCCGCCTCCTTTGTTATTTATACTGTTGTCTTTATACTAACCATAAATCAATTTTTTAGACATCTTTGGAAGCCCGAGCTTTTCCTCTTGTTTTTTCATAAAAATAAACTTTGAAAGAAAATTGACAATCAGATGTAGACAGCCGAAGGGGAGCCGCCGAGGAGGCGGGGTGCGGGCAGCGGCCGGGCGCTGCCACCGCGCTCCCCCCCGCACCCGGCGGGGCGGGCCCGTCCCCTCTGCCCGCGGCGGAGGGGGGGCACCGCCGCCTCCCCCTGCCACCAACGGGACAACTAACACGGGGGAGAATTAAAAAAAAAATAAAAAAAAAAAGGAGAGAAAAAAAGAAAAAAAAAAGAAAAAAAGGAACGATGCTCTGAACCCTCGTGTTTCCTCCTCTCTAGTTACACGGCTGTGTTGAATCCCTCGCTGGATTTACAGAGATCCTTCTTTTGTAAACGTTGTCATTAAAATCTCTTCCTGACGGTACATGTCGCTCCGAGAAGACTATTCTTATCTCTTTCTAAAAGTGTCGAGTTAAAGATTAATCCGAACTTCTGTATTCCCTACCAAACCGTCTGACGCGCCACTTCCCAGTTTGACAAACACTGCAGCTCCTACTCCATCCTCTAATGACAGGACCTGGCATTCCTATTGTGAGAAATATTTTAACTCCTCCAATTCTGGTCAACACAGACAAGTTTTCTGTCCTTCTTTTCTTGTTCTTTTCTTTTCCCTCCCTGCTTTCTTCCTCGCCTTCTGGTATTTGTGTTTGGCTGGACAGTAACGATTCAAAATATTACTTAGGGTTTTATTTTGCCCTCTGTGCAATTTTAACAATGTCGTGCTACGTTGAGAAGTGTATCTTTTGTTAAATTTCACTTTTACCCAAGCAAATTTGGACATATGTGTTGTAGATCTGTAAACCAAACAGAACAGAATAAACTACTTTGTTCGGAGACATATTTTAACCATTTGAGCCTTAAAATTTTCTGCGGAAGTTTTCACGCAAATCTTTTCTTAGAAGCTCCATCCAGGAGTAAAGAAAACATACAAGCAATGCAAAAAAATAAGGCTGAACATCACTCGTGAATTATACTTCTATAATATTCCAGTAATATATATCTATCTATGTTTGTATCTCCAAAACTTTCTGTAATCAATGTACCCACGGATGAAATTGTCCATGTAGGTTTTTTTGTGTGTTCTTGAAAACACAATGTGTTTTGCATCACCCGCTCCCATCTGCAACACGGCAAGGCGTCACCATTTCTGCAGGGCCATCCTCGGTGTAACCCGATGTGCTTTTCCCCAAGTGTTTCCCACCTTCGTGCTCTGTAGGCTGTTCTTCAAACAGTGTCTGCTCTGACTTACACTATTAGTCCTTCATTAAATCTGTTAAGAAAGAAAAGGCCGTTTATAGATAGCCCTTCCCCAGATCTGAGAAAGAAGGGAGTTTCAGAGGAACCCTGACCACAAACAACACGCTGTTATGAGGCACACTGTCCTGAATTATTTTCATATTGCAGAGATGGGGTTTGCAGACTTGGTTTCCAGTGGGGGAGGAGGAGGAGCATGTGTGAGGGGGAATCTTCTTGTAAATAAATTCAGTTTCTTCTCCGTGACTCTGGCAGCGGCGTCTCGTTTGTAACGCGATAGAAGCCCGTGATGATAACCTAATTATTAGAAGTAATGTTACTTTAGCGAGATCGCTGGCATTTTTACAATGTTTGTACAAGCATCAGCAATCTAGAGGAGAGAGACACTTTGGCACAAGCCAGACTTTTTCTTGGCCCATCATTTAAAACCCATAAATTATAAACAACCCCCTTTCACACTCAATAGGAACTCAGCTCCTTTGCAACAGCCTCTAATGTGCTAAGCTCCGGTCACCCATTTAAAACACAACTCGTCAGCCAAAGCCAGGCCCGGGGCTGATCCTGGCTTTGCCTTTCTTTGCAAATAGGAACCATAGCACCCCTTCCCCTCCTTCCCTGCTCCCTCCATCTGCTCCAGACCCGTAACAGGGTCACTGAGCCAGGGCCTCTAAATGCTGGCAGCGCTGCAGCAGCGTTTGGGATGGGGAGCTGCCGACAGCACTGCTTGAGAGCCGTCAGGGATGCACCGAGCATCAGCAAGGCTGTGCAGGTTCTTCTCTTCGAATCAGTGGGTTTTGGGTCTCCACTTGTTGATTTGGCCCTTACAGTAACCCACCATTTAATGGGGCCACAGCAGTTTCCCTGCTGCAAAGAGGAGAGGCTTTGTGTCATCTCTGTGCAGTCAGCACAGGACTGAGCTGCCCTTTTGGACCCTGTTTCTTTTGAGGGGGGTCCCATCCATGTCCCTCTGTCTATGGCCTGGTGAGCAGCACCCCGGCAGGGGGACCTGGGCAGGCACAGTCAGGGGCTCCCAAGGATGTCCCTGTCTCGCGGGTGCCACTTTGTGGGGATGGGTAAAAAAAGCCAAATGCCTCCCATTCCATTAGCAAGTGCTCCCTGGGCAGAGCACGGCAGACTCCCAGCCCTGGTCCCTCAGCAGGCTGGGGAGGGACCCTGGGGCACCCCGCATGGCTGCCACTATGGGACCACCCCTGGGTTGCCTGGGGCTGCAGGCATGGGTGAAGAGGAGGCAGCTGGCCGCACACCCAGGAGGCAAGGACAGGCTGGGGGGAGGCTGGCTAAGAAAGAGGGAGCTCACCAGCACCAACTAGAAGCCCCCTGACTTTCTTAGGGACCAGCTGTGACATTTGAGCTCCACAGCAAGAAGTCTGAAGGCGGGATCCACCACTGAGGTCTCTGCACCCCTCCAGCCCCATGGGAAGCCCTAGGAAACAGCCTGCAGGGAGGTCCAGGCACAGAAGGGACTACTCCGCTAGGGAAAAAATGAGGGTAAAGGGGCTGGGGCTGCTGGGCTGCTGCTGGGAGGGTGCCTCACTGACAGCTGTTGGCTGGGGACGGAGGGAAGGAGCTGCAGGTCACGATGCCATCCTTCTACTTGCCAGCCTGCCGTGTGCGCCCAGCGGCCACACGTAATGGCAGCCTGGCGAAGGCGCCGTGCGCTGTGTGGCCGAGAGGCCCGGGTGTCTGGCACCACTGCCGCAGACCTGCCTGGGAACAAAAGCTGGAGCCAGACAGGCAGCACAAAGGGGCTGGTGCTGCCGGGGCAATTAGGGCTGCGGTGGTTGGCTGGGCACCACGTGATGTTATATATGTATTGATGAACCGTCTACCTCTGCTTTTAAAAAGGTGCGAGATGGGCTGGCCCACAGCTCTGTTGGCCGCAGCCACTTTCCAGGGACTGACCAGCAGGTTAATCCCTGAACCGTGAACGGCTCTCCATTCCCACATGAGCAGCAGCAATGGGTATGCTGTGGTCCTCGCTGGGAGTGGGGCTGGCAGGGGAGGGAGGGGGCTGGGTCTATTAAAGGTCATCAATCACATGATGAGCACTTTTCACTCGACAGCGGTTCCTCCTACTTCTGCCCAGGCCTGAAGCAGCTGGGACTTGATCAGAAACTCCAGCCAGCAGAGGCAGAGCCCAGTCCCGGTGCCCTAGAGTAACGTAGCAGGACAGGACCAAGCCCCTTCAGTCACAAAAGCTGAGACGCAAAAGGAGACACGGTAAAGTGTTTGTGCCTGCACATCCCCAGGCGTCTGCAGATGCTGACTGGGAGCAGAGGTGTCTCTACCTCCATTGTCTCCACCTTCAGAGCCCAGGGTCCCAGAGGTCCCTGAACCACTCTGAGATGAACCCCAGAAAGGCTCAGCCGCAATGACCATAAGCATAATGCTGAACTAAATTAGCATGGGATCTGTACTAGGCAGGGTCAAGGTCTTTCGGGTAAAAATACTCCTGAATGTATAGTCTGAACACTTGGGTTAATTTTTTCTTTATTTGCTGATGTGCAGTCTTTCTTGCAACAGCAGAAGTTTTGGGGGAGGGTAGACAACCCCATGCTGAGTGAGGTGCGTAGCGTCCATCTTTCTCCAAGGAACCTGAGCCACCTTTTAGGATCTTTGGGAGCAAGAAGGGCTAGTCATGGCAGAAATCTTGTCTGCAAACCCTTTGACACCTCTGTTTTGCACACAGCAGCATGGCTTACCTTGATACCTCTGTGTGATTTTTCCTTCCTACCAAATTCACAGCCACGGGACAGGAAACAGAGCATTACATGGCACGGGGGCCAGCGTGGAATCACTCTTCTGGGGAATCCTTACAGAAGGAGGGAGAGAGTTTCCTCTTCTTTGTCTTCATGCAGAGGATCTTCATAGTTAATCCCACGTACTAGGAGAGCAGAGGTCCCTGTCCCAGGCCTGGTGGTCAGGGTCAGCCAGGAAAGGGGAGCTTGTGGCAGGGAAATATTGATGGCAGAGGGAAACACACCTTCCTCAGGAAGAGCACGAAGTGCCCTTCCTGCCTGGAAGGGCTGTGCTTGTGCTGGAGCTGAGTCTGGCTCCCTAAGACCAGCAGGATGGTTCCCCTTCTTTGCCCCGGGGTCTCTGTACATCCCTGGTTTTATTCGTACTTTACAAAATAAACGCCCCAGATCATCTCCTCCTTCTTCTCCAATAGCCTTCCTCCCAGGGGCTTTTGATAGTTTGCCTGTGTTAACAAGGCCACTGCTTAAAACCCCAGTGATTGCTTACCTCTCTTTGGGATGCCCACTCACAGCCCATCTGTCTCCGCGCCGTGGACGTACATCCCCACGTACCGCCGAGAACCAGCTGTCCCCAGCCAGCAGCGTCGTGGCAGCAGAGGAGCAAGGACAAGGTCATGCTTGGACCAGACCTTCCACATCATTTTCGTGGGGGCTCTGTTGAATCTTCAGTGCGTTAGTTATTGTGACAAGCACAGAGGGTGGTGGCTTGCTCCAGAGAGGAAAGGCAACATGCCCCAACCTCAAAGTAGTCCCTGTGGCTCAGGGCTGCCACTGCCTTCAACACGTGCGCTGCTCAAGCAGGCTCCCCAGGGCACCACTGGTGTCTGCACCCAACAGGGCTCAGGGCTTTTTGGCTGGGTTTGTTCCTATATCATGTCTTAATTTCACAGTGTCTGTTTTGGGCTTTGTGCAGTGGCCCAGATGTTTCCAGAAGCGTGGTGGCACAGGGGTTGGCTTGGTCCATTGTTCTCACAGAGGTTTCTGCCCCAACAGCTCCCCTGGCTCATGCCATCACTGCACTGCTTGCAGAGACATCCCTAAACCTCCCAGCCATTCTCAAATTGTCTTTGACAGCATCATGTTCCTCCCTCTTCTTTTTAACCCACTTTTCCTATTCCTTTTTTGGCTTCCAGGGACTCTTTCCCATTAGACCTCTCGCAAAAAAACAGCTGCAGTCACTCAACTTCATATCACTGGGACTTAGCTGTTTAAGTCTGAACACTGTGAAATTCAGGAGCATAGAAAATTTAATCCCCCCCTCAAAAGGCAGAGCAGCAACAAGAGAGGCTTTGCTGGTGTTCAGCCACTGATTTCTGCTTTCCTCATCCCTGAACAGTCCTGCAAAAACAAACAGGTAACGAATGAGAAACTTGGTAACAGAATCCAGCTGAGTGAATGGAAAGATCATATGTTGGTGTGAACACGGACAGCTCTTCCAGCGTTTAAAACACAGCTTTAGGTGTAATTAAACCAGTTGCGTTCTGCAAACAGAAGACTCAAGTAAAGTGGCCGCCCTCCTCTGGAGCCAGTGCTGTTTGCTTCGCTGCGGGCAGGAGTTTTTACAGCAGGGGAGACTGAAGAGCACAGATGCTTTCCTGCGTGGACAGCCTTTCTTTGCTAAAGAGAAAGCCTGGTGTTCCCAGGCTTCTGTTTTGTCAGAAGATGACATTTTCCAAACTGCTCTGATGGCCATGAGTGTGCTGAGCAAGTCTGTATCATCCAGAATTTAACCTCTCCTTCAAAATGCAAGTTTCCTGACAAGGTGTATTTGGTTTAAACTGTTCTTCTAATTTATACCTGCATCCTCTGGCAATGGAAATGTAGGTGATACCCCATTACTAGTGCGGCAGGGTAGCACAGCCCTGTGAACAAACACAGTGAACAAATCTGTGTCTGGAAAACAGCTAACTTCAGTTCTGTGGGCTTACAGTGACTGCTCCATCTGTAGGCTCTGAGTCCCAGGCACATTAAAGCAGTAACCTGTACAGCCAGCTTTTGCTCTGTAATAGCTGCTTAATAGCAGAAGGGCTGGATGAGCTGCGGAGAAAGTGGGGCTGATAGAAGGCCACGTTGCTGGTCAGAGCCCGTATGCAGGGAAGAGCTCCCGTGTCCTTGTGGGCTTGTGCCTGCCTGCCTGTCCCAGGGATGTGTCCTCTCAGGGCCTCTGCGGGAAAGAAAACCAGGACTTCTCTGAACCATCAGCTGGGCGTAACTGTGGGTTAGTTGTGGCTGAGCTGCACAGCACAAGTCTCCATGGGAAAGAGTTGAGGCTGACTCAGTGAAACGCTCTGATTGTGTCTCCCCACAGTGTCCCTTCCCTGACACCAGCCCAGCACTCTGAAACCCACAAAAGAGCCAGTGGATTTTTTCCTTCTCTGGGGATCCTGGTTGCCCTTGGGTGGTTTGCACCATGTCTGGTCCTTGCAAAATTTGTGGCCTCTTCCTGGCCACAGTGAGCAGCACTTTGGCCGAGAGCTTGTAGACCTCTTTGGGCTGTTGAGTGAAAGGCAATGAGTGATGGATGAGGGCTTTTTTATGCTTTTATTTAGAAATAAAATATTTTTTTGATAAAGTACCATCCTTGCATTTCACAGCTGAGTCCACATCCACCTCCTAAGACTTAGAAGGTTACATGTCTAATTCGGAGCAGCATGATGTAGCCCTTCTTTGTGTTGTCTGTCCAGTCCCAAGTCACCAAAGCCCAAGCATGCTCTGCCCAGTGCACCCTTTTGCTGTTCTGAACTGCACTGACACACAGTTATCAGCTGACAAGTTGGACGAAATCCATCGTTATTCATATCAAGCATACCTGTAGCTCTGACTGGATGGTCAAGCGTCACTTGGAGACATTTAGGGAAAGGTGATTACTTTTGGAGTCCGGGCTTCACATCCTCCACGCTTGTTCCTGTTGCCTGCCGTTCCGGCGGGTTGAAAACCAAGAGAGAGCGAGCTGTAGGGTTTGGCTGGGCAGCGCAACTCGCTGCGCTCTCTGCCAGCTGCAAGCGCTCGGTAAAACAATGCTGAATCGCCAAGGGAAAAATGAAAGCCCATTAACGGGGTGAGCCGGGGAATTCACTTTTGAGAGGCTACAGAGCACTTACCTGATGGAGCGAGACCATTAAGTGCTGTGAGGTGCAGCAACCCCCCCCTCCGGGTGCGGACAGCCTGGGGGTGCTTGCGCAGCCCGCCGCGCCCCCGGCAGCTCCCCCGGGCTGCGGGGGCTCCCGTGGGAGCGTCCGGGGGCCTGGCCGGCAGCGGGGCAAGGGGAGGGGGCAGAGCTGCCCCGAGACGGGAGCTCGGGAAGCGGGAAAGCGCTGGCTCATCCACCCTCCAAACTCCCGGCAAGCGGCTCCGGCGAGCCCGGAGCGAGCGGCCCTGTCCCCGGGGGGGTGGGTCCCGGCAGGGCTCGGGGAGGCTGCCCACCCGCAGCCCCACGCCGGCCCTGGGCAGCCGGGCGTGGGCAGGGGACCCGGCGGCTCCCGGGACCCCCGGAGCGGGCTCCCCCCGCCGGGCTCCCATTGGCCGCGGGGCGGGACGTGCCGCCCCGCTCCCGGCCGTATATTAGGGCACTATTGCCCCGGCGGGGCGCGGGGAGCGGCGCTGCCCCGCGGGCCATGGACCTGGGGTACTTTCCCCTCGCCTTCCCGCCCGGGCTGTGCCGCGGGGCCCCGCAGACCCCCTACCCCCGGCGTGGGGACGGCGCCTTCTTGGCTCTGGGCATCGCGTCCAGCGCCGCGGCCCCCCCGCTGCCTGCCTGCGCGGGGGCGGCGGGGTACGCGGCCGCCCCCCCGGCAGCGCCGGGCCCCGGCTACCGGCCGACCCGCGGAGCCGGGCCGCCGGGCTTCGCCACGTCCATCTTCCCCGGGAGCAGCCGCCCGCCGCCGCCGGAGCCCGGTCCCCCCTGCCCCTGCCCCGGCGCGGGCAGCGGGGGGTTCCGGCGCCTCTCGCCCTGCCCCGGGGCCGCCCCCGGCTCCCCGGCCCCCGCGGCGGCCCCCCGCACCTTCGAGTGGATGCGAGCGAAGCGGAGCCCGCCCGGGAGAAGTGAGTGGGGCGGCGGGGCGCGGGCGGGGGCTGCTCCCATCCCGGCTCCTCTCTGCCCCCCCTCCTGCCCCCACCCCCGCCCCGCTCCCTTCCCCTCTCCCCGCTGAAGCGCGGTGTTTTTCGGCGTTGCAGGCGGCGCGGCGCCGTGCGGGGGGGAACCTCCCGCCTGCCCCGCACGCACCAGCTTCAGCACCCGGCAGCTCACGGAGCTGGAGAAGGAGTTTCACTTCAGCCGGTACCTGTCGCGGTCCCGCCGCCTGGAGGTGGCCCGCTCGCTGCGCCTCCGCGACGCCCAGGTGAAGGTCTGGTTCCAGAACCGCCGCATGAAGCAGAAGAAGCGGGAGCGGGAGGCGCTGGCCGCCCCCGCCGCCGCGCCCATGGGTGCCCCGGGCGGCCCCCCGTGAAGCCCCGCCGCCCCCCACGGAGGGGTCTGCCGGGGACGTCGGGGCCGGGCTGGAAGCTGCGGCCGGCGGGCCACCCGAGGTGTCCCTTCGCTCGGGACCGCGGACATGCGGCCCCGCTGTTTTTGCTATTGCAACTTATTTACAGATTTATTTGTGAGGATTCAGGGAAAGGTGCCAGCCCGAAGCGCTGCTCCGTTTCGGGGCGGGCCGAGTCAGCGGGCTGGCGCAGCCCCGAGCTAACGGGGGACTGCCGCTCCCCCCGGGGAGAGCAGAGAGCAGCTCCGCCAGCTCCCCGGGATCCGCGGGGCTGGTGCGTGTGGGTGCCAAGCTCCCGACCCCTTCTTCCTTTTGCATTTAAAAAGAGAGATCCGCAAGCTCAGGCAGAGCTCATGCAGAAGAGGGGGAGACACCCCGAAAAGGCAGAGCAGGGAAAACTTCCTCTCACGGGAAAGGGGCAGGGATGGTCACCGCTGCCAGCATGATTCCAAGATCCCCTTTTGAAAAAAAGTGCCCTTGTCTTTTGCCCTTCCCTTCGCAAAATTGCTGCAAAAAAAAAAAAAAGGCTATTTATGCTTGCATTTTTTCCTCATTTGTTCCCATTCCTTTTCCTGATGTGGCTGATTTAGTCCAATATCTGCTTAGTAACTGTGAGAGAAGATTTTAAAACAAATAAAGTCTCAGGAGGAGCACCTCTTCCCATTCAAACTGCAGAGGTGCTGGGATTTTCCTTGCAGAGGCTCTGGGCTGCCCAGCACGGGCCAGCAGCTGCTCTGGCTGGCTTCTAGCATCTCTTGCATGTGCTTGGGCAAAGACAAGGCATTATATAGCCTCTTATGGCATCTAGGGTCAGACTCTCGGGTCATCCAGGCTTGATTGTATCTTATGGTTAAAGAAATACACCCCATTAAATCAGTTTGCAACAGATCTTACCACATGCAAAACCTCAAGAGCTGTTAAAGTGCAGAAAGATGCTTGGGTTTGACCACAGACCTCTGCCAGCAAAAGTCCAAGAGGATTCCTGGGTCTTTTACTGGGGCTACTTGTTCAAAAAGAGTGACAATGACTGATTACCCCATGCAAGTGCAAAATTCACCAGTGATCCTCACTTCTCTTGATTTCATCTTTCCTGGAGATAAAATAACAGTATCAAAGCGGACAAAGGACCCGAGTTTAGACTCTTTTCCTGTCTGTGACTGGGAAAGCATAACAGCAGTGTGGAGAGGAGCGACATCTGGAATTATGGGAAGGTGACTTTATTTATTTGTGGGACAAAATGATTTTGGACAACTTCCACATTGGTCTGGATTTCTGCTGGGTGTTGGACTTTGGGTTGAAGAGCAAATTGCAGCACCAGGCGAGATGGATCTCAGGGGAGCAGTAAGCATTTGGTCACCGTCTGGAAGCCAGCCCCAGGCACCAAAAGCTGTTGGTCCTTGTTGGATGCTTGCTGGGCAAAAGAAACACAGAGAGATGAAAATGAATGTCTCAAGACAGAAAGTCTGCAATGTAGGATGTACTTATTCTCCGTACCACCTTCCATTCCCCAAGGCGCCCCTCTGCTTACCGGGCTTTCTTTTGAAGATGTCTCTTCTGACGAGGGACTGGGAAGCCACCACCGATGGCAGCTTCAGCAGAGGTTGGTGGGAGCCCCGGGAAACAGCGTGGTCCCAAAAGCCGGACAGGCATGTTGGGATGATGCTGCAGCAGCAGACCCACATCTGAGCGGGGACAGGAGGCCTCCTCAGCAGGGAGACAGGTCCCCCTGCAGTGAGCATCTGAGGGAGAGGACCTCCCAAGACAGAAGGGTTTGGTTACGCATTATACCCCGGCTGTACCTGGAAAGTACAATAAAGCCAGAGGCTGGTGGTTGTGCATGCACATGGGGACGTTTTTGTTCTGTATCGGGTGTTGCGGTTCACACCCCCCTGCCTGCTTCACTTTATGGGTTACCACTGAAAAATTCTCAGGACAGAAGTACTCGTGTAAAACTAGTTGCAGCCAAAATCCGTGGTTTGCAGTTCCTTATTAAAGTAATGACACCAAACAAGCAGGCTGATCATTCATTAAAAAATAGGAAATAATAATTCTGCTACCTGTTTTTGAGAGGATGCTATTTAAAGAAGAATAAAGCAAAATTCATGGTAAGATTCATGAAAATTCAAGTAAATGATTTTTTTTTTTTGCAAGCTGAATATTAAAGGAAAGTCAAGTACTAAACAGGCTTTTTCAGTTGCTTTTAAGGTACATTTTTACCAAGTCTCTGGCTAGTACTCCTTGTTTTTTTAAACAACAAATAAGTATAGACATGTAGCCAGAATAACCCATCTTTCTAAGAGCATATGGTTCACATGCGAACTTTAGAAAACAGCTGTGTTTTCAGTTGTCTCCAAATTTGTCACATGTCTATGGGGTTGCTGGTTTGTCAGCCTTTTTGTTTCCTAATGGTTTTGACATTTGTGCTAGGCACTTCAGGCCAGAGGAACACTTTCCACACCACTGGCATGCCCCTGCGCCACCAACATGGGAAGAAAGATTCTCATTGATTTCAGTGGTGTTGGATCAGGCCATTAGAGCACACTAAGTCTTTTATAATGAATGTTTTCATGCCGTATATTTTCCTGAATAAATAAATACTTGTGCCAGCCTTGTAGCAGTGCACAGTTCTGTATCCATCAAAATGACACAGCCTGAGTATATAGAGATTTACTTGCAAATTAAGATGAAACCTTACACTCTTTTATGGCAGTCTGAATCAATTTGCTGGTATGAACACAACTATATTCTGTTCTAAGAACCGGTGCTTAGTATTGAGTGTAATTTTTGCTCACATGACAGGGCCAGTTTAATAGGATGTTTCTTCTTCGCAAACAGTTTCAGCTGGATGAGGATTAGATATTGCTCCTTCACACTGGTCTGTCAGCAGGATACCCAGAGGAAGGAGCTAATGCAAGCCACGTGCCAATTCCTGAATAATTAAATAAAAATGCCTGTGATATACATGTGTGCACACATGAGACAAATAAATGATAGATAAGGTCTAAGATTCACTCATTTAACATTAATCCCAAGGGTTGTGTCTCACACATGTTCAATCTGATGCCTGGCGGTTGCAAACAGGTTTTAGGTTGGGCAGATAGAGGTAAGAGCACAAGCTGCAGTTCTCACCGCAATGGGAATGAAATATTCCAGACTTGCCTCAGTAGATACCGACCACCATATAATTTATCACAAATTATGAAAATACTATTTCCTGGCCTTATTTTCCCTCAAACAGCATTAGAAACCACAGAAAGACCATTCTACTTCACTCATATATTAATTTTTGCCGACTGACTATTGCTCAAAGGGCCACGGGCTACAAAGGGATATGAACGAAATAATTTTTTTTTTATGCGTTCCCATTTTGCCTGAAACAGAAGAAAAATATTGATTTGGAAGGCTTCCAAGGAGAAAAAAGGGTTGTAAAATGACTGTTCCTAAGCAGTATATGTGAGTGTAGAGATTTCATATCCTTCGGATAGGTTAAGTGATAACAGAAAATCACACCTCTTTGAAAACCAAGCTTCGGCAAGAACCCAGGCTTGTCTGGCTTCCCATGCAGAACTGAAGGAGTATGTTATTGCTTGCAAATACAGCACAGGGAACGCTTTGCCGAGGGTTCAAACCGATGACTCCGGTTTACGGTATGAGCTGCATATACAGGTTTATTTTGAGCATGAAAGAGCACAGCAGTAAGCCAGAAAACAAAAATACGCAACCCAATCACCACATTTTAATCTCCTTTTAAAAGTGTGCCATTTCCTCTATTTATTGGTAAAACCTGGAACAGTGGCTTACACATAAAACGGTACAGGTTATTAGTAGAGGAGAACAGACTATTACTTCTTTTAAGAAAAAATCTTTGCCGGCAAAATTACAAAATGGAAAGACCTCCTTGTAGTTCCAAGCACTTGTTTCTAACAGCTAATAAATCATACTTATGATTTGTCCTGCCCTGCTCTGTTAGCCTAAATTCCAAGGAAATCCTGAGAACACTTGCAAATCCCTGATGACCAAGGAGAAAGAGGTATGGAGCGAAACCCCAAATAAGACATGGTTGTTACCAGCTTATCATGAAGAGGTGACCGAAGTTTAGGGGAAATGCATTCTTTTCTATTGGCTACATATGTATATGTGTCTCACTCAATCTAAACCATCATTTTTTATGAATTTTCCTAATGTCAGTGAACTAGAGGAGTCTTTAGCCAGGGAAAGGCACCCTCTTGAAAGAAAGAAAGGTGAACCAAATGACAAATCATTCTGCTCCCTACCGTAAAAATTTCTGTTATTCACCCCTCAGCCCAACCATATGTCTAAAATCCTCTCCAAATAATTCTGGGTAAGATATAGGAAAAGATACTTCCCAGACCTAGTGTCTTATTGTGTTTTAGTTTTATCCAGAAACAATTTGCTGTTCTTGAGCACCAGCCAAGCGAACAAAGTAACCCTCAGCTGTGCAACATGTGAATCTTCCCTGACTTAAACTTGTACCTGCGTAACGTGCTAAAATCTCAGATGGAGATACAGTCCTGGGAACTATTTGTAAGCAGGACAAGGCTTCCTTTATACTGAAAGAATGTAGACCACTGGCCCACAAAAGAGCTTTTCATAAACAATTTTATTTTCCTTGTGTTTTTGTTTCTTCAAGAGGCAACAGTCCCTGGTGATTAGCAGATTGAAAACCAGCAGTTTTAGTAAACAAACAAATACACAAACAAATACAGCCAGTTCCTTCTCTACCCGCCTATCAGACTTCCCACCACCTGGAAAACAATCTTTTTACTACACTTCATCAGAAAGCACAGTGTTATAAATAATAAACCACAATAAATTTCTTTTTTTCTTTTTTTTTTTTTCCTGGAAACTGAGGCATTTTTCACTAGGATGGAATATCGTGGCTTATGAAAATGTTTAACCAAGGGTCTAACCCAAGCAGTCTGGCCCCTTGGAGCATGGGGGACGTACGTAACCTGGGTGCTTCTGCCCTTAGACGGGGAACCAAGACCTTTACAATGCATCGACCTGTGCTGCTGTGGGTGGGCATAAAATTACACCCATGTGTGAATTCAGTGGATCAGGAGAGCTGCTTCTGCTGGGTAAAAGGAACCATTCCTTCTGCCCGTACCGTCTATGAAAAACACCCGCGTGCCAGTAATATGATTTTGGTGACATTCGTATAGCTGAAGAACCTGAGAGCTAGGGCTTTCCAGCCATTACTCTTCATCTTAATGGTTGTGCTACACTAAATCTACATTCCTAATGCCCCTTTTTATGTTCCTTTAACAAGCGAGCTAGATTAAACACAATAAAGTTTAGAGTGGTATTTGAAAATAGATAAAAAACTCACTAGATTTTTTCATGACTACTCAGATCAGATTTTGCCCAGTTACTGTTCAGATAATGGGAACGGTTTCCAATCCTGGCAATCTCTAGTATCAGATCCATATGTTAAGCATAGATATTGGAATAATTATTTTTAAACCCCACACATTTATGGATTTATAAATTATACCATTTACGTAGAGTGATATTTTCTTCAACATCTGAGTGTATCAAATCTAATGATAATTATCAAACAGTGTTAAAAGCCTATCCATAAAAAACCATCTATCTTTCCCTTTAGAAATTCATCTGAGTAAGTGTGGCAGGTACGCAACACCAATGGTTTATCAAACATGTTTTTTCATGCTGGAGAGACTAGACCCCAAAACACTGCACACAACAGGGTGATGTCTTATAACAGATTTGTAAAAGATTTGTAAAATTTTGTAATTGTAGCCAGCACTGTGACACTCATTTTAATGTGACCAGGCAGACAGTTAAAAAAATGGGACAGGACGGTTGAACACTCTTAATGTCACGTCTCACTCAAGAAATGGACCACCTGGTGTTTCTGGTTGCTTTTCAAATGTAGTACCAAATCAAATAGATTTGGTAATCTGATTTGGGACTTCACAGGTGTGAATTGTTACAGCAAGAGCCACCAGACAAAAGAACTACCACAATTCTGGGGCTGATAATAAATGTGAAAGAAAAAGGAAAAAAAAAAAAAAGGCATTACATCCTGTCTGCATGTTGTCAGTGTCATCTATGATGCTGTTGTGTCTGTCACCAGTGATCTAAGTCCTGCAACAGAGCTCACCCCCCAGAGGCAGACAGACGTGCTTTCAAGAACTGGAAGAGCATGGCTCTGGCCTGTTCTTCTGAAGATTTTTTCCTAAATTTAAAATCAATTGTATTTAATAAAAAAGGTGATGGCATATCTAGATGTTGTCGGCAGCGGTCACATCCAGACAGGGATGCGCAGATCTGCGGTCACTGCCAGCCTGCAATTTGTTTCCTAGAGCCTTCATCAGCTGCAGGCTAGCCTGAGCCTCACTGGTGGCCGCACGACATACAAACAGTGCCACAAATTGCTCACATTTGCTGGGTTTGTCAGTCTTGGGGCTGGTTTTGCATTGGTTCTGTCTGCGTTCAACTGTGCTGATAGTTCAGGCTCACTCGGCCATCTGATTCATCTGTAAATCTTCTGTCCCAGAGCTGAGATATATTGGCAAGCCCAGGCACTCATTTTACTAAACACGTTTAATTCTGAACATCTGACTGAGAAGGCTTCAGATTCTAACAACATTACTCTTGTAACTTTTGCCAGCCTTCAGGGAATTGAGAGGAGGTAGTAATGGATTGGGGATGTCACGCTTACACATGGCTGCTAGCTGGACTGGGCTGGGATTCAGCTAGCCTCTCTGCGCACTCGTGGAAACTGAATCTGGCTCATGTGGCCCGAAATGTTTCTCAATCGGGGATTCCTTTCCCATGTCCCAGTGTTCAAAAAGCTTCAAAGCGCATATTCTTTGCAAAATGTTCTGAAATTGCTGCACTACTTTTTATTTCTGGCTGCTTGGTCTCAGAAAAGACCAAAGGAGACACCTGGTGCTGTTCTCACATCCTTCTACTGGTGCCAGAAAAAGGATCAATCGGATCTGCCACCTCTCCTCACAAATCTCAGGAGGTACCCAGCCTCACCAACTCATACCCACTACTAAAAAGACCATGTGTTTTTAATCTATATACATTCAAGTTATTTCAGTCAGCATAATTTTTTTTCCTTACCACAGTTGTACCCTGGGGAGAAACTATGTCAAGTATGAACTTCTACAGCTGTAATGAAGATACGGCAAAGCTTTTCTTCTTCCTTTTATGGAACAAGACAATGATTTTAGATGGAGTAGATTCAACTTCTGAAGTTTCTACTATGTCATATATAGTGAATCAATACCCAGCCTCCCTTAAAAATATAGCAGGGCACTCCTGTATGGTCAGGCTACATGTTTAAACTGGAAGTGTTGACAAAAAAAAACTAGATAAAAGCTTCTTATTCATGAGACATGTGGGGGAAATAATTCAGAAAATAAAAAGTCACTTCCATGTAAGCTTTTTAAAAAAGGTTTCCCATCTGGAGGCAAAAAAGTTTATAAAATGTCATTCAGCTCTGCAGCATTTAGCTGTAAAACCAGAAAAGTCAGTATAAACAACGCATTGCTTCTCTGAGGACCAAATAATCAGGTAGAAACAGTCACGACTCTTCTGCTGAAGTGAGATGGACAGCATGAAAAGCCAAGAGCTAAGCCGTGTCCCAGTTCAGCAGAGACAGCATTCACGTGAGACCAACAAGGCTCACGTCCCTGCGCCAGCATTGGTCGCCTCCCTAGAGCAGTCCCCGGGGGTATGGAGGTTGAATGGGGTGGTATGGACCTCATGAATTCTCTACCAAACTTTCTTCTTAGGTGTTAAAATTTTCTGTTGGGCTTTCATGTTGTACAAGAGTCCTACTCATATGACTGATGAGGGGTTTTGTGGGTGGGTCTTGCTCGCTTTCTGTTTCTAAGATCTTTTAAAAGGGTTTTGGTTTTGTCCCAGTGTGGAATAGCAACACATTTTTAATCTCAAAAATCTTTTGGGACAAAGAAACCATTTCCTGCCCAGCTCTACAATTAATCACAGCACATCCCTCTTACAGCGTGCTACAGATAAATAATTCATTACAGCTGCCTCTTCCCTCCATGTGGGGTAGGCAGTTGTGATCATTTCTACAGGAAGAAGAATAAAGTTAATTCTTTCTATGCCGGCCTCCAGAGAAGGATTTAGTCCCTCTCAGAAGGAGCTTTGATGAATTAATAAACCTCCTCAGTATTTACCACACTTGTCCAGAAACTGAGTTCAATTGCAGTTTCTTAATTTTCCAGATAACATCTTTAGAGTTTGAGAAGACTTGCCTAACCAATGCCTACAGTCAAACAGTGAACAATTATTCTTACTTTCATTAACAAGATGGATCAGGATTTTGCTGCAGTATGAGCTACACAAATATTAGAACAAACCTTTACAGCCATCGCTACTGCAAGTTGGAGTCATGATTGCCGCTTTGACATTCGTGCCGTTTTGACAATGCAGCCCTGATCCACACTTTAAAAAAAAGATTTGTTGGTGTCTGGTCAATTAGGGATTAATAAAAGACAGAGAAGTGTGGAAGCAGCCTGTTAACACAGGCCTGATCCAAGGGACCCAAAGGTAGAGTCAGTTTGGCCGTGAGGGCAGAAGGCAGCAGAGCAGACCTGTGCATGGCATGGGCGGGGAAACCAGGGCAAAGTCCTGTTGAAGCTGTTGTCTCCCTTGTGGAAGCTTCTTCTTGCAGGCCCCCCTGCTCTGACATTTTGTTTAAAAGCCAAATCCTGGTCCCATCTAGCATAAGCTATGTGAAACTTATTGCTCTAAATCCACCACCTGCATGGAGAAGCCTGCTCCATGTACAGCTGAGACACTGCCAGGGTCCTGGGGGCATTGATGGGCCTGACCAGCCCCACTTGGGACCCCCACTGCACCATGTCCATCATCCCAGGGGACCCGTTTAAAGCTCAGCCCAGAGCAACTGCCCTCTTTGCTTTGCCATGGTTCCTGCTTAGTTGGATCCTGACCTGTGAGTTGATGTCCTTGTCCCCATGGAGGTGCCTGATGCCCTGGGCTGAAAGCAGTGGGATGGGTTGTGGCTGTAGAGGCTCTGCCCTGCCAACCGGTGGAGCCCCCCACACGGAAATTAAGGTAAAGCTGGGAAGATCAAGGTCCGACTTCAAGATCTTAGCTATTTCAGAGCATGGGGAAGGCTTCCTCAGGAGCTCCTGTGAATGACAGGGATATGCAAGAGCCAGCTGACACCTCCAGTGAGTAAAACAGCGAAGCTGGGATTTCTGCACAACTGCTTTGATGGCTGCTCAGTGCAGCTGCAAGAGTGATAGAAGTGCTAAAATAGACTTGGCACCCCTGAAAGTCTAACCGTGTTGAATGAAAGAAGGCAAGAAAGGAGGTGAGAAAGGGAGGGGAAAATGACTCATCTAATGGTTTTCATACACAGTTTGAGATGCGCTGTTTGCTTTCAGAAATGCTATTCTTGTGCCTCTTAAAATGCTACGAAAACTCTTGCTATCCTCATGTAAGTTGTTGGAAATGCATCAGCATTAATTGATTTGTCAATTAAGTATGCAGTATTTTCCATAAGTGCAAAGTGGTTAGTGTTAATACTCTGACTATTCCATTTTTACAGAAGCATGTTCCT
This sequence comes from Chroicocephalus ridibundus, assembly GCF_963924245.1. Lineage (NCBI taxonomy): Eukaryota > Metazoa > Chordata > Aves > Charadriiformes > Laridae > Chroicocephalus > Chroicocephalus ridibundus. The sequence goes on from NC_086290.1 coordinate 27,033,568, forward strand.
TGAAATCATACCTTATCTTGTTTATGCAATATTAGACCAAAATTTGTACCTGCCTGATTATGAAAATAAGAGAATACTGTCAGCAACATGCAATTAACTTTATCATAGTGTGAAAATCTAATATAAGGTACACCTGAGGTGCCATAAAACCAACTTATTTTCTTACTCCATCATGGATGCTATCACAAGACATACATGCCAACTTCCCAAGGAAGTGCACGGAAGCTGCGGAGGTGAAAGTTTGGCCTCAATTTTGAGTTCAGGTTCTCATATAAAATGGTACCTCCTTAGTAAACTCGCAGGACCGTGTGTGTAACTGAAAAACTTGCAACTCGGGGGCAATTTTGGCACCATTCCTCACACTGAAGAACAGTGGATTGGATGAAATGGCTGATAGGAAAACACTTGCATTAAAGATATACCAAATTCCCTGTGAGACCCATTTGATCACGCTGGTCCAGATCCATCTGTTTCTGTTGCTCTGTGTACTTTGCCAGGCTGTTTAGTGTACAGAGAACCTCTGGCATGAAGTCATGCTAAAAACACCCTCCTGCTGCTGCCTGGCACTGGATGTGTTGGCAGGGAAGGACTTACTCAAGTCTTCCTTCGTTGCAGGGATTCCCAGCAGCCATAACAGCTTTTTAAGGACACTGACAGGCAGCATAATGCAGAGCAGCCCCCAGGATGCCCGAAGTTACACCAGAGGGGCAGCCTGGCCGTGGGCCAGGCAAGGAGAAAGCGTTTTCAGTGCTGGCTTGTTTGCCGTCTTTTGCTACCACTTGGCTTATTCTCAAACACCAGCCGTACCACACAAGCAGTATTCAGAGGTTTCAGTCATCAGCGAAATTTCCGCGCAGTTCTCTTTCAGAGAGAACCATTCCTAATTGAATCTACGACTGTCAGCACTCCTCCTGCGTCTTGGAAAGGCCTGGCTTGTTAGAGACCTGCTCCATGGAAATGGAGAGCAGCAGCTTGGGCAGAGGTCCCCAGTCGTGTGCTAAGTGCTCTGATGAGGTCTGTCGAGCAGTATGTGGCCCCAGCCGGTTGTCTTGGGATGAAGAAAAGTCATTCTGCAATGCAGAACGACTCTGTAGTGTCGTAGATTCATAGAATGGTTCGGGTTGGAAGAGACCTTAAAGATCATCTAGTTCCAACTCCCCTGCCCTGGGCAGGGACACCTCCCACTAGACCACGTTGCTCAAAGCCCCATCCAGCCTGGCCTTGAACACCTCCAGGGATGGTGTCCTCTACCACCTCAACAGTGCTCTGAAGAGAAATGTTTGCTATCAGTGTTTGGCACACAATACTGTTGTATCCACCTTAAATTTGAGTTAGCCTACAATGTGCTTCATGAACTTGAGAACTGCATGTGACAGCTAGCAGAACTCAAATTTGGAGAAGCTCATTCAAATGCCTTCACTTTCTGGTGACTTGTTTCATCTTACGTCCTGTCATACACTTGCCCAGCCAGACAGCAATTTGAATGGCCAGCAATAGTGGATGTGTTAAAAAGCAAACAGCTTAAAAAAATGCTGGAGACCAAAAGTCTTTCATTGCCATTTCCCAATTCTTCTTGTAAAACTATTCCTAACAATTCTGTCTGCAAAGGACTTACACTGCAGGTATAGGTATGCACTATTGATAGCCATACATTTTATTAAATATTAACATGGAACAAAAGAACAATACAAATTAAACATACATGTTAAAAGCTGTCTAAATAATATTAAGGTAACTCGCAAGAACAGTTTTCCTTTTTTTTTCAAGGCAGAAGATTAATCCTATTGAACTTCCATTCTATTTAAAATGGAGCATATATATATATATATATATATATGGCCTAGTCCTGTTTCCCCAGTGGAGAGTTTAACCCTAGCAATTAATACCTTACCTGGTAAAGGCAGCCCATGTGGAGAGATGGGCTATGAGAAAACAGTACGCCAGGCTCACAGGAGTGATGCCTTTCCTCAAAAAGCCGGGAGAGGAGAGAGGTGTATTGAATAAAAGCGAAGGTGGCGATGGAGTTGGTTTCATTGCTACTATCTGTCATCACTGGAGATCTCCCTGGAGGATTTCCTACAAGTTGATTTGCTAAAAGAGTCCTTTCAGTGGGAGCAGGGAAGAGGACTGGGAATGCAGAAACAAAGAACACCACCCCACTCTCCTGTCCCAGAGAAAGCCTGAGCATCTGTGTCCTGCCACATGTTGGAGGAAAACTCAGTTTTCCTCAAGTTTTGGCTAACTGTTTGGATTTGTCGATAGATTTCTGTTGGTATGTATTTGTTGATGCTTGCTGTATTACTTGCTAATTTCTGTTCACTGACTTACTTTGCATCATCCACCTCTGTTTCTGGAGACGAGCTCTTTGTATCGAAGCGAGCTCTACAGAGAAACCTTCCTCTTTAATCGTGTGCTAACATGTGGATTTGGCCTGGTTTGTATCTAATTCACCCTCAGCCTTATCAGGGCAACTTTTGCACCACATCTCATGTTTTTAGCCTTCAAAGTACTGTTGGTGGTGAAAGGATGCAAATAGGACACACCAGCTTAATTTAGACTGCTGTAATCTCCTAATACAAAGCCACTCAACTTCAAGACTGCTCAGAGTTTCTGTAATTTTGGTGCTATTCAACTTAAAACTGTAACTAGAAATGTAGCTTTCACCATAATTTTAAAATAATCAGTCTTCTTCCACATCACTGTTTTCAGTCCATTGTTCCAATGTATTTATTGGTTCTTCTGCTTTTACTGCTGCTCTATTAGCGTGCTTCCACTACCACGTAACAATATATTTAGTGATGGTGCTTAGTGATTCAATAGTAAATGTCACCAGAGGACTTTCACATACTTTGCAAACATTAATACATTTCTATTTTTGTTCCATACCTTCTAGTACTTACAATATTTAAGATCTTACCTTACAAGACTGAAATATCATTGTGTTATCTGTCCTTCACAGTAAAATAAGTCTATTTGATAAAATGAGATATTCTTAATTTTGACTAAAGTGTGGCTGAAGAAGCGAGGATCAAGAGGCATTGCAGAATAATGGAACAAGTCTTTCACATATCCACTATCCTCTCTGCAATCTACAGGTTGGATGCGTAATTTAATTTTATGGCATTTTTCCAAACTTAGGATAGCCTTTATATTATAGAATTAAGACTAAGAAGTTAATCGTTGTTTAAAGGCAAGGTGTGCATCCCAAAATGCAGAGTTTGTCATCTGGAATCTTAACTTGGGATGAAGAAAAGGCAGCTGTACCCTTTATTGAGTCCTTTATTGTCCCCAAAACACTTCAGGAAGCATTTTGGTACCAGGTTGTTGAAAAGATACTCAGTATGGTGAGTAAAGAAAGCACCTAAGATTCTCAGAACAGCCTCCTGTCAGACTCAGATCATTTTATGCCCACCTTGCCTCTCCTCCATCATTTGTGTTTTAAAGGTCAAAAAATTAATGGTCCAGCTGGTACATTGTTCTGAACCAATCCAGGGGAGCAATATATTCCAAAGCTGTATAGCCAGAACTAACGTTTTTGTTCACGTTTATGTCAGGGAAGAATTCTAACTTGCAATTAGTGTGGTGCTTTCAGGCAGTTCGAGGGTGGCCTTTTTTCTGCTTTCAGGCTCTAAACCATATTTAGTCATTTCTGTGATCTTCAGGGAACTAATGGGGTTAAACCCTCACATGTGTCGGAGCTCCACATAGATGAATGGCAGAGGAACCGAAGATGGCTTTCTTGGGAGTTGCTGGTTACCGTATTCCCAATAGCTCTTTCTACACTGAATTTAAAAATAGAAACAAACACCACACCCCCCAACTCCCAAAACCACCTGTTGGGATTCTTTCATCAAAAAGAAATGTAAAATAGTCTGAGCTTGCGCCTTGCAGCTCCTTAACATATACCCTCTACATGTCATGTGGAGCATGTTTCCATCAGCAGTAGAAATTCCACTTGACTGGGGCCTTTGCCTGAGCCACAGTATTTTTAAATGGCTTTTTTTTGGATGTTTCTCTCCTGGTCCAGCGCAGCCGTGCCCCTGACTCCTCTCTGTAGGACCATAGCCTACATATTTAATTTTCCTACCACTGTAAAGCTGAAGTGCCCGCAGTATTTGACACCCACCTTGAGTCCCGTGGGAAACACCATCGCTTCCCGGGCACAGCCTTCATCCCTGCTCGCTGCCTGGAGCTGTGCCTGTCGCCCCGCCAGCCCACGGCAAACAGAGTTATCAATACTCCCATCTATCGCCGTACTGGCAGCTGTTTCTCGCTCTCGTTTGACAGACTGAAGTTTTTTTTTTTCACTCCCCCTGTGACTGTATTTCCAAGTTACGATAATTATTACACCATGGATAACTTTGCGCCCTGGATAATGTTTCTGTGTGTCCTGGTCTGAGTGACACAGACTAATTTATCTTCTAATGCTTGGGGAAAACTGCACTTTTAGAAGACTCTAGTGCCTGAATTTGGGAAAATATTTAATTTATAGCCAGCTATATGGGATTCAAGCTCTCAGTGTTTCCGAGCCTTGCAGGGATAAGGAGAAGCGAGACCCGGGCACTTGACCCAGGCTGGTTAATGGGATTATTTCATACCATGAACATCACATTTAATATAAATTAGGAAGTTTGCTGAGGAGTTCTCTCTCTCTCTCGCGATGGATGCAATCCTGAGAACTCCTTGCCCCGGTGCCGGACCCCCGAGCCCTTCCCTTCCTCCCGAAGCCGGGAAATCGAGGCGCGTATATCCCAAAATCCCGCTTTATTCGCGGATGTCCGCCGCCGTAGCGGAGGACAGGTCCGACTGCCGCCGCCAAGCACCGGCACCTCCCCGCCTTCCCTCACGGTGACCGGCGTCGGGCGGAGGCCCCGCCCCGACCGGCGGGGGCGGAGCGGGCCCCGGATGCAGTTGCTGCCCCGGCGGCGCGTCCCCGAGTTCCTGTGCGTGCCCTCGGCCTGTCGCCTGCCTGCCTCCCTCCCTCCGGCGACATGTCGCTGGTGGCGGAGGCCTTCGTGACTCAGCTGGCCGGTGAGGGGCGGGGGCGAGCGGGCGGGACCGGGCCGCGCTCCGGGTGGCGGCCTGAGAGCAGGAGCGGGCCCGCTGGGGTGCGGAGACAGAGCCCCGGCGGCCTCTGTCCCCTCCTTGGGTGACCCCTCGGGACGGGGCTGGGAGGGAGACGGCCGGGCGCCCCCGGGGAGGGGCGGCTGTGGAAGGCGGGAGGCAGGGCAGCTGTGGGGAGCTCGGCCCTGGGCCCCCTTCCCCTCCCCTCGCCCGCCGGGCCTCCCTGCCCAGCGCCCCGCAGAGCAGGTTCACTGGGTCCCCTCCTTTAGGGAGCCCCTAACTCCTCGCTATGCTAGGGTGCATCTTTGCTTGAATAAGTTCTCTGTCTTTTAGAACTGTTTCCTTCTCTTCAGCGGCCCAAAACCCCCGGCTCTATTTATAATTCCAGCAGCTGGAGTTGAGTCCCGCACTGTGGGAGAGCTCGGTGCGGTGCCGTCCTCTCCCGGCTCCCCACGGGCTCGTGCCATGGTTCCAGTGTTGCTCCTAGGAAGCTGAGGAGTGTAAGGGTGACTTTCCTACCTCTTAGTGCTCTTGTCATCTGCTGCGGCTTCGCCACATAAGCTGGACGTGAGCCTCGTCCCACACCAGAAATCACCAGCGTATCACTGTGGAGTTATTTAGCAAAAAATCGTATTAATCTGGTCGGAAGGAAAAAAAACATAAAACCATGCACCTCGGATAATTCCTGGCTAGGAAGTTCCAGATGCATTTAGTATGTTGCACGCTGAAAATCAGTGGATTGGCCAGTTTCTCCTTACTTGTTGTTCTCTGTTCCTGATTTGTTGCTGCTTCACAAGCTCACAAGCAATAGATACTGCAAGGAAACAGCGCTTTAATTGCTACTGACCTGTTGAGGGGAAGACTGGTGTTTTCTTCCCCAGGGGCTGGGTCTTCTGCCACTCATAGAGGCCCCAGGGTAAGAGTCCAAGGTGGATTCTCTACTATGAATGTACAGTTGCCAGAGCAGGCTTGCCCCTAACGGCTAGGTAAAGTGGAGGTGGTGGATCTTGAATCTGAGTGTGCAGAGGTACCCATAGACAAGCTTGAAAGTTACGCTGGGCTCTTGGGTTGTCATTTGTTAATTCATAGACATTAGCACAAGCCATGCTTACGTTCTAAGGGCCAGAGCCCTGGATCCTCAGGTTGTGGAGAATATGGTCACGATAAGCATTGCTTCATTACATTTACTAGCCTTTATGATCTCTTTAGAATATTTTATTTACATTGGGAAACACAAGGATAATGACTTATGTGAGTAGATGTTGATTCTGCTGCATTCCTCTATATGATGGATATAGAGGAATGAATATGAATATATGAATATTCTAGAGTGAGAGTTTGCTGGTATTTACTTCTTTCTGGAATTATAAATACAAATTCAAAACTATACTGTCTGTAGGCATCTCATTGCTTTCTTGTTTAAAGTGCTGGGTTTTTTTTCACATCTTCCCTCTAAACAAGCAACTTATTGTGGAATACAGCAATGACAGATCCAAATTAAGCATAATGTAAGGAAAATGCATGTTTGAGAAACTGGAAACAAGAAGACAAAGTTCTGCAACAACTGGCTGTTTCCCTCCTTGCTGAAGCATTCTTCCTCTGTTCCTGGAGAGACTCTTGCCTCCCCTTTGGGGTAGTTGCATGCTGCTTATCTAGTCTCAGACTCTTATGTTAACAACTGTACTATTAAGGTGGTGCTTTGAGGGCATCAGAGCTGCTCAAGTACTTCTGGACTCTCCTACAATTTAATACGCTTAAAATAGTAACACCTTATCTTTTACATGTCAGTCACATGTTAAGTGATGCTCACTTTCTTTTTATCGTTAAAGTAATGTGTAGGCATCTAATAGAAAAATACTGGCAGTGCTCCTCTGTTTTTGCAGAGCAGAAAGGGTTGGTGCTTATTTTATTAATCTTGTACTTCTGTTGGATGCGCAGCTACGTACTGTGACTCAAGGTACAGTACAAATCCTTGTTGCAGACCTGTCCACTGAATCATTCTTTAAAACAAAATTATGACATTGCCTTCGCTTTCCCAAAAGCGAATCAGTGTCAAAAGCAGTTATCTGCCTTGAAAATAAAAAATACCATTGCTAGTGGGTCATGGCCTTCCTAGCTCATCTGTATTTTGTACCAGTCCCAGGCTGAAACTAAATAGCGTCAAAATCACTCAATTTGTTCATATGGAAGATTTTTCTAGGTAAAAAAAAAAAAAGAAGGGTTGTCTGGGATCTTGGCCAACACCCGCCACACTTCTAGATTTCCTGAGACATTGCACAGACACAGAGGATATTTCATTCTGGTACCAATAAGATATAAATGTGCCACAAATATAAGAATATTTGTGAGGAAGAAAAATGGTGTATCTGCAAGGAAAAAATACCTCCTAACAATGACATGTGTTTTAATAGCGCCTTATCCCCACATCTGTGGTTGTGAATACTGCCTTTCTCTTATGTATGGATGGAAATGTAAGAATGATTGAGAATTTCTTCCATGTCCATAAAAATGAGCTTTGATTGGCTTGTCATCGAGGGTCCTGTTTGTGAAGACTGTCACTTTGTTGTGGCAGTTGCGATGAACTGCTGCTGCTCTAAGATGTAACAGCTATAAAGCCTGGGTCTTTGCATGCAGGTGTTCAAAGACAATCATCCCAGTGTAGTTTGTTTTCTAGAAATGTTTTAAAAGCTGAGGGGAGGGTTTTAGTAGAGAAGAGGATCGTAGCTTTCTTTTACGTACTGACCTGCTTGTGTATGTATTAGAATTTTTTTTTTTAAAAGTAGTGCCTATCTTCACCTTTCCTTCACCTTATGCATTCACTTCTGACATGCCTATTCACTGTCTCGGCACAAATTGAAACACAGAAAATACCATCTGAACATGAGGAAAAACTTTTTTCACTGTGAGGATGGTTTAACATTGGAGCAGGTCGCTCAGAGCAGTTGTGGAGTCTCCATCCTTGGAGATGCTCAGCACAGAACTGGAGATGGCCCTGAGCAAGCTGCTGCAGCTGACCCTGGACCTCCAGAAGTGCCTTCCAACCTCAGCTGTTTGGTGACCGTCAGTTGCTCAGCCCGCTTGCACTGCTGCAGTAATTCAGCACCCTCTCTGTGCAACGTGCATTCACTTGAACACGCTAAGCATAGTCTGCTGCTGTACTGCATTAATGATTAAATACAAAACGATGACTAAATCACTTATGTGGAGTAAGACGCAAGCTTTACGCCCATTCAACTGTTCACTTATTTAGAAATATAGAGAGGTTCATGCTGTGTCTCAAGGAATAATAAACAAATATTTCCATAGCTTCATGAATTGCAAGCATGTTATGTCACATTTTAAATCATCTATTTCTGAACTGTAGAAAATATTAATTGGGTAATATGGTAGAGAATTTGTTTAGAGTGGCTCAGCATCAATCACATATTAACAGGATAGGAAATGAGTGTTTATACTGTAAGAAGAATTAGAGTGCCAGCTTTCAAGTGGTCCAGAACATTAATCTTTCTAACTCAAGTAGTTGTGAGAAGCTGACTGTTCAAATCATCCATAAAAGATTGTTGAAAAGATATTTAACTGATCACTAAATTACTCAATATGCTTTACTTTTTTTCCCCCAAAACATTAGTTTTAGATCAGTGATCAAAAAGAGGGAAAAATAATATCCTTGTTTGTCCTTTGATCTCTGGAAAATTACTTCTGTTTATTGCCGTTGAGTTACGTCCAAGGGTCTTAGGCTAGTTATAATACTAAGGGAAATGAATGCAGTTCGAAAAACAGATGCCCTTCTGCCTTTAGATATTTTACATTCTTAGTGAGTCTACCTCCAGTGAGACATGCCAGAGCAAAAATAAATCTCTGACGTGACTGTTTTATGTATTGAGACAAGCTGCAATTTGGCTGAGAACAAATACAGGGGGAATGAAACTTGACCACCTAAATTGTTCCTGCACATAAAATTTAAACCGAGTATGCATTTTGTGCATCAAAATGTGCACATGTACACATTTCCTGCACGTGTAAGGTGAAAAAAAATAGTTATTCTTGCTTAATAATAGATTGTCTGTAGTGCAGGTTGTTTAAGCCTGCTGCAGAGGTGCTTATAGTCCAAAAGTGATTTGAAAATACCAAATTTGTCAGGCTGTATGATTTTATCTTACAGCGTTCTTTTACATGTGGTTTTTTTTTTGTTAATCAAACTAAAAGGAATCCCTTTAACTCATGTTCATTTTCAATAAACAAGTCTCTTAACACTGCTTTTGCCAATTTGTGCTCAGACACAAATGTTTTATGGCTTGATGTGAACCAATCCTTTGAGTGGATTGCCTATCTAATCTTTTTTTAGGTCAGGGGAAGAATGACTTTTTTCACAATTATTATAGTACAGTACATATTTCATTTTGAGATATTGCTATTTCTTGTTTTTAAGAAGCAATATAATTACAGTTTATAATAGAGTATGCGTCTGCAGTTGTTTCTGGCTCCATTAAGACTAAGCAATCTTTCTCTAATCAGCATTTTATTGTTATATGTTTTCTGCTGAAGTAATGTCTTCTTTTCTCATGCCAGAAATTAGATTGCTCTAGAAATAATGGTAACAAAATTAGTAAACAAGAAGTAACACGTGTTTCGATATTGTCCAGTTTGATTTGCAAGTGAGCTTTCATCAGTTGTAGAACGATTCGGATGTGAGTGCTGTTCAGGAGCCAAACTGTTCAGCTCACAGGAGGTCGTAGAAGAATGACTTTGGGGAGGAACCAGATTTTTCTTCTCTTTCTCACTGGTCATTGGATGCTCTGTTCTCTGACTGTCCCCAGGCACTAACCTGGTCTCTTCCTGTAGGTTTGGACCCTATAAGCCCCTTCCTTTTCAAAACAAGAATGAGTGAAAGAGCTTGGTTGCCGTCCTTCCTTGCTGTAGTTGAGCAGGCATTGCATGTTGCTGCATTGCTGGGCATTTTCAGCTGTTCTGTCTTGAACGTGAGTGAGAAACTGCAGGTGCGCATACAAGCCATGGGGAGGACAGAGACAAAGTCCACACCACGTTCTGAAATTTTTATCATTATTTTTAAATTCTGGTCTTTCGTTATTAAGAAGATGACATAGACGTAACGTGAACGCAATGCTTTAATACAAACTGGAAGAAGTTACGTGTAGTACTAAAACCTACGAAATATGCAGGAAGGATAGGAAGCATCAAAGGAAAAAATTACAATGGTGCTACAAAGACTGTAGGAAGAATTGATACCAGTCTCATTTAGGAGGGAAAAAGTCCAACCAAAAAAACTGGAATGTGCATACTGAGTTGGAAAGTAAAAATGCTGAGAGGTGGGAATTTTTAACAATTCTACCTTCTAGCTGTTGCATAATGAAATTGGAAGTTCTTGCTAAGGATGCAAGCATTACATTGGCTTCAAAGTCCAACTGCATGTGTATTTTTTTTTTTTTTGGCATCTGAACGCCATTTGGAGAAACTCTGGATGCATTGGAGTGTGCTCCCTGAAAGCCTTGGAAAAGAAATGAGGAAGACTTGAGTATATGATTAAAAGAACAGGATAAACGTTTTCAGATTTTGAAGCAGGGAGTCTGCAGCGTTTCCTGGAGGTGAGGAAAAGCCTGAGAGGTGCTGTTGCAAATGTCATTATCTGTTTTTAGCTGACTTCAGCTTAGGACTGTGAGCCCTAAAGCAGCATCTTGCCCATTGCTATTGGTAGTGCTTGGCTGGCTGATGACACCAGGGCTAACTGTTTGCATTTCTGCCCTGCAGAGCTTTCCTGCCTGGAAATCTCATCTCTTTTTGTGCCTTTGCAAGACTTTGGCACAGACAGTCTCTGTTGTCATCACTTTGTGTCTCCCGGTACTGTTGCGCTCAGGGCTGTGGGTGAGGTAGGGAAAGAGGGAATGAAGAGAGAGCCTTAACAAAAGGCCAGAGGGGCCAGGGCTGGGTAAGCAGGATTTGTTTGTGTGTGGAGTAGCTTTTGGAGTCTGTATGGGATACTGAGGTCCTGTCTGGTGGGACAGATGTGTAGGATCTCTTATCATGGATCAGAGTAGGGGTGCTGTGGATGAGAAAGCAGGGAGCTCCTTTGGGGCACTTTGCAGAAGTGGTGTTCAGACTGCCAAACATCCTTAGGGGAGGAGGAGTTCAGACTACCACAGAGAAGAGGGGATTTCAATTTAGGAGAGCTTTCAGAGGACTGATTTAAAGTATACAAATGTAGATAACATAGCTAAGAAATATCCTAGTCCAGTAATGCACTTAAGGCATTCATGAGTATCATATCTCCACTGCCCTACTCTTCACTGCTCCTATGCTTGAAGTTTCACTTGGCAAGGGACTTAAGTAGCACAAAGGGAAGAGATTGATTTAGAGATCTATAAAAAGCTATAATTAAGAATTACAGGGCTTCTTTGAGATGAAACATTTATGCTGAATATCAGGAATAAGTAAAATAGCTCCAGCTTGTCAGGACTTTATAAATAAATCTTTTGAGATCATTTAGCTGGCGCACTGTCTGATTTTTTTCTGAGGAAATCCAGATGTTGACTTAGGAACAACTTTTATTTATGGATTTGATTTTATTGAGATTTTTTTGGCCTTGTCTTCTGACGGAGGCGTGATTCTGCAGAGATGCTGAGCAATCTCCCTCCTGTGGCCTCCCCTAGCAGTGAGAGCACTGAGCACCCTGGAGGATTGAACCGCAGATGTGTACGCTCTGGAAAGTCGACTCAAAGACAGTAACAGAATTGGACTAATGCTTAAATACATCAATTAATAGCTTGCTTGGAGGGTGAAGAAGCAGATTGTGTCACACTAAATGACTGCTGCAGTAATGTCACACGCAGACTCTCTTAGTGGTGGAGCCACAGGAAACTCAAGTTTGAGAATTGCTGCTGAGATTGAGTCTTTACATTGACAGTCTGCTTGATCAATAATTACTGAACGGCCATGATTTATCTGAATTGTAATATCTCTACGAAGGATTCCTGGGATGGATTTAACCAAATGATGTAATTATTTGTTACATGATTTAATGCATACTGTTTAACTTGTGTGAAAGTCAGTTTTCATTTGGCAAGGCACTACGAAACACTTCTTGGTCCTTTGTCAGCAGAGCCAGGGAGTTGCTGATGCTTTCATTTTTTCTTGGCCCTTGTTAGTTTACAGGATCAGGCCAATTACATGAAATTGATCTGTACTCAGTGTGGGTGGGTTGAACTGGTGGGTCTTAAGGCAGCTAATTCACAACTTTCTCCTGCTTCCTTTATTGATCACCGTTAATTTACAAGATGTGTATTTTTTAACTGCTTTGGTTCCAAAGTGGCTGCAGCTTCACTGCATTATCAAAGTACACCCCTCCGCTTATTTCCTGTAATAAGGATTTAGAAACACATCGGTTCCTGGCATGTTCTTCTTAAATGACGTATTGCTACTTGCAGATATGACTGATTTGTATTATGAAAAGAGAATGAAGTGATTATATGCTTTTTGTTGCATCTTGACATCAAGGGGTGAATAATCCTCTTTCCTTCTGGAGTCTGTGTGATAGCATCCTGTGTTCTTTGGGATAGCATTCTTTGGGTTACTACATCTAGAGCATAGTGAGCAGCAGTTCCCTCCATAGCACTCATCTTGGGAAACCAAAAAGGGTAACTGTTTTCCTGGTGATTGTTAGGATCTTTGCTGCAAAATGTTTGGAGACTTCTAAGTAACATTGTTGGATGTGGATGTTGCCCAGATGTAAGACTGAATTTCTTTTTAGTGTTTACTCTTGTGAGAAAACAGTTTCGAGGTATCTCATTATAATTTAATCAGATTTGTACCTAGGGAGAGGCTGAAGGAAACTATGTGGAAATAATGTGTAAGTTAATCTCTCCAGCTGTAATATTGCAATACAGTGATTCAAATTAATGCCAACTTTTTTTTGGTTTTAATAGAGGATATCTTGCCTGTTGGCTGTTTCAACAGACCTTTAATGCCATGTGAACCAAACTGGTAAATACAGATGTTTTAGTGTTCCTCCTTTTTATGCAAGTTTAATATCAAAGTGTTTAAGCAGAATATAAGAAAATGGAAACCGATCCTTGCAAATGTGATGATTACAGAGAAGTAGTCGTTTTTATTTCTGTATGATCCATAAACTTCTTAATGTTTCAGGAAATTGCTCTGTCTGAGAAGATCAAATGTTCCCCGGACAGGTCCAAGCCTCACCTACAGAGCACAGTGAAGTGCATGGAAGAGATTGGGAGTTGACTGAGTACTTCATTTGCAGAAACGGAAAGAGGATGTCAAAGGATAAAATGCTGGCATACTGAGAATTCAGTAAATTTTAGTTTTTAGGAGATTTGGGGCAGATTTTGTCTTGATTTACTTCTCACTGTATAGTTTCAGTACTTGAGAAGTAATCAACAGGGTAGTAACATTCAGTGTTAATTCTCTAGCCTTGATTCTTATTAGGCATAGTCTAGTTTTGTAACAGAAAATTAATTCTATCTGCATTGCCTTCCAAAAATGTTCTTGCCCCACCGAAATTCTATGGTATTGCTAAGAGCTGGGAACAGCCTAATTTCAAGTTGAGTGTTTTCCTGCAAAAACTTTTAATCTGTTGATGACTTAATTTCCCATGCAGGAGGGAACACCTTAATGCCTGGATCCAGAGGTATTTGGCGTTTGTCTGTGCCTGATATTCAAGAATGCTGCAGCTGAACAACGAGTGTGCTAAATGGGTGGCAGACCAGCACGGCAAACCACACCGCGCACCCTACTGCTTGAAACTGGCTATTCATACTAGCCCGCTGAAACTGCTAAACTGTCGTTTAGCATATCCCACAATTTAACATGCAAAGTATTTTGTGTCTTCTCATTTTCACAGTCAGAGTCTTATTTTTTTAAGTAACAGGATTAAAGGCATAACTGTAAACCATTTATTTCATTACAGCTCTTTCATCATTGTGAAGCTGCTTGGGGAAGGTGGATGAAAATGTCTGTTTCCCCCCATCCATCCAGGCAGCACTGACAGAGGATGAATAGTTTCCCAGTAATTCCAAGTGTAGGAGTTGAAACTGAGTTTTGTACGCTCATAAAAAGACTCTGAACATCCTGGACAAGGAATTGGTGGGGCTGAGGCACTGCAGAGTATCTTGGGAATGTGGTGCTTCCTCTTGCACAGACTTCACTGGGGGAATGTTATTGCAGCCTCTCATTCTTCGAACTAAAATTCACCTCTGTGCGAGTATAGTATGTCCTGTTTCGAGAGCATTAGCTGGAACTGAGATGTGCGTAGGCCTCAGGTGAGCTGCTGATCCCCTGCTGATAGTGGGGTCCAGCACTCTCAAATGTCTCTTCTTACAGCATACGTGCATTCTTCTCTCTTGCTGTCCCAGAAGTATTTGGGTGGATAAAGTCTTGCTGTTGAAATGACAGTCTGAAACATCTGGAAACATTGAAATCAAAATGCTAATCGAATATCTGTCTCTGGCCTTAATGCTGCTCAAGTAGAACATTTCACTACAAAGTCTGATAATGCAGTATGTTTTTAGCGGCAAAGAATTTGACATGACTGTCATGCCTCATTCTATTTTTTTGCGAGAGCAAAAATGATGTATTTTCTAAGTCATTCTCTGACATGACAGGTGAGGAGTCTAGGAATCTGTTTTAATAGATAGTTACAAACCCAAGTAATTAAAACTCCACTGGGAACATGCAACACTCTAGTTCACAGAATTTTCTTCTAAAAGTTTAATTTGACACCTAAGAACACTTTGAAATCTGCATCTTCTATGCTAAACTGTTAATAAGTAAAACATTTTGACTAACAAACATGTTGAGCTTATTGAAATTTTCATGCATTTTTAGTCATCCACAAAACCAAAGAAGATTTTATGTAGGTGGTCTACTTGCCATTTGACTTACACGGTTGTTGTAATGCTGCATCTGCCGAATTCTCAGTTCCTAAGATAACAAGGCTTATGCAGTGACGTTTTCTGTGTCCATCTCCCTTTAAATTCTCGCTTCCCAGTAACTTTTTAACTCAAAGCTGATTTCAGACAAACCTGATTGGGAGGACTGATCCCGCAGATGGTTGTTTCCTATAACTGGCATTAAAACGAGCAGTGTGGTAGGGGAGAACTAGGGAAAGACAACAGCGTGAGGTTTGATTGTCCTAAACAAATAGCAGACAATCCACATGAAAGACTAAATATTTGAATTCTTTAAGCATGGGAAAAGTTTCAGTAGGGTGGGAAAACAACTTTTACTAAAGACTGCAAGCCTGAGAGACAGGCCCATTGAAAACCACACAATAGTAATTCCTCTGATTATGGAGGCAGAAGGAAGAACCAAATAGTTCCTTATTCCTAAGATATGTAGAGAAGCTGTTCCTGTAGGGCATACTTCCAGGCAGTTATTTCATCCTATGAGCAGCTAATGGTAAAAACGCCTGTTGCGTAGGATCTAACACGTAAATGTGATTCTGTGTTGAAAAGCTTCTGAAACTGAATTGACATCACATTTGTTAATTTTCTCTTTATATACCTAGTGCCCCAGTAGCTGTGGTTAGCAGGGACACGAACATCTACAGACCAGAAGATTATAGTTGCCGAAGGATAAACTGGATTTGACTTCATTAGTGCACAAATGATAAGTTTGTGAGGAGTTATTATAGCATTAATCAACTTGATGGATTGGAAATATGACAGAACTGAAGCAGCGTGTAATATTAGTGCCTATTATTCTACAAATTATGTCTTCACCTACATTCATAAGGCAAGAGTCATTGCCGTACATTAAAGATGTTACACGCTTTCTCCTCTTGTGGAGGCATGTGACATCCCTTCAGCAATTCCTCCTCCTCTCTTCCCCCAGTGGGGTTCTGGTGTCTCTCCATTGCACGTTTTCACCTTACAACTAATGGAAGGTGGTTTCAGAGCTGGCATTTGAATTCAGCTTTCACCTTACGAACCTGGACCTCTCACATAGCAGTGTGTATTCAAACTTCATGCTCCCTCAGAAAAAAATGTTGGGAGAAAAAGACTGAGTAGAAATTGAAAGATAGGGGACAGATAGTAGGTATTTAATTCTTTGATTCTAGAGAATTGTGCAGGCTTTGTGTATATACCTCCAGTATCGTCGGAACACAATCTGCCGCCTGCGATTCTGAATGCATGCTGCAGAGTACTTTTTCTAGGATATAAGTAATAGTACGTGAATCTTAGTGTGAAGTTTATTGTTTTAAAAGCCAGCCTGTACAGTGCCAGCAAAACCAATTATCTTTTATCTGGTCTGCGTGCAAAGAGCTGAAGGCCTCGGTTCAAGGCTCATTAGCAATTGTCCACCTCATTCAAACACGGTCAAAATTGCCACCTCCCTCTGGAGACCATCAGGTGCCAAGTGCAGGGTGTCTTATTCATTAATTCTCTTAGAATTGCTGAAATTTGGCGTTTAAGGTGTACTAATAACAAAGGCTGAGATTTTCATGTGGCCGTTTGTCCTCGCTTCATTTACTTGTCAGAAGACGTATATTAGTACACAACTAAACTGTGAATGAATGAATGCAAAGATTTTAAACTGCTCTTGTCCTTTTCTTCCCTCAAGTTGGGTGTATGCTCCTGCTTATACTAAGACGGTGGGATAAAGACTTTATATCATGACTAAGAAAATTAGGGTCAGCAGATACGATTCATGAAAATCTGTATGTGATCAGTAGAATGTGGAAGGAAAATTTAAGGGAAACAAGTTACAAAAAATATTCTGCATGTGTTTTGGTTTATAGCAGTGGTGTATTTTTGGATTCTGTGTGCCAAGAAGCTGTTTTTATCTGTCTGTCTGTCTATCTATATCTCCACGGCTGCATACAGCTTAGTGCCAAGATCAGACCGAAATTAGTAGTTTGAATTTCTTGAATATACCTAGCTCTTGTTGGAAAATGAGAAGTTCACTTGATTTTTGTGGGCCTGAAATATTTCAGCCACGTGCTTGTGTAAAAGCAGGCCACTTTCAGTTTGGTCCGGAATCCAAGAATTACATATAAATCTGACGTTTCAGTCTGAAGACGATCTGGCAAAAATTTTCAGCAGAAATGGGCCCTTGCAGTCTGAAGCCCTCTGTACCATTTTGGGCATGTAAAAAGGATGTTTTTACTGTTTGGCTGGAGTATTTATGCGATCAGTGTACCTTTGTGACTTAGTTACTTCTGTAAGTATCTCAGAGTCCAGCAGTGATAAGTTTGTTAAAGTATAGTAATAACATCCTTAATTTTCTCATTCCATTTGCTCTTGCAGGACTTTAGTGGACCTGAAGAAATGTACATTAGATAAATTATTTTAAACAGTTAAGGCTGTTTAAGTACCGCAGACACTATCTTAGTCTCTTTTTATTTAAAGAAGTAAATGTACTTCCACCTCAAGAATTTTTACTCCAGGGCAAAACTTTAATGGAGGGGTGTAAAACCAATAACTGCTACAATAAAACATAATACATTTTTTCATGACACTTAAATGTGATTAGTTGCTTTCTCATGCCCATACTAGTATAGCTTTGATAGGCTCTGTGCCTTAATGTTGGAGGTAGTGACCTTTGCAAAACTGTGTACAGTGTTGTAAGCTTTACAGTTCTATTTTACTTCCATAAAAATTAATACTTTATGAGTATCCAAAAAGAATGATAGTTAGAAAATTGTGCATTTTTTTTCTTTGAGTTCTGAGGGCAAAGACACAAAGAATGACCTTACTGAAGCCAGAGGCATATTTCTGTTTGAATGACACATAGTTATTTATATACATCATTGCTTCAAAAAATATTATGTGATTAGAGCATTAATTTTTGTTTACAAATAGCTAGTTTGGATAGAACACAAGGTTTTAATTGGTATTTAAAAATAGATTTTTAATCAGACATTAACAGGGAGTGTAATGGAGGCAAAACAATGCGATGACCTGTTATCTTAATGCTACCGTTTACAGTAAATCAGTACTGATTATTATTTTTGCCTTCCCGTAAATCCGAGTGGTGTATGATTGATTAAGCGCAACGGTTCTCAACTGGAAGATGTGATTGTCTTTTATTTCCTTGCCTTTTTTTTTTTTTTTTTTTTTAACAACTGTTCAACTGTTTTGAACAAGTGATGATGCAGTTTTTTTAATGCGTATTGACATTCCCATTTTAGGGTTGACCAGTACATCATTCAAAGCAATAGGTAGTCCCTGTCATCCTGGTGGGTAGGTTTCTGACATGCCCAAGCCCCTGGCTTTGTGGGTATTATAGAGGACCAGTGAGTACCGCTGACCACAACTTTAAAAGGCGGAAAGCTTTTCCATTTCCCCAAAGCGTTCTTCATGCTTCATTTTGGAGGTTTGTGCCTCTCTCCTCTGGGTCTTGTTCTGTTCTTTCCAGAATTCTTTGTTTAGTACCTTAATAAGTAGTTGCTCTTGAGAGTGGCCAGAATTGTGATGAGAATGTGCACAAGGATGCCTTTATGGTGGAGGGAAAGTAGCAGCTTTTGCTGCTGGAGAATTGCAAGGCCATTCTGTAACGTAGCTTGAATTTTAGCTTTTCCTGCAACATTAAATTTTGGGACTTAAGTTTTCTTCTCTGTATTGTCCCTCTGTGAGCAGGAGAGAAGTCTGGGAGAAGAGAGTGACAGGGGGACTTTTTTAGGGCAGGTTAAATCTTGCGTCAGCGTCTTTGCAGTTTGAGTTCCTGCTCTAGGTAACACGTTCAGTTAGCATCTGCAAGCGCATTGTTGTTTGCCTTGCTTAATTAATTCATCTTCTTTCCACAGCCGCAGAGCCTTGGCCTGAAAATGCTGCGTTGTATCAGCAACTGAAGGGTGGGTACACTGTTTTTTGCAATTAATAATTATTTTTAGAAAACACATTAAATATGCACTAAGATAATTAACTGCAAGGAAGCACAGAAACTGTTAAGAGTCCTTTGTGTTGTTTGTCTGGTCAGAGGTTTTATCTACTCTTGCATCTGCCGGTATAAACCAGCTATTCATGGCCTATAAGGTCCTTGGTTTATTATTGACTCATTATATTGGCTGCTGTAGGCAGTGTAAAATGATGTGGTTGCAGGCACAGTTGGCAGATTTACTGCACCAATAGCTGAGGCAGCAGATTTTTGAAGTCTTGTGGTAAAGTGGGCTCTCAGTAAAAAGGAACTGTTAAAATGTATAGGCTAGGATGGTTCAGGCTCCCTTTAGCAGCTCTTCATATATCATCAGATCACATTATGGCCCCCATTTGGGGCTCAGCAGCCTGCTACAGTTGTCAGAAGACTGCAAAGTAATGAAGACTAATAGGTAGCAGCCCTAGTCTTCTAAGCATGGAATTTTTATTGCAGTGAACTTGTCATCTTTCTTTTGTGTGACAGACCTAGACATAGTGTGCAATATTAAGTGCAAGCCGCTTTTATAGGTGTCTGAATGCTTTTACTTTTTAGCCAGAGGAGTTATGAAGATGCAGCTTTATTTAACTTTGATTAGAAGAAGAGTAATTGGCATAAAACTCAAGCATTTGGTTTTTAGTTGTGAGCATTTTTTATTGTACATTGTTGGTAATGTATGATAAAGGCAATTGCATTTGCAGGAGAAATATTCCTGGTATTCTTTTTTTTTTTTTTCCTCCTCTTTCTTTTTTTAATGTTCATATCACAGGTTTTCTAGTCCAGCTGCATAATAATTATATATGTGCTCCTTGTTTTATGCGTGAGAAATGCAACCCAGAATGACTTACAGGTCAGTAGCTAAATGGGCACTGTTTTTTTTTTTAATTGTGGTGTTTTTTTTTTCTTTCAACAGAGGAACAAATTTTGCTTTCTGATAATGCATCTTCCCTTGCTGTTCAGGTAAAATGTCATCTTTTCTAAACTAAAGATGTTAATTTCATTTTATTTTTTTTTACTTATTGGTATCTGGCTGAAGTAACTGTATTTAGCTAAATTAATAATTTAAGAATTATTTCTGTCAAAATCACTGACTTATTTCCCACATCTGATGTGCTGTACATTGAAGTGCCAGAGCCTAAAGGGCATGAGGATTTTGAGAGTCCTCTATAGAGGGCTGCTGCTTGTACACGTATTTATATTGGTCTGTGTTTGTACAATATCTGCTTGTCTACCTACTCTGGGAACTGTGCATGGTTCCCATCTTTTGTCACTTGGTATGCTAGTTCCTCTTGTAACATCTTGCATGGTGCTTGCTGGTTATTTAATTCTCAAAGCTAATACTGCCCCAAACTCGAGGTATATTTGCTTCATGCTTTGGGCATCAAGTCCTTATATGTCTCTCATAGGTTTTCTCAATTTCATCGTGTATACAGAGTTGAGATCCGATGTGGTTTTTAGAAATAGTCCATATAATTGACAAACTTGCATCTCTAATTGACTTAAAAGCACCTCTGTGGTGTGATGTCTGTGTAAACTCCATTAACCTGTTAGGTTCAGTAACCCCAAATCTCAAGGGGATGTTTTCCCCATTAGTAGAGAGGGCCTGGCTGTCAGAAGTGGTGGTGAGCAGGATGTCTATAAGGTTCCTATTCTTCAGATAACTTTTCTGCAGCTTTGCGTAGTAGGGAATTGCACTGTTGCCCTTTTTTTTGCTTTTTGGCTCAGAGCAGCTAGAGCAAGTCATCTTCGAGGGCTGTCCAAAAAGGTGTCAACTCATTTAGCCAAAGTGGGACACTTGGAGACGGTAACTGACAATTACCAGTAAAAAGGCTGGGATCATTTGATCGTGGTACTACTTCCAGGATCTCTAACTTTTTTCCTTCTAGTCTGGCAATCTAGGAAATACTTCTAAGAGTAAATTCTGTCACAGCACAAAGGTACCTTTATCCTTTGCTGGAAAGATGACTCATCTTTGATATACCAAATAAATGGGGCAGTGTTTATTTGGGCATTGTGTTTTACATCATGCCTCACAGTAATGTAAATAAGTGTTTTTTGTTGCTCTCTTGATCTCAGTGTTCTTTTTTACTTCAGCAACTGTATTTTTCGTGGTTCTCGTGAATTTTCTTACCATCTAACAATATGTGTAGGTGTGGCTTGTATTTAAAACGCAAAGAAAAGAAGCAACAACATAACCCTAAAATTTCCTTTTCTAATGCATCATTTTGCTTTACCGTTTCCAGTCTGTTATCCTACACATGTCACTTAGATGATAAATTAACTATAATATATTAAAAATGCTTGTTTTTCTTCAATATTCTCTAGCTGGACAGCTGATAGTAGCCATGACTATAAAGATGGCTCTGGTAGATATCTGATCTTAAACTTTATAGAACAATTTTGTATTGGGGAGTCATATCTATTTTGAAGAATCTGTGTAACATGGTTGTGACTGCGAAAGAATAACTATCCTTGGTGTCTTCGATGCATTTTGAAACACAACTTGTGTATCACTAGCTTAGTGATGAGAAAGCTTTAAATATACTGGTGTGTTTTGCATAAGGAAATTGCCGGGTTTCTTCTATTTTAGAATTTACTTTTTATTCTGTTGAGAGCCTGTTTATCTTTTTACTGGATATCTTTTTGCTGGTGTTTTTTATTTTTATTTTTTTGGGGGGTTGGGGTTTTTTCTTTTCCCAAGGAAGAAATGAGAATGGGGGATAGGAGGGGAAATAGGAGCTGGTACCTGGGACTTTTTTCCCCACTATTGCTGTTCCTTTTCCCTCTGTTACCGATCTGGGGCATGTGAATATCACCAGAGCTTGTTTGTGACTTGTTGAACTTCCGTGTGGTGAAAATGCATCAGAATTTTGAGTCCCTCTGATCAAAAGAGCATGTGGAATCAGCCACCATCAAATCTTTAAGGAACATGGTTCACAAGATGACTCTGAAGTGCTGCAACTGGTCTTTCACATCTTTCTCAAAATCTCCTTACAGCACCTCTTCATAGTGCTGCTCTGGGATGGCTCTTAGAGGACCTATATGCAGATAGCTACATATAAAATAAAGAATAAAATCCAATGCCATAGTAACTGATTGGCGAGAGTAGAAGTTGACTGTTTTAAAATTGATGACCCTGCAATAGAGATGGCGTTTCATGTACCTCTTGTCAACAGAGGAGATCAAGCAGACAGCAGAGCAAGTTCCTCTCAGTGTAGGTGTAACAGGCTCTTGCAGGCATTTTGTTTGAATTGAGTGGTGAGGGCTGCAGATTAAACATAGGAAGTTGGTTGACTCTTGCTGTTTTAATAATGATCAGACTTATGACTTCTCGTTGTACAACGAAATCTGGACTCCTGACTGTAGCTACGTGTGGGATAAGAGAAGGGAGGACAGAGTCTTCTGGGAGTTGCTGAGTAACTGCGGTGGTGCCTTCAGTAGTTAAAACCCAGTCAAACAAAAATCCCTCTGATCTTGTGGAACCTCTCTGCTGATTCTGGTAGGGTTGGTTTGTTGTTTGTCTTTTAATTCATCTTCTGCCCATTGTTGTTCTTGGAAACAGACTAAATTAACAATTCCTGTGTCTTTTGCTGGGTTCAGATTCTTTATATTTGCTGAAAATGCAACTCTAACTTCAGATGATGTAGTGTGCTATCACTGGTGCATCTTGGTGTTTGCACTCCTTGTTTGTTAACTTCAAGTTTATTATACAGTCCTGTTGAAAGTGAAGCCGATTTGGTCTTAAGCTGTAAAATCTTGATACTGAGTGAAATCTTATTTTCACTGTAAAGGAATTAAAATCAAGGGAAAATACTAATCAGGAATGATTATCCAGCTACAGGAAAGAGAGCATTGTATGTAGAATGAAGGCTCTGTTCTTCTTGTGAGGTGTTCGGCCCTGTTCCCATTAAGTTAATGAAAATACATACACTTGCTGGGTAACATCACTCATGGTTAAAACCATTCTTCGCTTATTTATTGTACAGCTTCCATTTTACAGCATTCCTGCTTATCAATCTTATCATAGTAAAAAAAAAAAAAAGCCACCAAAATCCAGAAGCGACTATACAACTACATTTCCATAGCAAAACAACTTCACAACTTCAACCTTTTTTTTTTTTTTTTTTTTTTAGTACCTGGGTGGAATTCGTGTGGCTGAGTAGGAGGGAGGGGGTTAATACAGCTGCGCTGAGCCAGGCCTCCCGCCTCAAATGGCATCACAGAGCATCTCTGTGCACTGTTCCAACTTGTCAGGAGGAGGAATGTGGATGTTGAGACTGCCTCTGTTACTACAGGTTCTTCTGAAACCTTTATGCAGGTAGTCTCAGAGTCTTGCTTAAAAGGCTGCCTAAAACGTTCAGGATTGTGGCAATTCTCATAGCTATCCTGAGGTTATAGAGCCTGCAGCTCATTATGTTAAGATATGTATTAATTGCTTGTGAAATTGATGTCCTTGTAAATGGTCTTAATATATTCCAGGAAAGTGCATTTAGAATTGTCTGTTCTTAGTCCTGAATGACAGAAGGATGTTTGGGCAATTTAAAATTGTGTTACACAGACCAACTGCTTATTTACTTCAACAAGTAATCAAATAAATGTGTAAATCTTGCATGATTAATTGCCCTTGACAGATTTGTGATTTTTTTCTTTTTTTTTTTTGGGTGTGTGTATGAATTGTGGTTTGTTTTTTCTCTAGACAAAACATTAGCAGAAATTTGAACTTGTTGCTGAGGCTTGAACAAAGGCTTAGTACTGAAATGAAAATCTGACAATCTCTTTTTTTAAAAGAGAATAAAAGCTGGAATTCTTCATGATGAGAAATGCAGTATCAACATAATCAATCTAGCAGCATCCATTGTAGCTGAAAACATGCTCAAATCCCAAGCCATGCAGGTACTGTTTGTGAGTGAAACATCTTTCATATAGTTATAAGATGAAATTACCCCTGAATGAATAGCATCTTCATTTATCTTCAAAACCTCTGTGCTACCAGTGAATCTACTCTTTCCACATTCTACAACAAGAATTACATTATACCATTAGAGCAGTATTGTGCTGCAGTGTAAAATAGATTGTTTTGGAGAATGAACGTGGCTTTGCTATAAATTACGTTCACAGGTACAAAGGAATGTGTTATTTTGTTTAAAATAGTCACAAATATAATTAAGCTCTTAATTTATGTTAAACTACAAATGTGGCCATTACCATAACTGGATTAGGAATTTAATCTGTCACTCAAAGAATGATACTGAACAGTTTTCATTTATAACCTTAGACACACTATTTCGGTTACAGGGTCTGCAGCTGTTTGATATGAAAACTGAATTATTCTGGAGATTTGCATGGTTTTTAATTTTACAATGTGTTCCTGCAATAAAGTAAAGAATAACTCTTTAGTTGTCATCACATATTGTCCTTTGTATGCTCAAGAAATAATGTAAGAATGAAAACAGAAAACGCCTTTCACTCTTTCTTCACAACAGTATTGTGCGGGTGCTTTTAGAAGTGCTGCTGAATAAGAGATGGCTTGGAATGGCTCGTTCTTTATTAAAAACTAATCGCGAATATATCTTCTTCAAATGAAGCCTGGAGTGTGCCATCTGAAAATAGTGTTCCTCATGTGGGGACGTAAGTTGTGAACTATTTGAGTCTTGGAATAAGTAATTTCATTCTTGCCTCTGATCTCAGAAACTGCAATCTGGATATGATTTACATCAAGTTGTAACTCATTTTTAATGAGTATATGTGTTTGCTCGTATGTATTATTCTGAGAGGGGACTGGAGAGGGAGAGCGTTGTGATGGAACTCTATTGGGGTGATTCGCTGCCTGATGTGTGTTATGTTTCCAACTGATGGTGTCCAAACAGCCCTTCCCTTGCTGGGGAGGGCAAAGAGGAAGGGAGAGCAAGGGTAAAAATGGCACCTGAAACAATTAACTGTAGGAATAAATACAAAAGTCCCCCCTCCCTTCTCTTATTCCTTCCCATTGTATTTCGTGCACAGTCATTTTCCACCCTTGTCATCACAGGAAGACACAATGGCATCACTTTCTTGCATTGTTTGGAGGGCGGCAGCAGCAGCGGAGATCAGAATGTCAGTGGTGTGAGAAGAGGAGGAAGGGGAGGGTGGCGTGAGTTGCCCAGTGGCTGGCTGTGGTTTCTGGGCTTTTGAACTGTGCTAAAGCAGCACAAGGCGATTGCTCTGATTTTTTTTTTTTTTTTTTTTTTTTTTTAGATAATTGAAATCCAATGTACTACCTGCATTTTGAATTTGAAATTGGGCAGGCTATAAGAAAACAAAACAATCTTTAAGTTGATTGTGTCCTTTAAGCAACGCTGCTGTTATAAATGTACTCCGTAATTCTGGCAGGAGGTGTCACCTGCCGTGATTGAAATGAATGATAGGCATAAGATTGTTGATTAATTTTCTAATAAGTGTCACCTGAAAGCTTCCTATCAGCCCTTTTCACATAGCTGCTGATACTTCGTTCTCTCACAGCAAAAAAAATGAACTGGCTTGTTCTGTGCTGACTTTGAAGACAGTGGCTTGTGCGACTACTCTCTGGGAGGAGCAGGCAGTGCAAGGCGAGCCGTAGTCCTGTGTGGATCAGCGTGCGGTAGGGCAGGAAAGGCACCAAGAGGCTTCTGCATGCTTTTTCTTCAATTCATTGTCCTCACTCCCACACTCTTACTTCCCTAGTCTATAACAGTAGATGTTGGGAGGGCAGGGAAGGACAGATGCAATTAATTTGGTGGCACCTTTTCTCCTCCCTGTACTGTGTTTCTTCTCATGGGCTTGCAGATGCTCTCCTCTCTCTCCTCTCCACCTCTGCCGACAGCAAAATCTCCCGTTAAAACCAAGGTGCACAGAGGCAGTAGCGACTTTGTAGACTTGGTGCTTTCAGTCTGGAAGAAGAGAGGTAGCATTGCTAAAAACATATTGTTCACATTTCTTCCTTCCCAGGTGCTGGAAGAGTAGGTGATGCTACAGGTAGAGAGCCTGGAAGAGGGTGAGAGGGGAAGAGCGTTAGCCTGCAGGGAAGAGAGGCAGAGAGCATGCGTGGGAGGGAAGCTTACAGACCCTATTAAGCCGAATCTTTATTTTTTAATGCCTTTATCAGTTTCTCACATTAACCTCAGCAAAAGAAAGGACACACTTTGTTCCAGAAATAACTTAGAGAAAAGTTATGGTGGCAGACATTGTATCATTGACCAATGCCGATACTGCACAAGAAATCAGGTCTCTATTTTTAAAATTACAGAAATGCAAATAATCAGTGGAACATATGGATAAAGGAGACACTCCTGCTGATGCCAGGGGAATAAACTCTGTTCTTCCCAATCTGAGATTTCATTACCCTGCTTTTTATGCTGCATTAACTGGGATGAGCCATGAAATTACTCATTCCTTTTAAAAGCCTGAGCGTTTTGGTTTGATGTCCTTCAGTTGTAGTGAATTCTGTATATTTGTGCTTGAATGAAGTTTCCTTTATTTGTGTAAAGTCTATTGGGCAGTCATCTCTTGATCTTCTGTAACGTGGGAAGGGGAAATAAGATTGTTAATCCGTCCTCTATGAATTGATCCAAATAGTTCGGATAGGTGTTAAGCATAAAAAAAAAAAATATCCTTTCCAGCAGGAATTCAGTTCTTTTTTCCCTGCTTAGAGTTTGTTTCGAAGAGTTGTTTTCAAGGTACAAATAAACATTTTCAGTGACATCTTTACAATTGCTTTGAACTGGAAAACTTCAGATGAAGTAATGTGTACCAGTTTTACTACAGAAACGAGAGCTTCCCCCCCCCCCCGCTTCTGAAGAACTGCAACTACAGTGGTATTATTGCGTGAGAATCCTAGGTGCTGGAGGATCTGTTCATTCTGTGCTAGTACATTTTTTTTCCAGAGGGGAGAGAGCAGGAAATTTAATGCTGTACTTCGTAATTACAAGTGTCTTTGCAAGGTATGACAGTTAGACTGTACTGAGCGAAGTGTCTTGCTTCTAGTTTTGCTGTTTACTGTCTTGCGTGCCATTTTTAGGTGAATTTTCACACAGGCTTGATTAACTAGCTTACGTGTCACTTGGAATTCAGTTGGCCCCTTTCAGTCCCATTTTAAACTGATACGCCAAATTTATGATGTTAACAATAATCTCTGATGTACTAGAATAAGCTGGGGCCCTTGATCTTTCTGATTGCTCAGCTTTTGATGCTGTGTCTTTGAAGGGATGTTGATATCTTCGTAAATCTCAGCAGAACTGCACTGGGGTGGTTTCAGCCTTCAGCCTCTTGCTCCTCACTCCATAAGCACTCAGAGGAGCTGAGCTCACTCCCATTTACTGATGGTTTCTCTCAAAAGAAAAGGAAGGGTTTACTTGCCTGCTTAAATTATATATGTGAGGTACCCAAAGGGAAACGAGATGATCTGAGCTGGAATAATCAGTGTTCCACTGCATCATTTATCAGGGTTGGAAGCTATGGTGGTCTGATACCATCTGCATACCAAATGTGCTCGTTCTTGACATTCTCCATGAGTGGTCAAAAAGGGAACAAACCCTCCCTTGATCACTGGGCTAAAGCATTAAATGAGATGGAGACTCACAAAAATTACTGCTTTGTCCTGTATTCTCTCTGTAGGATTTCTTTGATCTGTGACAATTTCAACTATTTTGGTGATAGTTTATGCCACTTACTGTCTAATATCAGTTATTGTCTAAAATCAAATCTATCTAATTGAATGCATTAGAAAAAAAATTGAGGTTTTCTGGCAGTGGATATTTATAAGAATGCGTTGGTCACGATCCTTGTCCATCTCTTTCTAAAAGAAACCATAATTTCTGTAAATATGAAATACATTCACTGTGTTGGAAAAGTAAAAACCACCTTTGTTGTTAGTACTAATAATTTCCAAAGCCTGTCAGTCACGTCAGTGAAAGAATGTGAGTACTCTCATAGCATTGTAAATTGCAAAGCTTATTTCTTAGGCTGAACTCTCATAGTTTGCGATAGTACTGTCTCCTCTTTGACGTGTATTTGTTGTCAACTTGAAGGCTATCCAATGGACCATTAGTTTAAGCTGGATCAAGAAACGGATGCTGTCCTCCTTCTTTAGGTAATGATTAGTTCAGCAGTGTAGATCCAGTAAGGATTAAACTTCTCTCATATTGTGGAACTTTCCTTCATTTTCCTGCAGAACAATATTTAAGGAGTACTTAAAATTGAATAGGTCATGCTTTGGATACAAATTGGAGCTCAGCATACTGGTCTCAATTCCCAGGGCTTCTATCTTTTTAAAGGCTTAATAGCAGGTTTTTATTTTTTCTTTTTTTTTGTTCTTAGGTTTATTTCACAGAATCACAGAACAGTTTGGGTTGGAAGGGACCTTAAAAATCATCTAGTTCCAACCCCCCGGCCATGGCGTTACATGGTTTTGTCTTCAGCTCTTTCACTGTTGTTTTCTCTTGTTTTTGTATTTAATTACTATTTCACCACTCATATTAAAGCTGATCCTAATTATGGACAAAGGCTGCAGTGGAATAGGTGTTGGCACTCGGATGCTGCAGGGGGTTGCTGGAATGGGCCTTGTAAGGCTGCTAGAGAGGCAGCTCCAGCGGTCAGCGTTTCTGAACCTTTCAGGAGGACTGCTGGGGCGAGCCCAGAACCAGATGTATTTGCCCAGTTTTAATCTTGAATCACTCTTCAGTTTCTCAAACTCAGTTCTTGTCTCCCAGCTACAAAATGTTAATTGGAACTGGAGACTGGAGATGACTATCCCAAGGAAATTTTCTCAAGTTTTTGGTCTAGTCTTTACTTTAGGGTCTCTCTCCTTTTTTTTTTTTTTTTTTTTTTTTAAACCTCACTGGGGGCAGACTGACTTATTTCTAAGCTTTCTAGAATCTTTATCATGCAGAGTAATGAATGTTTTTATTTAGTTAATATTTGTTCCCGCATTAGAGCTCAATTCTAGTTCAACCTCCTCTCTCCTTTTTTCTTTATGAAGTGCAAAAAAGGCACACTGACCCAGCGGGTTTGCATTTCCAAGATGCCGAAATGGCAACGTATGCTCAATCCCCTTTGCACTAGGCCAGAGACCGAGGTAGAATTTCCCTGCCAAATGTAATAAAGGTCGGTATTTCTCGTTCTGTGGTTGTTTATTGAGAAGAAGGAGAGAGAGAAAGGTCAGATTCAGATTTTTGATGGAAACTTGGCTGAACTCTTTACACTGAAAAGATTTTATTTATAGTTTAGCCTCTATGCTGAGGAGTGGTTTTCACAGTCACAACACTGGGATTTTGGTAGAAACCTTGTACTATGTAGGAGCAAATGTACGATAAGATGTACTGTAGGCAGTAATTTGCTGAAGCAACTCATGTAACCTGTGTTCTGTGTGAGCATGTCTCATTTTTGACATGCTGATACGAGAAAGTAAAAATAGTTCTCTGATTCACCTCCTTTTGCTTAAATGCGTATCTGTGCTTACAGGCTTTTCAGTTGTTCATGTGTTGCCTTAACTCCAGTGCAGTTCAGACTTTTCGTCTTCTGAGCTTGCAGTGAGAATAGTACATGGCAGTTACAAAATTCATCTCTAGCTTAATGCAGAATTGCAGAGTTAATTTGGTGCCTTACTGTAAAGGAAATTCATTTGGTACGCCTAGACCAAAGGAAACGTCACAAATTTTTGAGGTGGAACTCCACAGCTAAGGATTAAGTAGCATGGTACAAGTTCAGTCCTCTCCCACGCAAAGATGAAATTCTTTGAAACTGTTGTTTGATGCCATCAGTCCCACTGCAGCACGGTAGTGTTGAGGAGATGTTGTTAGCTACTGGTAGAGCTTTCAGAAGAACCAAGTCTGTGTACCAGTTGAGTTAGAGTGTATGTTTTTGGTGGGTTACACCATGTCCAGCAATGGCATAGGAGAGTGTATATAATCTAAACCAAAGACTCTGAATTCCTGTCTCTTAGCTATTTCCAAAAAAGTTGCATATGAAGCCCTGGTTTGGGCAGAAGACATGATGGCAGTAGCTGGAACAGGAACAGCCTGGGCATTGCTAGATTGTACAGAGGTAGCAGGCAAAGATTTAGGACTGAGACAGACCAATGTCTTAAATTCCTGTTTAAGAATTGGTCTGTTTGCATGGAGATTGGGATGCCAAGACAGCAAGAGCATTGATTTTTGGTGGACTCTGGTGGATGCACAGACTTAGAAAATGGGGTGGTGTCAAATGTGTGCAGTGCTTTGTATATTTTCTTTGTGTCATAATTGCAGTGATAGAGATTCTGGTTGGGATGAGGTTTTGGCACTCTAGTGACCAGTTTATTGCTAAGTAGTGCAGGACTTGGAGTATTTAGCTGATGTTGACTATGACTAGTACCCTTTCTTTGTCTCTGTCTCTCTCTCTCTATATATCTCTGCATGTGTATGTATAATAATTGGCTCCCAATTAGAGTTAGGCTGAGGAAATCAAAAGGTGTAGAAACCCAGGTTTGTGGTGGGTTCTGCAGAGCTTCTGGCGTTCTGAGGCGGGCTCTCATCAGCTGTAATCAGCATCTTGCCTAGCAGCTCTTGACCATAGTTCCTTGCTTTAAATTGAGATTTGGGTTTGAGTTAGGTCATCTAAACCTGCAAGAGCGAAGTGTTGTAATGGACCGTGCATTTCTTGGATGTGGTTGGAAAAGGACCAAAGCTTTTGGCTTCTTTTCCCCTGGGTAGAGTTAATATCAGTGCTTGGATTAGGGTTTGGGAATAAAGGACTTGAAGAGTGCAGGGGAAAGGAGAGGGGCTGTTTGGATTATTTTTGTTTGCTCGATGGGTACTACAGAAGCCAGAAGGTTAGGAACAGGGCTGATGCCAGTGTTAGGTCATGCCTTACAGTCTCATTTAGTGCAGAGGTGAGCGATCTCAAGGTTAAGGTTTGGGTTACTTTGATGCCTATGATTAGATGCCTACATTTAAAGCTGTGAGCGTGCAGCATAGTGCTAGATCCGGCAATCTGAAGAGCTCAGAGGAAGCTTCTGTAGAAAGTGCCAAGTTACAGCAGCATTTTTCTTCATGGTGATGGCCTTCTTGATGTAGGTTTTTTTAACTCCAGGCCACTGTGTGGTAAAATAATACATAGGTATCATTTTGGAATCTGGAATTCTGACCTGTCTAATTGCAAAGACAAAATGAATGACAGGACTTCAGCTGAGTTTAGAGACTGTAGAGGTTTAAGAAATTCCTTATTTGCCATGTTCTGTTCAAATTGCAAGTATTTTTCTTGATATTTTGCTATTCCAACAGAAACACACTAAGGTGTGGTGATGGCAGGTGCTGACAAAAATTGGTATCCTACTAAGAATGCTTCGAATCTGAGGTTACAGGTAGAAAGAAAAAGTAAATCGATCACTTATGCTCTCCATGATTCACATAAATTACAGACAGTAAATACTTCCTCCCAAAGCAGACTTATGCTCTTACAGTATCAGAGAGCAAAACTTGCTATTACAGCTATTGTAAATATAACGTGGGAAGGTGCTATATATGTTTGCTGTGTTATACAACGTGAACTTGGTTAGCCAGCTTTGGCCAGGAGAAGTAAGTACTATGATTTTCAGGAAGGGCAAAATGTCACTTCATTTTGTACAGCCACAGCACTAATTGTTTCTGTTAGGTACTGCTTCTTTGCTCATCTTGAAGAAAAACAGTAAAAGTAGTTGAAATTTCATTAGAAGAATTCCAGTTAATGACTGGATGATAAACAGTTGTCTAAGGAAGTTAGAAAACCTTGTTTTTCTTTAACCCACCCTTCTTTCTTCCTAAAAGCAGTCTGCAAGGAGCTATACTTCATAAGCATATGCTAAGAACTAGCTAAAACATAGTCAAGTGTGTTGAGAAGAACATTCTTATTTGTCACTGGTGTATTAATGCTTTTTTAAATGCAACTCTTTGTTTCCAGGCCTTTTTGCAAATGTGCAATCTGCCAATCCAGGTGGTTTGCAGGGCAAATGCCGAGTACATGTCCCCATCTGGTAAGTGTGGCCTTCATTTAGATTACTACGTTATACCTCCGTTTTGATACCATGGCAACTGCGCCTTGTCTTGCTGATAACAGTCGGTCAGTGCTACCATGTGTGGGTTGCCTTCCCCCCTCCTCTCCAGTGCAGTTTCTCCTCTGTAAACAATTAAAACAGTCAAATGCAAAGTAACGTTGGCACAATGTGTAACTGCGACTGCAGTACCTATGTATGGCATTCGTACATTTCAAATACCTGTCAGAAACCTCTAAAATGCCTGAGAGGAGTTGTGTCCTGAAGCAGAAAGACTTGCGTTTCCAAAAGTGGTTTTATTCTGCATCCAGGGAATATTCCAGTGAGTGCTGTTATATTTTCCCGTTGCTGGGGTGAGACAACACTGGAGGAGTATCTTTTGTTACCCTGTCTGGGAGATGATTGCCAGGATGTTGATACAGGAGAAGGCTGAAGGGTCCATTGACACTGTTAAGGGTGACAGGAGGTTTTAAATCTTCCTCTGATCCATGAGATTGGGGAAAGAAAATCCAAACCCACCACCAGCAAATTAAGTATTAGAAGGGTACAGACCCTGCCTTTGCTGGTTGCCTAAAAACATCCAGAGGCTGGCTCCAGAAGGTTGACTAAAAACCAGAGAGAATTGGTGAATGCAAGTCTGGGAATCCTCGCACTCTTTCACAGATTTTTGTTGTGTGAGGAGGTACTTATTTACTGATTACCTGGCTCTGGCTGATGACTGCCACATGGAAGTGCCTGTCAGTATGTGTCTGCCAGCTGTATGGGCTCTGCTGCTGCTACTGGTATTCTCCTCAAAGCAGTGGAATCATGCTGTTTTTTAAACAAAAAACAGTTGCTGGGCAGCAGTGAAAAAAACAGCCAAATACAGAGGTATATAAATTATTCGTTAGTAAATAAAGCTAGCTTTGAAATGCTGAATCCATGCGCAGAGGAGCATCTTGCATGCACAGAGGGGCATCTTGCATGTGCAGGAGATGCCATGCTTGGTGGCATCTGATGATGTGGGTCTGAACGGTTCCTTCTGCTGAAAATGAGGAGCACAAGAGGGAAAAATGATACTGCTTGAATTTTAAATGTGAGTAGAAATACATGTCATCTTTGTGCCATTACTTCTGGAGTCCTTATTATTTTTATTCACTTGCCCCATTTCCTTTCTTTATATTGGTTCTTTAATGATAATTCAGACAAGGTTTTCATTTGTTCCTTTCTCCCTCCCCACCACCTTCTGTCTCACATTAGCAGCAGACAAAGATCTGCATCTCATCATTTTGGGGGGAAGGTTATTTATCTCACAGTTGTTGTAATGACGAAACCCATTCTGAGGGAGTTGAAAGTATGATACCAAAGTACAGTCTGACTGAAACCGCTGGATTCTGCAGCACAGAGGTGTCTGTGTTTCCTTCTGCGACATGCAGCGTGTGGATGCAGATGAAGCTTTGGTTGGTGCGATGCACTTCATTTATTACCCTTAGGCTGATGCAGCCAGTGAGAAGTGAACCTCATGATAAAAACCATGACTGAATCTGCTGTTAGCATGAACTGTGTTTCAGCTTTGCCGAACAGAAGGTTTTTTTGTGTTTCGGTAAAAGGAGTGAATGTATTGCTAATTATATATTTGGGGTCAGGCAGATACTGATCTTGTTCTTTGGGCACTCTGTCGGGAGCAGAGTTTGCCCACAGCGCGGGGCGGGAAGGTAAAAGGGTGCTGTGCCCGACTGCGCTGGGCAGGCTCGTTACTGCCTTTGGGCTTGAGGACGTTTGCAGTCATACAGAGCATCCAGCATTTATCTCCGTTTTATGGATTACTTCAATCATGTAAATAATCCTAAAAGATTTAGTTTTAAATATTAGGTTGATGTGCATCCCTTGCACTTGGATGAAGATTTGCAGGACAGGCAACCTGGTGAGGGTGGATTGGAGCAGGAGCCCTCAGCTTCACACGTTGAGAGCTGGGAAGAAGGGGCAGAAGGCAACTGTGGCTTGCTGGCTGTCACAGGGCTTGCTTAAAGCTTTGGCTCAGTTCTGCGTGTAAGAAAAGTTACCAAGCAGAGATGGTGGTGCTTGCAGACTTGAGAGCCCTTCGCACCCCCAAAAATTCTACCAGTGACACAGTTGTTTCCCAGTTTCCTTCTGAGGACTGGTCATTTTTAGCCCTGCTCCGTGCTGGACCCTCAGGGCTCAGCTTCAGAGACTGGACGTTGAGCCTTACTAATATTAAGCTTTAACCCCATTTCGCTTCCATGATGAGGAAGCAGCTCCTTCCCCCTGACAGCCCCCAAGATCGTGAAGCTGTGGGTTTCATACTGAGAACCTGTTTCTGACCCCAGGACCACAGAGGCTCAAAAATAACCAGCTGGCAAGTAGAGGGTGAAGTCTGGG
This sequence comes from Chroicocephalus ridibundus, assembly GCF_963924245.1. Lineage (NCBI taxonomy): Eukaryota > Metazoa > Chordata > Aves > Charadriiformes > Laridae > Chroicocephalus > Chroicocephalus ridibundus. The sequence goes on from NC_086290.1 coordinate 27,067,913, forward strand.
GCAGCCAACAGGAGCCGGCTGGTCCAGTTGCTGGAAATCTGAAGGACTGGAGGAGGGAGAGTTCAGATCCTGCCTGGCTGCCTGTGTGTTTGCACTTCCCCCTGCTTGCTTTTCTGGGCATGGCGCCACCTCTCCCGTCATCCTTTCGGCAGCCCTTTCCCTGCTCGTGGGTTAGCAGGGAGGGTGGGAACGCGTTGTGTTGTAAAACTAGCCACGGGCCCTGTCTGCTTTCCTGGGGTTTCTCAGCTGTACTTCAGAGAAACGTTGAATTAAGTCTTTCCAGCAAAGCAAAATCCATTATTAAAGTACGAGTCGATAGATCTCAATAACTTTGAAATACACAATTGCAAGTGTTTCATGTAAAAGAGGGTCAGGAGGAGGAAGATCAGGAGGAAGGCGTTTGTTACTACAAACATTTGCTGGGTGAGCGATGTATGTTAGAGCTTTATCTCTGCTCATTTGAAAAAAACCTGATGTTCAGGTGTACCTGCAATATTTAATTGCTTTGAAAATTGTAAATGATGCTCTACAGGTATAAAAAGCTCTTACTAAATTACATCTCTCCTTTTACAGGCAAAGTACCCTTTATTCACGTGGGAAATCAAGTAGTATCTGAGCTTGGGCCCATAGTCCAGTTTGTAAAAGCCAAGGTAATAGTACGTTGTTTTCATCAGTTATTGAATAGCATGTTAATCCTCCTTAGTACTTGTGCTGATTTGGGGTGCTCTTCTGGAATGTTACTTAATTTCTTAAAACAGTGTCGAAATCTAGTGCCGTTTTAAAGGAAGGATACCCTGTAATAGGAGTTTGTTGATGTGGAAATGTTTTTCTTTGTCATTTACTCAAACTCGGGAAGTAAATTCTGTGTGGGATAGCTGCATACCAGTGCCAGTTCCTGAGACTTTTTCTACCTGCCCTGTCTCTGGGTCTCAGCACTCTTGAACCCAGAACTGACTGGTTTAAATCCTGAAGTGTCAGATAGAGTTCAGATTAGCCTTGGCTCCTCCCCTGCCCCCCCAATTTTTAAAAATACTGTCTTTTTGCTGAGCAGCTGATGAAGCTGTACCACAGATGTAAATTTATGTTTACTGCTTGCCACAGAGATACGCTAACCAGGAGGCTGTGTGCTCAAACTGCGTTCATCTATAACTGATCATAGTGTAAATTTCTGGTAGATTAGCTATGCTACATTATGATGACTTCTTTTTAGTTCTAAAGGACACTATATGTAAAAATTGCATATGTAATTTGTTATTGAGCTATGTAAGAGATCAGGATCTGAGCCAGAGCTCGTTGACTTCAGAGGCCCTTGGGTCAGGCATTGCTGAATATTCCAATATCTTTTCTTACATGTGTGTCTCTTTTTTTTTCTTTTCCCCATTAGGGCCATTCTCTCAGTGATGGGTTGGATGAAGTCCAAAAAGCTGAGATGAAAGCCTACATGGAATTAGTCAATAATATGCTCTTGACAGCAGAGGTACAGTAAACCATCGAAACTCTGCACACTTACCTAAGTGATTATAAGCAAGAAAGCTTTAGGATTTTTCCTTATATTGGAAATACTGCTCGTTCTTAGATTATGTCGTCAACTTTTGACTTGAAATTTATTTGAATGAAATAAATGAATGGAATAATAACTTCTGAGGTTAGAATAAATTCTCTGGGCCCTATGGATCGCTTGCTGAAACGTTCCTGTAGACGCAAGCCATGGGAATGATTCCCCTGATCTACCTGAAGTGTGTCATGTAGCTGTAGAAGTAACTGATTTCCACAGATGGAAAATGCCGGTGGGTTCCTGGGATCCTACCCTGTCCCACAGCCGGGCAGGCACCCCGCTCTCAGCTTCCACAGCACATCTAGCGGGTGGCTGGGTTCCCTTGCAGTTCGTATCCGTGGCCAGTTAACGTGACAGGATCCCAGTGTAGGAACAGTGTTGTAAACGCTGGCAAGCTGCCGGTGGCTGAGGGCTGGCAACCTGTGCACTGGGTTGTGTGCAGTCTGGGCAACGGGTCTCGGCTTGCTCCTGGTGCCGGCTAAGTCAGGACTAGCAACTGGGCTTTTGCCTTCCCATTTGAATTTCTTTTCTACATTCAGAGGCCTAACAGAAGGAATGAAATGGAAATTTAATCTAATATAAAAAAGAAGATTCTACTAGTGAGAAATGATTGTCTCTGTATTCTCCTTTATTAGGAAGTTTTAGTAAGTGTTCTTTCTGTTCCTAGCTCTATCTGCAGTGGTGTGATGATGTTACAGTAGAGGAGGTGAGTGGTTCTGCAGCATTTATCTTAATTAAAATTTAATGAGAAAACACTTTCGCTCACAATTGCAAGTCCCTACTCATAAATGAAACATTGAGGTTTATACCATTAATGATACAGTCTTTTCACTTTAATTTTGCTTGCATATGCATTTTAGGGAAGTTGTGTCATTACTGGAGGTAGCTGACTACAAAATAGATACGGGTTTTGTATATGTTTCTGAAGTGATAGTTTTAAATGGTTATGCTGCAAACTGTAAATTCCATGCAAACAATTACAGCATATCACACAACCCGCCTTCTCTTTTACAGCTCCCTTTCTGATAGAAATATGTGAATATTAGCTATTTTGGGCATAGAGGTATCTGTATTTTCTTACACGGTAACACAGTACTTTTCTGTTTCTAAACAAAGATTACTCACCCGAGGTACGGCTCCCCTTACCCGTGGCCTCTAAACCGCATTTTGTCCTACCAGAAGCAATGGGAGGTGAGGCGAAAGATGAAAGCCATTGGATGGGCCGGCAAGACACTTGAACAGGTCAGTATGAAAAGTGAAGCTTCTTTCTTTACCCGTTTTTTAAAAAGGCTTTGGAGAGTAACACTTTCTTGAAACGGACGTAGCAAAAAATATATTTTGTACTTAAAACATTATCTGGAGTCGGGTATTTGGCTTCAGCAGCAATAAATCTTAAATTATGTGCAACCCGATGGGGTGGGAGGAAGGATGTTTTACCATGAGCGTACCTCTCTGCTGATGTTAGTTTAGGCCGTAGTCCTGAAAATAGGTTGTAAGTTACAGCCCCCACTTCCTGTATGGCGTTAATACGTGCTTTGCAGGATTGCCGCTTCCCTTGTCAGAGGCCTTAAAAAGAAAAAAAAAGAAAAAAAAAAAAGGCAAAGCAGAGTTTTGAGGTATAAGTTAGTAGCTTTAATTAAGCTAAGTTATAAATGTTATGGGAAGCACTTAATCAAAATTGCTTTACATCACATGTTAGATTAAGTAACGCTTAGCTGCCTGCCCGCTGCGTAGGTTTGACTGACTTTAACAGCTTTTGATGTTCCAACATCGTATGTTCCTTGTTCCCACCGTTAGCGCAAATATAGTAAGGAGGTTATTTTTTGCAATGTTGGTATTTCCTGACAATATGGATCTTTTATCTCTTGTGTGTTTTGATAGGTGCTTGAAGATGTAGATCAGTGTTGTCAGGCTCTCTCCCAGAGATTAGGAACGCAACCATATTTCTTCAATAAGCAGTAAGTTACTCTTTAGTGAAATATTACGTCCACGAATGCGAGATACAGATATCTATCCACCTATCTATATGTATGTGTGGAAAACTGTTTTATTTTAATGCTACGTGATTAGTTGAGGAAAAACAAATGTGTGACTGGAATATAAACATGAAATTTCAGAAATAAGTTATTAAAGGTTTTAAAAGGAAAGTTTCTGTAAGTTTCTGTTTGGTTCTTTTTTTTCTATTTATGATTTAGTTTTCCTTCTGCTTGTCTTCTCTACAGAGTCTACTACAGCTTATGTAGGCTACAAATGTACACCTTTATACAGGTAGTTTCTTATTAAAAATGATACATTTAAAGCTTCACTTGTATTTCTTGAGTAACATTCTCTGCTAGGTACAGGGGAGTGAATGTCCATCCCACCATGCTGACCAGGACAGCTTCTCTCCTTCGCATCAGGGGCAGCTCTGAATGAACTGAATTAGCGTGAGGGTAGACCACTGTTTCCCAAAATACCTGTTTTCGTCTGTGTCCCCTTTCAAAAAAGCAATGTTTTCAGTTGCTGTCATGCTGGAGCTCCTTTTCTTATTGGTTGAATAGTTCCCGACTATTGAAAAGCACAAAAAGGGAATAGGGATTTTATACTTCCCCCTCCTCCTTTTTTTTTTTTTCTTTTTCCCTTTGTGAGATGATAGCTGGGTTTTTTTAAACACATCTACAGAGGAAAAAGAAAAACCCCATAAAGACTTGATAAGCGTTTGCCCTTGTTACAGAACTAAAAGGTGGAGCATGGTTTGTTATTGGATCAGTAACTCTGGCCTTTCTAGGAAGCGTTATTTCCACATTTCCAAGCTGCCAAAAGCAGAGAAAGATGCCATACTAAGAACTAGCAGTACGCTTATATACTGTACACACAGTTTTCATGCATTTGGTAAGTTCAGTGTTGCCTGATTTCTTCCCAATTCTTAGATGGCGTGGCTAGTGAGAAGTTATTCAGAACAGCAGGTTTTTCCTTGATCAGGACTTGCCTTCCAAAATACCGATTCTTCCTTCTGTTTGCTTTTACAGACCAACTGAATTAGATGCGCTGGTATTTGGGCATCTGTTCACAATCCTCACTACTCAGCTCACCACTGATGAACTCTCTGAAAAGGTGAAAAACTACAGTAATCTCACAGCCTTTTGTCGGCGAATAGAGCAGCAGTACTTTGAGGGTCATGATAAAGACAGCTCTGCAACTGTCGCAGCCCGCTCCGCTAAGAGATCCTTACTGAGATAAGCACATTGGTTGGGGTGGATTGCATTTCAGTTTTGGGTTTTGTTGTTCAGTGGATTGATTTTGAGAATGGAAATGTGTGTTAGCTTTTTGAAGCTGCCAAATCATTCTGGAGCAAGAAAAAACTCTACGTGCAGTTTTTGTGTTGTAGAATATACTGTGCACATTTAGCCTGAAATGATTGCACGGGCACTTCCATTTTAATAGCCTGTATGCCACTTACTCTAAAGTGACCTTGGAAAAAATATTATATCTGTATTAAAAAAAAATAAAATATTCTAAAAAGTTTCTCTCTGATCTTTCTAAATGCTTTTCTTGCTAAGTTTTATGTATGTGTAGTTAATGAGTGGGATCCTGTTGTCAGGACACCTGGAAGACAGTTGTATGGTAAACTGGTTAGAATTATTAAACTGGGAATGAAAGGACTTATTAGAGATCTTAAGTTTGCCTGCCTCAGACAAAATTCATTCAGGAATTAGGTGACAAAAATGTCTTGGAGCTCTGCAGCACACAAGTGATGTGATTTTATTCAGTCAGTTCTTACTTTGTGTCATAGTAGCTCCTGGCTGTCATTACTTCTTCATATGTGTGTTCTGCCTCTGTTTTTGTTTCTTGTTCATCTTTGGTTTTGGGATTTACATTTTTTTTCTTCCTAGGATTCCCCAGTTTTAATCTTCAGCTTGTCTTGCTCTTTAAGAAATGAATTTGCGTCTGAATAAACGTCTGTCTCAGTGTTTCCACTTCCAGTATGTTAATGTTGGTTCTGAACTTTGGCGTACTTGCTGGGGTGGTTCTCGTAGCACAAGGACTTGGTATGAGCCTGTGGCTGACATCCCTTGCTCCTGCCTCCGTGTTACCCTGCGGTCCATGCAGGCACAGTAATACAGCAGTAAACAAAGAAATATCATTGCGGTGCTCCAAAAACCCCGGCAACATGGAGCTTTTCAAGGGAGACGTCCTATTTGTAGGCAAGGACTCGATCTGACTAGTATTTCTTCAAACGCATTAAATGACACCACTCTGTTCTGCTTCGTCAGTTGTACTTGATGCTTTTCCAAAAGCGCCAACAACCCGGGGAATGTGCAGTCCTTGTACACTCAGGAAGTCCAGGGCCCAGGTAGGAACGACCTCAGGATGCTTGGCTAGTTGGAACTGTCGTGGTTTTTTTACTATGAAATACATTTTTTTGACTATACTCTTCAGTGTCAAAATACTTAATGGCTTGAACTGGTTATGCAGTGCTCGTGAGATTTTTGGCTGTCATTTCCTTCTCTCTTAGGAACTGAACAGAAAGCAGCTGCGTACCTCGGACTGGCTGGGTCTCTCTTGGCTCTGTGGCTCAGGAACCACCACTGCTCACTCATTCCTGCTGCGGGGACCACTCTCGTCAGCTCCACTGGAAAATGGAGCTGAACTCCTAGTGCCTGCTTTTTGGTACAGGAATCCTACTGGAGTCAAATCCGCGGAGGGACTCATGTGTAAGGGGGTCTTGGCCTTTTATCAAATCACTCATGCCAGGAGAGGAAAACTGCCCTTGTCCTGCATTTCAGTCTTAAAATTTCAGACGTATACGTTGAATACCTTTTCAAACTAGAACCCATCAGCTCTTGACAGCGTAGTGACAATTTCTGCTATCAAAGCAGTCAGTAGCTGAGAACCCAGATGTTTCTTTTGAACCTGCTTTTCTGCATTAATGCAACTTCTGGAAAAACTGGAAAATAATCTGTTGTGGGGATTTTCTTGGTTTGACGAGAATATTATGATGTACGCTACTTTGAGAGAAGACCGCTCTCTAGCAGGCTAGTCTCTAAAGCTAGCAGGATGGGGAAAATCCTGTGTGAAAACTGAAGCGTCTTAATCCAGAGCAATTAAATTTGCCTTTTGCCTCCTGCTATTTACAGTGCACTGTTCATGAGTAAAGATTTTAACCTAGCTTCTGTGGCTTTGGCAGTTCTTCTCCTACCACTAGACTGAACTAATTTACTTAATGGATTTCCGAGCCCACCTATGCACAGACATTAACTTATATGCAGCCTGAAAAAGCGTAAGTGGGCACGTATTCCTCCTCTTTCAAGGCTGCAGTGCCCATTAGCCAACCTGTAACCAAATTTCAGCAACTGCTTTGAAACAGCATTGCATTAAACCATGTTTTCCTATTTTGGCAAGGCTTCTGTGAGGCAGAGCAAGCACTGGTAATACCACACTTTGAATGCTGAAGTGCTAGTTACTGCAAATTTTGTGTGGTAACATATAACAAGCTTTGTAACTTCAGAGGATTAAAAAACCCCACCGAGGTAGCCATATGCATTAACCCACTTTGAATGTCTCTTCTAGAAAATAAATGCTGTGGAAGGGCTTCGGCGAAAGATACTGATCTGTTACAAACAAAGCTTGTGGAAATCTATCTGAGCTACTCAGACTGCACTTAAGGATACAGAGACAGGCAAATTACACGGAGTTTTCAATATTGAAGTGAGAGAACAAGCAGAGACTGAGCTCTGGAAGCTAAACTGAATAGTTTCTGAAGGTTTAACCACCTCTTGTTCCTTGTGTGTGACTTTGATAACTTAATTAGTAAAACAAAATTTAAATGGGAAAAAAAGCATTCCTTACTTCCTTGACTGAAGAGCCTACTTTCTGTACGGCATGTTTGCCACAGGGATGGTTTGTAGTTCAGGCTGCACCGCGTTCTAGGCAATACCTAAACTTAAAACCACAGGGGAAATCTTGGCTTTCCTGCCAGCGTTGAAAATAGCTGTTAAAATCCTGGACAAAGGACATGCTTTGTGTTTCATAAATACAAAAAAAAACATTATGCTTTTTTTTAAATGATGTTGCTAGCAGAGCGACTGAGCTGAGCGCCGAGGAGCAGAGCTGATCAGCCCTGCTGTAGCTCTTGGGAAGCCGCAGTCCCGTAAAGGACACTGATGCTGATTGCTCCTGAAGGGCTGTGCATGGTACCAGCAAGAGAATGAAAAACTGAAACAAGACCGGCAATAAAACCAGTTAAGGGTGGAAAAAACCTAAACCACCCCCAACTCAAAGCCAATAACCTTTATAGCAAGGGAGCTGAGTGAGTCAACAACCTGCCTTAACCAAGGCCAAGTAAAGAGGGCTTTCTATTAGGCTGAGTGGCCCTCTAGTAGACAAGGCTGTGCAAGTGCAGTCTGGGAGAATTTCACCCTTGGATTGTGTGTTTTTCTAGATCTCCCATGACTGAACCGCAACTGCTGCACCAGAGGCAGGAACCAGGCCACGAAGGCTTATGGTCTGTGTCATGTAAGCAGGACAGTGTGGATGACGATTTTTTTCTCCTAGCTTTTCAAGCTCAAAAATGCCAGGCTTCCAGAGGCTATTTTGGGTGAAGAAAGCAGACAGCTGGAACTTCTTAAGTGTCCGAAAATTAAGACAAAAATTAGATTTCTAACAGAAAGACTGTCAGGAGCAGCTGCACCGTGGCTTAACGTACATCCTCTGAACCTGCCCCACCAGGAACTGCAGGTGTCACTCAACCAAAACAGTACACAACATCATAAAAGCACGCGTAATTACAAGCGAATAGACATTACCGAGTCTGAACAATGGATAAACCGCTTGCCCATGGTGGTTTGCTTCTCGCAGTCTTTTTGTTCCACGAAGTAATAGCTTCGTATGGAGATGCTCAAGTTGAGACAAATGCTAGTTGGAAAGTAGCAGATGCTTTCCTTGCCTGATGGAGCTAAAACAATGGGGAAAGTCCTGGTGAAAACAGGACTGCTCCTCCATGCCCGAGACGCATCTTTGGAGTTCTGGAAGGGACTAATATTGCTCAGCACAGTTACCTGGTCGTGTTGGTGGTGGGTTATGGTGTCTGCTCCTATCAGAAATGCGTGGTGCCAGTTCCAGATGTTGCAGAGGTCTCGTTTGCCTGACAGCGCAGCACTGTATGCACAGCTGACCTGTGGATCCCGTGTACCCTGCACCGCTGCAGGTACAGCACAGAAAATGGAGCAACCATCCTGCTCTACCACAGGCTGTGGAAAACCAGCTTGTGATTCAAAATTGGCCAGGATTTCAGCCACAGAGTAATCTGTAGTGTCATAGAATCATAGAATGGCTTAAGTTGGAAGGGACCTTAACATAGGATGAGGGGTAACAGTTTTAAACTGAAAAAGGGGAGCACTTAGATTAGATATTAGGAAGAAATTCTTTACTGTGAGGGTGGTGAGGCACTGGAACAGGTTGCCCAGGGAAGCTGTGGATGCCCCATCCCTGGAGGTGTTCAAGGCCAGGCTGGACGGGGCTTTGAGCAGCCTGGCCTAGGGGGAGGTGTCCCTGGCCAGGGCAGGGGGTTTAGAACTAGATGATCTTTAAGGTCCCTTCTAACCCGAACCATTCTATGATCATCCAACCCCCCTGCCATGGCCAGGGGCACCTCCCACGAGACCAGGTTGCTCAAAGTATTGGATTGTTGTTTCCAACTGACAGCCCTTCCTGAGCCCCTGGTTTTCCTGTCCCTCTCCTGGTGTGGGCAGTCTCTGGTGCTGACTATGTTTTATGATGATGAGATGAGATTTCAAGACAGACATTGTGTGAAGGAGCTTTGGTGGTAGCAGCTTTTGCTGGGATCTATCACTCTTCACATACCAGTAAAAATTATAGCATTGAGTGGAGCTAATGAGATAGTCATCTGCTATCGTCTCTGCCTTTTATTTTATTTCCCCTCTTCCTCCCCAAGGAAGGAAAAAATAACCTGGCAATCTCCTGCTTCTCAAATGTAGTTAAAGCTCAGCGTTGCGAAAGAAAAGAGCGTAGCATGGCCCTTCACATGGAGAATGCTGCTGAGCTGCACTTAATGATGCCTCTTAGGATCAGCTGTGCTGCTAAAAAACGCTTCATTTCCTGTGGCTTTCTTTCTTTACAAGCAGAGTGCAGCTCCAATGGCTCTCACAACAATTAGCACCCACTTGTTCTGCAGGTTTGAAGTTTTTTGCATTAGTCAGGTTGAGAAATTCATGGTATTAATCATGACTGAAGTTGTTATTTATCACCTGCTGGGTGAGAAATAATAATTTTGGCACTACTGGGGCAGCAGGCCAGAAGTACCAAATTAAGTAAAACATCTAAACACTAGCAAGGATCATTTCTCTGATTAATGAATTGTTACAAAGAAAAAGTGCTACTCGTTATCTGATCTTAGGATAAAAGTAGGAGTTGGAAGTTGGAAGTAGAAAGCATAAGCAAAGTCAGGCTACGTACCCTGATGTAGTTTGAAACTTTCCTGGCTGATGTCTCTTCTGTCAGTCGCTAACTGCTGACACGCGCTCCTCTGCGTCATGGGTTTGCAAGGCTTGGCTCACGCCCACATCGCCGACTTTGTGAAAAAAGCAGCGTTTGGCAGGGAGCTCAGGGCCCATTGTGTAATCGACTCGGAAGAAAACGTTGAAATGACTTTAACCTTCTAGGGCTTGTCTAGGCTGGACGCTTTTGCCATAGGAACAGTTACCAGCCTGGCAAAACACCATTGTGTGAAGGCAATAATAGAGGTGCAGGAAACAAAATCAGCGACATACATAAAGAGAATTAAGTTTACACCCAGGGAACTACCCATACTGGGGCCATTAGTCACCTACGGGATTAAAAGAGCCCGCAAATTGTAGCCACCTGATCAGAAGTATTTCACATGTAAATAGGGAAGGGGTCGGCCGCCACAGAAGCGGTTACATTGAAATGTGGGCTGTGTGTGCTCTTACAGCCCTGACCCACCAAGGCACCCCGACATACCACGTCCTCTCCCTGCATTGCGGGGAGCCGAGGAGCTGATGGTGAAGCAGTGCCCACAGAAACGCTGTTTTCTGGGTTCATAAATGACATGTAAACTGACTGTTAGCCTTGAATACGGCTGAAGAATTCAGCCCGGGAGAGAAGCGCCACCTCTGAAAGCGAGTAGAAACTTTGGGTGCAATTTCGTGGGCGTTTTAGAGACTCTTTTTGGCTGCAACTAATTGATTTGCTGGAAAGGAGGCATGGGCTTTTTCCATAGAGAGCATCAACCATTCCTGTCTGTTGCTGCGGACTTCAAATTTGGTACAAGTCGAGGTGAAGGACTTCCCGCTGCTGACACGGACGGACTGGCCCTGCTGACATCTGTGGCAGCCAAAGTAATTCCTGTCCACCAAGCCAGCGTGCCCAGAGACTGACTTGAAATAGTGCCCTGACACGAGAGGTCAACGTGAACTCATGCCTCTCCTATTTGGCTTAATGTTGACAGTACCCCAGTTTGTCAATAATAGACGTTTTTGTAAGCAAGCTTTATGTCACATAAATTCTCTCTCATCTAGATTTTTTTTTTTAACCTAACAGTTTACTCTGCATTTAAGAAGACAATTAGAGACCTTGAGGATATAGGGCATGATGGTCACCTTCCCTGCAAGCACTGTTCAAACCATCAGTCTTCCAGGGTTTGTGACCTCCGCTCAGAGACAAAGATTTGAACCAAGAATGAAAAGGATGATCGTTCATAGAAAATAAAAGCAGCAGCAAAAGGCTTGTTGCAAACAGAAGACCACCTTCCTGGGCTAAGCGGGCAGCCATCAGAGGTATCTGAATGAACCTTGTTGCAGGCGCTGTGGGGAGGAAGCGGTGCAGCTTAGCCATGACAAATTCTGCAGAGCTGGAAAGACCAGCCGTCACCCAGCTGGTCTGGTGAAACTATGGCATGACCCAGTCCCCACAGCATCTTCTTCTTCCAAGTTTCTCTTCTCTCAGCATGAATTTACACCTTCTACCACTTCTTCCTGACAAAGATTTGTCAGCAGCAAGTCCACCTCCCTTCTCATACCTCTCAGGTTGTCTGTCATCGTCTCATGGCTGGTGACATCTCTCTGTACTTTTGGCTATAAAGTACAATTTTGGCCAGGTATTCTTGACTTCGAAGCTACCTATCACCGGTCACACCGTTCTCTCACTGCTGAGATGAACAGTATTGTTGCTGATGCACAGGATTGTTGCCTGAGATTATCTGGTGACAATTATCCTTCATCTCTCAGATGTTATCACTCGGGCTGTTAGATTAAGAGCTGCCCACTTTCTTTTCTTGTCAAGACAATAACAACTTCCCTTTAGGTCCACTGCTGTTTCTGTCATGATTCCTGTAAATTCCTCTCCAAAATTCCTTTGCAGTTTCTGTCGACTCCTTCCCTCAGAAGTGCGTCGCATTTTGATCTACGATGCCTCCTAGCCAAGAAGTATATGGCTGAGATTACTGACTATCTCCATGATCTCTTTCATTTGCAGCTCGAAGTGTGTGTTGTGGCATGTTTAAGGAACCAGTTGATGAAGATCACTCGTTTGGGGGCATTATGGGAAGGGTACGTTTTTATCTACTTAAATAAACTTCTCTCCAGCATATTTTGTTGTAGGTTATAATGTTTTGTAAAAGGCAGGGAGGTTTCCGCATGCGTGTGTAATGATCCCAGACGTGCCTGTGGCTTGTGTATTACATGCAAGTGTGAGTGCAAAGGTCTTGCTGTGATGCCAAAGCACGCTTGTAGCAAAGCCTAAAAACACTGCTGTGGAAAACGCTGCCCGTCATCCGATGGAAATGCTTTTGACGCACAGAGGAGAGCTCCTGCAGACCCATTTCTATGGAGGTGCTTTCCTTTGGTTCAGTGCATCTTCCTGGGGCCTGTCCTGCTGCCCCTTCTTCCCTGATGTCCTTTGGTGACCCCCCTGCCTTTGCTGATGCTTCATGGTCTTCCTGCACCGGGAAAAGGAGAGGGCTCACCCTTAGGAAAGGTTTCCACGCCTGTGGATTGCATTCCTCCCTTCGAAAGAGATTCCTTCTGCCCGTAAAACCACCTCATCAGGCTTTGTTTAGGCAGAGAGAAGCGTCCTGCAAGCCTACCACCTTCTGCTCTGTGTACCTATGGTGGGTCCAAATGCTGCTTCCACAGGAAACACATTGTGTTTCCATAAACTACGATGCCTAAAATCTGCTTTCCTAACTCGCTAATCACAAACTATTCCGGTGTTAATTTTTTTTTTTTGAAGTTTGACAAAATTCAAGACTGGAAAAATGGAAAGTAAGATTAAAACTCATTTGGATAATGCAGTTCTCTCAAATTTCTTTGGCATTTTTATATTACAATAATACACAATTATCAATGTAGTCATAAACTGTGATTTACTGAGAAGTAGGCTGAGAAAAGCTCGGAAAGGCAAGGAGATGATTCCTCACTCCTGAGGGCGTTAAAAGTGCAAAACGCTTAAAAAGGGCTTCTGAAAGAGGAAAAACTAGTAGCAAGAGGAGAATGAAGTTCCCTTTCAATCCTTAAATCAGCTCAGTGAGTTTCTCCGTATATTGTCCTCCTCACCGCAGCGAACTGGAGCCATCTCTTGCACTGAAGCCAACAGAAGCTGTTTGATGCATCCCATTTGAAACGTCACTGATCCCGCAATCAAACGAGTGATTTCTAGCCAACGATTACGAAATACTTGGCAAACTCAGCCGAGTGGATGAGTCAGACAGAAAAACCTGCCTGACAGAAGAGTAAGTCAAGCCACAGCAGTTGCAAGTAATTTGTCCCAAATGTGAGCGGGGCAAAATCTCGAGCAGGAGGCTGGTTTCCCAGCTCCACGCTCCAACCTCCCCACCGCATTCTTTGCCGCTTTTTTAACCACAACGGCCTCTGAAAATCACCCTTCAAAGGCATTTCTTGGTAGTAATAAATGAACCATCAAAACCTAAACAAAGAACCCAGCAGCTGAGATAATGCAACTTAACAAACAGAAATGACTAAGATTGCCTTGTCCTCTGCTTATTTCCAAAAGAATAAAGCCCAGGTCATTTATAAAGCCTTCCCCCTTCTCTCCTTTACAGCCCCTTGGGAGTCACCCCGGAGACAGCACCACTTTCCTCTGCTTCCCCCTCTTTAAAATACATTCATTCCAGTTTTCAAATTGCTATTTTGTAGTGCTAAATCTCTACCCCCACTAATTTCTCCAGGTCAGAATCTGACCCTGATTTGAACAAAACCCGGCGTCAAATATTCACAGCAGAATGCTTCTGCCTTGCTGCATGTCAGATGCCATCTCCCTGCAAATGTTTCACACACCTTGGAGTGCAGCTTGTGGAACTGATGAGGTGAAGAGCACCGCAGAGCAGCTCTGTGCTGGTAATCACAGGACTGAAGAAACACATACATCATCTGCCACCTAGGTTGGCATTTCAAGTAAAAAACCTTCACAACGCGTAAGATGTTGGACAAATGATGGCCATATGCATGTTTGTCTCTGCGCAGATGTCTTTGCGTTCTCAGCTAGGAAAAAAAGCTGAGGTAGGCTTTTTTTTGCCGACAGTTTAATATTAGTGACACAGTTTATGTCCTCTGCAAAAACAATAACGGAGGATAAGGTGACATAAATTATTTGCAAATCGTTTGACATATGCAGGGCATTGTCCTTGCAATAATCACCATCAGTCTGTCAGTTTAAGATATGAACCGTGCCACTGCCATTTTATATCATTGTGTTAAGCTTTCACATGTTGTAATTTTACAGATTTGTTCTTTGCGGAACACCGCAACACAAATCAAATTGCATTATGTTTAGTCATAGGCTGTGCAGAGCACCTCCCTGCAATTAGGGGCAGGGGGAGATGAGGAGCAAACCAAGAGTCCTAGCTAAGCGGCAGCTCCTCAAAAGTTAGGATATTTCCTAGATACCATTACTCAACTTTCGCGGTCATTATTCAAGGCCAGAGGAATTATTTAAATTCATGCTAACATCAGTTTCTGGCTGCACGAACAAAGTGAGCGCTGGAAAGCACCATAGTGACAGATCAATTTAAAACACCCTTGTCTGGTTTGTTTCTCCCTAACAGTCAGGCGCAACGTTGGATTCTTATGAATAATGTGGGTTTTTCTAAAATAAATATACTGATTTCTTCTCAACTCACCAAAGAGCCCTTCAAGACCCAGTAGGTGCCTGTAGGATTAACCCTGCTTTTCATAGGCGTGCAGAATGGTTCTGGAATAGCAATGAACTCAGCAGTCTCTCTTTTATTCCAGGCAAATTAATTCCTGTGGTACAGTTTAAAAAAGACCTAAAGTCGACTCCTTATTTTTAGGCTTTTTTTTTTTTATGACTTTGAACTGCAGATTACTGTGGCAGTTATTTACAAGTATATTCCAAGTGCATTCAGGGCCAGATACCTTTTATTAACTGTTTGAGAAACGTATTCGTATGTAAGTGTGTCTTAATTGGTAAAGGAGTTAGTAGGAAATACTGTAATATACATTCTGGAGTACCGTATTTCAGTGACTTTTTACTATATTTTGAATAGAGAAACATGATTTCTTTTCCCCTGGGAAAGTTCCCCACATTCAGTTGTCAGCAGAACAGAATCTTTCTCCTTCCAGTGAGCCCTTAAACTAGAAAGATTTATTGCACTTACACCCTTGAAAGAACATATCTTTTTCTTTGAAGGCAGCCATTATCACCATCCCATTTTATATCTTTTCTGATAAGTGCAGGCAGTAAAGCAGATAAACTCCTTGCATACCAATTAAAGACACATGCACGCTAAGACACTGTATACTATCAGAGATGCTCAGAGTAATATTCTTCCTAGCGCAGTAGATATATCTAAGGAGTTTGACTTTTATTATTCTCAGCTTTACACCTCTGACATTTCTAAAAACACGGAGGAAATGAATGAATTCTCACCTAAGACTCCATTGTCTAATCTTGCCCCAGTGCTCATGAATTATGGAAAATGACAGATCAGCTGATGACGTACAACGGGCTATTTTAAAACTACCCTTTTTAACAAAACCCAGGCCACGAAAGGCTCACTGCATTTCATGCAGTCACCTGACAAAATATTGGTCTTGTGTTAATTGATACCTTAAGTAACGGCCTCGCTTCCTCGCATCCAAGGCGTTGTGATCATTTTTATGCACGAAGTGTATGAAAGCCAGAACCCTGAATCTCAGGAAGCCTCTTTCCTTCTCCTCAGATAGGATGCTGAAGTGCAGTCCTAACTCTTGGCAACCTCCTGCCTTGGATTTTTCCATCGTGAGATCTCCACAGGCCAAGCAAGGGCTCGGTAACATTTTAAGGTTCTTAAGCACAACCTCCTCCACCTGCCCATGTAACCGCTGCTTTTTCAAGTGCCTTTTCCCAGGCAGAGAAAACACCTTGGCCCATCCTGAATGGCAAGACCAAGAGGATGGGGATGGGAACACCCTCCCAGCTGAGAGGCTGTAACGACCAAGAGCCTTATTAGCAGCTGCAAGTCCCAGGGCTGTTGTCTGACCCTCAATGTTTGACCCGGCAGTAAGAGGCCAAACTGTCTACGAAGCCTTTGTCAGGGAGATCTCCTGCACCCTCTCTGTCCCACTTAGCGTGCAAACTCCCTGGGGCAGGAGCCACTCTGTTGAACTTCTTTCCAAATACAGAAAAGCCCCCGAGCATCACCCCAGCAGCGGACGCCAGCATCGGCCGCTTGCTGGGAGGAGGTGTCGGGGCATCTCCAGCTGGGGCTGCCCCGCTTCCCTCCTCCAGCCTCCGGCTGCTCCCCAGCAACCACGGGGCCAAGGAGCCCCACGCGCTCAGCTCCTTTTTCCCTTCTGCACCCCAATTTAAAATAAATCACCGTATTTACTCAGGGCGTTGCTGTTGGGTGGAAAACTAGCTGTCTGTGGTATTATCTGAACTTATTTTTACCTCTCCCAAGAATCTCAGCCAGGGTTTTCCCTGCAGTACTGAGCGCATCAATGACTTCCTTGTGCACGGTGCTGAGATACCAGTTTTCTGTCAGGGTTCCCTTTAGATAAGAAACTAGAGAGAGCAATACATCTCATTCAAAATATCTGAAAGAGCTGAAGATACAAAAAGCGCTAATCAGTAATTAATACAAATAAAAGAAACAATCTTTCACGTAGGTGGTAATAATAACACTCTGGACTTTGTTGTAATCCATCTTTTTGTCAAACGAAGCACCAGGGAATTTTCAGGGTATTTTCAGTCTCTGCTTTGATTTGCAATATGGGGTTTAGTCCTGTGTTCACACAGGACTCAGAATAAATAATCAAAGGGAATGGTTTTAAAATGGATAAGCTAGGCTTTAATATGCAGAGGAATTCTGCTATACTTTTATACCCAGTTTACGAGTCAAATTTCCAAATTAAGAAGCCCCCTTTTCACTTTTTGTAGGAATGGCAAAAGCGCGACAATATCCCGTTGCACAAATCCTGATAGCTCCCTTTCTTCTGTATTAAACCACTGACAGCACCTGGAATATGGGGCTTTTACCATTCCTCTGCAGAGAAACAGCGTCTTCCAGAACATCAGACAATCCTGAAACCCTTTAAATAGCCCTGCATTCGTTATATTTAGTGACAATTACACCAGTGACTTCCTGACTGCAAATATGATTCATTACTCTGCAGCAGAAGTAATACCTCTAATAGACTATGCATTGAGTTGACCCAAAATAGCTGCTGAAGAATAGTTGTTCCTGAGCTACTCGAGAGATAGATTTTTTTAAATGATTATAACCATATATAAGAAGAACAGATTATCCTGCCATGTAATTATTTAGCACTGCCCTTAAATCTTTACGTAAACTAAATTTCAAATGTGGACAACAATAAGCAATGTTTAATAAGGAGTTTTTAGAAACAATTTGTCTGGAACTTGCCGGGAGGCTGTAAGCCCTATTTTAAATGAAACAATTTGCATTCAATGTTTAGTCACCCTTTAGCTCCGCTATCACCGTCACTCTCCAAGTTAAAAAAAGAAGAGAAAAAGAGAGAAATATAAAAGTATTTTTTTTCTTCTGAGCAAAGGGAGTAGAAATTGAGTATTTCCAACCCTGCTAGACCTGAGGATGAAGCTCCAGCTCCCTCCCCACTCTGGAATAACGCAGAAGACTTATCCCCGCTGAGGCCAGCCCTACCCCAGGGCCCACAGGCCCGTCTTTGACAGGATGGTGCTGCCCTGCTCTTGATTTTGATGCCTAGACAGTGCTGAGCATTAGGAGTTCACCGCACGCACAGATGAGGAAGCCTGGAAATGCCCTTGCCGGAGACCCGCACCCAATGACGACAGCCCCATTTCGCTTGTGCGCGATCACCGTCCTCCTCGGCAGGGATGGCTCACAGGCCCGCACTGAACACCTTCAGGTCACCCCTGGCATTGAAGGCAGACCTTGGCACTGCCGTCTGCCACGCCGGCTCCATCCCGTGGGCACAGGGCTCCTCAGGACGGCCCTTTCCCGAAGCCGGGGCTGCAGAGCCGCCCCCCTCCCACGGCTGCCCCTGGACAAGGGGATTTTTGGCATCACCAGATCCCTGCCCTCGCTCACAGGGCCCGCAGAGGGTAAAGACTAAGAGAACATTGGAGTCTCACCCCCTCCTGCTCGCTGACGCCAAATGCAGTTTAACCATAAACTTCAGAGAGGCAAAAATTTCATGGGTTTTGTCGAGGATTTCTGCAGCCGAGGCAGCTGGGTACGCTCAAGGGGAAACCCAGCCCTGCCAGCTTTCAAAAGAAGCCACAGAAATACTCCATCGCCTTTACATAGATGATACTAAACACACGTGCTGTGATCTTTTCTCAGCTCCTTTTTCATTCCTTTTCGCAGCAGTCGCTCGGGTGCCCTTCCAGGCAACGGCTGCTGCCAAAGAGGAAGGCTGGGAGGCCCAAGCTGCGCTTGACACAAAACTATCCAGGTGGGTGCTCTCAGATCAGGTTTAAAGTTTATATTATTTTTTCAGCTTCCTGTCCAAGTGTTGTGCCTGCTCCCTTGATTAGAGCAACGGCAATTTAAACTGAACCTCACGCCACGGCTGATGCTACAGCTGAAAGAGGTCTCGGAGCGCTCCCGGTGTCCCAGCTCACTGCACATCTCTCTGTTCTGGCTTGTAAAATGGCATTCTACAATGCTGGTATGTAATCTAAAAAAACCATCACAAGTCATAATTAAACATTAAATCAGATTAATTCTGGGCTTGTCTGCCCTCGACAGTAATACTATTCGTTCTCTAGAGTTGAAAGTGAGACAATCGTGTGAAAACAAAGCACAAATAAAGTCCATAAAAATGCAGAGGAAATACTCCCAGTATTAATTTTGTAATACGGAGCATTCATTTTGTAATATGGTGGTGACATAAAACATGCAGCAGCAACGAACGGAGGAAAGCTGATGGACTGACAAAGCCGTTTCTCCTTAAAATGCAGATTGCTCTGGAGCAGCTAAGCTCGGTGCTGAGACGAGACTGCCTACACAGGCGTTTCCAAATTCCTCTTTCAAGGCCGACGTGCCACTTTCAGCTCTGACACGGGATCAAAACTAAAGCTCAGGAATCCCATGGAACCCCAGCCAGGCTGCGTGGGACAGCCTCGGAGAGGAGGGCTGCGGGAGCTGCGTTTGTGGTCTCACGGGGTGTTCCCATGCTCGCCGTCTTCATACCAAAGGTGCTCTGTTTATAGACAGCAATCTGTCGGTGCCAGGCAGCAGCGGCCGTGTGATATATGGCTGTTTGCAAAATGAGCCCGTCCGTGGGTTATCACCGGCTCTAATTAAAGGAAGACACAGGCTACCGAGTCGGGGTCCCTTTCATTGGAGCTGAGAGGACAGCAATCTCCACCAGAGCCACAAAGGAGGACAGATTCATTTGACTGATTGCATGATGTCTGAATTAATGGTCAGGAAAAGAGCTATTATTGTGCCCTCGCTGGTAGGCTGCCTCGGAGAGCTTTTGCTGCGCTCCTGGCTTGAGCATGGAAGCAAAAAGCAACGCGCTCCTCAACTAGCACGGCAGGAGCCCGGCTGGTGCGGCGAGCCTCTGCTGGATCAATTCTACAAGGCTGAGAGTCTGATACATAATGAATGTTCAATAAGCTCAGATATAAATACTTTGCAAGGAGCAGGCTGTTAGTCAAACCAATGCTGCTCTAACTGTTAAAACACGGGGTTTTTTGGGTTTTTTGGTGGTTTTTTTTGGTTTATTGACAGTGTGGGCAGCAGAGACAAAGCAAAGCAGGGCACGACATAAACCACGGCACCGAGCAACTTTGGCTCCTGGTCTTCTTCCTGTCTCCTGCTTTCTGAGGCTAGGAAAGACTCACTAATTAAATCCTTGTAGCTAAGCTGGAGCTGCTGGGAGGAGAGGGGTGGGGAGTTAATTGCTATCAAATAGCAACGGCCCTGCACGTGTTTGACAGGTGGGAAAACCTGGTTCAAGCCCTTGGTGTTGGGGGGCACTTTTTTGGGGGAGGCTTAATTCTTAAGAAAACACTGTCGTGCTATTCATGGTGCATGTAAGAAATCCGTCTTATTTCAGGGTTTCACTAACCTTACAAAGCTGGAGCAAGTTCCAGAGCTAAAATTAAATTTACAAGCCGCAGCAGGCCTGCAGGCTGGAACAAACTTGCAAGCAACAACCTGCTTCCAACATCATATTTGAATGTAATGCTTACATTTCTAAGCTCTTCAGGATCACAACAGACTTCAAGCTAAATGGAATTAACTCCAGACTAGAATCTGCTGTATGTGGCTCACATCATCTCTCGCCAGGTGATGCTGGATCAAGCCGTAGAGGTACTTCAGTGTGACCCTCTAATGCAAGAGACCCTCGTCAGTCTCACCCCACTCCAAGTGCAGTGTCCAGGTTTGCTTCTGTGGCAAACTCTTCTGCGGTTGGGAGACTTCCACTAGTAAGTGAAAGTCTCAGAAAAGACAAAACTAAGGCTACAAAAATGACAAGCCAGCCTGGGGCCTGGTTTCTGATTTGCTCCTTCTCTTTGGGAGCCAGTAGATAATTTGAATAGAAGTAAATTACAAACCTCCATTAAACCACCTGGCAGTGACCTCCTTGGGCCTTTGGCTCTAGCTGATCACATTGCTGAATACCAGCACTGTTACATTGCCCCTGGAGGCGGTGCAGCACCAGAACAGGTCATCCAGTGACGCTGTCAAATCTTCATTCTCGGAGGTCTTGAGACTTGACTCTACAAAGCCACGGCTGGTCTGATCTGGAGATGGCAATAGTCCTGATCTGAGCAGGAGCTGGACTGGAGACGCCAGTGGTCACCTCCTGCCAGCAGCTCTGAGGCTGTGACTCTCTGTTGGTCCTTCTTTGCTTCAGCTATCTGGAACTTTAGAAGGCAAACTTCTTGGTCATGCATCTCTAAAGAAATTCTCCCTAGGGTATACCTGCACTTCCACATCTCCCCGGGAAGAAACACGGCTACTTGGCCAACAAAAGAAACCCCTCATTGAGCTCTTGTTTTCAGAAGTTCAGACAATAGCCTTGTAAGTGGATATACGAGAGCTGATACAGCCAAGTACACCGAGGAACTTAATCATATCGTATTTCTGTGTGATCAAGATAACCTATATTAAACTGTTAGCAGTCATTTAAATATTTAAATCAGTAGATCATACAAAGAAAAAGGAAAGATAAAATTTAATAACATGGCTGAGTTCTACTGAGTATGACTGTGAAGTGGTATTTCTGGTTATTTGTGAGTAGAAAAGCATTTACTTACCAAATTGTTTCTTACTTATAGTTATCATAGGTTTAGGACTCAGTGATTTGTATGGCCAAAACCATTAGATAATCTGTCCAACTGTGTAACATGCAGACAATCTCAACTGCCAAACGCTTTCTCAAGCCCATAGGATACGTTTTGCCGTTATGGATCATTGCAATTGCAGAAATGGTACCTGTGTCTAAAGCTTTAAAGTAATACCTTTGTTTATATTTAAGGGAATGCAAGTAAACTTGACTGAGGTACTCCTTGGGTATCTATTCATACTTGGCAAAACATTCAAAGCACACTTTTTAAAATTCCCTTTAACTTCCATGGAAGTTACCCACACACCTAAAATTAAGCACACACCATAGCGCTCTGCCAGTTGAAGATGATACATATACACAATTCTGAGTACTATTTATACAGGATTAAACCATAGACAGTATGATATCGTGTTCCTCAGTTTTGATAATAAAAATGAAAAATCGCCAAATTATTGTAACAAATAAATTTCTTTATTAGAAGATATAATTTTCTAAATCATTTGTAACTTGTATAAAATGCAGCTGCACCACAGGGTCTTGGCCCCGTGGCCGCTCTGCAGGAGACCCTCACTTGCGTCCTGGAGATGATGCTTTCACCGAGGCACAGGCACCATAAGTGACGAGTGCCATGGCATCTGCAGAGACCGCATTACTAAACACTACTGAATCTCTAAGCTCATAAAAACTAAATTTCTTTACTAGTTTACTGCAGAGGTTTTTGGTTTTTTACCCTTCTTTTGTTGGAGGCTTTGCTGAGCGTGGTAGATTTTTTCGCAAGAGTAGGAACAAACAGAGTAGCAGAACAGCAGAACAAGTACCCTGACAACTTTCCTGTGACAGCGCATGGAAAAGTTTTTCGACGTCTGTTTAATTTTTTTTTTTTTTTTTAACAGGAACAAACCAACCTATTTTGCTCTCAGCTTGTTATCAGAAATGGTTAAACATTTTTATTTGATTAAGAAAAGAATTTTAAGCCACAGCACATCTCAGCTGTTCTGATTAAGATTTTAGAGAACAATAAACAATTCAACCCACGGTCTCATAATTACAAATGTGAGGTAATTTTAACCATGCGTATCTAACCAACACCTATCTGAGAAAAGCAGAAATAAGATGATATATCTTCCTGCGTATTAGAAACAGTAGCAAAATGCTCTAATTTCACTCCATTTATTTCTGAAATGTCCCTTCTTACAAACTTCCTAAAAGAATCCCGAATTATTTAACAAATTAGGAAATATTTAATAAGAAACTTCCTCTGTTTTCATAGTGTGCCTTTACTGAGACTTACCGTGCACTCCTGAGATACTTGTTCATGAGCCAAAATTATTCAAATCAGCTTCAAGACAGTATGTGTGTACATGTGTGTTTGTACACAGACTCAGTCAATACAGGAGGAGTTCATACTGCTGTAATAAACTGGAATAGCAAGAAGAAAACACAGTGAACAACACTTCAGAAGAAAGAGGTAAACAGGGAAGAACTACATAAATGTAACGCACTACAAAAGGTATTTTCTCGTTATTCACTTAGTGCTGATTCATTCTCATTAAATGGTAAAATCAGCTTTGACATTACTACTCAACACCAGTGCGGTATTAGAGCTAAATAATACTTCACCACTGATCTGTTACTATAAAATTAACTTTTATATTGGAATATTTGAATATTTACATTGGAATAAGTGCATATTGATTTGGCTCCTCCATGAACACAAATGCCTTCCTAGCAAATGGGGACACCATGTTACAGCAAAGAAGTATTTAAAACTATTTATTTACAGCATTTATTTTAGTGGCTTCTGGAAAAAAAATTACATATTTAAACTGTCAGCATTAGGACATGGAATTTATTTTCTCTGTGCCAATTTAAATGTCTTTTTTCCCCTTTTTTATATGTCATGGCTCCAGGGCTCTTCACAGCGGGGCTCTGCAGAGTCAGAAACAAATCATCATTTGCAGCCTGCGTATTATTCCTATTAACTCTGGCTGAAGAACAAGGTCCAATTCCAGAGCTGCATTTTGATCATCTTCCACTTTCAGCTGGTGCTCCAAGACCATCTGAGACTCCCTACAATCACCATATACTCCCTGATTTAGACAAAATGTTAATTTTTCTTAACAATACAGAGCTGGTGCTTGACCCTCCTTCCATTCCCAGACACCCTTACTACATGCTCCCCTGGCTACAAAAAATTTCGTGCATACTTTAAAGCAATCTGGGGCTGATTTATTCAGTGCACCTGCGTGAGGCTTGAGGGAACATACTGCGCCGCCCAATGCCTCCCAGGCGCACGCATTCCCTCCCAGACTTCTTGGTCACGACCCCGTCTCCTTCTCCCTCAGCCCTGCATTGCATATCGGAGACGTTTCGCATAGAAACACGTCCGAAGGGTGTTGGTTAAGCAGCCAGGAGACGGAGCCAGGACACGCGTGCTGGGTTTGGGGAAGCTGGCTGCCATTTGTGCTGGCTGTCCCCCTTGGTGGCCTTTCTTGGCCTGGCCACTGTGCAGAGAGGGAGTAAAAGTACCTCAGGACATTGTGATACATCTTCAGGGAGGAGGTACGACAGCTTGGGGGAGAAGCAGGAATACGGCAGTTGTTATGGTTCTCTGAAATGAAAGCTGCTCTTTTCGTGATACCTTGAAAAAAAAGTAGAAGTGGTGCCCTGGAAATCTTACAGGTCCAGCATCTGGCTTTTAGTGCAATCTTTCTTCCTTTCCCTAGGACTTCTGTCCGTTGGGACGAGCCAGAGAGGAAGTCCCCTTGAGTTACGCAGCAAGCCAGATAAAAAGAGAGGCCGACGGTCTCCCCGTACGGACAGCACTTCAGCTGATGTCCACACGCACGAGGTCAGTGCTCCAGCAAGGGAAGCTAGCGGATCTGCCAAGCCATCTTCGGACAACCTGTTTGAGGAATTAATCCTATCAATGTTTGCTCCACAAGGTTGTGCGCACTGTTCTTTCCTCCAACTCTTTAAACAAGGAAACACTTCATTCCTAGGATTCAGGGGTCAAATTTGGTCGCCTTTTGACATCTCAAATCCTTTCAATTTGCCTGCTGCTGCTAAGCTAAATGGTGGCGTGAGGTAATTTATTTGGGATCAGGGTTAAAGTGTTAATGAGAACACCACATTTCGCTGAAGCTCAGCAGAACCGAGGGCAGCATTCTCAGCTGAGAGGAAGAAAAAAAAAGAAATCCTCAGCACATACTGGAGCCAAGAAGCATATGGAGCCATTTTAGTCCAGGGTTGCACAGCTTCTTCTCAGGTTTCAATGAAGTAAATCTGAAGGGCAGTCTGAATCCTAATATACGTGCAGGAAGTGCATGCACTCAGGATTACTATAAAAGCAGGCTAATTGGAGCCCTTCTCCAGCGAGGTGCTGAGAGCCCTCAGCTCCACTCGGAGTTAAGAGGACCAGTATGTTTAGCACCTTGAAGGATTAGGCTTCTAAATGTTCCTACCACCGATAGCACATTTGCTAGGAGGATTGATTTGACAAGGGTAGCGATGTATGGCCATTAAATTGTTTGCAGATTTGACCTATCTGTCCATAATAAGAAATAATACCTGAAGTGCCATAACTCTGTCAAACATTTCAAAGGAATACTTGTTTAAAGATCGAATGCATTATGTAATCTCATAATGTCAGATTAGGACATAAAACTATGGAACATGACACAGAGCAGCATTACAAGACATACTGTGTCAGAAATTTTATAAACAATTTCTGCTGGACCTCTCACATGTTATCAGTTTGAGTAGTGACTACGATGCATTTTAAATTTCTTCTGGCAGCTGGAGACAAAATGACGTGGCAAAAAATGTGACTGGGAATATCATCCAGGGGCTCATGGGGAATATTTTTTCCATAGCAAAACACTACAGACCTGCAGATTTTGTCCTGGTGTGAAGGAACCTATGGGGAGAATGGGAAAAGAGAAAGGAGAGCACAGCCACCAAAATCAAGGAAGGTAACAGAGCCTAGTCCTGTGAGTCACTAAACTGAACCACAGCTCTCAGTTAACAGCCCCAAAATAATTAATAACAAAGTAAATGTAAAAATCTGTTACCTAGAGCCAGCACAAGGGCTTAGAGTTACCCAATGCTTATGCCTACGATTTCATAAGCATCATTTTTCTCCATATGGATTTATTTTTATTACCTGTTATTTGCCTGAGTATGAGACTACCTAGGCAAGATAAATATCTTTTACCTTGGAAGGATCTACCTGATTTCTTCTAAGTATAAAGCACCTTGGAATTTGGGGAAATAGAAAAGCAAAATAAATTCCCACAAACTAAATCTAAAATCAAGACAGGTATAAAAAAACAGAGCTGAGAGCAGAGAAGGAAATAAACCAGCAATGGAATAAACAGTGATCATTTTTTATGAGACTCATAATAAAGAAAAATTATTTTAACTTTCCTTAAGTGACAACTAGTGGAAAAATAGGAAGCAGCTAAAAAAGTAACACTGAGCATGCTAGGCTGGTGAACACTAGCTGGAGTTGCCTTTTCTGTGATCTTCCTTTTATGTTTAATCTTCATCATTTTTATGACCTTATTCAATTCAAAGTATGTATAAATGTATATAAAAGTATATATAAATGTCATATGCCACATTTTTGTGAATTGGAATTTAATCAGGCAGAAGCATATGGTGGGCCCCTTCAGCCACATCTGCCTTGGCCAGTGCGGAATAACAGAGCCCGTGAATCAGTGCCGTGATTGCAAAGGTCGTGATTTTCACTCCCATGTCCCACCTCCACCAACTGGCACCACTGGCAACAGAAGAGGGGTTAAAATGGAGCTATACCAGGGTGGGGACCAGCTCCCACTCAGCTCCCGTTTTTCCTAAGCAAAGCACCACGTGATGAAGTGAGAGCAGCCCTGTGAAAGCTCTCAGGAACTGAGAGTTCAGGCCTGTCAAAACAGCACTGATGCTCTCTGGGATGTGCAACCCCCTTCTTGGAGGAGCCCGGAGTCCAGCAGGGAAGGGGGTGCCCCAGATACCGCCTCTCTGGCCTTGCTGTGATGCTGTGCCTTGGGGAACAGGTGACAGAAGAAGGATGCCAAGATACAGCTCTGACAGGGACCAGCTGAGCAGACTCCAGGATTTTGTCTTGCTTGCCTTGACACAGCGAGCGCCAAGCTGGTCCTGCACCCCAGGAGCCAGAGTTTCAGGGAGAAACGCGCAAGTGCCGCTCTGCTTGGCACAGCAGATATCGAATGAGTCTGTACTCCCTGTGTGAGCCATGTGGATACGCGCAGCGTGGGTGCACATCCCGCACGGCGAGTGGAGGAGCCCAGAGTTCTCTGCGCTTCTCTAGTCTCAGCACGAGTTCTGCCCTTTGGCTGCTCCTGCCCCAGCAGGCTGTGGAGCCCGCACCCTCGCTCTTCGCACAGGTAGCATCTTGCAGGCTGAACTTTGCTTCTGCCCCAGGACAAACTGCAGACAGCTTCTCCTGAGACGGCAAGCAGGCTGCAAGCCCGGGACGTGCACTTCTCTCAAGGGACAGGTGATCCCCTTCACCTTTCCCCGTCCGCATCTCTCCATGCAGGAATCGTGCGGAGCAGGGCTGTCAGGGAGCTGGGACCCAACCACGCTGAGCAGCGTTAGCCTTGGGAGCAACGCCTGCGGGACGTTCCACCCACCAGAAACTCCCCGTGGATGGCTGCTCTCTGAAAACCTGCCAGTTTGTCAGCACCTCTGCATTAGCAGATGCTAACCGGGTCAGTATTACTTTGCGTTAGATGTAATAACGCTTTGTTCCCTCCTTTTTCTTGTTAATAAGTAGCTGCTTCCTTACATCCCTTCTGGTCAGCCCTGCCTGTCAAGTGACTTGTCTGTCAAAATATGTATTATTCAAAAATGGACCTGTTGCCAGCTCTGTGAGGCTGGGGGATGGGTTCCTGTATCATATCACTCTTCCCTTCCATACATCTCAATTTCCTGCTTTCTGCATGATTAATGCACATTTGCTTCCCTCTACATAATGCAGACAGCAAAGAATGAATTATGCTGCTTCATTACATTAACCAGTAACATGTCTTTCCATACCTATATACGCTAATCACTGCTTTCTTGTGCCTTATGTTTGTAAATGAAATAGATAGAAAGAGTAAATACAGAATAATGTCATGTTACGCTCCTGTAATGTAACAGAAATCAAAGAGGGGGACAAGAAGGTGTTTCTCCTACTACAGAGTTAGTTTAGTAGGTTTTCATAATTTTAAATTCATCACTGTGCTCATAACACCTACATATGAGCTTTGATGTTGAGTTTCAGTAGTTTTTGCTAAATTCAAGGAATGGAAGATAGACCTTTTCTGCAGTTGATAGAAAATGGACACAAGTGACTGAAAATAACTAACGTATACATTAGAAATGTAGACTGCAAGACATTGTTCATACACTGAGTGGTTAATCTCTGCCTAAACGTAATACTAAATAAAACAAGCCAATATTGGCACTCTCAGACAAGCTCCAGTATTGCATCTGGAAATAACAACATTATGCAGACTTGAACATATTAGTAGCTTCAAAACAGAGAGCAATAGCAGATGCTATAAAATACACAGAATCAATCCTGCTTGGACATTTATTGCATTAATACTATTTTCAATTTATTTAGCAGCAAAGTGCTTTTATTACTGACTACTGACTATGTATGAGTGAGAATGTGTGTGGGTGCTGTATACACAAACATGTGCGTGTCGGCCGCTCTGCCTGGCATAAACAATCCCTAAGAGGACAGCAATAAAATGTTTTAACAACACATAGCAGCACCATGCAATACACCACAAAGGCACAACAGAAGCGAATACGGATGCCACAGATCCAGTCGTAGTTTAGAGACAGGGTATAAAAACATCATTAACCAAACAGAATTTTATTAGAAAATTAGCACTATCAGCTTATACTTGAGAAAAGCCATGGGATCTTTAACCAGAAGTAAGAAACCAGCTGTTGGTTGTTGTTTGCCTTTTTTTCCCCCTTTTACTTCACAGAGCCTCCAGAACCTTATGTAGAAAGAAAATCAATTAAATAAAAATGGACAATGATGAAGAAGTCAAGAGAGCAATTTTAAAATCAATACATTGCTTCAAAAGAAGCTCACAATGTGGTTGCAGAATATGGAACAGAAGCCTGATGTACCAAGCAGACACCATGTTAAGAACCGAACGAAGATCCCACAATACTTTCATATTTACCAGAAAGATTGGCCATAACCCAAGGTTGTGCTATTATAAGCACATCAAACCAATCCTCTGTTGCCTATCCTGATTCCTAGAGGATAGCTAGTGAAGTTTCAGACGCTAGGCCGTGTTTTAAGTGGATGATGTTTGGTTTTGAACAACCCAAAACTTCAAGAGTCAGCCAAGAACAAGCTTTTGTAGTAGCAAACATCAGCACAAATACCACCAACTTCTGCTCTAAGAACAAGACATAATTCTTCATTTTTCAAATAAACACATGCCATAGACTTTAAAAAAAAGCAACAATTAAACAATAAAACTCTGCCAAAGCAAAATGTTCCATTATGCATGCAATTTTCTCCCCAAGGAGAGGACTGAAGAAAGAACAAACCACATGTGAAATGTTAGTCATGTTGTTTGACGCACTTTTGGGTGGTTCTCAGATAGTGTGGTAAGGACAGTACAAGAGTTTATATGGACTAGTGGAGAAATCAACGAAAAAAATGCCAACAAACAAATGAACTCCATCTTAATGTTTGCTTACAAGTTGGTGTGGGCAACTTTATGAAACCATCAGAGATTAAAGTCACCTAAATCATCATAAAGTATGCGGATCTCAAGCTATTCCTCCGGAAACATGCTTGGCAGAAAAGGGCCTTTAAAATAGCGAATAACTTGCTACAGTTATCTGTGTTTCAGTGCTGCTTCTAAAATTACAAACTGTAAAACTCAGCTCAGAAAATTTCTTGACCTCTTGTGCTGTGTCAAAATTAAGGCAGAATTAAATACGGCTCAAACAGTCAGGCAGGCTGTTGAGTGGAGACATTCTTAGCCATACTTGCTTTTCACTTCACAACCATTCCCATTTTATTGCAAGCCTGTGATGCTGAAAACATAGTTCAAAAAGATGACTTTAAACAAATTCCATGTTTTTGGGTGCAAAACATCCGTGTAGTGATATACCACGATGAGCATGAGGCGTGCAAACACAGCTCAGAGCAACTGGCACTTCTGTCAACACAGCACTGAAAACACTGATGTCATTTGGTATTTGTGGTAAGCCCCAAATATTCCTCCTGCAGCAGAACATTTGTTGTCTTCTTCCTATGGAATTTCTGAGCTGGAATCGGCTATATCGTATTCTATTTCTTCCCTTACACAAGGTTTTCTTTTTTGAATTCTTCAGCATTGGATGCACAGAAGTTCACATCTGAACTTGAATGTTTGGAAGTCCTACCTCTCCCTGCAGACACTCGTTGGCTTTTCTTTCAGCTGTTATTATTTGCAGGTTTCTCACCCATGCTCATGTTGATGAAACAAAACAATCTTGTCATATTTTCCCTTCAACTAATACAGTACTTTCATTAATTTCAGTCACAAAAGCATTTGTAATGAGATTTTTTTGTTAAATTCCTATTTTTCTGTGAGGTGTGCTTATAGATCATTAACACTGAACTTCTAAGACTGTCACTATATTTTTAGAAGTTGGCATCGTCAACATAATATATTTTTCCATAGGTACTGGCCAAATTCTACAGCCATGGCAGAGAGAGCATCAGTGATACTCTATCTCCAGCTCTCCTGTGGTTAAATATCCCAGGATTCTTGGGGATTATCCTAATAAAAGCAGTGGCAGTGTCTGAAGGACAAATCTTCAGTCTGTTTTCTGTCACTGCTACCCTGAGATCAAGGACTGTGCTGGCTGCCTCTAGGCCAGGAAAAGCTGGTATAAGAACATAAACTGGAAACCAGGTAAAAAAATTATTTGAGTGGTGTACATGAGATGCCCAGCTTGTGTTCAGAGGAGGTATATGCTACTGGGTAGGCATCAATGGCTGCGCTAAACTGCCAGCGTCACTCCTAGGAAAACTTCAGTAGGAACCTGAAGCAGCTGCGCGCTGAACGGTGACTTTTTGCTGCTGCTCTTAAAAGCACACAGGGCTCAGGTCACAGCCTGTGCTGTCGCCCTGCACAGAGATCCACACTGCTTCCTATGGGGATGAAGTAAAGGATAACCAAGCAGCTAATGCGTCACATACTGCCTGTTTTGAAATAAGGACCAGTAGCATGGGGGCCATGCCCTATAAGGCGCCACGTGAGCACCTGCAAAGACAGCGTCCCCGCTTTGAAGAGCTAACAGTCTGGGGAAAAAGGGTCTTGCTGGAGATTGAGCAAAACACAAAACTTACAGAACACGCTGGGCTGTGATTTAGCTCCACACTTCAGCTTTGCTTTCTAACCCAAACTCATTGTAACCCACCAAAGGCCCCGTTCTAGCAATGAGCCCTGCCGCAATGAGCCCGGAGGCATACGCAAGGCAAAGCTGGGGTTGCTTTTTGGGATCCTCTTTTGTCTATAGCTTTGATAGCTATTACAGATTTGGAAGTATAACAACTAGATCAGATACAACTTCATAAAGTACCGGAGGTCTTTACTGGCTGTTTCTCAGCAGAAGTCCTAAGAGGACTTAAGTTTGCCATGCTAAATCACCAAAAATATTTTCCATAAAATATAATGCTTTTTGGAGTTAATTTTGTATAAATTACTCCTTTTTTCTTAGCTGCTGTCTGATTTATCAGGAGTGAACCTCAGAGCTGATGATCGTGATGTGCTTGTGCAAGCAATGGTTTCTGGGATCAGCAAACGGACACCAGCAGAAACACGAAGAATTTCAAAAAGCGAAAAATCCTCAATGACAAAATGAGTGTTACATTTCAACATATACATTTCAACATATACATTTCAGATATTTGAAACTAATTTTCCCTGGCCCTTTGCATATGCATCTGTGACTTGTCTATAGTAAACCAGGAAAATCAACAAAAGGAACCAGAACAAATTAATAATCCCCTCCTTCAGCAAATTAAACTTCACTCTGCTAAATTAGTTGACCTTCAAAGTTTGCCCCAGGGGAATGATGTAAGATTGGAGGGTTTGTCTGAAGAAACAAAGATGAAAACTGGGAAGAAGAATGTGAGGTGGCTAGTGGAGTGGATGGGCCTGGAAAGGTTTGTTTAGTTACCTTAAAAAAAGTTAATTGAAGGAGGGAACTACCGCCACCTACACGTAGAGGCAGATTTTGTCATGCCTTATTATTTACTTTAAGGGACTTATTTACCTCAGTAAGAATGTTTGTAGAGAGGAGAAGGAAATATTCTACACAACCCAGCACAAAGTATGCTGCACCAGCTTGGACAGGGAACCAAAGAAAGGGCAGCACAGAGAGACGCTGTTTTTTTCGAGATGAAGTAGAGTAAGAGCATTACTCAGCTAACACAAGCGCTGTTCAGAGCGGAAATTATTCCAAACCACCCCAGACACATGAACTGAGATGATGTGGATGCCCAAGAACTGTAGCTCAGCTCCAGAGCATCTTCCCTCTGGTATTTCAAACACACCGGGTTTCTGTCACAATGAACGCTCAGAGTTGATCATCTAATAAGAAAAGAACTAGAACAAGTAGAAAAGACAAATGATCGTGCAGCTACTTAAAAAAAATTTCTTGTTAAATATGGAGTGTTAACTCTTATGCTGGAGCTCGCGTGCTCCTGCAGACTTACGGCCTTATCCCCTTAGCAGAAGGGGTTCGGTGCCACACCGTACAAACTCTCCCGGGACAAACATGTATTTTTCCTTATTTTGTAGGTTTTATTAGTGGTGGTTATAGCTACACAATTTTTTAAAATTTGTGATATGGGCCACCTGTATGATGGTTAATGATGATAATTGTATGAGTAGACAGAGGTACATTAAAAAGACTCCCACAATTTCTCAAACTATGAAAGGATATCGTTAGTCCCAACTATTAGGAAGACTGGGACACATCTTCTTGATACAGCTCACTGTTACAGGCAGTTTCTCACTAGCGTGGTTCTTGCAAAAAGGTGATCTGACTAATATCTGAAAACACTTATATGCCGGTTGCATAGATGGAGAGCAGGAAGCGTAACCTTTGACCAGAGAAGTAATAACAGTGTAAGCTTTTCTAAAAAGAAAACCTAGAGAAATTAGCATCCTGGATCAGTCACAAAGTGCATTTAGGTCTCTCTATAAATCTTGCTGAAGCATTTAATGAACTGGTCATCTTCCTCTGTAATTTGAAACGGATTTAAGAGTTTTGCACTGACAATGAGGATGTTTGAACTTACAGAGGACTAGGGCTAGAACCAAAAGAAGATATGACACTGAGGAGTCAGGGGCTTCCACGGACTCTGACCTGGTACCTTGAACCCATATGCAGGACTTTGATGACTGGAAGAACAAATGAGAATCAGCCACCTCCAGATGGGATCTCCAGCATCAGCGTGCTGAGCAGGGGCCACCTACCTCCAATCACTTGGAAACACTGAGGAGAGCAGGCTTATGTGGTCTTTTTAAAAAAATTCATAGGTGTTTCCATTTTTTCTGTCCTTTTGTTTTTAACGCTCCCCATATATATCACAGTTCACAGGTCAGAAGATTTTTCTGGCATGTGGAAAGTTTAGATTCAGTTCCCTCTTCCCCTTCCTCATCTGACTGATTCAAAATCTATCTGCGCCATTTCCAGCAGAGTCTCTCCAAGCAGCATCAGAGAAGGACATCTTCCTAACCGTTCTGAGGATCCTCACTAGCTAGTACAGCGAATGGGAATGGTTGGTCTTTTTTCCCTCTGTATGTACTGGCACCAGGCATCACTATCTCATAAAAAAATCAGCTCACGGGCTCAAGTCCATAAATATTAGTAAATAAGGGATGGACCAACAAACACATTGTAAGTTGGCTTGCATTAACTAATTAAAGATGGCTTATTCTAATAAGGTGTTTGATGTCAGCTAGGTTGCTTCTTTCTTCATTTGAGGAAGATTAATGGTCCTATTTTCTACCTAACTTTCATCATGATAGTCAATTTTTATTGTTATTTTCTATTTAATGTGCTTTTATCATGATTTTTTAATTATCGTATCTGAGCTCCCCTAATGTGAAGCTGTTGTATGACCTTGCCGAAAATTTCTTTCTGATGTCAGAACCCCTGAGTGAGCAGGTGTTACATGCTTTGGCAGTGATAGAATTATTCTTTCATAGTCTATAGAAGCTCTTAAACTGCCTTCATCCCCATAGCATCTAAACTCCATTGAGTAGCACATTAACTGACAAGACTAACATCCATCATCTTTGCTTCATTCTCCTCTCTTGAGGAAGTGTGTATGTAGGGGAGCATATGGCTTGGGTGGGGTTTCCACTGTGTTTTATTTTTAAATGTCCATGCTGATAGGCGTCTATCTCAGAAAAATTCTCCCCTCACATGGAGAAGAGGCTGCAGAAAAGTTTCTAAAGGTCTTTCACTCCTGCCATTATTTATGCTTGTGGCTCCAATCAGTCTCTATCTTGTCCAGAAATTAGATTTATCATAGCGAATAACCTAGTCCAAGTGTTAAAAAAAGGGACTCTTTATTAGAGCATTTTATACTGACGAAGCCCTTTGCATCTATAGCAGAAAGAACTTTCTAAACTAAGGAATTTTTTGTATGGTCTCCCCAGTATGCAGTAACACTAGTAGCTAGAACCATTACTCCTTACGTATATAGCTACCAATAAAAAGGCATTCAGTTGAAGTTTCACCAGCGAGTAAAAGCTGATGATTGCTATTAAAGACCATCATTGAATTTATGGTTTACTTGTTGTTTTGCTTGTTCAGCTTGATATTTTAGGAACACCTCCGGGATAAGGGGATCCTAATACTGATGCTAATGAAGTATTCTTGTGCGAGGATAATTAACCTTGGAGAGCCGGACAGTCACTCTGGTATTAAGAGATGCCATGAAATCAAAATATAACTGCAGATTAATGTCTTGGCAGTATTACCATGTTAACGTCAAAACACTGTACAGGTACCACTGCCTTACCACGCTTCAAAGATGGATTAGGAAAGCAGTATTACTGTCCATCCAGGACACGATTATCCTGTGATTCTATCCCTTCACCTCACTCACGGTCCTACTTCTGTGGCACTCCTCAGCACTGGCTCACTGACATTCCTCCTCAGGGAGAGGAGCTGCTAAGTCCTCTGGCACCATCAGTTACCCTTGTAGCAAGGCACAGCATCAGATTAAACAGGAAACAGACCCACTTCAGCATGCCATCAAATATGTAGATAATAAAATGTGCCTGGACCACAGGAGTTCTCACCTAATCTAATACCGTCAGTGTTAGTCACAGCCTAGTGAAATACCAACTCCTACGATTTCGTTACCAGTTGTGGTGAATTTATAAAGCTCCAGTTCTCAAACTCCAGTGATTTCTTGAAGAACACAGATAGTATTTTACACTATTTTTTAGTCCCACAAAAACAGGGTTCAAGTATGTAAGACATCAAAAACATATAAAGAGAACCCAAAATCTATTACTTTAAAGAAAATTTAATTGTCTGGGGAGGGCTAGAGTTGTGATTTTTGAACTCTCAGGTTTGATACTACTGATGTTGCCAAGTATGAAACAGCCCTTGCTGACAGATCTATAAGGAAAACTTGAACTCTGTGAAATTGCGGTACCTCCCAACTTTGCCTGCTTTGTTTCGAGCAGGTCAGTTTTCCTCTTCCTATTTCACAAGAAATCTCCATTAATTATTCCCCTTACTCTTGCCACAAAGCCACTTGTACCATTTCCTGTTGGATTTCACCCTCCACCTCCTGTGCAATTAGTGAAGGAATTTTTATTCATGCTCTGATTTCTCCCCACCTCTCACAGCTCCTTCCCTTTCTTCTGCTGTCTGCTTTTTCTCCATCCCCTCACTCTTGACGTTAGCCTTCCTCCTACACCTTCTGTGCTCTCCTCTCTCCCATCACACCCCTCCATTTTGTTTCCCCATCAGCCCAGCAGCAGAAATCAAACTGACGAGCGTCCCCGTCCCTTGCTGGTATTTCAGAGCTCTGGAGCCAGATCAATTTTGCGGTGCTGCTAGCAGAGGCAGGGGAGAGGTGGGACGCGTCTGCCGAAGGGGAGGGAGCCGGGAGGCAGCACAAAGAGCACAGCAAGGAGGACGGCGGAGCGAGGATGCGCAGCGAGGGGAAAGGTGGCTCTGACATGAAGGGAGACGCGCGGCTCCATCCGTGGATCACCATGCTGCGTCTCCCCCACGCAGAGGCTGCGAGCAGAAGGCAGTGAGTGCTGCGAGGGGATGCGTGGGGCTGAAATGCCGACATGCCTGCGAAGGCTGCGCAGGCGAGTCTCCGTGAATTCTTGTTGAGAGCAGGGAACGACTTCAGGATTTTCCCTAGAGAGGGCTTCTGGAAGAAACTGAAATGTGGGGCTATTTTGAGGCATGACTGACATTTCAGCTCCACAAAATAGAAACCGCTCCCAGGTCTGGGGAGCGCAGCGGTTGATCCCTTTGTCCATGAACACAGTATCTAACTTGCTACTTTGCAAATGTGGGGATATCCTGAAGATGAAAGGAACGACGTAGAGTCTTGTAATTACAATCTACAGTCTTGTAATTAGCATTTGGCACCAGAGAAACCATTAAAAAAGCCATGACTTTCCTGTGGGCAACTACTTACTAGAAGTTCGTCATAACCTTTACACTACCGACCCAATAATCCAAAGAAAACAAAGAAATAAGTGCTTTTAATTTCCCATGAGTTGTGACAACAGCGCTCCCTGTTACCCTCCTGTGTTCTGGGCCTCTTCTAGTAAGGTCTGTTCGCTCTGTCCCTGGGGATCGCTGCCACGGGTGTATTTCCGATACTTCCCCTTCCTTTTGTAAAGAGATCACATTATGCTGAATAGCCTTGGTATGCAGCAGAAAAATACACATTCCTGAGAATGAATGTCTTGTATTCCACTGTGGGGAATACCGACTGGGTATTTCACTGGCATGGAAACGCTATACTGTAGCTTACCATATCAAAGGCCATACCCCCCATACATCCCACAGTCTGTTGTCAGTTTCTACACTGACTCACCTACACCCAACTTCTACGTTGTTTCAACTCCATTGGGTATGGTGCTGAGCTGTCATTCACAATCACACACAGTCTTCCCATCACTCCATTCAAGTAACCTGTCTACTGGGCCACTATAGCAAAGACACATCAGGAAAAAGATCCAGAAAATGAAAATGAGTCGGAGGTGGTAACCAAATGCTTCCATTTACATCTTCATTCCCCTAGATGTACACAAAACGGAAACACGGCAGCCTTAATAAAGAGGAGGGGAAATGCCTTCTGGCCAACACCAAATTAATCTGTAGCTCTTGCTGTGGCAGGAGTCAGAGAGTATACTCTATGATAATTCTGAATAGGAGGTGCCGGGAAAATTTGCATTCAGTGAGTTATGATATATATATTCTGTTTACATATTATTATCTGTGGAATTCTCTGTCCTCACGTAGTCTGCAGGGAATCCAACCAGTAAAAATATCAGACTTGATTATTCACATAGGCCAATCCCAGCAAATAACTAAACTCCTCTTAAACCAGTTTTAAGCTTCAAGGTTGCTTGGCCAGGCTTTCTGGAGACCAGCACACAACCATTATGGCCAAGATCAGTCCTATTTTACATGAGTAATCCTTCAGAACTAACCCTGGGATGAGCAAGGCTACCTGTTATGGTGCTTCTAGACCAGTATGGAACGGAAAAACTATAGATGCCTTTAGATATTTCCATGCATTTCTAAATAGGAAATGGCCTCTCCTACCTGGAAAGGCTGTGACAACCAGGGGCACTTGACACAGGTGTTGCATTCACTTCATTCTAGCTACTGTCAGTATTAGCAGGTTTCTTTTCCTAGCTAAGGTCTCTTGTATGACATTCCTATGTTTGGATGAGGAAAAAAAAAGCCTCAATTTCATGGGAAAACTTGCAGAAATACTATGCTCTGAACGGCTGTTTCTAATACAGTATAAAAGTCTAGATGACATGAGAGGGTCTAAACTTTCCCTTTGTTAAAAAACAATGACTATTTTTAACAGAAAATCCAGTAATGTTTAAGGACAGTTATCTTGATACAGCCATATTACAAAAATGTTACATTTATTCTTGCATCCAAGTGGTCTTTGATTATATCGCCTATGTAGATTATGAAGTTTACATTAATGTTAAGAGGGAAAAAAACAACTTTCTTTGAGCATACAGGGGAGTCTGAAACTATCAATGTATTTTCTGCCACAGGCTTTTCTGTTTATCGAATCCTATTATGTCCCGCTATTGGGACATAATAAATACAAGGGAGAAATTCCTACTCAGCAGTCTGACACATATGGTATCATCGCGGTGAAACCGTTTGCCTGCTTTGCCCCAAAAGCAGCCTGTTGTTACCCCAAGAGGTAAAGGGGACCTAACCACTAACTTACATTTGTAATAGTTTTCTTCCTCTTTCCTGGTTAAAACCTACAGTCCTGGGGAAGTCAGTCACCTTCTGCAGACAAAAATGCAGCACGGCACTAATTGGAAATACGTAGCCACTATTAAACAGCATCTTTTGCAACATGCAAATGTGCAAGTGTCGTGATGTATCAACACTGTAATGTCTCTACAGGGATACGGTACAAATGCATGACGAGATCTCTGACACAATTTAAAGCTCATATAAAATACCATGTCCACCTACAATACCCAGACTTTATCAAATAGATGTTTTAAGATGAAGTCTTGAATTCTGATTATGTTTGCAATGTCGATGGGATTGCTCTCACCGTGAAGTCCTGTTCTGCTTTGACCAGAAAAACATTTTAGGCCCAATTCATCCTCCCTGTCTCTAGCAAAATTAACATAACAGCTAGAGCCTGTCCTTGGCCTATATTTTTTTCCATCCTCATTTTAAAAAATACACTGTATTTTACAGATAGCTACTTCCTCTACAAGACATAGCCTGATAATGAAAACATCATTAATCTGTAGCATGGAGACAGACAGATCTTTGACAAAACACCTTGTAAATGGCTCTAACAGAGTAATATTGACTGATTCTGTCAATACATAGTAAGGAATTTGTTGCAATATCACAGAATCATAGAACAGTTTAGGTTGGAGGGGACCTCTGGGATGTCATCTGATCCAGCCTCCTGCTCAAAACAAGTCCAACTAGATGGGGCTGCGCAGGGCCTTGTCCAGTCAAGTTTTGATGGAGGAGGGAGACTTTACCGCTCTGGGCCCCTGCTCCAGTGTTTAACCACCCTCTCGGTGAATTCTTTTTTCTTACATCTAATAAAAATTTCCCATGTCACAACTTGCATTTGTTGCCTCTTGTCATATCACTGTGTGCCTCCGAGAAGAGTTTGTCTTCTCTACAGCCTCTGATCATTGCAGACAGCAATAAGATCCCCTCTCCACCTCCTTTTCTTAAGGCTGAATAAGCCCACTTCCCTCAGCCTCTGCTCATATGGCAGGTGGTCTAGAAGCCATCTTGGTGGCCTCTGCTGGACTCGTTCCAGTACGTCAACACCCCTTTTGTGCCAGAAAGCCACAAACCAGAGACAATAGCCCAGATGCGGTGGGAATAATTGCTGTCCTTGTCCATATGGCTACAATCTTGCTATTATGGTACAGTATGCTGTTGGCCTTATCTGTCACAAAACCACACCGCTGTCTCCTTTTCAGCTTCTTGTCTACTGAGACCTTCAGGTCTTTTTGGGCAACACTGTCCAGTTCCATTGTCCAGTCTGTATGGTTGCATAGGATTATTCTGTCCCAGTTGCAAGACGCTGCACTTGCCTTCACTGAAACCCACGACAGCCCTGTCAGCCCATTGCTTCAGCCTGTCAAGGTCCCTCAGAATATCGTCCCTGCCCTCCAGCGTATTGACTGCTCCCCACAACTTAGTGTTGTGCACAAACCTGTAGATCATGCCCTCTGTCCCACGGTCTGGGCTGTCAATAAAGATGTTGAATGTTCTGGCCCCAGTGTCAGTCTCCGAGGGATGCCACCAGGAATCAGCTGCTAGTTGGATTTTGCACCCGTGAACACAACCCTTTGAGCCTGGCGGACCAGCCAATTTTCCTCTTGCCTTAACATCCACATACTCAGGGCAAATCTACGTTACCTACAAGGATACTACGGTTGACTTTGATACAAGCCTTACTTAAGTCCAGGTAAACAATATCCACTAGTCTCCCCATGTTCACATGGGCAGTCATGAGGTCAGACTTCCTGCAGATCAGAATGACTTGTGCTTTGAAGAGGTTGTCCTTTAAGATAAAATATTAATATAAGTTAAATATATATGTATGTATTTTGAAAAGTGCTTAAGAACACACATGTTCATCTATCATATTTAAATAATTAAGAATTGGAAAGCCTACCCTAAGGAAGGTCTGCTCGGTGCTAGGTATTTGATCGTTGTGCCTGGTACTACACACTGGTTTCTCATTCAGGAAACAGAGAAGCGGCACACACAAAATCAATGCAAGCTTGTCACCAAAAACCTGCAGATTCTTATTGTCTTGGGCAAAGGCAGTTTCCTTTGGGGACATTTCAGCAACATCGCAGGTGCTGACAGCCACCTGGAAAACAGAATGATTGTATGAGCTTTGAGCGGTACGAATTGCAACAGGAATGAATTGCAACAAGAATGAATTGCAAATCCTCAGCACTTCCCCACAAAAGGGGGACAACGCAGATAAGATTAGTTGAATGACAGGCACTGCACGCTACATCCAAATGCACCTGGGATGTCCTTTTTGTTTTTTAATCCCTTCTCTCTCATGTATATTACCTGGAGGGTCTTTCAGAGGTCTGGCTTTTCACTTGTGTCAAGACCTCATAATTACAAAGCAGATATTGGCCTGAATGTAAGTTTTTGGGGAATCATTTTTATACAGAAGTGTTTATATGGTGTTACAAAGAGACTCCCATGAAAGAAAGATGTTTTTAGGAAGTGATTTGTGATCAATGTGAAAATGCAGTTAAAGCATTTGGGCTACTCTATCCCATCTAGGGAGCACCTGTTGTTTGATTAGAATAGAGTGACATTAAAAATTTGGATAATTCTGTCTTGAACTACATTATGATAAAAATGATAGACTGCTTCAGAAATGCCTATGGGAATCTGGGCACTAACCAAACTCTCAACAATTTGCCTTTTGGCGGGACTGTGCCTCTGACGAGCTCCTGGCCACCTGGGCAGAGCTGCAGAGCTCCTCCCCTGCAGTAACATCCAGCTGATCCACAGGTTAGAGTGGGATAGCCCACAGAAGCCCTATCTGAAAGCCAAACTTCCAGTTCCTAGCAGAGCACAGACACTTTGCAGCATTTCACGTATGTACAGTGCATATAAATAAAACATGAAGCTTATTGGAGTATCTCCAATTAGGAGCAGCAGTGCACTTCTGTGAAAGGGAACTACGTTACCATATGAACCATACGAGTTTTCAGAAGTATCCAAGAGAGACTTTTCCAAATATTTGCAGACAAACCAAAGAAGAGATTAAGCAACATAGGGTGAAAGCAGTAAAATGATGTTCCTCTTCTATTTTGCTAGAGAAAGGTTTAGAAGGAGCTGGAACTGTGATTACACGTAGAGGAAAATTCCAACAGTGTGTTAAATTATTAATTAATATTGATGCACTATCAATCAGCATAGTGCCTTTATGGAGTATTCAAAGTTAGACAGAGAGGCTAATTAGCAGTCTTGAGGGAAGGCCACTTGAGAAAGCATGGCAGAAACTTTGCCTTAGATTTACAGTGGTATTTATTTACAGATTTTATGGGTACTATTGAATCTTTGCATTCAACGGTTTCATAAAGTTAGTTACTAGGTACTTAGTAGTGAAAAAGTAAATCTGACTAGACATAATATGTTCTTCCAGATTAAATGTATAATAGAAATGCATGCGCTGGACAGGTAGAGGAGTTCCCTCAGACCAATCCATCACACCAGTTCCAGAATTGCTCATTTTGTATAAGAAAATCTATAATTAGGTTATTTAGTCAGGTAAATATTGAATTTCTATTTATCCCAATAAAACGTATTTATTTGTCTGGGCAATATAAAAATACACCTACTATGACAGTTAAAGACTATAGTGATTTTGGATATTACGTGAACAGAGATCCACATGCATACAAATTTTCTCCTGACATAACATTGACTGTACAGCAACATAGATTAATTAAAATAGTTTCAGGAGTTTTTCTACAGCATTTACAGTATTGAGAGTCATCTTTATGCTGATTGAAAACTATAACTTTCGAGAATATTTAGAATTTTAGTGCCTAAGGTTCAGAATTGCATTTTTGGAGTTAGAAGACTTGGCCACAGATGAAATTTTACTTATGATGACATAATTTCAAGCAATAAATCAACCATTTGTTGTTCTTGTTAAAACAAT
The DNA here is from genome assembly GCF_963924245.1 of Chroicocephalus ridibundus. Classification (NCBI taxonomy): domain Eukaryota; kingdom Metazoa; phylum Chordata; class Aves; order Charadriiformes; family Laridae; genus Chroicocephalus; species Chroicocephalus ridibundus. The sequence continues at coordinate 27,109,761 of NC_086290.1, forward strand.
GCCTGATGACAGACACTTTTCTGGGGTGTTTTGATTCACATTGTTTTAAAGCCTGTCGTCAAAATCAACTTTCCTCCTTTTCTTTAGCTGGCTGTAAGGGTTAACGCCTGCATTATGCAGGTTCATTCACACTTCCTATTCAATCTCATTGAGAAGTTAAAAAAAAAAAAGAGATTTGAAATTGTAATTCAGATTTCATTTTAAACTGCTTATCTCTGTTCGCTTTCTGATTAAACATAATTTTTTTGGAACCAAAATGTCACATTATCTTTATGACCACACTCTCCATCAAAGCAGTAAAAGCTTGAAGGTTTACTGCAAAAAGGGTTCCCCTTACTGGTGACTCAGTGTACTACAGCACTCAAATCCCCAGTATGGTTTTAAACCTCTAAAATGATTTAACCCAAAGCAGCTGCCGGTTGTATGTCTTGATTTGAGGACCCCTCACACAGTCTTTCTTCAAGGCTTATGTATATGTTTAGCAAACATATGCCAAATCATCAATAAATACTGGCTACTGGTTACTGGATTTGCAAGCGTCCTTATGATATCTGGATACTTTTCAATAGGAGGGACACATCTGTGCATGCGTGTCAGTGTCTATGCAAACATTATGTGCTAAGATACCAATCACAATATTTACAGCTATAATACGTATACGTTATAGCCATATAGGATGGTTGGAAGATTTTTATTGGCATTTACATAGTCTACAAAAATGAGACAGTGACAATTATGTAAGTCATTCCATAAGTACTACCGAAACCATCGTCCCCTGCCGGTATGCACAGAGGATACAGAAACCTCATGGCTTCAGGGAGAGGGTGCCTGCAAGTACAGAGGAGGTCAACACTTCAGCAGTGTGTTTTCACATTGTCACACAGAGAACCCCACGGGGCACAGCTCAGGAGATGGAGCTGAACAGCTAATCCCTCAAGAGCGTCTATCCATTGCTTAAAATAGTTCTACCAAAAATGAGCGGCATAAGTTTTTAAGCCCTGATAGCTCAGTATTTCCCATGGCTAGCCACACTCTATCTTGCCAGAATGAGGAATATCCTATTTCTGTTTATTAAAAAGGCCAGAAAAAACACTTTCCTGTTTTCCATTTGGAATATTGGAAGAAATGTTCTTCCATTTCCCATGGCACGCAATGAGGCACTTTATGCTGAAATGTCTTCTGCTGGTATGGACACATCTATAACATACAGAGAACAAGGAGGGAAGGTCTGTAGGTGCATTTCATAGAATGTGTTGGGTTGGAAGGGACTTTTAAAGGTCATCTAGTCCAAAGGTCATAATTTCCTCACGGTGAAGGTAAAGAAGGAAACCTTAATTTAGAAGGCTAAATTAAATATGGCTGCTGCAGTCAGCTCAGAGCCTTAGAAAACATCTCAGGTGCCCAGCCTAGCCACCTTAGGGTGAAGCTCAGCTACGACAGTGCTGGGGCCGATGCTGCAGCATGACATGAAGCATGCTTACCACCCCTCAGCACTGAAGGGCAGAGCTGCAGCCTCTCCCACATTTCCTGTCACATATATTGCTTGCATATGTCGCTATACTTATTCCCTGCTACACAGGGACAGACACAGTCTCACGGGCTGTCGGAAAGCTGGCTCAGCAGAGAAGGCTCCATCCCCTACAGGTGCTTTCCTGTGGCTGGGATACAAACAACTCGTCTTATATGTGCTCTCCTGAACGACCACTATCCCCTCCATACAGTTCACACACAGGAACGTTCCTCAATGCAAGTCAGCGGCCAACATCTTCCCGAGGGCAAGCATGCTACAGCCCAAATCACCGGCATCACAGCTAAGCTTGGTTCTTGCCAAGCAGTGAATGGCCGTTTCAATCCTGATAACACCCCATGGCACAGCCCCAACGAGGCCACAAGGCTTCCTGGGACTGGACTGTCACATCAGGCAAAGCTAGACAGATCCAGGCAACCCCCGCTGCCAGGACATCCCCTGATCAATAATCACTGCTTCCATGGCTCACTTCGTAATACCCCCTGCTGTGGTGGGATTCTCCCTTTTAAGTCCCACCTCCAGGTTTTCAAGACTCTCAGCTGTGGGGGTTGGGTTCAGAGGCTGTATTTTTTAACGATTTCCAGTTTGAGTGGAGAAAAGACATTCCACAATGCCTACATCTGGAGTATTTTTTATTCTAATGCATCATAGAAAGGTTGAGTACAGTACCCCATTAACTACAAAGCTGGGATTCAGAAAATACACAAACTTCTCAGTTACCCAACATCCCAAAATCACATTCTTATGGGAAGTTACTAAACTGTAGATTCCCACCCATTTTTGAGGACTTCCTCTTCGTTGTATGAGGTAGCAATAGCACTGGAAATCCATGCTGGATTTCTAACTAATTCTGAGGCTAAAAGCTGTGAAAGCAAGTCAGAATACTGGAATGTTGCTATGAAATAAAACAAAGCACAACAGCCTGATGTTTCCTTTTCAGTAGTCATTACTGTCATCACTTTTTTTGCCTGTGTTTTCAGGCAAAAAGATGAAACTTCTAACATTTCTTAAGTATCCCATATCCTCTACTCCAAGTACTAATCTAAATGAGAGTGCTGAAAGCTGACATGGGAATCTCCTGACAAGAAATTCAAACTCCACTGAAGTAATTCTTAATTTAAAGCCGAACAATCTTAAATGATGGTTAGTAGAAAACCTTGAAGTGTTACTGTGCCCCAGCTTGCTTTCAAAGGAAAGAGAATCTATCCTACAAATGGCCAAGCATCTGAAGCATCTGTCTGGCCAGGATGTACGTTGTAACTAATTTAGGCATCTGCTTTTGATGATGCCTTTTTGGGCTGTTGTAGGAAGCAGCCTGCACTAATAGTCATGTATGCCATTTTTGGCAGTAGGCCTGTTTCCTTAATTAAAGCAATTTCATTCATACAATCAATAAACACACATTTCCTTCCTAAATATATCTTGAAAAAAAAAAAGTTAATTTAGATAAAGAGTAATATAGTATTTGGCCATGCTATAATAATATTAAATCAATATTTGAAGGAGATTAAGGAACATCTTTGAGAATATCAATATCTTCACTAATGGATTAATAGTTTGTCACATACTTAACAATAACTTAAAAAAATAAATCAATATTTAAGCCACATTAGAACAACTAACAAGAAAAATCTGGGTTAAGGCTGCTTCTTTTGGTCCCAAATCTGAAATTAAACTGCAAAATACATAAAAGCAGAACGACATAAATTAAGTTTACCTTGGTACTTAGGATTTCCTGACTTTAAATCAGCCTCTTAACATTGTTTGAAGCATATTTATGCCCTGAACAACACTTAAAACACCCCCCATACTTTTTAGATGTAAATTACTTACTTTCACACTTAACTAAGAAGTTTAACTGCAGGCTTGAATACCAAGACAGAGTTCCTTTTGAGAACTGCTGAATTTCAGGTTAGACCCCCCCCCAATTCTACACCAAAGAGCACTTTGCTGCAAGCAGAGGTGAAGGGGCATATTAGCTTGCTCCTGTTTATCTCTTTTCCTGGCACCATCGAAGCCTCTCCGCCACGCGATGGAGCAATGAAGGCCTGCGTGTTTGGGTTGGGGGGGCTGCCCAGAGCAACCAGTGTGCTATCTCAGGAGGGGCGGGTGGATAGAGCTGCTCTCTAAACCACCCCACCTCCATTCCACCAGCATCTCTGTCAGAGGTGATTTCCTGCCTCCCCTCCCAGGGAAGTCATATATCTCTTCAACTCCGAGATCCAAAGCCATAAAAACCAGCCTGCTGATGCTGTGTTTGACCCGCAGCTCTGCCTTTCACTCCTCCATAGCCGAGAAGCTCAGAGAAGTCTTCCACCACAGTGCCCATGGTGGTGGTGGAGACAGGCTTGCCAGCACTAGGAGGCAAGGGGCAGAGAAGGGTCCCTGAGCGGGAGAAAAAAAAGCTTCAGCCCCCAGCTGACGAGAAGGGATGAGAAGTACCAGTGCAGAACTATACCTTTCCATAATGAAATCTCTTCCTTCCTTCTCCACTTTCACGGAGCAGACACAGATGCAGCAAGGCCTGAGGTAAAGCGGGCATCATGCTGTCTTCTCCTTGCCTGATCCTTGCTGTTTCCTTTTCTCTCTGTATCCACACACCGTAAGTCCCCTGCACCCTGAATTGCCTTCTAGCTATGTGTCTGCATAGTTTGAAAGCCTGTGGTGGTGGTGGCTGTGCGACTAGATCATGAGGAACTTTTAAAAACTAAAGTGCAATGATTACAAAATACCCGGTCATGCTGAGCGATGCTCAGATGCTCTTACCTGAAAGGTGAAAGTTGAAAGTGCAAGTTGTTACAAGAGACGGGGCTACCCAAAAAAGCTGTGCTGCAGTAGGAGATAATGGCAGCAAAAGCCCAACAGATGCCCAAGGTGTTTATTCTATCAATAAAAGCTGAAGTTCATCATGCATCTGGCCCTAATTCTGTAATAACTGAGAGGCATGAATGGAGGCGGTCCTGATAATCACCTTCAGCATGTTCCTGAACTCAAAAGGATGATGGGTTTCCAAAACACACTGCTGTATTAAGGAAGGAAAATAAAGCAAACTCAGCATTAGAGAGTCCCAGTTACCTGAATAATGGACATTAATCACACAATAGGACACACTTTCTCACTGTAATATAATGCTTCTAAGACAAATGCCCTGATTTCACATGCATCCTGGGATTTACTGAGAACTGACTGTTGCATGTGCAACAAGGGACAGTGTATTTTTGGTTTGATGGCCTAGAAAACAGATGAAAAACAAAACTATAATTTGGAAGCCAACGTTGTGTCCAGACTGAATATGTACTTAGGCTGCTCCAGCATCTTGTTAATTTAGCTGCGTTGCATAATCTACCAGCCAGTTTGATAGATTATTTGTGGGATTGTATTTGTGAGAGCAGCCTCCCTCAAACCACTGCACCTATTTGCAGGAGGAATTGCCCATCAGCGGGAGAGAAAAACAAAATCCAGTTTTTGACGTATAGAAAAGCAATTTGGCAAAATACTTTTCAACAAAAGGCCTGCCTCTGCATTGATGCATCATCCTTTTCCCCTACTACACTGCGTATGATCCCAGCTAGTTCATTTTCCTTTACTGAAGTGTTTTTGGTTGTCTGGTGGGGTTTTTTTTGTGTGTGTTTGTATTTGTTTTGTTTTGTTTTTAAATTGGTGTTGGAGCTGGGGAAGGCATTACATGGCTGGACACACACCTCCTTTCTTGCCCTGCCTGGAGGGGTCAATTCCCAGGGTAAGACTCTAGACATGGAGGCTTCACCCAGAGTGAACAGTTGGTTTCCTTTTGAGTAGTAGTAGTTACACAGCAGTAGTTTCGTAAATAGACAAGGAGTTAGTGAATGGCCAGGGATAAGCAGCAAAGTTCTTGTGCTGTGCTGTAGGATCTATTGCATTTCTGGCTGACTATAGAAAACACCCTATTTTAGGGGGTTTATAGGAAGCTATCAGAATTTCTTGTTGTGTATATTTTACATTTATTTGAAAATTAATATAGTCCACAGTGTATATAAATTTCACAGAGTTATAGCTGGCAAAAACATAGCACATGTTCTTGAGAAATACCTAAGAGTCTCCCAAGGTTTGTTTCTTCCCCATCTAAAATCTGCATTGAGTGAAGCATCTGGTTGCCATTCTTAATCCCCTGCAAAACGGCTCAGAAAAGACCCATTTCTCATTTCCAAAAAAGACCACTTAATTCTATCTGTGTGGTACTGCAAAGTGAGCATAAATTATCCAATCTCTTCCTCCTTGTATTATTCTAAGTCAAGTGACTTCAGTGCAACTAATCCTGATTTACATCAGTGTACGCCAGAAGAGACATAAGGGCTCTAAATTTCCCCAGTGTTTGTTTTCATACAGTATTTTCTCCTTCTGATGGTTATCCATTAGCCTATAAATCTTTGTAGTCCTAAACTCATACAGCTCATTAATTTTTTAAGTGCTTTGGCCTATTCTTAGCGATACACTTGAGCCAACTCTGTCAGTTGTATCTCCGGATCCCACGAGAAGGCACTAGTCTGAGGAATTTAGTCTGAGCTTTATAGCCCTGTAAACTGCCCTGATCTCTGACTGTGCATGTCTTAGGGGTGCCCTAGGACTTGCTCAGCAGAGTGTAATATTTGAATATTTACATTCACTGCTTCTGTAACTTTGTCATTAACCAAAGGTACCGACTCAAAAGCCCCAGTCTTAAGCATTTGCAAACATGGACACCAGTGAGAGTAATGCTACCTACAAAATATTCCCAAAGGGAAAGGACAAATCCCATAGCCTCCTGAGGTACTCAGCCTGCTCCTCGCTGGTCTCTAGATAGCAGATGTCAAAATGTTAAGTGGAACAGACATCAGATTGAATCTGGAGCAACAGTGTTAATCAATTAAGATGTCAGTGAAGAGATTGTTCAATACACTACAGAGAGAAAATGGAGCCTTAGGACTTTTCATGCACACTATAGCTTTGGAATCAAATGACATACCCATGAAACAAAACATTAGAAGCATGATATCATCAGAATGATCCTTCTCTGCCTCATCAAGCCTTTAAGCTATGACTTGTTCAAAGGCTTCAGAAAGTTGATAATCCCCTCTTCAATCGATACAGGGCGCTGTGCTTGCATCCCATAGCATTTCACTAAAGTATATCATTTCACAATATCACTAGAGATTTAATGGTTTAAGAATACTTGCTACTTTGATCAATTAATGGGTGTAACACCCCTGTTTAGTCTTCCCATACATACGAACCTCCCTAAAGTGACAAATGCTGGAAATAACTCTATTCCTGTATAGGAAACTGAAATTATTGCATAGCAAAACATCAACCTTGCATCCCCCTGCCTATAAATTCCTAAATGACATAGTAATTTGTATTTACATAGTTTACATGTTTCTTCCACCAGAAGGATTTAAAATAATTTTACAGAGCATTCTTAGAGCTGTACTGCTTCAGCCTTCCCAAATGCTGGGATACAATTCCTGTAAGAAGGAATTCACTACGTTGTTCTTTTGCTATTAGCACACCACCACTGAAATTAGACAGCGTTATTCCCTTTCTATAGTGAAGCATAAGAAATTAAGTGACTTGTCTCAAATCATACACCAAGCAGTAGTGCAGTTAGGAAGGGATTTTCGATTTCTTCATTCCCCATTCTTCTAACACAAGCAGTAGAGCATGATGAGGACACATGCTTTAGCAATGTAACCTTTTCATGCCATTTTACTTAAAAAAATTGTTCATTTTGTCTGCGAGTAGGGTTGCTATTGAATGATTTCCACTCCAGAGACACCTGCCTATCACCTGGTATGATAGGAAATTAAGGCTGTACTTATAATTCAAAAAGTGCTTTGGGGCTTCTATGGATCAAAGGTACATTGGAAATGCAAAGTATTCCATAATTTTAACTGAACAGCTTAGCTTCAGAGTTGTTTCTCTGTAAGTAATAAATTAGCATTTCCTCTTCTAGTTGCTGTCTTTTGGTCTCTGCTATCTTTAATGTGAATTTGCAGCTGTCAAAATGAATAATATGCAGCATCAATTTAAACCCTGCTTTTCGATAAGTTCCGTGTAATAGTTTCACTTCGTCTCGATTCTGTTGATTGCTATTAAATTCCAGATTGTTTTAAATTCCTTGAGACCATCTTGGAAGTATCAATTATAAACTGTAGGCATTTATTAGAATTCAGCTTGAGACAGAGCACTCTCATTTGGCTGGAAAACATTTCTTTCTGTTCTTTGCACTTAATACAGAAGGGGTCATGGAAATATAATTTGCCATTTAAGAAAGTAGAGTGTTTAAAGAAGGAACGTTATAAATTACTGTAGAGATTGGAAAAGAAAGAAAAGAACCTTCATAAAGAGCATGGATGGAGGTGAAGAACCACACACAACCGGCTTTTTATCCATTAACATAGTTCATGACTGATCAAAGTCATTGGAAGAGAAGTGATTTGAAAACATGAAGCTCAAAAGTAACACAACTCTCACGATTCACAAAGTAAACTTCCCTCTCACTTGGAAATGGAAAATGAGGTCATCAGTTCCTGCAGGTCAAAAGATTTCTAGAATAATATGGCTTACAACATGCTCCCTTTGAGACTTGTTATTTCTGCATGACTAGATGTTCTAGCGGATCAGAGCTACATATGCCGTTTGACAGTAAAATCCTGCATAAGGCACACCCCCCCTCCCCTTTTCTTTTCTTTCAACAAGTATTTGTTGTTCCAAATGTTTACTGATACTCAGAATAAACAGCAACAGCCATAGTTTTTCTAGTTTTTCTCCACTGAACACAGCTGACATGCAGACACTTTTCACAGCCTCAGCCATTTATACAATACTTGTATAAAAAATATCCTTGTCCCTCTGCTTTGCAAAAAATAAAATGCTTATTTAATTGAGAGGAAAAAATGCCTACAAATAGATTAGGGTGGGTCTAGAGCTTAAAACTTAGACTGGAGTTGAAATTCAGACTGGATGATACTGAAATCTTGTTGGCCGTTGTTTTGAATTTTTATTCAAGAGCATGGATGATCTCATGAGATCATCTGGAGGGTGTTTATAGAGTGCTTGATATATATTAACAGTTTTGGTTGGGTTTTTTACATTTTATTTGTTAATTTACATATTCTCTACCTACAAACCACCCAATATGTGAATTTTCATGACTTGTATGCAAATATTAAGCAACCATTATTTAGCTCAGATGAAGATATTCAGTCTTTTCTTTTGAATCTACATCCTGCTTTTAAATCCTTTGACTTTTTACACTTAAATCTAAACATCATATTTTGTATTAATTATTCTGACTGAAGTAATCACTAGTGTTGATACACTGATTACTAAGTCTTCTTGATTAAAGCTCAAAAGGGAACCAAATTGCTACCAAATGTGTACTGGTTTCCATTTTTCATTTTTTCTTTCAAGGACGCTGACAATTTCAACCAGAAAGATTTGCTAACAATTCCTTACTGCTAATAGGAGTCTTGAGTTTCTTACTTGCCTGATCTGGAGCAATACCATTTATTTCCTCCAGACCAATAAAATAGAAGGGTACAGCCTTGGCTCCTGGCCAGCTTCACCTTGGCCTTCATTCTAGTGTTGCAGGTGAAACTTCATTATATATGTGGGCAGTTATTTGTACTTGCAATTACGTGTCTAAGTTGTCAGCTAGAATCATGGATGTAACCTTTGGCATAGGTGCAATCCCAGCCCTTAATATGATTAAAATGCACGTACCTGAACATTGATTCTTAATACCTGGTATTGTTTCCAAATAAACAACGCACTCAGTAGAGAAAGAGAACAGGAAATTTTCACACCAATGAGCCATGTCAATTTAAGGAAATGCATAAACATGAAATTTAATTAAACTGGAAAAAAAGTGACAAAAGTTATTACACTTTCAGAGCCCATGAGATGAAATGGATAACAAAAAAATAATATATAATTATTGGTATAAATAGAGATGGAGAGAGACAAGAGTGCTAGAGAAGAAGCTAAAGGTACAAGGTAGAATATATTCTTTTGCACAAAGCATTACATAAACATCTCTGCTCCAGTTATAATCTTTCCCCTCCTGTTATCCACTGTCTCTTAGTTGCTTTTCCTACTGTTTTTTTTTAATCCCATCTCAGTTTGCCATTGTTTTCCCTCTTGCCATTCTTATGGTTTTAACCTGCAGCCCTTGACTACACACACTAAGCCTAGTGTGGCATCTATCTTATCTTTTCTAAATCATTTTGGTTTAAAAAAGTCTTTCAGAAAACTAGAATTGAGATTCCTTTTTTTTTTCCCAGAACAATAAGCTGATCTGGCAGAGGACTTCTTCAGAGGGTACTTCATTATTAAACTGAGCCAACTACCTTAGATGGAAGTGGCTAAGTAAAAATGGATGATTCATAAATAGCTGTGCATGCACACAATCCAAATCTGGGGCTTCCTGCAGTGATGGTATTTATTGTTCTCAAATCTAAGCCTTCATGCAACGGCCAGTGAATCCAGGAAACTGAGCTGAAAAAGTCATTTTAGATTTGTCCACTTTTTTTGCCAGACACAAGCTTGAATTCTGTTTGGAGCCTTTGTGCATGATGGTAAGAGGCGACTGCTGTTCCTTCTGCTTGTCATCTCTCCCTCCTCACCCCAGCACAGCAAGTAATCTAGCGGCTGGGGAGAAATGAAGTAGGGTGGACAGAGCAGGAGGGTTTTCTGGAGAGACAAGGAAAAGACAGAGGTTGGGGTTTCTACTTCCCTTCCTTGTAAACTACATTCCAAAACCACTGTGAAATCTCTCACCTCTTTGTGAAGTGGGAAAATAACATGTGCTCTGCCTGCCACTGGTGCTCAGCCTCAGACCAGCCTCAGCACCTTCAGGATGAAGCCTACTCTTGTGCTTGAGCTTACTCAGGGCTGCTGACCTCCTCTCACCAGGAACTGGACTGAGCCCATTCCTGGTTGCAACAAATGTCGGAACATTCATGCTACTTATGTTCCCCTCAATGCTGATGGGGAAGACGGAAAAATTGCATGTCATCAGGATCATTCAGCCATAGAAGTGCGCTGCTTTATTCAGTGCCCAAAAAAAAAATACAGGTTTACACTGACGTCAGAACTGCAGTGAATCCCAGCATGCTGCTGGAAGCTGTGAGGGCTTATAAAGCCTCCAGACTCACCAGAGACGGACTCTGTTGGGCACAGACACAACTGGGGAAGCAGAGCAGAAGCCTCCTTCCAGGGCTCCTGGCATCCGTACCAGCACAGATAAAGCTTTATGCCACTGGGAACACTTTGTGGGTAAAAGTTGCGTTTATTGGATTGACATGACACAGGCGCCTCTGTTTTCCATAGAAAAGACAGCAACTGGAAACTGAGCAGAGTATTACACAGAGCTGTAATGACTATGTATGCTACACAACATTCATCATTGCTATTGAAGACTGACTGGGACCATAATAAATACACGACTATTTGATATATGTCCTCAAAAAGGTCATCCAGAAGCATATCCTGGGAAGCCCCTCCTGGCATGAAACGCAAGACCAGCCAAATTGTTTTAACTCACCAGTATATTTTTAGAGTTCATTTAAAACATTTTGTCATGTATATTCTCCTTTAAAGAATGATACATCACCACTGACAGTCAGTGCATACTGTTTTCATAGCCTAGCTTTCATAAATATTATGAACAAATATCACAGTGGTATTGTTATAATGAATTACAGTGATGTGTTTCTTGAGAGAGTGCCAATGACTGGTTTATATCCTCCGTGATGTTAGTGTCATAAGAAACGTGGCACAAATCTTTTCCCAAGGTTCAGCAGTATCTTTAGGCCAATAATGCTACACATTTTTTTTTCTTTTTTTAAACAGTTTCCTCTGAACATTGATGTATAGCCTTTTAAAATTTTATTTTAATATGGTCAATGATCTAACAACACTTATTATGTTTGAAGTTCCTTTATTGTAATCTGGAAATAATTTTCATCTGACTCTCACCAACAGCCAAACATAATAAAGTATGTATAAGCCAAATAATGTTACACAGAGGCTCTCGGGACTACACGAGGTTCTCATACAGTCGTACCGTCCCGCACCGTCAGTTACGGAGTACTGCAGTACAAGTAGAAAAGGAAGCACTGAGCTTGTCCCATCTACTGGTATCTTATCTGGGAGGGAAAGAACATTTAGCAATGCTGCAGAGAACCCTCATCAGGTTCTTGTTTGCATACCTGTGCATTAGAGGCTGGGGACAAGCTTTGAGCTTTCCCTGGGGGTGCCTTGCTCCTCGTCACTGTGCACTGTCTCTGCACTAGGACTGGTGCCTTGCCAGCCCCCTAACCACCTTTCCAGATGGACCGCTTCCTTCAGGAATGATGTGCCAGCAGGCACTCTTAGAGAGACATGGCTGGATGAATGTGAAATTCATTTTTATAAGATCTGTGGGGGGGGGAAAACGTCATATGTTTGCCAGCTGCTTGTCTTGAGATAGGCTTGTAGTTGGAGCCATTAAAAAGCATAGGATTTTTAACTTTTTTCTTTTTCATGGTTTGTAATCTAGCCTACCCTGTGAGAACAATAGTTCATTTAACTCCAGCTGTGTTCCACCACATCCATTTCAATAATGTTTGGTCTACTGAACATACATAATTAAGTACCTGTGTGTTCTGAAGTGGCAGAGATATTTTGTCTTAGGGTCTCAGAAAAAGTTCTGCACAAAAATATACTAAGGGGAAATTATATGCAAATGTATGCCTGGCCATGGCTGAAATGGCAACATTTGCTAACACATACACTGCGCAGTATGGTAAGCCTTTTTTTTTAAACATACAGAATAAGATATAACAGCAATTACCTTTGCAACTTTGCTACTCTACCAAACACGTTAAATGCTGCCTTCAGAATAGTAACTCACCCATAAGAAATTCTAAATAGCCTCACTCTTTCAGCATCCCAAGGAGTTTTGGATTTCACAATGCTCATTCTGATTCCCACACAAAGATATTTCTCTCCTTAAAAAACCAAAAACCCAAATCCCCCCAAAATGAAACCCAAGCAAGAAAATTTCCAGAATGATAAGGAGATCAAAAGTAGTGAGCGAAAACAAAAAAGTCTTTGCCTAAGAGAAGGAAAAACCCTAAGGGGCCCAGAGCTGCATTTTTTTAATTTGACAGGCATTTAGAAGTGTAATTGATGGGGCAGTTAACATGGCTCTTGACCAAAACAGTTCATATGCGATAGCAACGTCCCATTTATAACAAGCCAAAAATCATGCTAATATATATTTCATGAAAACACGACTTCATAAAATAGGAGAAAAAAGATCCCGTATGTTAATAAATGTATTACATGTTTCAAGTTTGAAGCGCTATATTGTTATTTCAGATTATTTCTACAAATAACCACATGGAAGACATTTTCAAGAGCTCCCTCTTTCCTCTGTTGCATTAGACTATGCTACCTTTGCTACAAATGCGATAAAGCAAGTTGTCTACAGTTCAGGTTTACAGTGGAAACCAATTGCCTCCCACACGGGGGAGAAGGAAGACCGGGTCATTTATCAAAAATCACTAATGCCTAAAGCCATGGGTCACTTTTCAACCCAAAGGATAATAGTTTTTCCTTTCAACTACAAATTCCAGTCTAGACGTGCTTTATGATAGCTTTTGAACGGCGTTTTTGCCTAAAGTGTGCTCCAGCGTCAGCTACCCTCATCTGAGGCTTCTTTATATGAACCCAGAGCCACCTGCCTTTCACAGGCAGCAGGAAAGCCTGAAACGGACAGGCAGAAGAGTTCCTCAGTGCATTGATTTTTTGCAGGCTGGTGTTCATTGACTACCTTTCTGGCACCTACAGCACTTATAAGTAAAAAAATATATAGGATCATAGAATCATTTGGTGTTATTTTACCCTGGAAATATTGGTTACTATAGTAAGTATGATGCATAATGAATCAGAGGAACAGAGACACATACAATAGAGGTGTGCCTCTACAGCTGTTCTGTTCTGCACTCGTAGGGTGTGGTGAGCTCCAGAAAAACGTATGGAAAGACAGTTGCTGCCACTGAGATCTTCGAGTCTAGCTCTGTCATCAAGCCAGACATGCCGTAACTTGATAGTCTCTCCTGACAATGTTAACTGGTTGCCTTATGTTATACAAGAACTTTGGGCACACCATAGTGAAAATTAATCTCAGTGTATCTGTGGCCCTCTGAGACAGCTTGCTACTAATTACAAAGCTTACATTTATTACAGGTGCATGGGGTCACTGTTGACATTTCAGCTCTTAATGGCCTTTCTTCAAGTACACACCAGGGCACAGCATGTCTCTGTTGTTTAGCGCCATGCAGGTCTCAAACCACCAGCGGCACCAGTCATCAGCCAGCAGTGACAAATTCACTAGTTGCATTTAGATTTCCTACTGTATCTTAACAACTGCTACAGAGAAAACCATAAGAAGTGAGTACTCAGTTGTCCTCTACCAAATGACTTCAAAAAGTTTAAAAAAACCGCACCACACTACCTGCTACATGGCAGCAGTTTGAGGTGACTAAGTTGAAGTAACCTGAAGGCTGTGCGTTTCCCTCAACCCTCAAAGCAGAGCTGAGGTTCACTGACAAGACACAGCGCAAGCTCCCTCTGCCCTACTTTTCTTCCCTCTCCTATAGATAAAGGACTATCATCTCCAGGAGCTGTCAAGTTCTGCAATTTGCATAAACATTAATTTCCCAGAAAGACAGCAATTCTAGCTTAGAGTGGGTCATGTCTCCAGGCTACGTACCAGTTAAACTAAGTGTCTACGAAAAAAAGAAAAAGCTCTCAGATACCAGCACGTGGTAGCTGTAAATATTAATTTATGAATCATGACTAACTTGGAAAATATGAATAAAGATGAAAGCAGTGAAAACTGACTGAAAATTTTATGACTGAACATGCTGAATTTGATTAGTTATGATTAATGGGGGTCACATTCTGTTCCTTGTAAATAGTTGAGTAATTGCTGTAAATCCATGAAAATATTCACAAAAAGTGAAAGGTTTTAGCACAAACATCAACCCACACAGGAAATATGTAATGCATTACTACAGAGCTGTTCAAAACCTAAATTCTTTACAGCTTGTGACATTATAACCAGTTTTCCCTTCAGTTTCTGGTATCATTGTTCATTTCTTCACTCAAACATGATCACAAAGCATCCCTGTGGCAAATGCAACTCCAGCTATGTGAAAATTGTTATTAAAAAACATGCACACACTGTTGTCTACTTTGAATTTTTACTTTTAAAAAAGTGTAATCACTACGTTCGTGGATCTAATATCACTGATGTATCAGCTAAAAGTAGTTGGCGCTAAAATGAAGACATGTCAAGAGGCAGATCTTGAAAGTGGCCTTCAGTGCTTGAACAGTAACACAAATGTCTGCACTGAGTTTCGTTTGGTTAGAGAAAATAGGCGACAACTTAGATATACCCACTTTTGTCACAGAGAAATCTCTACGATGTCACACTCAAAACACGGTCAAACAGTCTGCAGGGGGGAGAAATTAAGGTCCCGTTTGGTCTGTCCCTAGAGCTGGGAGACCACTTCTCTGCCCCTGCCACCCACCAAGATGTCCATCAGCCTGCTGGCCCTCAGTCAGGAAAACTCCTCACATTGCTCGTCATAGAAAACTACACCTGTTAGGCTGAAAAAGTGTTTTCCTTTTCAAAGCAGAAAAGTTTCTGAATTCTTATCTCCTGCCACCTTACCTAAGGAATCCTCATAGACTCTTCAGGCAGACTTTACAGTTAAAGTGTTTTAACTCTGTCTCCAGGATCCAAAGCCCAGTGGTGATTTAACACCCTCCCAGGAGTCCACACTTGAGTTCTTCAAACATAAAACGTAACATGACTGCTGCTAAAACGTGAAGATGCAGCAAGGTGTATTTATCAAAGTCATTTCCGTATTTGATGAATACTACTAAGCTGTGCAAGCAACATTATCGAACTGTATCTGCCTTAAGTTAAAAATATCAGCCAGCAAATGCCAGACACAGGGTATAAGAATGTTCCTTGTTGCTGCATATTCACTCAATCAACTCTGCAGACAGGAGCATAAAGGACCCACAGGGAATATCTTTCAGCTCTCAGGCAAAACTTGGGCTGGTTTACTGAAGCACCAAAGGTGTTTAGGTTCTGAAAGCCCTTTTGTCTCCGGAGACTCTCCTCTCTAATGAAAATCTGAAAGATTTGCATTGGTTTTAAATCTTTTCAGAGGTTTTGTGTTTTCTGCTTCCACTATGGCTAATGACATAAGTTCTCAAAATAAATAAAAAAATTTCCTATGTTAGCAATGAAAATACATTTTCATTCCAAGTGAATTTGTCTTTTTTTTTCCCTCTCAAAGCAGAATGTCCAACTTTAACCCTTGACTTCAGTTTTCCTCATCTGCCTTGAACAGACTTGCCAAAATTTTACCAAAAAATGCTGCTTTCCATATGGGAAACCAGGACAATTTCCCTTTTTTCTTGTTCTTTGAAACATCTTTTTTAAACACATTTCTCCTCAGTATCCTTTGACAGTGGTGAATCTCTTGTTTCCTGCAGAGACCCCTTGAATGCGTCTTTCCTTCAAGCCTACTATTGCTGCTGCTTGCACCGCCCAGGACAGGCTAATGTCCCCAGGTCAGTGACTCCTTTGCAACACTGTCAGCCAGGAGTCTGGGTTAATCAGAAGGCATCACCCAAGGCTAATGCTTGGCAACCTGGGCACCAGCATCTCTTGTGAGTGCAAAGAAACTATTATCACCTGGTGATGTTACAACATTAGCTGAACTGAGCAGCTTATATGGGGTGCTTATGAAATTAATGACTGTACAATTAACCTTAATTTTACTCATCAAATTGATACAAGGATTCAGTGTTGTCTTCTTAATCCACAGAGTAAGTCTTTGTCACTGTGTCCTCTCATTCTCAGGGTGCTTCTGCGCCAGAAGGGAATTGTCAAAGATAGGAAGAGTTAGCTGGAAGTAGGAGATTATTTTTTGTGGCACAGATATCTGGGTTTCTGATGTCCAAGAAGACCCCATGGTAACGTCTGTCAGGTGAAGAGGTAGGAATTTTCACACTATATCCAGGTTGCAGGGGAAAAGCCTATAGTAACTGTCCACTTTGGTACTGTGATATAAAAGGGTTGTTGTGAAGGTTAAAATTGGACTGCTGAAAAGGAGCTGGGCAGGACTTCCATAGTAATATCCTCTAAAAAGCCATGTTCAAGGCCAAAAAGACAAGATACCAGGGCATGGAGGAGATGATAGTGTAGACGGCTATGCTGGGAGGCTATGCTGGGACCCAGGGAGCCATCTGGAACCTGCGCAGGATGGATGGGCTGCCTATTCGTCATAAAAACCAGCATATCGCTATGGAAAACTAAAACAGTCATTGAGAAGCATCAAACCTAGAAGCAGGGGTCAAGCCAATAGGGGCAGCAGCCCTCATTTCAGACTGAGGCAACCTATGAGGTGGTCATAACAAAAGTGCAACGCATTCCTGAAAGAGTCAGGAGGAAAGTACACGGCTCAGTCTCAGTGAATAAGGAAGAGTAAGTTAGACTGCCTACCATGCCAACTGAATTGCACAGGCAACGGTAAGCAATGGGGTAAGGCCAATGCTTGGAAGTACTTCTACATTAATGCTACAAGCCTAAAGAGTTAGGGAGCTAAAATGCTTGGCACCAAATGACAACCCTGCTACAATAGGCTTCTTGGAGTGTGAGGGAAGGAGGAAAACTAATGAGATGTGGTATTACCTACTTGATAGGAATGATGGCATAGGACATACAGGTCAGGGAGAGGCACTGTACGTGAAGGATATTATACAGTAGCACGGCATAAAAATGTTATGGGGGAAAAAGAAGCACAATGGAATCCTTGTAGATGAAAAGCATGAATGTTATTATTAACATAGCTGTGCCACCAACCTTCTGATTAGAGCAAT
The DNA here is from genome assembly GCF_963924245.1 of Chroicocephalus ridibundus. Classification (NCBI taxonomy): domain Eukaryota; kingdom Metazoa; phylum Chordata; class Aves; order Charadriiformes; family Laridae; genus Chroicocephalus; species Chroicocephalus ridibundus. The sequence goes on from NC_086290.1 coordinate 27,127,258, forward strand.
GCCAGAATCACTGGCTCAGGAAAAGCTTCATGAAATTAGAGAAGCTGGAAATTTAGGTCAGGTACAAATTCAAAGAGACTACAGCTAACCTCACCAGAATGAGTTAATGCTTCATTAAGATACAGAAATCTAATTTTTTGGACACGCAAGTGCTTGCTGCTTAAAAAAACCATATTGGAGTCAGTCTAAAATGGTGCACAGGACAACAGCTATTAATGGGAAAGGTCTTCTGCACTAGTCATCATCATATGGCTTAAAACTAGAAAAAGAGAGAAGGCTAAAGTCTAGTTTGTGGCTATTCAATTTCAAGAAAAGTTATGTTAAAAAAATTAGCAATTATAAAAAAGTAAAACCCAACTCCCCCTCTCTTCCCTCCAAAAACTCTGAAAGGGCTAGTTCAAAGGCCAAGAAGTCTACAGAAAGCCTGATAGCCATGACATATACTGTACTAGAAGCTTAGGTAATGTGTGTGACACAGACCAAAAAGAAAACAAAGCAGTCCAAACCGCCTCTGGACGGATGGCTCAATAGGATAGCAAAGGAAGCTTTCAAAGGCAGATCTGCATTAAAAAAACCAAAACACAACCCACCCACAAAAACACCCAAACAACAGAAAGCTTTCTGAAGCGAGGACAGAAAAATCCCATAAAATAAAGCAGCTCAAATATAAACATGAAATAAAAGAGTGCTAAAAAAGAATTTGAAGACTTGGCAAATGATGCCCAAACTGATCGTAAAACATTCTTTGAACACATCAAAAGCAGGATGCTATCTTGTGATTAGTGGGACCAGTTGATGACAAAGACATAAGAAGGATGATAATGCCATCGCAGATGCTCAGTGAACTATTCGTTTCCACCTTTACTGCTGAGGTTGCTCGTGAGAGCCTCATGCTTGACATACTTGTTGCAGCACATAGGTAAGAGGTTTGTTTTTTTTTTTTATTCTGTAATGAGGTTACAGAAGATTTAGAGAAGACCAATTAAAATCGTCAACGGGACAGAGCAACTATCTCATTGATGTAGTGTCTCCGACAGAGTCTAGGACCGTTCCGTTGAGAGGGGAACGTCAAAAAGGAGATATGATCATAGTTTACAATATCAGAAAAAAGTGGATAACTGAATGCAAGTAGGATCAAAAAGAATAAAATCCTGCAATACTAGAAAGAGTAATAGGGGACACTCTATGAAACTAATAGGAAACTGATTTAATTCAGATGAAAGTACTTTCCAGAGCGAGTACTAAACCTCTGGAACTTGCTGCCATGGGAGGCTGCTGAGGCAGCCAGTATCAACAGTTTCAAGTGGGAATGATGCAAATTCCTGAGAAATGGCTCCATGAACACTGAAAAGACTATTCAGGTATATGGTTTCTAACATCGCTAGCACACCAGCTGTGATGCTGAGAGAGTATGAGAACAGACCGTAGAAGTGGCGAAGTTTGCATGCTGTCCCTAAACAGTCTCTTCGACGCCTCTGCTGGAAACAGAAGCAGGCTAGACTGATCATTGGTCTTATGCAGTCAGGCATTTTTCAATTATCTTTTGCACAGCTTCTGCATCTCAGCTTGTATTATATTGCCTTTTTAATTTCTCACCTAAACAGCCCATCCCAGAACAGGCTGTGTCATTCTTATAATTTCCAGTAGATTGCCATTGCTCCTACAACTTGGGTACAGATATTCTTCTGCGGCTGATGTATGAGAAGTGTGAATGATTCGTGAGTGAATACCCCAAACCAAAAGTGATATACACCATTCCACAGCAGCAGTTATTGAGGAAAAAAACACCTTGGCATGTTGCAGATTTAATTCTCGATATCAAATACTTGTGTTTTTAACAAAATGTCCAGAAACTTAATTGTGAAACACGTTCTGAAAATTATATTACTATTGATTAAACCAGGACACTACAGAAGATAGTATCCTAGTGTGACCTATTCTAAGAGTAATAAAGTTGGGGAATATCGGATCACAGTTAAAAGGAGGAAATTTACACTTTCTGCAGAGTAATTTCTGCATCTTCTAATATACAGTGTTGCAAAGCATACAACAGCAGCAACAATTACTGAAAAGATGAACACTCCATCCCAAAAGAATTGTAAATTACAGCACATTAACATAAGTCACTTGAATATGGTCATTAGCACAAAAAATAATGCAACAATCAAGAGCACCCCCACTGTCCTTCACTAACAATCAGAGGAAACAAACAGATTCCTCAGCACACATGTACCCAACTCCCATCTGGAATATCCTGTATTTCCTTTCTCTTCAGAGTTTGACGAAAGGTGATAACAGATACCACAAATCATCAGCACAAGCTCACTTATTGGCTTGATGGAAATTCTGAGCAAAAAAGATGTTGACAACAGTATCCCAACCATCTCCTTTTCTGATTTGTTGGTGCACTACAACATACAATCATCAGAGAGAGAGTTTTACAACCATTGCAATAGTGTTTTCTATTTATAACTACTGGAATGTGAATTTATGGTCTGCGAAAGGCTTTAGGGTTCTGACTGACAGCCTGGGAGTCTTTTATTTCATAAACACAACATGATTTAATAAGCAAGAAATCAGGAAGCTGATTCTAAGAAATGAACCTATAGAAAGTATTTTTCAATCTGAAGACAACCGTGCTAATAAGTCTGAGGTTATCCTCCTCATGTTGTTACGCACAGATGCACATGTGTTGCTGTAAAGAAACGCAGCGAGTTGCAGGGTTTATACAAACTCCTAGAAGGGAGAAAACGTTAAAACAGCATGCTGGGGAGACAGCTGAATCAGAAACCCACCATAAGAAATAAATGACTTTTCAAAGCAAGCATAATACATGCTTGCTTTTACTAAGGACCATTTGTTAGGGACTAACACATCGTTTATTTTCAGTGCAGCTTTGGAAAAAAATTTGCAAGGGCCATTATGGTTAAATCCAAAGATTAAATTACTAGTTTGGAATTTTCAAAACATTCTGTGCTAGTTTAACCTTGCTCCCCTTAAAGTCAAGAACAGGTTTTTCCAATGATTTTAATGGGAAAGGAACCAAAGCAAGTAGAGGAATTCCGAAAGTTCTGCCATGGAGGTACTTCAGCTTCCCTCTTTACAGGAGTATTACTTATATTTTTATGAGGCTATCTGGACAATCTGGGCTGTAGGAGCTAGCTGAAGAAGAAGTTCTTATTAGCCCAATAGGTCTAGGAGTTCAACCAAACTTTTATTTTGTTGAATTAACTTCATACAATAATTTAGTGATGGGTCATATCTTTCTATGTGCAAAAGCTGTTGAAAGAATTACATTGTTCACCTTCAGAAGCTCTCAATGAACATTACAATAGCGCCAAAGTTTATACTTGCACAGGCTTTCCAAGTGCCTTACAAACATTACTAGTTTTAGCCTAAAACATCCCTGTCAAGTGGGCTATACCCATGATTGCCCCCTTGCCTATTTTTTTTTTTTTTTAAATACAGATGAGGGAGATAAAATATAGAGGCTGTAGCAAAGAAGAACCTACACAGCCAATGCAGTCACACCATATGGACATCTGTGTCTTCAGGCCATTCTTCTGCAGAGAAAGGGAGAAGATGGGGAATTGCTGGTAAGGAAAATATTGACCAGTGCAGTTCCTTGCTAGAAGACACCTTCCTGCCTGAAAACCCACATGTTCCAGGAGGCTCAAAGCTGCACAGTAAGCCAGCCAAGGAATCCTTAAAGTATTGAGTGGGGAGAGGAAAGCAATCAGTCCTTGAACATAGGAAGGGTCTGAAACAAGCTGGACACTCAGTGAAAAAAAAGGTGAGCAAGAAATAATAACAGGAGACAGGTCCCCTTTTACCAAGGCAGGCTGAGGTTCACCTAATTTCAGCTGTCTAACAGTTCCAAGAGTCCCATCTGAGCTGGCTGTCCATCCTGCCCTTAGCACTGATGGAGAGATCAAGGCACTGCTGGGGTGCCCCTAGCTCATCCCTCCATTTCAGGACACGTTCCAGGACAAAAAAAAAGCAGGCAGCTGAAGTTGATGACATGAAACCCACCTTGGGAGTGTCAGCTAATAATTATTTAAAGATGGGGCAAATTTTCAATGACTGATAGACTTTCTGCTAGTTCTACCCAGGACTACATGTGTTCCCAGACAGCAGAGTTGTGTAACCTTTATCTGCATTGCACTAACACCCAGTCTTGGCTACGAGTATAATTTCTGGTTTTGTCCCACCTGCACAGAACCTAGTGTAGCGGACACCTAACTAGTGTCCCAGCCTGTGATCTGGGCTCACATATACCACTGCAGTTGATAAAGTAATGCTACGTTTTATAAACTGCATACAGATCCAGGGTTAGAGATTACTAAAGGACATTACAAGGCTGCATTATTACAATTATATTTAGTTTCTTAAATGAATGGCTGAAAAAGTTCAGTACTTTTCAGTACAAGATGTAACTTGTCCTTGAATTTGCACAGGCCATCTCCACTTCCTGTCTTCAAATTTCTTCTTGCATATGTCCTTAGAATATGAATGTCCACCACTATTCATAATCAATTGAACATACTGTAGCTTTCTCACCTTTAACTTTATACCTTTAGTGGCAGAAGTCAGTAACTGTGATGACACAACTTTAAAAGTGTTATACTTATTTTCCCAGAGGACACTGCTGCAATTTGCAACGTAAAAACAACTTTGAACATCTTCCAAAATAGCAAACAAAAAGTACATCTGTCAGCAGTGGGAACAGATATTACATTTACTTCTTAGGCACAGCTTCTTTTTCATATTATGGAGATGGAAGGGCTTGTTTTCTCAGCAGCAATTTAGAAATGTCATCTAGAAGTTTCAGAAAGATAACCCCTAAAGGTACTACATCCCACACCTTAAAAAGAAATCTGTTTTAAAAATCATCCCTGACCTACACTTCTCCCTCTGGGCACACTACACACCAGGCTAACATCTGCACATCTGTTCTTCATACCTGAGTGTCTCTCAAATGGAGAAATACACAAAATAAACTACTGTCTAAATCAACAAGATATTGTATTACACTTTGTGGTTCCCATTATCTTAAAGCAATCAGAAACTCTTGGAAATGAAACCCTATCATTAATCATATGCATTTAACTTTACGTAAAATTACAATTAAGAACCACCTATATGCAATTCATTGGTACCAAAATCTGGAAATTTGTTCAGACTGTGATTTGTGCAAGACTGGCCTGAAAAATGCGCAAGTAAGTAATATTCAAAATGGCTGCTACTGTATGATAGTAGCACCATTTTCTTTCCAGCTAGTTCAAGCAACCTATTCTGCTGCCCAGTCTATCTCTAAACTTCTCTTTGTCCCACAAAGTTCCCTTATCTTCTGTCTCGATGTCTGGATGCCCAGCTCTCCTTCTAACTCAATATCTTGAAATTATATGTCAGTCATATGCTGTGCATGGCTGTACGCCGTTACTACTTCTTTTTCCTTTTTTTTTTTTTTTTTCCTTTTCACCCGTGATAATATGCTATATCTCTAACAAGGTCACAAAAGCTTCTGCAAAAACAGTCTAATGATATTCGTTAGGATATAAGATTTCACACAAGCATAACTGACAGGGTCAATATGCAACGCAGATGTTCTTCCAGCTGTTGCTAGATGTGATCACCACCAAGATATGAAAGAAAGAAGTAGAGGGAGAAGAATTCTAAAAAACAACCCACAATAAATAATATTCCATAAAGGAACTAAATGCATTGTAAGCACTGGAGTCTTCCATGCTGAACTTATTCACATTTAGAGGTGGGTCATCGTTCCTACCTCTCAATGATGTCAATATATTCTTCTCTGGCTACACAGACATCACTTTAGATTGGGAGAGCCAATGGTCTTTTGTGGCCTTTCAAAACCCTATCTGGAAGCAGAGGTTTGATGAAATTCTGGTGCCAGCTCGCTTGTGAAAGAGCCGGAATACAAATATTTTGTCTAAGACAATACCATAAAATCCAGAAGAGTTTCACAGTATAATCCAGCATCTCCTTCAAACTCCTTACAGAACATAGACTAAAACATCCAAAGGCACCCAAGCGCTGCCTGCATATCCCTGCTCTGCCTGCAAACCAACTGTTTTGTACCTACTGATACTAGTACATGGACAGCATAAGTAAGGCGGGCTACTTGGGTCTGTCCTAAAAGGAATAAATAACAATAAGAAAAGGAACTCTTAGGACCTATTGTGATAATATTGTGACAGAAAGAGCCCCCACCACAACCTATACTTTAATTATTCACACAGTATCTGTGGAAAACTGGTACTGAAATATTTCAGTTTGAAGACCTGATTTCAAAGCAAACACTTCAGTATTTTGCTGAATTGGATCCTCAGCAAGATAAATGCTAATGTTTAGCTATCACCAGGAACAGAAGGTTTTTTGGAATCTTTCTCATTCCAGTTCCCCAAACTTTGCAGTTACAATATACAACCACGCCAACCCTGTGCCAAAGGAATTTACATTAGATAGCAATGGAACAGATACATGTCTAAATTCAAACTAGAGATACTTCTCCTGAAAAATACATGAAACACACCCAGAGCTAATACTGCCTTTCTCACTCACGCTAATTGGGACCTTCTTCAGTGACTGCAAATGCACAGGAGCTCAAGCTCACCACGTAACTCTGCTTTTGCAGCTCAGTTCCTATCATTTCCTGGGATTGTCCACCATAAAACAATTACATGAAGTATTTCTGTTTGACATTGTCTAGTTCTAGAAGCGGTTCATATAAAACCCAACTCTTAACATATTACCTTCTAAGATTATTTTTTTTAGTACTCATTACAACAAAGTCACTATGACTTGTTCACACAGATTGAAGTACAGTGGTTTTTTTTGGCATGACATTCTTTCCACCGACAAATCAAATAAGATGTTATTATTGCTCTGCACGTGTTCAGTGTGCTCCTAGGCACAGGAGAAGACAAGCCCTCCAGACACCCCTGAACACTTCCTAGAACGGCATGAATACTGCTACATTTCCCTTTAGTTGGAATATTGGTCCAAACCACCTATCGCCTGGACACAGATGAACAGTGGAATGACTCAAAATACCAACACGACAGCTAACAAAAGGGAGAGGAAGCGTCCTCTCCAGTTAGGCCAAACATATAAATTCACCAGTCAACACTACATTAAGTATCTCCAAAAAAAAAAAAAAAAAAAAATCACTTGAACTTCGCCTTCCTTTCAACAGGCTTAATGATGCTGTTTACAGTATTTTAGCATGTTACCAGGTTTTAATACAATAAATGTGCTCAGCTACTGTTGTAGTACTCAGTGCTTAACCCTATGACACCCCTGGCCCATCACACGTGACTGCTGCCAACAGAACACACGCTCAGGGAGTTTAAATCTCAGCAGCGAACACGCCTGAACGTTTCCTCTCTCAGTACTGCAAATGCTTGCAATAAATTACTTACAAAATATAGGCCTGATTCACCACTGTGTTACACCATTTGTACACAGCTGACTTCAACAGAGTTACACTAGTGTAAAAGAGAAGTAGGGGAGGGGTGAAGCAAGCCTTGTGTGCAGATAATTAACCATCTTTTTCATTGAACCATAATATACTTTCCCCATAAACTGGCAACAGAACCAATCAGTGTACACGTTTCATTTCAAATACAAAGTAATTTTAGGAGCTAGCATTATTGTACCATTTGAAATATTCTCTGTTCTCATCAAATGATTCCCCCTGTAATTGATGTCATAAAGAATATCTGTGTTAAGCTGTCTTCATTTCCACAGTTTTCAATCCTTATGATGATCAATTATTTATATACAGACTAGATGAAAGGCAAGATTGTAATGACTCCAAGAGATTTAAGAGTGATATAATAAATCTTGAAAGCAGAACTCAAGTGGGTGATGGTAACAAAAGCCAGTACTGGACGATCATATTTTACTATTTTTAGAAGTTCCCCTTCACCCTTCCAAAAAAAAAAAAAAAAAAAAAAAAAAATCACCAAAGCAGCACCTCCTCCTGCAATCCTTCTCCTTTTATGCTACCGGTAGACCTCCTGCTTCCCTCTGAGATCCCTGCCACCCTCACCCCTTCCAGCTTATTCTTCCTTAAAAAGGAAAAGTGCATGTTTGCCACCATCCATGTTAGACAAATCATTTTGGCTGCCAGCATGACCTCACTGAATGGCAGGGGAAATTCCTTGATATATTTTTTTTATGAAGTCCTTCTGGTACAAAGTACATTAACACACCTTTATCACACCAAGAATTACTCAGGGCTTCAAAGTTTACATTTGCATCCAAACTTTCCAAAGACATCTGTTTGGCTTTGGTTCAAGGCCACAATAAACATAAGCATTATCACCAGTCAGTATCCTTGTCATACGTAACTTAAAAAGGACACACACTTCTTCATATGACTCTCATCAGACTTGAAAAAGAAGTCTGGCAAAAATACCAATGACTTAGATAAATCAAAGATTCAAACCCATGCTTCCACCTGACTCCTTTTTTCCACAATTCTCTAGAGATCCAACAGCTATGGGTCACCAGTCTATTTTCTGCGATCACACTGAGCCATCAGATATGTCTAAATGTGTGGGTTCTGGCCTGCTTCCAAGCGCAGCTTCCAGCCACATTTAGGGACATACATCCCTATTAATTGTTCAAATAAACAAACCTACACCAAAGGATATCCCTTGGATTTCTCTCAAAATACAATAAAGACATCATCCTAGTCTTATGTGTCTTCTTCACGCTTGCAGTAATTCTTTGTAGTAATGTGGACACATGCATTAGGTATTAAAAGATATATTTATAAATGTATGTTATGCAACACTGACCAATAATTTGAGCAATCAATTTTGGACAACGGTAAAGAACTTAATTTTCAAATTTGCTCTTCATTGCCTGAACCCCAAGCTCGGTTGAAAGGTCTTCAGTTGGGACAACAAAAACAAAGGATCACCAAATTATTAATAATTTTTCAGAGTTAAGGCCAAAATCTGTGGTTAAATATGGGGCAAATTCCAAAGCCTTTAAGTAATACAAGAATTCTCACTAGCATTTTGTTTCAACATGCACTTCAGAATTTTATTACCTATATTAAGAAGATGTACAGTAGGTACACTTTGCAACATGATCTTACATTTTTAGAGTGTACTAAAAAAAGTGTTTCCTACAGTCATAGACAAATAACTTGATTAAAAGATTACATATTCTAGGACCAAGTTTTGCAGTAAAAAAAAATGGCGGTTTTCCTCAATTAAGACTCACAAAATATGGTCCTAATTGATTTGTATAACAATAAACGTGGCCATGGTTACAATTAGTGCCCAAGTCTTTTGCCAGTTTATTTCTCTTTCTCCCCTTTGGGATTTCTCCTTTTCATAATACACTTGCAAGAAACAATAACTCTTGAAAATGTCTGCAAGGAGTTAATTCTAAACGATAAAGCAGCTAAGTCCAGAAAGCAGCTAAGATTGAGCTTATGTCAACAGGTAGAATTTACAGTCCCACAAAAAGAAATGTTTAACAGTTAACTATTTAGCTGCAATAAATTAGACTTTCACTGTGTTCTTCTTATCACTGTGATCTATAGATGAAAACCAGTATATAGTAGCTAATTATTAATTTTATTTATTACCACAGGCAGGATTTTCTAGTAGTATTCTGTTCCTTAATGTGAAACTAGGGATCAGAACTTTATGATGACCTGAAGCTGATTTCTTAACAGTTTCGATTTCCTGCTCTTCATAGTCACCATAAATCTTGTTTTCCTCCTCAAAACTTCAGATGTTTCTAACTTCTTATCTATCAGCCTCTAAAGTGCTTCCAGACTCCCACAAATGTTTTAGCAGACTCCGCAGGCTTGCCTGCCACTCTGCTAAGTGTCAGGCCATATATCTTTTTTGGGGGAGTTCCCCACTGAAGAAGCCATACCATACGAAAAACATGTAAGTAGGGAGGACCCAGAGGCATCCCAGTCTCGGTTGTATTTAAAGTCTGAACCCATGCTGTCATCCTAACTTGCCTGGCATACAAACTGATCGGACAAGCCTGTGCTTAAGTTCACCAGACTAAAGCAAGAGCCAAGCTTCAGCAATTCTCCTCCGTGCCTGCATCCTAAGGTCAGGCAAGGCTATGGCCCACGTCCTCCAGCAACAATTCTATAATGCTTTGCAAAGCATTATATGAGTGATCTCAGCATGGACACGTGAAACCCAGATCATGGACCACATCGTGCTTATCCAAAAATGTGCTAGCAGAGATGTCATCACATAGGCATTGGTAAGTTTCCAGCCTTAAAACTGGTTGTCTTAAAAAAGGAGGAGGGCGGGGACTGAGAAAGGAGGGCATGGACATCGGAGAGAGGGATGGTGAGGAAAGAAAAGGAATTTGCAAATACACGCTTCATCAGAGCTTAAGCATTTGAGAACTGGAAATAATTTTGCATTTGCCCTATCTATGCTCTTTACAAATCACAGCCACCAGAACAGGTCAATAGAACAGACACTTTTCTGTTCAATCTGACTTTGACACTTGGTTGAATCCCTTGAAATTGTTCTCAAGCAGCAAAACCAGGACTTTTTCCCAGCTCCACTATGAGCTGTCAGTAAATGTCATGCTTCTAGGGAAAGCACGAGGCAAAGTCAGAAGGAAAGGATAGGGGATTTACAATGCTTACATAGCCGTTACAGCTGCTTCTGCAGTAAGAAATACTAACAGCAGTTCAGCTCAGTAAAGCCATTCTTTTGCCCAAAAGTAATCTTTAAAAAAAAAGTGATGTAATAAAGGATATCCTGGTACTGAAAAACAAGCAGCATAACATGGAAGGACAGCGTGGTATGGAATAAGAGATTTTGTATGACACACTGGCTCCGCATGTGAAAAATTGTCTAAAATGCCATTCATTACTTCGGTCTGCAGTTCTTAAAGAATACAAAGTGAATATGCAAAAGGCTTCTCTCCTTCGACAGCATTATCCTTTCAAGTGGCAGTATGTCTGATTAATGTCTAGCAACCTAAGGTGTAAGGCGTCAGGTTTGTGTTGCATGAAACATGAAATGACACAGGACTCATTGTCATGTTTCCTGATGGTGCTTTTATGTTGTTTTTTAAGCTGTTTTGCTTCTGCTGTTTGCATGGGCTCAAGCGAATAGTTTCGTATTTGGGTCATGTGGCTTTGGTCACACGTGGCAGAGTTTATAGTATTTTATACATTCTTCTATAAATAGGTGCTGAGAATATCCTGCCTCATCTCTGCATTTGACTCCTAGATGCAGCATTCACAGATGAAACTCCCTTGTGTGAAGCAGAGCTGAATGTTTACAGATGTGTTTGACAGAGCTAGCTTTTTTTTTTTTTTTTTTTTTTGTTACAAACTCTTTCCAAATCATGTTTCTCTTACTAAAATGAGGGAGAGTTCATAAAATGGGAATCCATGTTTGATGGGAAACATGCTGCTAAGAAATACCATCATGTTGTGAAACATCGGAAAAAAATGTGAGGAACAGTTGTATGATGTCATTGGAGACCATTTTTCTCTAATTTGGTAGAGGTCAATGCATCAGCTGCAAGCCTGTTTATTTAGCTTTCCCCACATCTAGGGCACCCTGTCTCAGTTGGATGCTGCACTAGGTGCAAGAATAACCGATTATATTCCCCAAGGAAAACTGGATGCTCTTGTATGGGCTTTTAAAAAAGCCTATTTTTAAGTGACCATTCTGTTCTACCTTCTGCACTGCCTGCAGTTGCCAGGGCTTCCTTCTCTCCTCTCTGCCCCATTTGCACCCCCAGGCAATGGCAGTCTGCTGGGAAGCAGCGGAATGAAACAGCGTTCTCGGGATTCCTTCTCTCCCCGCACACCCTAACGTGGCTCTTCGCTGCTGATGTAATGGGTTGCACTGACAGTTATAAAATTACCCTTCTGACTCTGATTATTTTTCCAGACAGATGCCGCTAGGTTGCTTTGTTATATTTGGATGCGTTCTTATTATTCACTAATTCACATTTCTCAAGTGCAGGGCCTGCCTAGGATCAGCAAAGGGCAGACAACTCTGCATCTGCCCTCAAGCACCCGCCTCCATTGCTGGTGATTCTCACTGCGTGCTGCTCCCTCCTTCCCCCTCTCCTAACTCTTCTGTGCCTCAACATTTTTGTCTACTTTGCCAAGTCCCTCAAACATCTGCTTCCTCCACCCCTGCTCTCATGCTCAAGAATGTCTTTGGCAAAACCCTGTGACCAGAATGACTTTCCCCACCACAAACCTATTCTTCCCTGGTTTGGTCTCGTCCCAGCAGAACACCTCTCCCAGCACAAAGAAGTCTCTGGACTTCAATCCCCATGACCTCAATTCAGATCTTTGCCTTTCTCTGCTTCCCTTTTCACTGCACAAGACTGTGACAATCTCTCAAAAGAAGCCTGACGGTGAGTGACTCGGTCTTCCCCTTATCAGTTTACCCTTGCCTTCAGTGATTACCCCCAAATCTCTTCCATATACTCTCTGCTGGAGGTGCCCAAGTTTCTCATCTGTTTTCCTCCAGCCAGCCCATGACCACCTCCTGAACTTCCCCCTTGGGCTCACATGGCACTCGTTTTTACTCTTAAAATGGAAATATAGAACAATCTCTTCCTCCTATAACACACAAACAAAAAACCAACAACACAGAAACACAACAACTGACTTTCATCTCTAATCTCATTCTGTATTGTCAGTACCATTACACAGACCTGGGTTCTTTTTTTTTTGGCTTTCCTCCTCACATTTCAATAAAGATGCTGTCATTAGAGTCAAGCGATCGTTTCCTAGACAAATCTTACAGCCACTTATTCCATTTTCATTCCCTCTACATACCATTATTTTCCACGCTCTCAGTGCGTATGCTCAAATAAGTATTTACCTCCTCACACCCCTAATTTCATTGACAACATCATATCCCAAATGCCTTATTTCTTCAATTAATCTTTTAGAAGGACTCTCCCACTCTTTCCTCCAGTTTTCTGTGGGACTTCTGCTCTGTGCCACATCTAAATTCTGTTATCCTTTAATATATTTCAGCCTCCTTTCAAGACTAAAGACTTGTCTGTTGACTCCCCATGTTCATAGCAGGAATCTTAACTGGCATCACTGAAGTGTAATGGATGTGTGGCCACCAGCTGAAGCCCAGCATAATTTTAGTTATGCTCTTCCTTCTTCCTATATTTTAAGCACTTCCCACCATGTCTTGATCTCAATCACAGTGAACTACCCCACTTGATTACTAGCCTCTTTGTGTCACAAATTTGAGAAGATTCTCTTTGCCTCGACCTCTCTAGTCTTCGCATTCAGAGCAGGTCTTGTTTTCACAGCTGAAACTCCCCACAGCTCTCATCCTTTTGCAGCTTGGCTGAAAACCTTTCTTTCTTCATATAACTGAAGTAGCTCCACCTCACTCTAAATCAGAGGGAGTTACAAACATCCTTTTTCTAGCTTCGGCTCTGGGGCTTCTCTCTAAGCATCTCTTGAATTGCTACTCCTTCCTTACTACATTTTCTTTTCAGTTTCTCTGATAGAACAGATACAGTGATAGTACTCATTTGACTTCTGAGAGGCTTAGAAAAATTGAGATTAAAACAGCCATGAGGAGAAGAAAAAAAAAAAAAAACAAAACAAAACAACCCCAAAAAAGCCCCACCAACAAACCAAAAATTACTCACCTCCCTCCTTTATCCCTAAATTGAGCACAGCTCGTGCAACAGGCAGGAAGGGGTAAAATAGCTTGGGAGACCACTGCAGCTGGTCTCATCAGACAACCGCACCCAGCTGTTTTATATATGGGACAGGAAGGGGAAATTAGAAGCCAGAGTAGGAGGATAATTCCCTGTTCAGAAGCTTAATGTGAAAAGACTGTTGTATTAAAGGCCATATTTATTTGTACTACACAAAGATTTGAACAAATAGGAAGTATTGCCACTGTTGCAGGGAAAAAAGGGGAAAGCGTTTTTATTTGTTTTTTCTGTGTCTTGTGTCTTTTTTTTCTTTATTCTCTTTACTATGACACTTTTGCTTTGAATATGTTTTACCAGAATACCAAAATTTGAAATTGGTTTTCTTGGATTTACCTTTCCAATTTTTTTGCCCAGTTCTTACATGTTTTCCTTTAAACAGTAATTTGTCACAAACTACAAATTACAAAAATTAGTATCTTCTCTAATTCCTATGAAGGTTTTAGTCTTGACTCCACGCCAATTTAAATAATCTTTCCAATTTAAACTTTACCCACAGCATCACATAGCATGCTTGGTCTCCAAAATTCTTGCATTAAATTTCTACAGCCTATCAAACAGCTAGTTTGGACTATCAAAATGTCACTGGAGCAACCAGTGATTTCCCTCTTTCAGTTTGTGAAGCATTTTGGGAAAATATTGTTACTAGATTGAACTTTTTAGCTCAGTTGATATAAGAAGAAGCAACAAGAAGGAAATACCTGTTCTCCCCATGCTCTTACTCTATAAATAATATATCAATTTATCTGTTATACTGCTAACTTCTTTCTTCTAATACCTAAGTAAATTCATTAGTTTATAGCAAGAAGCCCTGCTCATAAGGAATGAGAGGAATACTGAGTCTCCTGTCTTTCTACAGTTTTTGATTACATCATTTTTTCATTAGGCATGGTTTGTATTACAAGCAATACACAGCTTAGAATTGCCAATCTTGTCATAATTTGCAGCAGAACTGCTAGAAGATGAAGCAAATTCATTTCTAAACCTCATTACATTCCATAACTTCATTCTTATTCTTCCTTTCATTAATAAAAAGACACAGTCCGTGCTACATTTCCTATGAACCAGTGAAGACTAATGCAATCATACTTTACACACTTGAAATGAGAACTAAGTCGAAAATGAATATGGAAATAAATACAATGTATTTAGAAATTTACCATCACTGCACTAAAAAACTACAGCAACATGGTAAAAAAGGCCCATAATGGATGCAGATCTATTTCATGGACTCATAGTTTCCCTTTTTACCACAGAATATAACTTTTTTAAATGTTTGAAAAGTTTTGTTTCTTACGTTTAGTTTCTAAATTCTTACAAAATGTGTCTACTGCATAATGGGAAAGTTTTAATGCCAAGTTCATTTGGCATATGTGAGAGACAGACATCAGTATTTTTACCTGGTTCTCATAATCGTTGCCTGTTCAGTGGGTGTAAATTGCTACATATTTTTATTTGAATTCTGTCATCGTTAAAGCTCAAAGTGTGAGAAAAATTTTTATTGCTGTTGATACCCCTCAGTTTTTTTGATAGTGGATATTGTTAGAATGTCTTCTGTTGCACAACATTCAGGGAATTGGAGTTCTTCAGTTGCGTGTGCCATCTGTAATGATGATGCTTCTTTCAAGTTTGGGAATAACAGAAGTGGCTCTCCGTGATCTAGCTGTCTAGAGAAGTCACTTGCTTCAAACACTTCACTGTGGTTCCACACCAGCTGAGTTTTGATGGCACTCCACCTTCTACAGGAGGATGCAGGCATATGGTAGATCCCCATATTTAATCTCAAGCTTCTCAAAGTAAAATGAGCCTTGTGCTTGGAATACAAGTACTTTCCTGTCAGTGCTATGTATTGTTATTGACTGCTATACCAATGCTATTTTCTACTATGTTTTTTTTTAAACTTTTGACAACATCACTGCAATGCCAATGAAATGCATTACTTCCAAGTGTTCAGCATCCCTGGAGTATAAATGTAGTATGTGAGCTGCAAATGAGGTTTTCTTCACGCACATAGGACCGGCTTCTATGAGTTACCCTGCTGAAATCCCTTGAATGACTTGCTTTTTTAAGAAGCCTGGGGGCTTACATACATAGTAGAATCTTATATGAAGTATTCTTCAGATTATTTATCTTTGATGAACACATTGAATATGGGAGAAGGGAGCAAAATGTTTACAATCACTTTAGCCTTGGCTGCTAATTATGATATTAAAATAGGTATTTGCATTCATTTGTATGTACTTAAATATGAAAACTTAAAACCTGAACCAATATTCTTAAATACGTCTTTAAGGACCACCTAGTGGACACAATTTATATGGCAGTTTTATGTAAAACTACCTCTGCAGCATTACACAATGCTCTCCTTTGGAAAAAAAAAGTATGAATCTATATAGGGGTGTAAAGGAGAGGGGAAGAAATACAGTCAGTTACAGCTTTGTTGGAACTTCCAATAATTATCTTTTGTTAAACGTCAGTGTAGAAAGAAAATTTACTTGTCCAAATAGACATATTAAAAAACATTAGTTCGTTGACTTTATTATGTTGCTTTTTTTTTTACGAGGAAAAAGACTAGAACAGATAGGCTATTTAATGAAAAATTTAATCTGTTTTTCTGCTAGATATATGTGTAATATTCAGTAAAATACCTGCTTAGTTCTAACAGAACCTGCATTCCATGCAACCACATGTTGTATCTTCCGTCTCCAAACTGAATGTAAATTGTAAAGTGGAAGCAAACAGCATTTATATTAAAAACTAATGATGTAAAAAATGTCTTCAGTAATAATAATCTAAAATGTGAGTAACCTCAGACATGCTGCCTTCCTCCATTATGGAAATTTAAAAAGATATTTTCTCAATTCAACTGTATTCCACATAGTTAGCAATCCATATTCACCCTATTACATAAAGCATACCTTGTCATATGCAATGTGGAGCTATTGGCTACGTTAGAAAGAATAAAGATTTATTTGTTTGTCTTTATAACAGGATTTCCTCAATTTATCTTCATTCAGATTTGTTAAATATTCATTTATTCATTGCAGAATCTTGCGTATTTCCTTATTCTGCACTCAGACTAAGTGTTAATAAGGGACCTTAACTATAAACCGTATTTTTCAGTCATTCATTTGGTTGTTTCTAAATATATCAGGAAGCACTTGAATACACACTAACACCAGGAAGCACAGCTTGATGGAAGTATTTTTTCCTCTTGTCCTTTGTATCACTGGCACAAACCAGCATATTTTGTAAAATGATACAAAAGGGTTTGATGTTTTGTGATACTTACTCTACTGTCTTACAGATTCTGGAAATAAGACCATTACTATGCAGCTGGAATGTAAATGAATTTTGACATAGCATTCTCCATAGCATTAAATGGTTATTTCTCATTATTCCTTATAAATCAAACCCTTCCTATCCCAGGGACACCCTCTATACCCTTTATATGGTCCAGGGCCAACCAGCTCAGGGAAACTGTTTGTGCTCAAAAGCAATATGGCGTCATGGAAATTCATATGGACCAAACTATTTCTGTGGAACATTCTACTGTTGGAGAAGCAGAAGACAGAAAAAAAAAAAGTGTCCATCATGTCTGAAGCTGGAGTCCTTGTGTGAGTGGAAAACACATGCTTTGGCAGCTACCTCTTTGTAGAAACTGAAGTGGGACAGTTCCAGCCAGCAGCAATTTAGAATTTGAACATGTTTGCTAATGAAAGGAAAAGCTTTCCAAAAATTAATGTGAATGGGGATAGGGTCAGAACTGAGCCACAAACACACATCTCATCAGGTTTTAGACAGGTCAATGATTCATATTAAAATCCTAGTACTCCTCTGCTGTCTTAGATATGGCCACAGTTTTCTACGGAGATCTGTCTCTCTTGACCTGAATGCTGTTTTCATGTTGGGGCTATGCCACATAACCAGAATTAATCAGAGTTACAGATTAATCTGAAACCCCAGTAATGGGAGTAAGGGAGGGAATGCCCCAGCCTATTTGAGCCCTACCCTACAATGGACCAGTAGGTTGTCTGGGACCTCTTGTCACCTGCCACTTGTGAACCTCTCCACGAGTTCAGCATCTCCCCTTTGCTCGTGTGGACTTGGCTCAATGAACATTCAGGTAGGTGGCTCTGAGGATAAGGGAGGCTGGGCAGCTGCATTCCTACAGGCTGGATTTTACCTGTGGTATTAGAAAAGGAAATGTCATACTCTAAATTTTGGAAAAAATCTTTTCTTCAAAACACTACAGAGAATGCATTCCCACTCACTTGAAACACAGAGCTAGCAGATGAGAACCAGAAATGAAAACAATTATAAATAGCCCAGAATAGCTGCACTGAACACAAACCGGATAATGTGGAAAAACAAGCAAGCAACATAGCTCGTTTGAAGTCTACTTGATACTGAAAGGGTTTCTGTATGAATGAAATGCAATTGCTCCAGGAATATGGGGGAGGCCAAGATCTTTGTCATCCTTAAATAATACATATGAAATTATTGGGAAGGGATTGGAATGTTAGGTATAAAGTGGCTTAAAAAATTTCCCTGGTGTCCAGAGACTGAGTTATTCTGAAGCCTTAGATAAGTCTGGTAAGTTACTGTAGTCACGCAGAGGACTGTCTAAATTGCACAATTCCCCCCTCAGTCATTCTAGGGGCCAAGACACTGCTTGGACTCCACAGCACCTCCATCTAGAACCCCTGCTCCTCAGCACACACACCGTGCACTGGAGTTTGGAAGATGTCTACAAAGCCTATTCCACATTCTTTACATCAAAGGAATCCTTTCGCTGCAGAACTGGGACTTTTATGACTCCTTTCTGCTACATTAAAGGGACTGGATTGAGGATCTTCACCATTTGTGCAAAAGACTTCCTTCTTCTGTGCTTACTTGGGGTTAAATAAACAACTTATTTTTATATGGCCCTCAAAACCAGCTTGAAAGCACCAGAAAATCAGCTGCAGCAAGCTGTGTTCTGCTATCAGCAGCAAAACCGAGGAAGACTTCAACATCTGTGATTTTATTTAGAACTGCTGTGCCTAGGACAATTGCTACGACTGCTGGTTGATAGGCAAAGAAATCTCACTTGCCTGTTCAAATTCAGTTCAGCAATCTGAAAGGATTGGCATGATCATCTGATCGTCACACACATAAAAACTCTAAGAGGGATTTTCTTACATGAAGACTGCTGTCACCAGTATATCTTACATGCTGGGTTGGCAGAAGATAGCATCTCTGCAACAGTTGTTTTGTGTTTTTATTCTGGATGGACATGCCTTGGGTGAATATTCACATTGCTGCTGTTTATGTTTTATTTATTCTATGGATAAATTCACAAATAAGGTTGGAATTAACACTTGTAAGAAAAAGAACAACTCCCTGATGAACTCCAATCTAATCTGTCAGGTAGAGAAACAGTTACACATTCTTGGGGGTAGGGATTGGCTTCAATATGTCCAATTTTGCAGTAGTTGCAAGATGCTCTTTTGTTTTTGTGCCTTTATTAACGTCAGTCCATGACACGAACTGCACACAGCAGGTTTTGGGACCCTGACACCATTCCTATAGCAGGGTTTAGAATATCCATAAAACAGGTGATTGCTCACTCCTAAAAACAAGGAAATGGGTAAAGCTGTTAAATGTGGTGGATTAGCCAAAACATAAAAATGAAAGAAAAACTTCTATTGATGAATTCCTCCCGGTACTCGTTTTATGTTTTCCCTGAGACCTGTTATAGGTATCTGCACTTTCTGATTTGTGTTAAGCAGCATTCAGTCTAGCTGCCAACAGCTTTAACTGAAGGTTAGCAGGCTGGTGGCCACCAACACCAGCTTAACAGGTTGGTTTTTTTGTTTTATAAAGACATTTTCAACTTGCGGGTATTCTAGCTAAATTCTAGCTGGAACTGGCAAATTTCATACTTTTAACAAGCATGAGAAGTGCATGGGTAAAACCATGAGGGATGATTTAGGCCTGTCTAGAAATGTCTGTCATTACACACTTGTCTGCGATTTGCTGCCAGAGTAAACCACTACTGAGTGTGTGCCTCTGTGTGTGTATGAGGAGGAAAAAACAAACAAAACACAACTGGCTCCCAATCTGTCCCTGCTGTTACTGTAAGATGTCTTCTCATAGACTGCCAACGCTTCTTGCATCAGTGCTCCTGGTATTGATGAATGTAGATTTGTCATTTGAACTGCAAAATTTTAAAGCTGAATTTACACAGCAGTTTGCTGTGACGAGAAGAGTTCCAAAGGAGATTCGCAGTGCTCTTCAAACCTCTCATTTTAATAAATGATGCAAGAGATGCAAGACACCTCTCCCTGTAAACTCAGGTGAAGGGCCATAGTCAGCTGCTTTGGAAAGTTCACCGACTTAAAAGGAAAGGAGATGGGCAGAAGAAGAATGTGTTCTTGTTTATATTGTAACAAACTGCCACTAGTTCCTTCTACACCTTGTTAAGGCATCATAGACCAGAAGCCCTGTGGTGTCTGGCTGGTGACAGCTATGGCTGTGTAAAGACCTTCCAGGGCATGAATGAGAGGCTGCATTCTTGCTCCCCTCCACCTCAGTTTTCGAAGGAGGAAGGGCATAAATCCAAGAACCTCTCCCTTTTCTACTCTCTAATGGTGGCAGCGTCCCCAGAGAGAAAATCCCACACAGCAAAGGTGAGAGCCTGCCTCTAAAATGCTTCTTGAGCTGAACTATGCAGTTTTGCTGTAGCTGTTCTGTGATTTTGAACAATTCAGGAAGAGACACCATCTAGTTCTTGAACTCAACCCTCATTCAGGTTGAGTAGTTTTCCTGTAACGGGCAAAAAATTTGATTCTGTACTGGTTTGCATTGAATCTACCTTTTTAAATCAGCAGCTTATGTCCGTAGAGTAGAAATAGGCCCTTTACTTGCCTAAGGCATTGACAATCTTTCACCTTCGCACATAGTTGTCATGACAAATAATTTCTACTACAAGTTTCTCATCTCCTAATTTCCATTTTTCACCTTTTTTTATGAAGTGTTTAGAATACCCCTGCACACACAAGCGGTTGCAAGCGGCAGTGCCGCAGGCATCCATCTAAACATGGCCTGTTGCTCAACAGCGGCCCTAGCCAGGAAGGCCCCTTTCACGATAATCCTGGAATATTCCTTAAGAGGGAATACCAAGCGTGACACACAGCACCGTGATGAACCTGCCACACGTTGCTGCAGGTACTGTCCTCATCCTCCTTTCAGCAGAGGGTCACTGGCAGGAGAATGTCATCCTGTCACACAGGGCTGCTCTGGGGATGGGAAACCATCTTCCACTCGGGAGCAGACAATGCCATCAAACACGTTCAGCAACGGCATGGCCTAAACCCATCTCCAAGGACCAAATTCAGGGATAAAGTGGAGGAAGGTATAAGTTACGTGATGAAAAATGGCTCTCAATGGGACCTTCCCACAAAGGGACTGGGAAAGGGTGTTAAATTTTCAGATTGGACTCCCCTCTGACTCCAAGAAAGAGATAAAAACCAAGAGCACCTGCTGGGCATTTACACCGTACACCAGCTCCTCATGCTCTCCTGCTTCTGAGCGTGAGGCAGCCCGGCATGCTCTGCTGTTTCTACACCAGTGAAATTCGTCTTCATCTGTGATTTCTAGGACAAGCCCTTGTTCAGCATTCTTATCACTTTTCTGTCCCTGATTTCATTTTCTCTTTGCCCCCAAATTCAATTTTCCGGCAAATTATCCCAGCTGCTCGCAAAGCCTCCCCCAAGCGCAGGCTGCCTTCCTTTGTGCCACACGCTGTTCCTCACATCTGCCCAGCCACTGCCGCGGCCGCCCGCCTTCCTCCCCGACGAGGGGAAAACACGGCGGCCGCCGGGAAGGAGCCGCTAACACCGGGCCTTCCAGCAACCGACAGAACGCGACCAGCGGGGCGACAGCACCGGCAGCCTCTCCCGCCCTCCGGAGGGTGAGAGCTCCGCTCGGCACCGCCCCCGCCTCCTCCTCACACGACGGGAGGCGACGAGACAAGATGGCGGCGGGCGCTCACAGTAACGCCTCGCCCTTTGTATTGTTGATGCCCCCCCCCAAACCCCCCGCCCGCCAACAGCGCGCGCCGCCGCCCGGCAACAGCGACACCCAGCGGCGCCTCCGCGCGCCACCGCGCGTGTGGCTCCCCCCCACGCCGCGCCTTCCCTCCCACCCTCACGCGTTGTGACGCCCATGACGTCAGAGGTGTGCCCCGCCCTCCCGCGTTGTTAGCGGCTGTGACGTCAGAGAAAGGCAGACCGCGCTTGGCCGGGGTTTCCCCGGGCCTCCGCCATTTTGTTGGTGGCGGCGGGGCAGGCGGGGTGCTGCGAGGGGAGGAAAGGCCAAAGAAAACCGCTGCGTTGCGTCAGCCGGTGGACGGCAAAACGACAGGAGGAACCCCGCTCGGGAAAACTGGGGCGTTCCCTCAAAACCGCAAGGTTGCGGGGTGTCACAAAGTGGTGGAAATAATAAAGTATGTGGCCTTTCGGTGAGCGTAGCTCGTTAACGATGTGAAAAGCACACCTCCAGATCGTAAGCCGTAGGCCCTCTAGGTGAGACCCCTACTCAGCCAGCAGGCCTAGCGATTTACAAACGTGCTATGCCTTTAATTCTAAGCGGGAATATAAGTAGCCAGTAGGAGCTTATTGTGAAATCACAATGATAAGTATAGTATGCTAATTAGTAGGTTTTTGTAAAATACAAAAGTTTGGGGTGTATAAGCCAAGGTGTGCCAGCTTGGGGATGAACCACCCAGCACCCATCTCTGCAGAAATGAAACCATAGAATGTGTTGGGTTGGAAGGGACCTTTAAAAGTCATCTAGGCCCATCCGCCTGCAGTAAGCAGGGAAAAAGAGGGAAATAAATATCTCTATGCTGTATGGATCGTCTCTTTTACACAACAAAAATATGCTTACAGTTGGATATTTCTAAGAATAAAACTGCTTACGATCTAGACAAAGTCACAGTATTTGCTCAACCTCCTGGTTAGCTCTTTATTTATACAACAATTAAAAAACCCCTCTGAAATAGCACTTGAAAAAATAACAGGACCTGCTGTACTTAAATTGAACACTGTGAATACATAACAAGTTTCATGTTCCAAATGCACGGTTTTGAATAAATGCAGTACCTGAAAGGGCCCCGAACCAGAGTACGCTACAGGTTTGCATTAAATATGTGGCTGACCTTATTTGCATGACATAAAAGGAAATAACTGTCTTTCACGCACACCAGAGATACCAAAGAGCAGGGCTGTAATGCAAGTCGACAGAATGGATCAGGTCAGGGATAACAACTGGCAAAGCTGATGGTCTGCAGAGGGTGCGGAGACGATGTATGGAAGAAAACGAAGAGGTTACTTATATAGCAATTGCGGCAAAAACCACACATCTGCAATCGTCAGGAAGCTCAGAATCCCCATGAAGTTCAGTACCAGCTCTCACCCTTATTCTGGGAGGAGATGGATTTGGGAACATTGAGTTTAACTGAGGTGTTTGCTTTGCTATCTCACCCTCCATTTCTGCAACTCTCCAGTGTCTAATAACGTAGCTAGTCTCGATTTCGGTGTTCCGTAGAAAAAAATGTCCTCAGGTGACAGCTCCATGCATCACTGGTGCTGCTCTGGAACTTGGTTGTTCTAAATATGGATCAGGCTCTGACTCTGCCTGCTTTTCAATAAGCTCTTTATTAATCTGGCACTATTTCCTACCAAAGTATTAGGGTGGGAACTGTTCCATTGGCAAAATTATGTCTAAGTCTATACTTAACTGCAAGCTACTTAAACTAAATAATGTTGCTGTCAGTTATAGTTTTGTCAGCTGCATCACAGCTAATTCAATGCCTTTGATGCATACACTCATCTATAACATCTTCTCTTTGGGCTGGCTTGGAGAAGAAAGAAAAAAAACATAGCATATATAGCTTTTTTTCTGGCCTACATAAGCCAATGCCTACTTTGCCTTTGAGGAATCACTGCTTTCTGGGCTTTTGCTTGATTTAGTTTGATTTTGGCACATGTGAGGTCGGGTCTTAGATTTCCCTCAGTGTCACGTCTCATTTTCAGGCAGCATGGGACAACTTCAGTCCTTCTCACAGATTCATCTGTGCCTAACTAGCCTTCTCCTGTTCTTCTCACTAACTTTTTTCAGTGCAGAAGAAAATGCGTTTCTAGTCGCTTTAAACAAAATCCTAGATAAATTTCTCCTTTATACTGGCAACAGGTGCTGGGAACTTGCACCGCCAGCCACCTTGTGCTAAAAGCCAGACGTTCATTTCCACTGACTTTCATCTGAGGGTAAATGGAGAAAGATAAATATGTACCCCTGAGCCTTTCCTTACTGGAGATATATGTAATAACCAACAAACTGGAAAAGGTGCAATTTTTTCACTATGCTATGGAAAATACCCTGAGATTTTTCTTAAGCTGTTTTTGTCCTTTGCTTCTTCAGTGACGAGGTTTTCCTGAGGAAGCCATAGAATTGACATACTTTTACCCGGTAATAGACTTTTGTTGTCTTCCTTTGGCTTTTCTGTTACTGTGAATAATTTCGATTCCTGCACTGCCTTGCTCTGTGCATCACTGTCCAGTCTAAGAAGCACATACGGCTTTTCTGTCTGGTAAACATTTCTGTTGCCGTCAGCTGCAATGCTGTCTGCTGTTCCGCTGAAGAGTTCACTTGAATTTTTAGATTTTTTCTTCCTGTGCATGCCCTGCCAATGACTCCGTGCACATTTCCCCTGGGCTGGCACCTCCCTTGCTGCCTGCTGCTCGTGTCAGAGCAATCACTCCTGTAAAATTGCCTTTGGACGAGGTGGAGTTTTCTTCTTCTGACAAATTATAATTACTCACTAAATAAAATATTAATTCTTGTACTATTTCACTGTGATTTTTATTCCAATTCACAATCCCTAAGTCTTGCCAGTGGCCCACCCCAAATGGCTCTGTAGCAAAACTTCACAAATTTTTGCCACAAACGCATGTGTCATTCCCCTCAGAATCAGTCCAAAGGGAACAATTTTGTCCTCCCAGCCAATGCTAGGTCCCATATTATATAGGCAGGCCTCTGGCATATGTTTGCTCTACTCCTCCAGGTTGAAGACTTTCTTAGTTCCTTTTTAGTCTCGTAACTGTGGCTATTCAAGCCCAGATGGCAACGGCCTTTGCAGACCTTGGTTTCACTGGGCACTGGCACACAGGGTACTCCTCAGCCCTGATCACCCCTCGGCACACCTCCTACGGCTCCTCTCAGCCAAGAGCCTTGGTGTTGACACTAATAATTAAAGTATAATGATGTCTAGTTCTAGGTAACTGGCGTTAGCCTTTTAAAAACTATTTTAGTACTATGGGACTGGAGCGTCTGGATGCTACTGTAACTTGATAATAATAGAAAACAATGATACTTGTGAGTGTTTGAATTACAGGAATTATTTCAGAACAGTAGGACAGAAATGGTCCTCTTCTCAGCCCTTCCAGCTTATTGAAACTGGTTGTCTTTTCTTGCTTTTCTTGGTACAGAATAACTGCTATTTACATCTAATTTATTATAAGCACATGTAGAGTAATAGGCCATAAAGCTTTTGGAGCTTCTATTTTCAGTTACATTGTACCACTGCTGAATAAGAAATGCAATTGCTGAAATTTGTTTTCAATGGTATGTTGATTAAAAGCTGCTTGAGTTTAAAATTTCCAACCATCTAAAATGAAAACCCTTCACATGCTTCATATCCCCGGCCAGCCAGGGAGTTTATTTTCCTACAGTGTATAAATAATGGATTTTGCTGTTTATATGAATCCATCATCAAACTAGGTTGAATTCTGAGTTGGCAGTGTGAATTGTCTTGCAGTGAAGCTAACTAGCTGGAACTAATTTTGAAATGGGTATAGTGCATAATTATGGTAACCTACTGTACAGGGACTGATCCACCTGAATCAGTCATATCCGATGTAGAAAAACATGACGAAAAATGACACTGAAAACATAGCTGCCTGGTTAGAAACTAAATCCATTTTTGCTTAGTGATTTAAATCCCCTTACTTAGCAGAAAGCAGGTGTCAGAGTTGAATACATTTCACACTAGCTTTTTCAGTGAATGCTTTAAGCATGACCATGGGCAACAGTTTACGGATAATCTTGCCTCTGGAGAGGGGGAAAAGATGTCCACACTAAAAGTAAAACCATTCAAACAAACGTCATGGTTTTAAAATTTATTTTGCCTTTCAATCTGTTAGGTCTCTAGTAGCAGGGTGGTTCGGAAACCATCTGGTTTAACCATTAAATCCTGGTGGCTGCAGGGAATTCCTGAAAATAGGTGTATGCCAAACTGAGCAGCACACAGGCAGGTGACCAGCAAAGTTGAAAGATGAAGCAGGGAAAAAGAAAGTAGCAATGCTGATTCCCATGATGGGAAGGTTTTTGGTCGAAGGGAAGTTGCCACCAGAAGGGTTCAGCAAGGATGAACTGAGCAGGTGAAGTGGTGGAAGGAAACTGGTGGAAGACATGGAAGGAATTATGAAGGGGGAGATAATTTAAGGGGATTAAATACAGAGAGATTTGCCAGTGGTGCTGGAGTTTGAGGACATCTGAGTTAGAGAGGGACTGGGGGAAGGGTTGGAGCCTTTGAACACAGAGAAATTTATGGACCTCTGAAAGCAGAGATAAAGATAAGGCCTTTCAGAGATGGCTGAAGATGAAAGACTCACAATTAATCTAACTTTAGGAGATTTATCTAGCAAAGGGAGCTGCAAGATTTAAAACTTTTGTTGCTGCTGCATGACACGTGTTATGGCATTGTGTCTGCCTGGATAACACCCCATGGCTGGATGAAGGAGGATTCCAGTTACCTTCCAGCTCCATGCCTTGCCAGGCTCGCATCATTTCTCCAGTGTTATTAGCCAACCATGAGCTTCCTGACATAACCAGAGAAGTCAGTTATTTTTTCACCTTAAAAAGATGCACTTGCATCTAATATTTACCTTGAATGTAGCTCATCAAAAACCCAACTGAGTCACTGAGAGGGTTGGTGGATATCAGACTGCTGATTTGTTGTCTGCATGCAGTGGTAAGACCGGTGCTGAGAATTTCACCACAACCCTCAAGTAATAGAAGTACTTCTCTAACAGCAGCTATTCTTTATTTCAGTTTGATGAATGCCAAGGCAGCAAACAGCACAGGGAGAAACACAAATAAGAATGTAGCGTCTTTACAAATACAGTCATTTCTCCTATGCCCAATTCATCTCCTTGGAGAAAAGCGAGTCGCAGACTGCACCAAGCTGGCGTGTATCAGAGAGATCACTGAATCCAGAGCTTTGCAGTTGTGGGCACATATGTTTCCTAAGGGATTTTTCAAATCTGCGTTTAAAAGCCACAAGTGGAAGCTCCCTCTCCCTTCCACTGGGGAAGTTGTTCCACAGATTACCATAATTCATGTTCAGGAAGCATTTCTTGATACTCATAACATGTTTTTGCTTCTCAGTCACTCTCTGGGCTCTTTGCTGTTCCCTGCAAATCCCGCTGAAAACTGCCTTTCCTTCACTGGTGGTCTTCTTCAAATATTTGTAGGCTGTTATCATGTCCCCCATTAATCATTTCTTAGCCAAGCAATTTATATATTTAACTCTTTTAATCTCTCCTCATAAATCAATCCTCCTAGTCTTTGGATCATGTTTGGTGCTCTTCTCTGAACTCTCTAATTTGTCAATATCCAGAAGTGCGTGTAATATCCCAGGTGGAGCTGTACTGGCACCACACAGAAAGTGGCTCTTTCTTCCTTTCTCAGTGATGTGATACTGTTTACTCTGTCCAATATTGTACTGGCCTTTTCACACCATATCATGTTGCCAATTCGTGTCATTTAGCATGAGCTATCTCCCTTCGATCTCTTTCATCATTATTGCATCCCAGATTTCTCCTTCCTGTTATTCCTTCTCAGATGCTCTCCCAGCCTGCATTTTTTCAAAGCCGAGTCTCATTTAGTTATTTTCTTTACAGGGTTCTATCTTCTGTAGGAAATTCTCTGTTATTTTCTTTGTACCCTGATCTTTCTGTCTTTCATACACGTATCTGTGAGTTTCATCAAAGTGCTGTGCACTCCCTTTTCCAGATCATTAATAAAGAAGTCCGGGCAAAGACTGTTCCTAGCAGTCATCCACATGGTGGCCAGGAGACACTTCCCACCACCTCGCTACATTGCAGCTTATTTCCTGTAATTTCATTACTTCAGCAACTTGAAAGCCATATGGAAATGGCCAAGTCAATGTGAATTACTTTTTCAGCTAAGATGCTGTGAGATACAACATCATACCTCTATTAAAGCTCGTCTGCGCTTGCGATAGTTCCCCGTCCTTGCTAAAGGCTCAGTCCCAAGGCTCACTAAAGTCTGAAGTGACTATTAGGAACAGAAAGTGGATTTACGAGAGAGTGTCTGGCTGCAGTACCCTTGCTCTTGTTAAAGTTGGTAATGTTAATCTTTTCCTCTCCTCTAATTTTTCAGTTATTTGGCTTATGCACAGTGAACATAAAGGAGTTTAGCTAATTTGCTTTAAGTCCTGTAGGATGCAGGTTGGTTGTCCAGGTTTTTTTATTTGTTCACATTTCCCTAATGTGTTTTCTTATGCATCCCTTATCAGTTGTTGCAGTTTCTTTCACAGGATTCTTATCCCACCCTCCCTCAGTGCTCCAGGCGTTTCTTCTTGGTTTTCCCCACTGAGGAAACACTTGAAAAGGAACTTGATGTCAGAGCCATTTCTGAGTCTTTCGTTTATTCCTCTCATGTGTGAAAGGATCTGTTCTCACTAGTATTTCTTTTCTTCAAAGAACACTTATAAAAGCCCTTGAAAGAGTCAAGGTCAATCCCTGTGAACTCTTTGGCTAACATGAAGTTTTGCAATATGTTTTTTTTCAGTTGATTTGAGAGGGTTGGAGGTTTTGGGGTGGGGTGTCTTTTGGTTTGGGGATTGTTTTCTAGGTGTGTTTATATTTAACTTGCAATACTTGATTGTCTGAGTAGTCAGAAGCGAATAATTTCTTTTTAATACAGCTCCACCAGCTGTGCGAGGAAAATGAAATCTTTGTTGTGAACAAACTTTTGCACCATAACTTGGTGCCAGTCTTATTGTGCTGAAGTACTGGTGAACTTACACTGTTTGAAATAAGCGTAACTGACCAGGATTTCTTGTGCTAGACCCCGAAAGTGGATTAGAGTATATCTAGTTTTCCTTCATTTCATCATTTCCATGTATAATTACAGTTAGTGATCTCCAGAATAAGATGAAATTGAGTGATTTTACACTCTTTAAATTACACAACTGAAAAAATCATTAGAAACATAACCTTGGATGACAGTAACTTCTTCAAATAATTGATGAGAGAAGGAGCAGAACATGATAGCTATCAGAAACGAGTCTTGGCTCTCAACACAAAAAGGAACTAAGAAACACAGTGAAAGACCAATTTATGTCTCATATTGCCTCCGTGACACTTCTTTCAGTTTGAAAGATTTTGGTAAGTGATAACTAATCAGCATAACTGTCTTGGGGAATAGACAGATACTACTATCTCTCTTATTGAAGATGGGGAAGCAAAGGGCTGGCAGTGAGGCAAACCAGACCTATAGCGAGGTTTCTTTCTTATTCTGTTTACCCAAGCTACTTTACTACTGCAATTAGATATATTAAAAAAACCCACACAACAAGAAGCACACAAAAGCACTAGGAAATAATGTCGCATCGTCAGGGAAAAGGCATGAGATCTGATCTTGTAATTCTTTCACATTTCTAATACTTGCCATTCTGAGTTATATTCCTGGATAGAGCAAATTTTTGAGGTGCTGGCTGGTTCTATCAACATCTAAGTTTATGTTACTAGGGATATTTTTACAGTGATTAATTTAATTACAGGGAGGGCTTACTATTTCAGAAAAGAAGTTCCTCTGGAATATGCTATAATGGTTGTCCATAGTCCCCTCAGCCATGCCAGCAGTGCACTGTAGACTGGTTAATTGACAGAACCATTGTTTCACCCCACCGTGTGTTGTTCGGATGCAGCCAAAGTTCAGTAGTGCCTAGGCAAAGTCTGCTATTGATTTCCGTGTGCTATGAATCCGTCGTGCTTATGCTGAACGGACTCAAAGCAATGTGTGCTTATTCTGCATGTGTCAAATGATGTTGTGCTATAACCTTGTGAATCCTGTGAAAGAAATGGATAAAAATTGCAAAAAGTACCACATTAAGAAGGCCAGGTCTTTGGCTCTCGTTTGATTCTATCCTTTTAAACAAAGGAATGTCTAATTTTATATGGAATGCAGTAAATATCAATGTTGAGTTAGAAACCAGATCGGAAAAAATATGTATTCTTGGCTTACTGAGCAATGAAGAAAGAGATGTCAATTAATAGTATTGGCTGTTGAGAGCCTACGTGTAATGAACGGCTAGTTACAGTTATGTTGTTAGAAAATAGATGACTTCCTTATAAAACTTTATCATAGTTGGCACTCTTTCTCTTATTGAAAAGAAACAAAAGACTGATCTGGCACGAAGCCTACACTACATTTTACCTTTAATGGGGACCTCTTCAGATCTATGTTTTAGGCAGACTCATGGGTTATATTGCAACAAGCTTCCTTCTTTATTGCTTGTTATGAATGTGAGTTTTATGGAAAACAGGACTGTCAAGCTAACAGCTTTGTGTGCTTATTAAAATTTAAAGTTTCTTTTTTTTTTTAACCTGGGACTAGCTTGGTATTGTTTCCACACGGTGTGCAAGCTCAAGAAATGAAAGCACCTGAAACCCAGTGTGGATTTAGGTGACTAACGGCAGATGTGTGTGGTCTGAAGATGGAGCAGCCAACATTTAAGTGTTGGGTGTTTTGCCTTCACTCAAAATAGGTGTCGTGTGGGTCTCCTTCCCTCTTCCCTCGCACAGCTGTGCAGATGCTGTTGGTGCGTGCGGAGGCATAAAGGTTTAATGCCTCCCAGTTGCGGGCTGCTCGAACCTGGTGTCTGGTCAGTGCCAGCGGCAATATTTCAGTCCGACCCTCGCTCTCGGCTGGAGGGGGTTGATGGTGCCCGCGGGCACTGGGAGCAGCCTGGGGGAGAGTGGGGAGTCACTGCCCGGCAGCACGGCTTTCCTGCGCGGAGGTGTCACCAAGCTGCTTCCCTAGGTTTGTGGTTGTTCTCCTGCTGGTCTTTGTACAGTTGAACCTGAGTTATCTGAATTTAGTGTTAGAAAAACCCCTCTGTTACTTGAAACATGTTCTTTGTGCTTTCCGATGTTTATTCCTCACACTGGAGAGGAATGCGGTTATATTAACATTTGATTATCTCTTGTGTTTCGCCTCTGCTGTTGCATTTCTGTAGCCGATCTTTTCCTATTTTGGGCTGAAACGCTTTTTGCCGCGTTGTGTGGGCCCCGGTTCCTTGCTGTGTGCGCTGTCACCCCTGGCAACGCCTGGCACCTCGGCACAAACACCATGGATGGCGGTTCCCCCACGTACGGGCGCACGTCTCCGGCGCCCACCCGGCTGTGGACACCACCCCAGGGGGTTGCGGTGGCCTGGCATGCTCCCCCTGCCTGCTGCCAGCCAGAGCCCTTAACCCCGGCCGGGCTTTGTTTGTTAGCAGCACTGCAGCTAATGAAGTTGCCGTGAACTTCTTCATGGTTTACAGCATGTGAGATTTTCAGACTCGTCCATCACTGGGTTTATTTTGTTTCAGCAGGTTTCGCTGACATCAATAGCGACAGAATGAGGTCAGCACTGAATTCTTCTGCAAATCTCCCCTCTAAGGAATTTTGTTTTTCCCCAGTAAACCAGTAAATAAATCTGGTGCTCTATAGTGGTTTAGCTTCTTGAGAAACTCGGCAGCGGTCCGTGACTCCCAAAGAAGACGTGGTTTTGCCCAGTTGGGTGGCTGGGTTGGCCAGAGGAGCAGCAAGGTCAGGTCATCTGTCCAAGGGCTTCACGAGGAGAAGGATGGATCTGGGCTGGACCCAGACGTGTCCTGGATCTGCAAATCCGCTTCAGTTATTTTCTGTTTTCTCTCATGCTTCTGCATCACTGTACACTGAATAGCAACGCCGGTTTCAAATAATACTTCTGATAAAGTGAAGCAAGGGAAAATGTGGTGCTCTTAAGGAAGGATGGGCAGCTATTTCTGTTCTTGTCTGTGGCTGCGTGGAGACAAGACGAATTAATAGAAACCCCTGGGAGCGGTTGAACACAAAAGTTGACCCACTGAGTATTTTGCCATCTGCTTTCTTTTGGAAGAAATATTCCAGAGAAAGTTGGGAAAAAGTCATGAGTGCTTTGGAGCTAGCATTGTGATATTATTTCCTGAAGATTTATTGCCTTTTGATGGCAGTCTTTCAGCAGAAACTCATGAGTAGTTATGTTGTGAAGGAATTAGGAACTTTTGTGGCTTGTCTTTAATTTACAAATCAGCAAGAGTGTATCTCTCTGAGGTGACATGCGATCTTGAGTAATTTACATTATATGACATGGCAACTTTCTCCTATGTGCAAATTGCCCTCCAGGAATGTGACAAAATGGCAGTCACTCACATTTAAGTGTTGGCTTACACCACAAAATTTAGATCCAACTCAAAAGTTTTTTGAGTTGTGAGCGGTCCCATTAGAAACGAATCGATCCAAAAGCTGAATTCAAATCAAATTGGGGTATCCTCTGCTCTGTAATTTCAATTTGGTTGGATGTAGGATTTCAATTGTCTCATCTTGTCTTTCAACACAACTTCAATTATGATAGGCCTTTTTGTGTTCAGTACTTCTTTGTTTAGAAACATCCTTTTGCATATTTAAATCCTTCCATATGTCTATGCACTTTTTGTTTTTGTTACATTTTTAATCTTATTTTAGTTTGCTTCAGGATCTGGATAGTACATTAAATACGCATATTTGTGTTGGTTCACATCACCCTTATTGCCTACAAAATTCTTAATTAGGAGAATATTTTCCTATTCATGCCTGGGAATAGCAGATTTCTAAAATAATTCCATAGATCTAGACTTACTGTGGGGTTTTATTTTGGAAGGAGTTGTTCTCCTGATGAAAATACAACCATCATATCAATTTAATATTCGGTCTAACTCCCTGAATCCTATGTTCATGGCAAAGGATCAAGTCAATAAGGCTTTATGACTTTGTCACAGTAGAGTCCTTTCCTCATTCAAGGAATAAATCCCAGGCCACACAGAAACCCATTATGTATTCTTGATATGTAAACCATTCCAGAATAAAATTTAATAACAGTAATGAAACTAAATCAACATGACAAATTTCAAATAATGCAGTAGAACATTTTTTTTTTTTATCCTCCAGCTGTTAAGATTAACTGAAATGGCAGAATCATGATGTGCAAAGTCCTACAGAATAACGCTATGGATTTTGCTGCTGCGGCTGCTGCTGCCGCAACAAGAAACAACCTTTATCAAAAAAACATCTGCTGAGTTCCCTTTGCAATCACTGGCAGCTGAGACCAGTGCACAGTAAATTACTCTCCCCATTCCATCAGCCCTCTTTATTCCTCTGATACAGCATACAGTGCTCCACCGGTAGTTGTTAGAATATTTGTGCTGCATGTATGCTTGCTCTTGCATTTATAAATAAAGAGGTTAAAAAACCAACACACACGAGGTTTCTCTTCAGGGCTCCTGTCCCTTTTATATGTTTAAAAGGAGGTGAAAACTAGATTTAAGGGTCCTCAGTCTCATTTTAATCCAAAAGGTAACCTGTGTCAGATTCTATGGCAGGGAACATCATCTGGATAATAAATATAATCAGCCAGATTTTTGATTGATTCAAATCAGTGTATAGTTTGGACGTGCCCTAGTTTGTGATAAGCCCCTTCTTGTCTGTTGTTGGAAGTTTTATGAAATCTGTTGATCTCCATCGGTGTGTGCCACTGGAGAGCTAGCTAACAAAGCCTGTGTTAACTAAGAGATCGTGTCCCCAGAGCTGGGGTGGTTGCTGATGTGATGGATGATGCTGCAACATCAGGTAGGGTCCTGCTTAGAAGAATATGCACACAACCTTCAGGGGCTGGTGAGACTTCAGGCGTCCTTCTGCATTGGTTACATGTCAGGAATTCCTGTGGAGAAAGAAAGTCAATCCCAGTTTGCAAGGCCCATGAAAAAAAGCAAAATAAAATCACAGCTTTCCACTGTGCAGTCAGATAGCTGGTTGGCATCGAGTCTGTCTACATCCATTCCTCATTTGCTCTGTCCCATGACCCTCAGCCCTAAGTCTGGTAATCATCCCTCAGTGAAGCAACAGCAGTTACTCTAGCCCTAAATAATGCAGGAGGGAGAGGTCTGTAGTATGATCTGGGGGAAACAGCCAAATCTGTGGTTTTTAATATGCTGGCAAAATCAGCAGTTCACACCTTCATCCAAGAAGAAAGTTTCCAACTAAGAATTTAGTTGTGTTATGGGTGAGGACCTGGAAGTATCATAGGGCTGTTGCAGAAGGCTAGCACACGTGGTTGGGTTTGTGCCTCCTGTGGATACCCCTGAGAGTATGGAGAAACCAGACCCTGTGAAAATAAAGCAGTCATGGTGTAGATAGCAGTCTAATAAGTAAATAAATAAGAGGATGGTGGTGGAAACTCCAGCCATGTGTCCAGCCCATGCCCATCACTCTGGCAGCTCTAGGTTCTCTGGAGACCACAGAAGACAAGAGCGGCGTGGGGCCAGACTGCCAAGGCGTGTGGTGCTGGTCGATCTGCAGCTGTAGGAAGGGGACATATGGCTTACGTGCTCTTCAGAGGGGTGACAAAAGTCTGCTTCTTCCTCAAGGGGAAGTGGGGAAGGTGGACCTGCGTCGGGGGGGTTTCTGCTTGTGGAACAGACTGTTACCCCTCGTGCCTTCATCCTTCCTGTTTATGTGTTACTCCCATCAGCATGATAGTTAAAAACAACTCAGATCCTGATAGTATTTTTAATATATAGGGTCTACAACTGTAAAGGGCTATTCCCTATTTATATCATTCAGTATTTTTTAATTACTTGATGTACTTTCGCCTCTGTGGAGCCTTCAGCTTGTTGTGCGTGCAGAGCTATTTATATTCTGCCCTGCCTTGGGACTGCTTTCAGAACAGTTGGTATTCAACCTTTCCGAAGAAAAGTCTTTAAGCTCTGGAAGGAGGCAATAAAAAACTAGAACACACACAACACAACAAATAATACTAGTTGCACCAAATCCTATTAATTATTTTTAAATGTCCTTCAGCTCAATTACAGAGGAAGCTATTGGCCTCTTGGCTTCGAATAAAAGCATAGAGGTTGCATGATGGGCTGTGGTTGTAAGCGTTCCCCTGAGCTCTGATGGGAATGGAGAACAGTCTCGTGTTCGCTGCCCTCACTGTGTACATAAGGTCAATGTATCAGAAAATAGCCAGTCAAGCAGCTAGTTTCAAGAGCTTTCATGCACTGATTATGAATCTTATTTTATTGTTCGTGTTCCTTTCAAGCTTGATATTAATCTCCTTATTGCATTATGCACACAATGCAATTTTCTTTTTTTTTTTTTTAATGTATAAAGGAAGATTAAAAATATTCCCAAACTGTCTACCCACTTCATGGAAATATTAAGCAACGGACCCAATGTGTGACAAGACGGGAATCCTCTCTCTCTGGGATTTCACAAGGGAATAGGGAGTCACGTGTAGACTGGTCCGGAGCTTTGCATGAGAAAACAATGGTATGTTTTCTCATAAAACCAGTGTGTTGTTGCAAACAAGATGATTTCAAGGAAGGGTCAGTTTCAAAATAGTTTGATTCAGAAAGTATTGGGAAAAATTTTTAATTTTTAGAGGAATTGTGTCAATGTTTTCTTAATGGAAAACAAAAACCGTCTGAAGTAATCTTTTCCTTTGAAACTCAGGCTAACTCAATACCAACCTAAGGTCAATAAGGAAATATTTTGAAATGAATATTTTAAAATTAATAAGGACATGTTTAATTCACCGTCACCCATTTTGTTTTCAGTTTAATGAATTTCGATTTCTCATATTTTTCTAACACAAGGAAGCCTTTCTTGACTTGTTCATGGTTGTATAGACTCTGAGACAAATATACAAAAATATATATATATATTTGTAATATGCCAGTGTTTCATGTATGCATGTTACCCATTCCCGAATGGCATTTTGGAAAAAGTGAGTTAAAAAGGGATCCTTTGGGGGTGTTCAGAACATCCAGGACTTGTTATACTCTCTCTTGGTCAGGAGAAGCTGAGGGGATGCTGTCCTGCTCACCTGCTTTCCCTAGATAAATGTCTGGTTTGTGGGATGAAAGAGGTAGTAGCTGGTGTAATGTGTATAGAGTAGTTAGTAGTCTGAGAATAAAAAAAGGTTGTTTTTAACTGTCTTGAAACACACATACATCTTCAAAAATATGTTTAAAATTGACAAAAAATTGCACCTATTATGAGTCATTGTCACAGTCTAACCGGGCGACTTTTAAAATTCTACGGCCCCGCTTGCTGGTTACGGTTTCGCTCAGACTCGTATTGCAGTCACAGTACAATGCAAAAAGGGTATGTGCAGGTACAGTGCCTTAACGGGTAACTGGTATTCTCTCTAAAGTATAACACGCTCTTGTGAGCTGGGCAATATCAAATTTCACGCCGCATTTTGCAGTCCCTTTTATGGCCCATTGCTTTGTTTTTATTAATCTTATTTCATTTTCCCTGCCATAAATACACAGGAAGGCAGGGCCGTGTTTTCAAGAGGTTGTCCGAGAGCTTTCCCATGCAACAGGAACCGCCAAACCCCTGACCCAGTTACAGCATATTTGCGGCGGGGGCTATCTGTGACTGTGGTTTGTGACCAGGACAAAACTTCCCCAAAGTCCCCCAGACAGCTTAAACCGCAGGGTATTTCATTTGATTTGGGCCGACCCTCATTTGAATCCAGATTTCCCAAGAGGGAGAACAGCAAAGGTGGGGTGAAGGGAAGTGTGTCGGGGGGCAGAGGGTAGCTGTCTCGCTGGTATGACATCCCTGCCTGGACGGGTTACTCCATCACAAGAAGGACCATGTCCAAAAATAAATGTTCTCAAGCATTCTTCTAGCTAGGAACTGTGAGGCCAGCTCGACCAGATGTTGATTCCTGGACTCGTCCATCCCTGTTCTGCAGAATGGATAGGTCTGGCTTTAAAATTACCTAAAATTAACTATATCTCTAAGTGTTCTGCCGAAATAGGGCCTCCCAATTACTGAATAGCAAGAGGTGTTTTATAATTTGCAGTAAAAGTTGTGACAGTTAGAACCTTCATTTATTTCCCTTTTACATAAAATGAGGTGATGTGCATAATAAAGGTTTAAAAAGCCCTCATTATCTGAATTATTTCAATACCCCAGTTCTGTCAATTCCCCTAAGAGTGTATCTGGGTAAAAGTCACCCTGTTGTGACAGCCGTGACTAAGAGGACTGGATTGTTGCAACAAGGGAGCTGTTCTACAGGTATCATAAAAAACCAGAATAATTTAGCAGGCTCTGGTCATATTCAGCCTTTCCTGCGTTGACCTTCTCTGGAGAAAATCAGGATCCCTGACTACATGTTCTCATGTTTGAAAAATCCAGACTAACAGAGTTGTTGTTAGTGACAAAAATCCCCAAATGTTGTTACTCTTGTTAAAATATGCATTAAAGAATGGCTTGAGTTTTTTTCTTAATTACACTGTTATTAATCTCTGAACTCTTTTTAATGGATGTGGCTTTATTGTTCTCTAACCAACTGAGCTTATAATTCTATTGCTGTATTTGTGGTTGGCCAGGCATGACACACTGTACCACACTAACTTTTAATTTTTTTTCATTCCATTTTTTACAGTCTAGTGATTTTTTCTTAAATAAGGAGGAACCCTATATAACATGCTGTAGTTGATTCTTGAACTACAGAGGAGAATTAGCATGTGGCAGTAAAGATCTCACCTCTTGCAAAAGAGGAATATGAAATTATGATGCAAAACTAGCATTCCTTAGTGTTCTAAACCAAGAAGTTAAATAATTCTTAAAAACATAAAGGGAAGTGAATAATTTTGTGCTTGGCTTCTGAATACAGTTGCCTAAGAAATTAATATATGCAGTTTAATGTAATTATATTAATTATAACTAATTTTTCCATTATTGCCATAACGACAGTATGCATTTTGAAGTGGGCTGAAGTTCTGAAGAACTTTCTTTTGCTATTTTCGCTTCAGAGGGCACTAACACTAGTGTAGCAGTCGCGTTCCCAGCCGTTACGGTGCAGCTGGGCATTCTCAACATCAGCGTAACTGCATCTCACTCCTCTTCTGCCTCTATCTCCCATAACCTGTTTTTAGGTGCTCTTAAAATTGTGGGGTTCTGCAGTCGCACAGAACCCCCTAGAGGCAGTTGAACAAATTATCACGGGTGGTGGTAGGTGCTTAAAAAAAATAATAAAATCAGTTGCTTCCAATTGTCGTAAGAATTTAACATCCTGTTTTTGTCTTTCTACAACCTCGGCTCTCTCAGTAGTTCCAAAGCTGCATTCCTGCATGTTTTTGACAGGATGCAACAGCCATTTCCTTATTTTGTATGGCTATTTTTATTAGATTACAATTACTTTACATTATGATTGATTGAGGGCTAAAACTCAGCTATTCATTTGATGTTCATATAGTCAAAAATATTTCTTTGAAGTTAAGAGTTCTTTTAAAAAAATATTTTCCCTCAATTCTGTATACAGTTTGCTAAATTAATGAACGCTGTAGTGCAGAAGTGGATATCGTCTGTGTTCTGTGTATGCACAATCTTTATTGCTTCGCATGAATTGAGCTCATGTTAGAAAGGGATGAAATCACTTGAAACTGTGTAAAAAAACCTTGTTTTGTTAAAAAGACATGCTTGCTTTAAAGACTACATAATGCATTGTATGCACACCTCGTTTATTACTCTGTGCCTTTCTGCTGCTGTAAAACTGCTGTCAAAATAGATCGTGCTAGCAAAAATATTCCCAGTTTCTTGGTAAAGCTAAATGAAATCAAATATAAAGTTTGTGATACATTAAATCACAAATATAAATATATTCTTTACAGCCAGCTGTTATCTCTAAATGTGCACATTTTAAAATGGAAACATTTATCCAACATGCTGATTAGCAATTTCAGTTCTGAAAAGCCTGATTACATTTAAGATGCAAAAGATTAAAATGACTAAACAGATAATGTTAATAGTTCATCTTCCTTGATGTTTTTATATGTTTAAAATCACAAAAGTTACACCAGAACTTCTTGCATAGTAAACTCACCAGAAATAGTATGCTTGTAATGTATCTTACCGCAAGTTGTAATCTCTTATGGCCAGCGTTTGAAAGAGGGATTCTCGCTGGGAATGCCTGTCTCGGCCTCTTTTATGATATTTACACGCACACGTCTAATTTAAGCTACAAAACTACATAATGGATGGTTGTAGTAAAAATGCCCGAAAAGAATAATGAACAGTTATCTTAATTACTAGTAGAACTCTAACTTTTGTGAAAGTTCATGTTTGTGGTTAATAATTCATTTTTGAACTATTCTTCTGTGCTGTGAATACAATTAACTAAAAAAGTCTGGGTGTGCATTTTGTCTAAAATCCAGTCCCGTGTTACAGCTTAATTATTCCATTTTTGTTATCTATTTTTATACATTTGAACATACAAGTGCAGAGGTAGGAATATTACTAGCCTTTTTTTTATACATTGGCAATCAGTGGTTCAAAAGTTCACGCAATACCATATGTCCTAATAATATTTATCTAAATCTAAAATAATATGGAACTGTCAAATAGGATCCCACATGGTAACAAATGATGGAATGCAGGGGAACTCTTAGATTTAGCCTTTTCTTTTTTGTCCAACAAGCTAATGCAATAAGACCAATAATAAAAGGTTGTATAGTAGGCCAAAAGTCTGTGACAGATAAAAAAGAAATGTTGGAAACCGATGAAGCTTTTGCACAATTAGATTTTTTGAGGCAGTGCTGTAAGGATTGTCCAGGGCCTGTTCAGTTCTGATTGATGGTAAAATCATAACTACATCATATTAGCTGTAGAGTTCACTGACAGGTTACTGCAGATTAATATTGCTACTGCTGTTCGCTTACCATCAAACTGGTGGAAATATGAATTGAGCTGCTCCTACAACAAACCCTGCATATTAAGAGGTAGGGTGTTTTACTGAACCGTCTCCATTCTGTCATTAGGGAAGGAGACGCAAGCAACATTTATCTCCAAGCCACGCAGATATATAGTAACATACTAATTAGTTTTTCCAGGGGACCTTGATGATGCTGACCAGGTAGCAATCACGCACGCTTAGTGTTGCTTTGAGGTTGAGCTTACGATTAAAACGATACTTGCGAATGATAATGAAC
The DNA here is from genome assembly GCF_963924245.1 of Chroicocephalus ridibundus. Lineage (NCBI taxonomy): Eukaryota > Metazoa > Chordata > Aves > Charadriiformes > Laridae > Chroicocephalus > Chroicocephalus ridibundus. The sequence continues at coordinate 27,167,420 of NC_086290.1, forward strand.
AATTTTTTTCTCTGATTTAAATATTCAATCTCATGCAAATGGCAATAGCATGTAATGGAGACATGGTTGTTCTGGAAGATGAAATGAGAGATGTTTTTAGGGCCCAGGTTGAGGGAGGTGCTGCATCCCTTCAGTCCGGGCTGGGGCGTGCTGGAGATCAGCCCGGGATGCCCGGCATCTGTGGCCAGCACGTGCAGCTCCTTGTGGCTTGGAGAAGCCCAGGACTGTGCGTCGCTAGTCACGGTGGTAGAGGCAATATTGTGCGTGTTTGAAGTCACAAAAAGCCCTGTGTTTTTCCTTTCTTTCTTTGTTGATATAGGGTCTTTGTTCCACCAGGATCTCCTCTCACCCGGCACCTCTGTCACTCTCCAAGTACCAGCCGATATTTACCCTCTACCCCGCAAGCCTTGAGAGATGAACTTTCTTTTTCCTTGGAGGAAAACACAGCTCTGGCCATCACCCTGCACTCCCTGTAGCTGTTTTCTTCCCTTTCCCACTGCCAGTGACTGTGACAAGTACCGTTTTTCACCATTCCCAGCCATGACAAAAGCATACTGACATCCCGTGGTGGGCACCTCTCTCCTTCCCCTGTCCCCAAAATCTGCCTAAACCCTCCTGTTTCTTTCCTCACAAAACCACACTATATCAGAATGTCTTTGGCTAGGGAAAAAAATGTATTTCCATAACAAACAAAAAGTCTAAAAAGCCCATTTGATCTGAAAAAGGGCAGCTAGAGGAAAGGTGCTGCTGGTGGGTAGTTGGAGTGGAAGCAAGGTCCCCGGTGGTGGAATAGGCACCCATGGAAAGCAGGCGCAAGTTGCTCAAAGCAGCATTTACGCCTGCCCTCTGCTTTGATCTTCACTTCTTCCCTGCTCACCTTACTGAGCTCCTCTGCCTCAGTTTTTCCGTCTGTAAAATGAGAATAATCCTTCCAGGAACATGGCGAGAAGTCATTCATTAGTGCTTTCTGGGACTTGCAATAGGAAGTCTACTACTGAAGTGCACAGGTTTACAAAAACAGTTCCCCAGGCGTAACATAATAGCATTTGTGATTTTAAAAATGTAGGCATGAATCTTTACTGCAAATCTCAGCTGAGTTAAATGTATTTTTTTTGTCAAAGAGACATTGTTTTTTTTATGATAGCTACTCTGTGATTCATGAGTCACCATGCTATACAAATACCAGAAGGCATAAGTGAGTTACAGACATTTCTCAGGAGCGGCACAGCAGTTCTCCATTACCCAATTCAGTTAGAATATCCTATTTATCATACTTTTTTTTTTTTTTTAATGGATGAATCCTGCAATTTTTAGTTAAGTGAAAAATCCATGTGAGGGAACATGCTCTTTGGCTGGAAATGAGTTTGGATAAGAATTACAACTTACGTTATCAAAACAATTTAAGAAAATGATATATAGTAGTCTCGCTGTAAATTATACATCTTCGGTGGCATTTAATAGCCTTTCATTTCTATCAGTTGCTCATTTATTTTACAAGATGCCAAGATTCTTGTATTTAGGTGTTTTTGGATATTATTTCCCCTTGACACAAGTAACATTTAAATTAAAGTGTGCGAATGTGTTTGTCTGAGGATGTAGGGGGTTGGAGAATTTGTGGTGATACACTGTTCATTGAGAAATACCTATCCGGCAATACGAAAAATGCTTTGCGGATATGCCACATCTTTCAATGAGAAGAGTTCAGGTTCAGAACAGAATTCCTACTTCAGTCCAAAAAGAAGCCCGTGTGGGGCCGGCAGCTGGTGTATCCACCTGGGACACGTGGAAGACCTAGGTTCAAGTGCCTCCAGGAATTTGAACCTGGGCTTTCCGCATCCGGGTGGAATACTCTGGCAATGGGGCACAGTTAAACCATGCCTCAGTGGGTTTTGAAAAAAGTCAGAATATTTTGCTTTTCATTTCAGGGCAAGATGAGAATTCTTGGGGGACTTCTGAAATTTTTTAGAACAGATAAAGCTGTTTCTTTGACATCACTTCGCTGCAGCCCATGGTTTTGGAAATTTTTAGGAGGCTGGATAAGCTTAGAGTCGCTCAGAAGTTAAATGGATCACAGGGATGAATTTAGCCATGACATAAACTTGTTGACTTCCAAGTTGCTCATATTACCATCAGGATTGAATTTGGCCAGTAGACAGTATTTATGCAAAAAAGCAACATATTTAGTAAGGAGACGATCAAATGCTCATGGGCGGGGGGGGGCAGGGGGGACGAGGACATATGGGGGTGAGCTGGAGAGAAGAGAGGGGAAGACAGAAAGGAAAAGGTCATAGCGTGAAAGGGTGCTGTGAATTCCAAAAGTGTCTAATTAGGTTTCTGACTGTGGAATTTGCCTTTGCCCCAAGCCAAGAAGCCCAGCTGTTTTACAACAGGCTTTTGCCTCCTAGCAATGACTGCAGACAATGTGTGACCTAAACTGCAAGTGTATTTATAAGGACAACTTCCTTCACTCTTCACAACAGATTCCATAAAATATGTTCAAGTGTTATTTAGAAGGTCGCATAACTGTTTCAATTTTTTAATGCACTTTTCTTGCTTTTGTTGGGCATCTAAATACAATCTTGAAAAGTCCTCAAAAGAGGGGGATGAATTTCATTAAAGGCACTCCTCTGAGCTTGTATTCCATTGGATTATTTTTAAAAAGTGTCAATCTTCGAAATGAAATGTTTGATGGAATATTAAATTTGATGAATCATTGCCAGTTTCCATGTTTGTTAGCTTTTATATACCACATTAAAGCATTCATTAATAAAGTGTCACACAACACTGCTTTGATTGAGTCCTAAAAGGTTAATGACTTGATACAGGCTGGTATTCTGAGCTTTACTGTTTGCAGGCGGTTTGTGGTGAATGCGAAGTGCTTTGAAATTGTTACAAAGAGAAATCTTTTATTTCCCTCTATTTCAAGTCCAGAAAAGTGTTCTCAACCGATCTAGATGTGCAGGACAAATTAGACTTATCACCATTAAACTACAGTAATTAAACGACAGGAGGTACAGGGGTTTTTTTTGTTTTGTTTAGTTGGGTTTTCTTCCTTACAGGACTTACTCAAATTTAGCAGTAAAAAGCCTCATGTTCATACGACTCTGCAGAGAAGGGTGGAACAAGATACATCCAAACCTCATGTTTGCCACCCACCTACTCCTGTTTGTATCTTTAAGTTGCCTCACCAGTGGATTTTGGGGGCCGCAGCTATGTTTCTCCCATTTTGAAAGTGATTAGCCAGTCCAGAATTATTCCCTGTTTTTAGATATGCCGAATATTTTTCAAATTGTCAAAAGCTTTCCAAAAGTGCTTTTTAAGTGCGACTGCTGTGGAGGCGTCCATGAGGTTAGGCTTTGAACGAGTCAGAATGCAGGTCAGAGACACGACCAGTACTTTGCCCGGTGCCCTCTTGGTAATGGCCGAGCTGGGCAGCCTGGTCAAGTACAGGCATTTTTATACGCTTAGGAAAGTGTTGAGTTTATGTCACCCGAAAAATCCACGGGTGACTGGGCAGTATGGGCAGCAAAAAGCAAGGAAGTTACATTTCCAAAGTCTGTCCTCTTCACTACACTGTGTCCAGATTTTATGAAATTCGAACTCTCCTGAGATGGAAATAAGCTTCTTGACAAAGTCATGTGTGAAGTTGATTTTGTTTTAAGTTAGTATTGAGGTTCTGCTCTGAGGGGAGTTGTTAGTAAAACAAATGACTCTAACTGTTTTAGTATGGAAGACAAATCAAAGCATTTCCATGAAGTAACAGGGGTGACCTGCTGTAACTTAACCATTTCCTGAGCAAATACAAGCTGCTCTATTCGGTGGGGGATAGTTCCCATGTTAGCCATTGTACAGAGAAAAATAAAAGTTCATATAAAAGAGCCCACCAAGGGTTATATGGCTGCAATTGTTTCCAAACTGAAACAACTTAGTATCTGTTTATGATTGTCAGTATCATGTTATATTGTTCTTGTAGAATCCATAAAACCTAAAAGTCTGCAGTATTGCCTCTAAACATCCAGCGGCTGCGGCTGGGAGATTTCAGAGCCAATGTGTTTAAACAGAGGGGAGGTAAAACCCAAAAGTTAATAAAAAGTTGACCTTGATTTTATTTACCATCTTAATCTAATTTTGATGAGGTGCTTCATTTGAACATAGAAGAACAAAAAGCCAAGCCCAAGCTGATAAGATTAAGCTATTTAAACTTGCGTCCTATAAATGTTTCTTTCTTTCATTCAAGGATTGGAGATGAGAAGGAAGAAGGAGTAAATCTGAATTCCAGCTTTCTCACCATAGCTCATGTTTCCACAGTTCGGAATGGTGCCCATTAATTTTCGGAGCCATTCAGAGGTACAGCATGCTATCATATTAGCAGTACTTAGACGAGGATATTCATTTGCATTTTCATAGCCACTTCCTTTGCATTGTGTATGACAAGTGATGCAGAAAACGAGTGGGTAAAGATGTGGTTCTCCACTCAACAGAACCATCCCTTGGAAGAAGCTACAAAACAATTCAGTGTCTCGAAAGACAGAGATGTTTTCACTCAATACACATCTCTTTTTCAGACAATGCCAAAGTGTTCTTGCCAATGAAATCATGTTTCAAAAGCTAATGATTGAAAAACAGTGCATACTTGGACTTGAAAGCAAGCTGATGGAAAGACAGATAGAACAGTCATTTGTTGGTAAATCAGATGTATTGTCAAGTACTCACACTGGCTAACTGCAGTGGCTTTTTACTGTCTGATTTTAGCAGTTTCAGATTTCTCTGTGTTATTTCTAGCAGTTCAAACATTAACACGTTCAGGGCAAGACGCAGACAATCTGTGCACAAGGTGTACATATATCACGTGGATATCTGCAGTCCACAAACCTTTCTGTAGGAACAGGACCATGATGATGACACAACAACAACAGTGACGAGACGAGAAAGAAAGAGGGAAAGAGGGAGAGGGGAAAAAAAAAAAGAGCTCATCATCTGGTTAATCCTATCTCAAAGATACTTCAAAGCAAATTATGCAGAGTAGCTCTTATCAACTGCAGCTGCTTAGTAGGAATGTCATGTGAGCAACACAGTTTGGAAGATAATGGATTTATGTCTAGCAGGAAGTCAAATGTGTGATGACTTCATGCAGATTTTGTTAGGAATCATGTTGCTAATATTTTTTCCCGTCCCAACAATGTCATAAAAACAATGCAAATATTATATTTGAAGCCCATATCAGATGACACAGGGAATGCAGATGAGAGGGAGCTTTATTTCAAGGGCAGATTGCATTAGGAATGATTCCTTTTACAGTCGTCCTTGCCAGAAGCAAAGCTCTTAGCTTTCCTGATTCAAAAATAAGGGTCACATCCTCACATGGGGTAAGTGTCACTGTTCTCTTAAAGCCAACAGTGAGATGGTAATTTATGATTTGGCCCACGTACTGATGAGTCTGATAGATGAGTTTATATTGCTTGCTCATAAGCAAACCCAGTTTGTTCCAGTTCTTAAATTAGGACTCTATATACTCGCAGGCGCTCAGAAAATGAAAGAGAAAAATAATCATACTTGCTGCACTTGAAAAACTCAGCACTTCCTATTTTAAACCGGTTGTTATGTCTCTCATAATAATTTCACATTTTATTATCCTTGCCTACAGTGGTCTTTTACCGTGTCTATATAAACCTCATTTCTAATGGTCTCAAAGGACGTACTTGGTATTTCCAGAACAAAACAAAATTAAAACATACACCCAGAAATCACACGCTTGCACACGCAGTCCCAAAGCACTGTAACGCTTAAGGCTTCTTGATTCAAAGCCTGCGGAGGTTGCAGTGTGGGATCCGGGCTGTGATGACTGGCGGATTGGGCTAACAGTGCTGTGACATGCTGAACAGCAGCTGAGCCTCTTGCCTTCTCCCTGCCTCCTCTAGTCAGCAGCACTCATGGGGTAATTCGGAGAGATGTTCTGCCTCCATGGAGATGGTAGTTTGTGTCATCCTGGAACAGCCTCATCTGGCTACCATTGCTGGTGAAACACAGATGCTGGGGGGCAAAAAACACTGCACAGCCCAACAGCTGGCTCTAGAAAAAGGAAGACTAAAAATGCCTTGTGTGGGGAGAAAAGCCCTAGAAATTTTCTTAAGTAATTGTTTGTTTTTGTAAGCTTATGGAAAGAGGAGGAATGATCCAACAATGCGAATGGCAAAATATGCGAAATGGCTAATGAATTTAAGGACTTGACAGTAGGAACTCTGCTGAAGAGTCGCGACTGATTCTTATTTGTACTGTAGCAGGTTTACCAGGAATAGTACAGGCATAAAATACTTACTCCATGGAGCTGCCAATTTTAATTGGAAATCTGTCATATCCCAGCGGGGGAGATGGTGTACATGTGTGGCGTGCCCATACGCACACACGGAGCACGCACGCACACGTGCAGCTGTGCTGCCACGTTCGTTGGCACGCAGATAACAAATTAGCAGGCAGCAGGTATATCACTATGCATTTTCATTTCCTCATACCCTATCTCAAGCCATGCTACATGTATTACATATGCTTAGGTCACAGAAGGGTTAGGGACATAACTACTGGATCCCAAGGGACAGATGGAGCAAAGCCAGCATAATCTCTGAATGCAGCTCTTTACTGTTACTCTCTGATCATGAAAAGCCCAGTGAACTTGGAACAGACGCTTTCATCCAGCAGCTGTTTGCATATGAGAGGTAAAACCATACATAAAATCTGAGAGGAAGATTTTTCACGCGGGCTCAAAGCAGGTAGGGAACCAGAGCACTTTTTCTGTCACAGCGGCAGCCCTGAAAGACCAGCTCAAGTTTTCTGTGCGGGCTGCTAGAGGCTTTGGGCTACAGCGCCCTTCCCGTGCATGGATTGTCCTCTCCCTCCTTTATTTTCTGTGTTTGTGCAGCTCCCGGCACGAAGAAGGTCCTATCAAAGCAGAGCACCGGAATTATATAAATGCTTAGTGCTATTAGTATAAAAAGTAGGGAATATCCTCGTATACTCCTGCCCCTCCCCATGGGAGTTCTAGCCATAAACTTAGGCGGTCTGAACTCACAAGTATAGCCGTGGAATTGCACCCGATGCGTTTGCTCTATTTTGACATAGGAGCCGTATTCTCTCCCCCGGGCTGGTGTCTTCCTTTTTTCTCTGTAGGAAACTCAAAGTGCTTCTGTTCTACAGATCTCTCTCAGGCATGATTAAATTGGCCTCAAAGGAATGGGATTTAACTGAAAGAAGACCAACTGGTATTTTTTAACCATGCCCAAGAATCCATGCTTCATAAATAACAACTGGTGAGCCCATCACCGTGCACAGTCAGAACTCCACGAGATGAACTTCAAGCAAAAACCGTTATCACGCTGTGTTTAAAGGACAGAAGACATATATTTTAGAAAGAATACCTTTTTCTTTTCCCCTCTCTGCTTCTTTTCCAGAAGTTTGTTCTTGTAAACATCTGTGCAAGTTTTAGTGACAAAGCCACACAAATCTGTTATGCTGCCCTATAACACTTATTTGCCTTTACTATTTTTTACACCAAGCTGTTTTTTTTTAATTTAATAGATTTTTAAGGACTTTCACCTCAATCCTTAAGCAATTCGGGGTGCAAACCCCAAACAGCAGTTTCTGCATCAGATGCAGATTTTCTGTTTGAGAGAGGGAATTTCTTTTGTAAAGATGCAGTCTTGATTTAAAGACTTCGAATGATCTACCACATCCTGCGGTAGGTTGTTCCGATGATTAATGGCCCACGTTAGAGAAAGTACCGCAGTTTCCAACCATTGGATCTTATTGTGCCTTTTTCTGTTAGACTAAATAGCTATTTGTTATCAGAAATCTCTTCCTTATGTAGATACCTGCAGACTTTGATTAAGTCACTTTTTAACTCCTTCTTGGACAACCTTCACAGATTAAGGCATGTTCTCCTGACTCTTCTTTTTCTTTGAGCTTTTTTTTTTTTTAAACCTTTTTCTAGTTTCATAATATAGTTCAAGAATTGACTCAAAATTTCCACGAGCATTTTCACTAATGCTATATGAAGGTAGAATAGCACCTTCTGAAATCTAGTTAATGCTGTGTATATTCGTCTTCTTGTTCTCACATCCTCCTCTGTACGTTGTACAGAAAGTCTGTGTTCCTTTATTTGGCTACCATTATTCCCAAATCCATGCTGGGGCCCTGAGTTTCTCTGCAGGCTCGTCCCCGCTGTGGAACAAGGGGGAACAAGGGGGCCAGTGCCTGTGGGGCCTCAGCAGAGGGTGGTGGCCTTCAGTTCCCAGCTACTCAATATCGTCTGTTTGTTTGGTTTAGTCCATTTAACGAGAGCATGTTGCTTTGTTGGCGTTTCTAACTTTACCAATAGAACTTGCTATTTTCTCAAAAAAACTGAGATCACACTTGTCTGACAAGACTTAACTTCCCCGCAAATGTGCTGAGATGAATGTTCTGCTGCCGTCATTTAATTATTTACTGATTGTCTCCAATGTTAGGCTTCCAAGACGAGGACGACGTCTCTTTTCAGCTTAATAGGTTGAATGTCTATTAGTCATCACGTTTACCATTTTAAAACATTTGCATGACCTTAGCTTCTTTTACAGTCCTCTCAGACTCTTCCAGCTTTTTAAAAAGTCAGTACATGTAGATCAGAGTGTTCCCTGGCAAGATGCTTTCATACCCCTGAGTAAAAGTTGGCCAGTGCCACTTATTTGCTGCTGGGTAATATTTCTCTGCTGGCTGATGGGACAAGAAGAGGCTCCGCAGCCACTTCAGGGTCTATGAGCACTCCCACACCCAGCAGTGCTGGCAGGAGTATGAAGTAAATGCTATCATTAGAAAGACTTTAAAAGGAGTTAAAATGTTTGCAGAAAGATGAAAAGATCGGATTTTCCATTATTCTGCTCTGCAACGGAGACAGAAGAGTATCCCTGGCTCTAAGCCCTCCCTGTATTATGTATATTAAATATTGCCTGCCTTGAACTTGTCTAATTTATGCCTTGCTTCACCATCCCAGCCCAGACCTCATCTAGAATTACCGTCCAGGCCATGCTCCCCAGACCCCTTCACGGAGAAGCTGGAAGCTTCAGCCCAGCTCTGGTCCAGGCGGGAATCTGTCCACACCAGCTCCCGGCCGCCAGGAGCTGCCTTCCCGCTGCCGGGGCCGGCACAAAGCAGCCTCAGTGCTCCTGACACAGCTCCGCGACGCTTTGAAAAGCACTTCAGTTCTCCACGGCCGGGCAGGAAGTGCCCCAAAGCTGCAGCCTTTGGGTCTTGCAGAAACATTTTCACTCGTACTCTAGTGCAAAAGCTGGAGAACGAACCCAACATCTTTTTTATTTTTTTTAAACAAAAGAAAGCACAGCAAAACTAGCCCCAGAGTGAGCAATTACTGGTGAAAGGGCATTTCTTTTAGGAGCTAAAAGACATGGGTAAGTGGTCAGAATAATCCAGATGACTCTAGAAAAGAGTAAGCGTGAGAAATAATTGAAGTCACCAATAATCATGCATGGGCAAAATATTTTAAGTTTTTTCCTTTTACTTTTACTTGGAAAACTTTCTGAGTGGAAGGCTATATTGAGAAATTTCATAGTCTGTTAGGTGGGAGTATCTGCCATTATTAAAGTGTACTGCCACCTGCCATTATTAAAGTGCACTCTTGCAAGCTAAAAGTATCCTTTCCAACCTGTAACCAAAATTTCACATCTCTCTAATCCTTCTTGAGCTTCACTCATCATTTTCCCAAAGCGGAACTTATATTTGCATTAGTTTATTGGACTGCGCCAGTGAGAAAAGCAAAGGCAAGGAGAAACACAATAATGTTCCTAATAACTCGTGTCTTCGAACAAGATCCTCCCAGCCCACTGTAGTAAAGACGCTCGTATGGCCGGGGTTTGTGCTGCTTTAGGGGTTTGTGCTGCGTTAGGATACAGCCCTTGCTGTGTCTGGGTTAGATCAGGGCCCCATTGAAGTCAATGGGAGTTTTGTGCCAAAGTGTATCTTGTACGCTGTCACTTGGGCAAATGTCCACCTCGGGCTACAGCAGAAGCAAAATCACCACATTTGTTTTCACTTCTGACCTGCTGAAAGTAGGATTATATTACTTGTATATTTCATTCTGATCTTTCCCCCCCCCCCAATTTAAACAAAGATACCACTGTGGTATAATCTGATACCAAGTACTGTGTGAGAGGCCGGAGAAGTCAATTACAACTGAAATTGCAGACTTTGTTTACTGTTGCCTTGCTTTTAACTCAATGTTTTTCTTCAACACGTAATTTCCTTTCTTCAGATTGTACTTTTCTGTCTCACAAGATGGGCAGTGGCACTGCTCGCTTTGAATTCCCAGATTCTTCTCACGTTGTGGCACTTCCTTCATATTATTTAACTCCGTCTTTCTCCTGCATAGATATATTACAGGGGAAAAATGAACAGAACTTCTAACAAGTTGTCGAATGAGTGTGGCAAAACTGAGCCGTGCTGAGACAGTAAACACCGACTGAGTCAATTTTTCGCTATGCAAAATGTATTATATTAGTATTTTGCTCAGGTAATCCACCGGCCCAGAAACACTCTTCCAGTGACTGGCTAAATCTGATTTTTGTTTGTGACCAGCATGAACGCTGACCTTTGCCTTCTTGGCTGATCTTTGCATCTCCTAGAAAGTTCACTGGAAGGTCACGGAGCGGCACCGACTTCCTTCGTGTGCCTGCGTGTGCGTGGGGACACCTTCTTCCCGTGGAAGGGCCGGTCTTACCCACCCACAGCTTTAGTTTCATGGTTGTGGAAATCTGGACCCACTTATACTGACAGCAACAAGGTCAAACCAGGCAAAAGGGCACATCATTTTCTATTTACCTTTGTTCGCCTTACTTTTCACCGGCAATTGCTCCCTTTTTAGCTTCCTAATTTTGCCTCAGTTCCGACACATCCTTAGCTTAACGAAATGGTACTACACAGCGTACCTGGCTTTGTAAAATGAAAGGACTGAAATGTAACTAGAAACAACTACAGAAGAAACCGCTAACAGGGCTTTTTCTTAAATACGCACGTCTTAAAGAGAACAAGTTCTTCCCTCAGATTGCTTTGGCATAGGTGCATAAGAGAAATAAAAATGATTTCTTGTATATTCTTTAGCTGATTCCTTTCACAGATAAGTTCGGCGCTGCTTGTCACTGCAAAAGAGGGCTATGAATCTCAGGAAAGCTGCTGTGCTGACACCGTCAGCTGTACGGCACCCGCTCCCGAACCAGACCTCGGGAAGCAGCACCGTTAGAGGGTTTTAAATCTCTGCTCAGAAACTGTGTCTATTTACAAACAGCAAGAATAGCTCTGAAATTGTGAAAAATGCACTCGAGTCATGTTTAGAATGATTGTGTGTGTGGGATATAACAATACTTTTCAAGACTGTAACCACTGCGTATATTCATATCTCCTGCTATTTATCTTGCAGATATACAGCGCTGGAAGTTGCTGGCTGCAAGCTGGTGAGCTTGTAGCAGTGAGAAGGAAAGATCTCTCCGTTTGTCACTGGCCGTATATCACCGCAGCTGTGCCCTTTGATTACACAGAGGGCTCCTCCAGCCATTAATAATAGGAAACACTTTTTGTCTGGTGAATGCATCTCAGCACCGTCCTCTAACACCTAGGCTTTGCAGTGAGGTAGAAGAGGTAAATTAAGGGTGGAGTGTGTTCATTTTACATCTACACTAGATGTGTAAACAAGGATAACCTTTGTTTTCCTCGAAAAAGAAAATATGCCATTCTTTTTCCTACCACCACAGGGGCTGGGTTTTTTTTTTACAGAAACAATATAGCACTGCCAATTACAACTTGCTGAGGAAGTGACACTAATGAATCACAATAATGCTGCCGCAGCATCATGGAAAGTCCTGTGACGCCAGCCTTCCAGATTAATTGCATCACATATAATAGCCGAGCCACATCTGCTGGCCAGGTGTATCAGTGTAAAAGATTTTCCCAGAAAAGCAGAGCTTAGAGGAAATCAATACATAGGCTGAATGAAGCCCTAGGTATGAATACTGCATTGCCAAAATTAGATAGCTATCTGGAATTGTCACAAGTAATTGATGCTAAGATTGGAAAATTCTAAACTGGTGTAAATCGTTTAGCAACAGAGAGCACTACAAAAGGCATTTCATGCTTGATCTGCAAAATGAATCAAAATTAATGCTAAGCTCAGGCGGCATGCTGTTGCTCTTACCTCTTGCAGCACAGTGGATCTGAGCTGCTCCAGAGAGGTGTTTGCAGGCAGCGGTGCGTGGAACCTCTCTGGGTCTGGCCTACATTGATCATCTCCCACAGCATCTTTGACACAATAGGAAAAAGCTAAAGACCATTCGTCTTAACACCGCTTTTAGTCATGTGTCAAAACCTTGCTTTAACCCATCCCGATTTTTATTTAAAATGAGGACTTGTGAGTAGCAAAAGAACCCAACAAGAAAACATGAGCCCCTTCGAAACAAAGCCTGCTCTTGACAGACATTATTTCACATCCTCTGCTCTTCGATTGCTAGAGATAGCCATCCCATCTGTCAGGCCACAACTAGATTTGCACTGGAGGAAAGCATTCTGCAAAGTGCGGTTGTTTTGGAGGTATTCCAAATATCACACAGAAAGGTATCATTCCTGTCTCTGCATTTATCCCCAGACGGTGCCCTCTATTTATATTTTGATAGAACCCACAGTTCCTTCATTGACGGTCCTGTGACTATGATATGTTCCTCTTAAATCTGTGCTGACAACTTATTTAGGTCATGGAGTCAGAGTTTAATTTCCTCAAGTTAGATTTATTCCCTCAGGCTGTAAAGAAATAAGAAAGCGCATGCTTGTTGCTGAGTCAAACACGGGGCTGAAAATCTCCAAGGTGGAGGCTTCAGCCAGCATGCCGCTCCTCTTTTTTCAGCCTCAGTTACTCAGTTCATGATTTGGGAATTTGTAAGCTGAAGCGATGGCAGGATGCTCCCCGGACTCAGCAGCGGGCACGCGCGAGCACCGCTGCCCACCTCGCTCCATGGACGTCTTGCTTTATTGAGTCCTGATGGCAGGCGGTGAGGTAGTACGTCATTCTAGAAACCGCAGTAAATCCCTGGCAAGAGAACCCATCCTGAGTTATGTGGATAACATAGCATGTAGGAAATAATAAAATATTTTATTTTTATGTAGCGCTGTTCTTCCACAGCCAAGCAACTTGGCTAAAAAATGCCATCTATCTTATTGGGTACGAATACCCAAATAAGAATTAATTAGACGTGATTGGCTAAATTTTGCCAAGAGAACATATCGGTCAGTGTAATGTATTTCTCTAGAAATACAGAAAACTATATAAAGCTTACTTTTTGCTATTTTTATAATGTGCCTGCCCCAAATACAGTTATTATATTGGTCAGTGAATTTAAATGATGAATTTCCCTGCTTTTAAACCAAAGAGGAAAAGATCACTGAATTTCTTATCAGGAGATAGTGATAGACTTTTCAAAAATGCACAGCGTCTTGAAAGTTTGGTTTCATATCACCATTTATATTCCTGAGAAATAGACATGTCTCACGTTCTGTAGCAGTGTTTTGTGACATTTGGATTTACAATGCTCAAGTTTAAGTCTCTAGCCCTTTGCAGTCTGTCAAAAACAGCTTCTCTGTCCATTTATTTTTGTCTTCTGTGCTCAGTCTGAATATCTTTTGTAAATTTATACTTGACAACCCTCGTATTTCAGCAGCTGGCTTTGTTTCACAATCTACCTTGCTTGCTCTGTTGCATTAGCTGAAACAACAAATTTAATCCGTGATGTCAATAGTAAATTATAGCGGAGATGTAATATATGCCTGACATCACTAAGGTCAAGGCCATGGTGAAAATATTGCAAATAATAGATCCAAGGGGTCTCCTCATCGTGGTAGTTGCTTGCTGCACATTTAATGTTACGAGAAACAGATTAGTGCCACACGCTGCATTATGGTAGCCTTTTAGTTACAGCCAACATAAAACTCCGGCTAATGTAAGAGTGCTCCCTCAGCATGAGAAGAGGTTCCAGAGAAGTTTGCTATGTCATTATATTTCATATTTTCCAACTGATAAATAATTAAAACAAGAATTACTTTACTGAAAAGATTCATTTAGAGCGCACATTTCCCATTACTCTAACTGTTTGGAGGGGTTGGGGGAAACGTTTATTGCATACCTTACCTAAACTACCTTGCCATTAAAGTATCTAAATTACCTCAGTGAATTCTGAGCACAGAAGTGGTTGATGAATTGCTTTTTGCATAAATGCACTTTCCCTTTGCTAGAACCTAATTTTGTGTGTATACACACACACCCCCCCACACCCCCCAAGAATAAAGCAAGTACCGAACTCTCTCAGGAAGAAAAATTGAAGCCTGGAATTTTCTCTGTGTAATGAAGTTTTTCTAAACGTTGCTTGTATCATAAGCATCCCTGGACTCTCTGAGGACAAGCCAAAAATGGGCTCTTGTACAATGGCGAAAGAGCAGTTAATGAATCATTTTCTTCTGTGTGAAAGTGCTCATTCCTGTTAATTTGTCTGTTTTTACAGGCAGAGCTTTTTTAATATCAAAATTCACTTTCAGTTTAAAAGTCCATTTAGTGCCAAAGGGGAAAAAAAAATCTGTGCCAAGTGAACCATAAACAAATTCAATGTATGGCAGAATATGGACATTTCCATTCCATCAAGCTCTATTATTTGTTTTATCTGGCCTAAAGAGCATCAACAACCCAAGAATTTTCAATCTGCAATTCATCCCTGTAACTTGGCTTTAAAGTATTTTCGTTCCCTAATGGGAAAGGATGGGCCCAATTTACAAAGCTGCAGAATATATCAGAGTACAGCGACTCCGCTTGACTTTCCACGTGCCCTGTCTGGATGTATGTGATTTAATAGGTTTGCTTCCCAGAAGCGTGGGTTACCTTTTGTTCCTGGTGTTCCTACCAGGATGAAGGCTTGGGTGGGTGGTACCTTTTGGCCTTAGTTTTAAGAATGTGAGCAACCCCAAGGAGGGCGGGAACACGCAGGGGAAAATGTTTGAATCAATGTCTTTACATCCAAACCCACATTTTGTGAAATACCAGCGTGAACCAGCTTTGCAGGAACTTTGATAATTATGTGCCTTTGCCAGTGTTCTTCATTCAAATCCATGTCAGAACAGAGTGACCATAAGTAATTGTCATTTATCTTGTCACTATATTCAGCGCTCTACATGCAACGAGTTGACGGGTTTGGTTCAGTTCCTGTGGGCCACAAGTTGCCACCACGTTTTGCCCATTGTAATACATTTTATTGATGCCTCTGTTGGTCAAAGCAGCAAAGAAATGGGGTGACAGACCACATGATAATCCTTTCTTGAGAGTGTCTGGCAAGCTTGAGTGAGGCAGGATGACAGAAGGGAATTACTTAATCTTGCGCTTTTGACCTCTGGGCCGGGCCTTTTGGAAGGGCAGTTTTAATTATTGGTAATCTGGTGGTCAACTGCTTTAAGGATGTAAATATTAATGAGAACCCCAAACACTGAAGTTCCTGTGATAGTCTCTTATACGCAAACAAAAAGTAGAAAAAGGAATCAGTGGCTGTTGGAACCAATCAGCAGGCTCAGTATGGGCTGCTTTGAGGACTATTTAATCTCACCCATAAAAGAAGTTTAAATAATGCTGTTACGTGCTGATGCTCTTAGCACTTGCTTTGGTGCATGATGTATGGCCAGTGTCTGCTCCAAGAATCAACAAATGTGCATTATTCCATTAGCAGTTTTCTGTTTTCTACAGGGCTTTACAATTTATTAGAGTTATTTATGTTAATGTAGTAGTGCCTTATTTTACATATTTATAATATCTTCTTTCCTCTGCCGTTAAGAGCAATGAAAAGTTTAGGTACTGCAGATCAGTTCAGCTTACATAACATTTACAAATGTTCTGAATAAAAACAGTGTCACACAGAGTCCCTTCTATGCTTGGAACTGCTGTTTTAACTTACATGAAGCTCTTTACTGACATCAAAACAAGATTGGGGATTTTCTAATCATCTGCCCCTTCTTTCCTGCTGTTTTTCAGAAAAGGGGTGAAATTCCAGCTGTATGAGCAGAGATGACACTTTTTTTTTCCCTGTAAAATTTGGGAGAAGTGTAGGAAGAGGAAGAACATCAACAAAAGGTTGAAGATGTGGATAAGAAGATTTCAGTAGGATGAAGAACTCATACGGAGCAGTGTGGTGGAGTCTCAGAAGATTTCTAAATGCATATTGATTCAACAAAGATGCAGCTGATACCCCGTGCAACTTATTCCTGTGCTTGCATTATGCAGCCGGGGATACTTAGCAGCAGGGGAACTTGGACACAAATCAGTTACTTCTGACCGACTGTCTTTCCTTGATTTTCACGGCACATGGTCCTCACAGCCCTTACCAATTCTGAACATTGTCAGCATCACGGCTGCATAGCAGACTTCCTAAATATGTCCTTTTAAGGTGTCTCCGTTACAGCCAGCACCTTCGCTCTGCTCATACAAGTAATTTACCACAGGGATGTCACTCTGGGCTAAGTGCAAGCAGAGGCACAGTGTTAGTGTGATGCTGTATTGGGTGCTGACTGTATTGGGTGAACACTGGAGCATGGCTAGTCCCACCTCCGCCCAGAATTGCCATTTAAATGTGTGTGTGGCGTGGTAAAAGAGAGTTTTGTATTTCAGGATGCAAATTATTTGTTGGCTCCCCATATGTAACTTCAATTTATATTTTTAGCAATACTTACGGTCTCTAACCATATATCATCAATGGTTTTGGGTATATTTCTACTCATTCAACTCAGTGACCTACTCTACTACATCACCTCAGCAAAGGCTGAAGTTGATTAGCACCTGATGCCTCCTAGGTGGCCTGTGTGAAATGAGTTGTCAGTGTTGTAGTTTCCAGACATTTTATTGCTGAATTTTCAGACATTTGTAGTTGCACACCTGCTGTTGCAAGTGTACATGCTCCTGAACACAATGATAGTGAAAGAATATTTTAGTAAAAACGTTAATACACTGTTTCAGACACAAATCTGCTTCATCTATTTAAGAGTTTCAAGTGCCTTGTGATTAGCTGCCGACAACATCTGACTTCCACTTTCCTGCCCCAACAATATCATTCAGCTTAAGCCACATCAGTTCCTAAATTCCTGTGTAAAACAATGAAGGATGCCATGCATACGATGAGCCCTTATTAACTGCGAACGGCATCAACGCTGACAACTCACTTCGCACAGGCCACCTAACAGACATGAGACTCTAATTCTGCTGAGGTGGCACTGATGCATCTCAGTGACGGAGAGCTGTGCTCTGTTTCCAAAACCCCGAACACTCCCACTTCCGAAAAGCACCTACGGACCCACATTCGATGGCTTCCAACAAATTTTCATGAATTTGTCTTTTCCACAGATTTCATTATTACTCTTGTCCTTTCTGAAAGCATTTCTCAGATATAGAGAAATCCTTCTCGTTCCAAGGACATTTTCAAGGCTCTGGATTATTTAGGGTTCAATTGACCATGAGTATTATTTATTTAAAAGTAAATTTCTTTAAATCAAAAACTTTAAGAGAACTAGAGCTTGTAAGTGACCCCTAAGCTTCAGTTAACATCAGCTTGTCAGTTTGCCTTTTATTTTTTCTGAGTGGTCATAAGGGAGAAATTTCACCTGAAAACCAACGGTTTAAAATGACCTATCTTACGCTACCTAACAATGAAAAAACTACCATTATCTTATAACACCCATAATGTTCATGATTCTCCTTTGAATGTCAGAAGCTTCTTAAGAGTCCTGACGGGATATCATGCCTGGTCAGGATCTGTTGATGGGATGACAGGGTTTCGTTGGTCAGATAAATTCTGATCTACAAGGGTAAAGTAACCGCAGAGCAAAATGCTCGCCTTTACAGAAAGAAAAGAATGTTTACATTGCTGTAATAACGCTGCTTCTACCATTTTAGCTAAACAGGAACATCTGTACTTATTTCAGATCTCATCTATAATGCCATAGTTGGGATTAATTTTGTCATCCTCCTACCTGGAACAAAATGCTTGCTTTCATAAACTGGCTTAAAAATCATGCTAACAGTCCCCAAACAAAAGTAGTGGCTGTGTGTGTAATTAATTTTCAGAAAAAAATTACTAGAAAGTGAAATTTTCTAAGCTGTGACTCTTGGTGGTAAAAAACAAATGAACAGCATTAATCAGAAGCTAGGCACTATTTTGGTCCAATGGATTTGGGGTTTCCTTCTGTTAGACTCTGTTTGCAAGCAGGCTCTATGCATCAGGAATACTTCTTTTCTGAGAAATGCTTTCTGGAAGAAGGCTTTCCTGCTGAGAAATGTCCACCATGTAGGGATGTCATAAGACAGCCCTCTTGAGTTCTTCACATCCTGCCTGACAGAGGAGGAGCGTGCAGATCTAAGTGGTTCTAAGGGGAAAATATCATTTAACTCAGGAGGTCAGATTCTCCTGAGAGTTCAGCTCCACCCTCCTCCTCTTCCCCTCATGGTGCACCCTTCCCACCTCTGTTCCTCCTGCCGTAGCACCTCGCTCCTTCCTCAGCAGCACTGGCTCCACTGAGAGCTTTCCCTGCCTGACGTGGGGTCTCTCTCGCTACCGCTTGTCCCTCTCCCAAGTAACGAGGGCCATGGAGCTGAATTCCTCCTTCATGCCACTGCACTGGCCAGTGGACTCATTCCAAATGTACATTGCAGCGAGAGCAGGCGCAGGAGCAGGGGGTGGATTTTTGACTTGGAAAGCGGTATGCAAAAGGATAATGCTTTTTGGAAAAGCTTGTATCAGGACCCAGAATGTCAATGGCTCCTCTATTCAGAAGCAAGCCAATGCCCATACTTCTGGTTCCTGTCCCAGAGCTAGAATATACACAACTGCCCCAACCCCACATGCTGCAACCTTGCTCCTAGAACTTAAATCTCTCCAAATGGCAACCTTCCTGAATTAAAATATAAATATGCCCTTCTATAAAAGGGAAGGAAAAGGAGAGTTCTGTTTTCTGCAGAAAACCCAGCTGATTTGAAAATAAATATGGGGGAAATATATAGCAACCAAGAGTAAAAATTATTTCTCTTCCAACCTGTAAAACTCCGAAAAACAAATAGTCTCAAAATGTGCTCTCTGTCTCTGGTCTTCCAGCAGCAAGCTCACTCAGAGTTCAGAACACTGGCAGAAATAAATTACAAGTCAGTTCACAGGAAAAAAAAAATTGGAGCAATTTTTGTCTTCTTTGCAGAACTGTATGTCTTCCTAGGGCTTGAAAAACACTGCTTTAAGATTTCTCATATAGCACGTAACTTCTTTGGGGAAATTAAGGAACAAATTAAAGTGCTGTTTATGGCCACTGGAACACTCTGAAAGCCTATATTAATTATGTACATATTATTCTTATAGATGTACCCATGTGCTGCTGTCATAAATTATTATTTGCACTGAAGCAGCCCCCAAGGCCATATCTGACAGAGGAGGCCCAGGAGTATGCCTGGAATGTGCACCCAGCGGTGGGATTGCCTGCTCCGGTGGTCTCCGAGGCTCCTGCAGGTAAGACCCAGATGTGCTCAGGTTTTCTTCTCCCAGCTTCTCCTTTACCTTCATCTTCCCATGGAAGGGAGACTGAAGGGCACGGCTCTGATGGGGGCCCTGAGTACTCCAAAGCTGCTTCCTCAGGGTTCCCGGGTGCCAGCTGCCAGCACGTGCCATCAGCTGCTCCAGCCCGGAAAGAGGCAGTTGTGACCTAGACCCCCTTGCACTGGGAACCACACGAACCCACAGCAGTTTTCATAATCCCTGCATCAATGCTTTACAGTCTTATGCCCTAGAAGCTTCACAGATGAAGACTAGAGATCTGCCCTCAAGAGAGCACGAGAGTCTTCAACAGAAGAGATCAATGCAATGAGCCTGAGAAGAATTCTGTTCCTGAGTTTAAAATTACCTTAATTCTTGGGAAGGTAGCAAAGCCAGGTGAAGAAGTTCAGACACTTTCCTATGGCAACCTTGTTTAAGTAAGAGATAGGTAACGCGCTTTATTCTGACAAAAAATAGTCAAAATACTATTTCATAGTACTATTTGTCTAGGCAAAGTGAAGTTTAAATTGTAAAATGCATAACCAAATGCTGAAAGGTTTGATCTTGCTCAGGCATAAATGGGTAGGTTGTTTCCAATGGCTGGGAACTTTCTGATTAGATAATTTGTTCATGCTTATTTGTCAAAATGAGACATTTTCAAGGGAAAGTTTCAATGACTCCTTTGTCAGGAAAGGTTTCTTAGCTTCATTTTGTGGTTAAAAATGGATAAAAGAGAATAGGCAGACTCAGCCCAGCCTAGCAGAAGGGTCACAGACAGGCGAGACCTGCCTGGAAGTGTCTGCTGTCCCCAAACCACTCAAACGGTTCCCAGCATGACCAGCAGAACCCCCGATCACATCTATGACCTGTTTATCCATTTATTTGTTCCCTTTGCTTTTTTGTTATGGTTTCTCTTTCTCTTTTTAACTCACATTTTACAAAGGCTTTTCTTTTTTCTTTTTTTGTTTTTCAAAAAGTGACTTGGTCTTATCCCAGCACAGAGCAGCAAACTGTTAAAAATTTTGAAAAGTCTTATGGGCCTGGAACAAAGTTTCTTGCCCAGCTCCAGGTCATTCCCTCTGAAAGCAGGGAACTTGCGTGTGCATAGTGCTGGGGCGTCCCGTCAGCTCCTGTATATTCAAACCCGTATTTCATGAGCTGTCTCTAGCACAGCTCCCAAAAGCAAGGCAACCCCCAATCCTATTTAAAGTTGAAACATATTTTTGTGGCGCCTAGAAACAGGTCTTTGCCCTCCCTTCCCTGCCCTGGGCATAGGTACTTAGAGCTGCTTAGATTCACTTGCAGAACACCACAAAAATTCAAGACCCTACTCATAGCATGTAAAAGACTTTCTGAAAAAAACCCAACCCCAAACCCTGTAAAGAGATCTTACATTTCGTTCGTCTTGGCATTTGCGTCTGCTCCGCTGGCAGAGAGCTCTAATTGTCAGGGACACAATAGGCTGCGCTCTTATCTGTGATTAATAGACATGATCTTTCCAGAATGATAAATGCAGGTAGGTAAAGTCTCTGTGACTCTATCTATGGTACATCATAGATTATCAAAAACCCTACAATGTGGACATGGTAATAAGCATCCACGGTGTCTAAAAGTGCTGGCTAAGAGTTCCTAATGTCTAGAATTTGATTTTTATGATTTTGATGAGGCTTTGTGCGGGAACATCCTCCACAACGCTGAAATTCAGTATTCGGTTTCTTAGCTCTTGCTTGACTCTCTGTTCTGGGGATTCCTCCCACATTCCTCTTTGAGATTCCCTTTAAACAGAAAGAGGGATCGGTGCCCTGAGCAGCGGGACAGCCTGGAGCTGCAGGAGATGCCTGCATCATCCCCAGTGTGGGTCTTCTTGAGGGTGAAGAGGGACGAATTGACATTCCTCACAGCAATTAGCAACCGTCTCTTTTTCCCCCTTGCCATGGTGGCACTAAAACCCTCATGCAGGTTTCCAGCACAACACCAGCAACGATTGTCATTGCTGAGGTGAGGGCTGTGGCAGGGCCCTGCCCGTTCCTTGGTCCAGCTCAGGGTGAGAAGAAAGCTCCCTCCCATGGGACCCCCTTCTCTTCCCTGTGCATCCCAGGACTGCATCCCCCAGACAGCCTCCTGCAGGCTATGTCCTGGGTGAAAAAGGGGAGACCCTGCCACAGAGTTGTCCAAAAGTTCTTCTGAATGGTTAACTATGGGCTTACCTCTGCAGGAAGACAGGGTGCCATGCAAGACGTCCCTCCTGACTTGCTCTCTGCCCCAGGATAGAGCTTAATATTTATCATCAAAATGATAAAATACAATAAGTAGGAAAACTACGTGCTAGATTCGTCTCATTCATTGCAACATGAAATCAACATTTAAATATGAAGTAAGAGTTTTGTTGTTCTAGACCAGCCTTGCCCGGCCTGTGCCACAGTACAAAGTTTGGATCTGAGTGCTAGAAAGCTTGAAGGTGCTCATTCTGATGATTTTATTTAAATCACATTGCTAGTACAATGCCTTTATTCACAGCCTGCTTTGGAAGTCTTGTTTCTTGTTAAAAGCAAGAAGCCCCAGATAAGCCCAAGAGTGAAGGGGAGTGGGGTCACAGGGAATGGGGACAAGCGGGCTTCGTTTCATGGGTGACCACACAGATCCACACCAGACCCTCAATGGGAAGGTCAGTAAAACTCCAAAAGGTTTTATCTTTCTCACCCATCTTTACTTCCTTGTGTGCTTTTTAGTGACTTCAAAGGAAAATATTCCCTGGTTTGTAGGCAACGGTATGTATTTTTAGAGGTGATGTGACAATTGCTGAATTATCTATTGCATGATGTGGATCAACAAAAGGAAATCAGGCTGGTGAAAATGTTGTAAGGCAAGGAAAGACGGGACTGAGAGCCCTTGCTCCTCTTCAAAGCCAGTACAGAGTTTGCATTTGAAAGGCTTTTCAGCTAGACACAGGTGTCACAAACTGAGTCTTTTGGGAAAGTCACACAGTTACAGCCCCTCAAGAAGGCTGAGGTCCTCTGAAAGTTGCTGCAGCAAGGAACTACCGACATTAATATATCTCATGCCATCCAGTCATGAGGGGAGGAATGGTGGTTGCAAACGACAACCAGCATGATTAAAACCACCTGTTAAAGAGATCGAAAATCTGCAAATGCTGTGGTACGTAGGATGCAGAGCACCACACTCCTATGCAGATGGAAACATCTGTAGTAGAGATATGACATTCAGAAATGCGCAACAAGTTTTTCAGACACTCTTGCAGCCTGAGACGCAGGCCACACACTGCGAGCAGATGGCTCCACGATGGTTCATCATACACAGAAACATTGATTTGTTGTCATGCCATGGTGTAGATTTTTTGTTGATAGCAGGTTAACGGCATTTGGCAGTAACCGTTGCAGAGCCTTTTTTTCCTTCTTTTGGTGACATGGGTTTTTTTCCACAGAGGCAGAGAGTGTAGGGCTGAGATGTCCCCTCTGGTATTTCCTCAGACCACTGTGGTAGGTTTGGGGGGTCTGTGAGGACGGGAAAGGAGCAGCTCAGCTCGTCTCTATTTGCACGGGAGGCAACAATCAAGCAGGAGGTTTTGGCTCACATACAGCTGTCTGGGGCAAGCTTTGTGATGAGAGGTTTTTGGTACTCAGATCCTGAGAAGTGTGACTTTCAGTGTATATATTTTGTACCAGGCAGCGTAAAAATTGAACACAGTGGAGAAACTCGTATAAAATTGACATGAGCGTTATATCTGCTTTTTTATCTCAAGTTTGTGATAATGGCCAGAAAAGGTTTGCAGTAAAGACTGGTCAGACTCCTACATCTCTTCCTCTTAGACAATTCCACCTCTAAAACTGCTGATGGTTTTGCTTGTCTCTGCATTAGACAGAAGCAAACTACTCAGAGCTCAGGGCTGTACTATCTGAAAGCTCCAGCACAGTTATCGTGAACCTGCCTGTGTTGCAGGTGGACCCGATTTGCCCAGGTGCATCAAACCTCTGCTCTGGTGTCCCTGACAAGTGACACCCTTCTGGGGAGAGCTGACATTTACGTTCCATGTCCTTGAAGCTTTATCCACTTAACCCACCAAAACCTCTCTCTTCCATGGGGGCAACTCTGTTTTACCAAAGTACTTCACTTACTTGGCAGACCCAAATTGGTAATTTGGAAGAACAAGGAGCAAAAAAGGTCTGACAAGACCTCAGAAAAATGTTTTAGTCCATGACTGGGTATGTCTACTGTTGAAGTCATGTCTCTTAAGACCTTTTATTACATCAGGATTTATAATCTGTTTAATTGGTAGGTTGCCTCCAAGATTAATTAGTCGCTACAGATATCCACTCCCATTTCTGTATATCAACAACTTAATCTTGTAATGCATACCAAGAAAATATGGGGAAGCTCGTCTCCTAAATACTGATGATAATGACTGAGATGATAATATTTAAACACATTTATTAAGCACACTTATTCCCATAAAGCACACAAGCACTAAAATCTTTGGGTACAGAGATAAGATGTATAAACAGTGTTATTAACATGAATGAAGACTCTTCTATTTTTAAATAACAAAAGATACAAAGAGTGAGAAAATTAATTTTCAACAAATTGAGAATTTGGCGGGCAGAAATACTGTCAAAGAATCAACAGGAGAAAGGAATTAAAACTATGAAAGAAATTCTGGGACAGCTGCAGAAAAATGCCCACTCTGACGCCATGTGGGCAATATTGGATGACACATCCACGGAAAAACAAAATAATTACATCTTTATCAGCTTGAGGAGATTTTAATAGGTTGGGCAACTGCAGAAGACATTTCAGGAGAAGCTTTAGACTAGTTACCTCATTAAACAAAGTTAAGCACGTGTTTAAGGGACTTGCTGCCTTGGGATCTTAATTATTACGGACAATTTCCATGTGTGTGTTTGCTTTAACATTGTCTCCTGCTGGAGAACAGCTGGCTGCAAATGGGCTGGCAAGGTAAACAGAAACAGGCCTGCAATGCTCAGCAACTCAGACAAGTCTCGTCACCAGCACAAATCTGTTGCCAACCTGACGAGCATAAAATGTCTTGGAAGGATCCACCTTTCATAGCCGTTGTGCCGCATGGACTGTGTCATAGTCCAGCAACAAGATACTCGTGGCACGGTGATACAGTCATTGTTGCATGCCAAATATTGAGGAAAGAACACAGATCCTAACCAAATAACTTTTCTTCTGAAACATGTAGGTTAACTTGGTGTTCGTTAACCAATGCTCTGTTCGTCTACAGTGTAATGCTGGCAGAACTGGCTGGTGCTGCGTTAGTAAACCTCGACAGCTTATTATTTTTGAGTAAATTGCTATTTGTTCAACTCCAAGAGTGATCCAGGTGATTCCCAGGCTGATGTAGAAAGAAAAACACTTGCCCTGAATAACCTAAATAAAACAGCTGGAAAAAAGAAAGGGGAGGTAGCCGTGGACATAAGAAAGTAGAGCTGAGTTATGAACTAAGGGCTCAGCGTCGGGCTTTCACTACAGTCAGTCGGAAACAGCCAGGGATGTTGGCCATTCTGTTGCCAGAAGCTAATGTTCTTGTGCTGGGAGAAGAGGAGAACTTAAATCCAGTGATTATGTTTCTGTAGTTTCCTCCCAGAAGCCTTGTGTTTATTCTTTTTGTGGTCCTGGATTCCCCTGCGTTGCTACCTGTACTAGCATAAGCACCTCGCTGCAGGGTGTACCTGTGGGACACTTCTCCAGTGATAGGCAGCTGATAAAAATCACTCCAAACAGCACCAAACAGTAACCATTTTGCCTATTAAACCAGGGTGCAGGTCAAAACCACACCTGGAATACTGGTGCAGATTTTGCATGCAATTTCATTGCCTCTCACAAAGCTTAAGTGTGTGCAGCTACCACTGTCCAAAATAAGGCCATATTCTTCTGCCATGCTACCCTATTTTGGGAGCATGGGTTGATCTGCTAGGCAGACCCACTGGCCTATCCATCTATGTGCCTAACTTTTAAATGAGGTGAAATCTCATTTAAACAAACATAGACAGAGCCCTGTGAAGAAAAAGCTGCCTGCACAGAGTGGAGTCACTCCATAGTCTGGACAAAGAGAAGAAGATGTATAGAAAGAAGACGTATAGAAAGAGTTGAAAACAGAGGTACTAGGGAAAGGTTGTCTATAGTACTGAGTAGTGGAATAGATACTGCCAAAGGAAACAGAGACCTAATGATGGTGCCAGGGTTTTGAGCCTGACAAGATAAGAGAGTTGAGATGACTGAGAAGACAGACGGGATGTATGGAGACAATTAAGAGAAAAAAATAACATGTTTTTGTTTTGGAGAATGACTGTTTAATGTTGTCATCTAGAGCAGACAGCAGAGAAAGCAGCAGGCGCAAGCGTGCTGGATAAGACGGAGGCAAAATGCAGGCTTTGAGGGGCAGCTGGAGAAGACGAACTTGAAAAAAGAAACAAGAGTAGAAATAGAAGAAAACAAACAAACAAAAAACCAAGAACCACAATGGGGTAAAAGGGATCAGGAGACAGCAAGTACCTCACATTTCCCTTATCTGCCAACTCATGAACTGACTGAAGCGGGCATTAAAGTATACAAATAAGGAGCTTCTCCCCATGTCCTCATTGATAATGAGCTAAGTAGAAGTGATGGAAACCTGTTATAAATGGCTTAGGGCAGGTACCCAGCAGACGCAAATGCAATAAAAACAACAGTTAAAATATAAGCCTTTGAGGAGTGGCCCAACTTATCAATGGCATGGGGCTGCCTGATGGTCCTGTCCGTGCTCCCTCCATGGAGGTCGTACCTGGGAAGCACTGCCCTCGTAGCCGCCCTTTTCATAGGCAGCAGGAAACCTCTGTCTGCATGATTCTGGTCTCAACAGTCATAAACTTGCAATGGACTGGCCTCCTTCGCTGGCAGGGCTGAAGTATGAAGTGGAAAAATCTGAAATTATGTTCAAAGAGCAGAAATAGTGCTTTGGACCACCAGGGTTCACAGCAACTATATAGCAGCAATGAGACAAGTATAATTATGGTTTTTACCCTCATATTCCACAGAGACTTAATACTTCCCAGCATGTTGCCCTACCAATTCATTAATAACCAGCATTTTCCTTATTTCATTAGTTTTCAGTTTCATTCATTTGTTCCAGGTTCCCTCTATTTTTTACGGACATACACCAAATAAAAAGTTTAATATTTAATCACTAGAATGGGGAGATCAGCATTTTTGGAAGTTATCAGACTCGAGTGCAATGAATTAAAAGGAAGAAGAAACTTGAGTTTCACTGCTGATTGCCTTGTTTGTCGTTCTCTGGACTGACTTCACTGAGTATGGTGGAGAGAATGAATATTTGCCAAGCATTCTTAAAATCACAGGAACAAAAAAGCATCCTGAAAATGTTAGTTTACTTTTTTTTTTTGGAGCAGCGCATGACACCGCAGCAATCCTAGTGTGGTCACGCACTTGCAGGCCTCTCGGTGACGGGAGGAGTGTGCTGCGTAGCTCCCAATTATGTTGCTACAGCTCCTGAATGGCACCATTTTGTTGTTAGAATGAACAAAGGATGCCTACGAGAGAGTGAAATGTAAGGTGCTGAGAGAGGAAAGTTTTCTGTGGTGTGCTGGGGGAATGTGGGCAGCATGGCGAACATGACAGGTCATGATGAATGATGTTACATGAAGAGAGGCTGGGCCAGATGTGTGCATGCAGTGAAGGTCTATCCTCGATGAGCTGGGCAACTTAATGGGAGCAAGCAAATAAAAGCTCCTTTCTACGATAGGATTTCATCCCTCTCTCTTTGTCAGGACCTTTCATTTAAAAATGTTACTCTTGTAGAAAGGATGGCCACCGGCTACACGGCATTAACCCGTTTTGACACCAGGGTAACACAGTGGAACAGCTTCATCAGCGGGCGGGAGTGACATGGGCTCCCTCCAAACCAAACACTCAGAAACAGAGTTTGCTATTGACGACATAAGCACTACCTCCATCCTTGACAATCGGCACAAGCAAATCTCACAGTAGCTGTACACGGCAAACTCACGGAGATCGGTATTAGATATTCAGAAATGTTGCACAATTAGAAGTGTGTTGATTTATCTTTTAGGATTGAATCTAAAGACCAAAAAGAACAGACGGTTCATCTGAAGACAAAAAAAGTTTTATTTCATTTGGGGAATTAAAAAAAAAATCTCTGTTTATGCAAAACTGTGATAAATAAACTACTTGACTGAAGCATTTTGCCCACCTCTGGTTAGCAATGCCGTGTCACTGAAATCTTTTATAAGCGGATAATACTTAGTTCCAGAACACAACTAACATCCTACTCTGCTGACTATTCGTATATATTATTGACAGCAATACGTGTAGAGGAGTGAGGTTAAAGTGGTAATCAGGTAGAATTTAGCCCAGTAATCACACAACTTCTAACATCAGTCATCCAGAAAAGAAGTTAAGGAAACTACCAAAGTCTCCTCTGAGTAGAGATTTCATTTACGGTGTAGTTTCCCCTCTTTGCTAATGAAACGTAGATGAACACATGCCAACAGTAAGGACTTTTTTGTGTAGTTCTGCATTGAAATCACCTGTGTCGACATCTTCGCATACTGAGAAAGCTTTCTTATGCTACAGGCCATCTCCAGCACTGCTGGGAGAAGACACATCATGAAGGGAGGTGCCAGGGGTGGATGGACTCGGCACCAGAGTAATGTGACACCACAACCCATAGTGCTGAAATAGAAAGGTTGGAGGTAGCAATGTAAAATATGGACAGTCTGTGTGGCCCTAGACTAAAGAAAAGTGTGTGCAAAACTTGTACAAGCATTCTGCAGCTTGCTGGTGATCAGCTCTCTGGAAGAACAGCATGTTTGTACAGCTAAGCACTTTGTAAAGTGATTGTGTGTCTTTCAGGTTGGCTTTTTTTTTCCTTTGGCTGTCAAAATTTCAAGCAGATTAACAATAAAATCAATTAATGTAAACTTTACGTGACTCTTCATTGGCTGTCAAGGACGACTAGGACCCAGCAGATAAAGAAGCATGTTCCCCTCCTGAACCCATTTTTTATCTGAGTGTATTACAGTGAGTTGTCTTTCAGTGGATGTTTGATGAGGAATCATGCTTTTCTGAGCCCTTTTTAAGATAGACAAAAATGAATTGGTCCCACTTTACTGACCTACATCAGGCAATTTATCTAAACATTGTAATGTAGTCATACATAAAAGTTACAGCAAGTCTTTCACCGCTCAAACCATGCAGTGATTAACTTTATTTGTGTATTTATTTCAACACGCTAGAGATGTCAGTCATGGGGCTATACTTAAAAGTGTATAAACAGTTCTCTTTTTCAGGCAATGGTATTTCAGAAAGCTTTAATTTAGTTGTACCTAAATGCAATCACAAGAGGAAATATGTCTTTAACAATGAATGAAAATGGTTTGGATACACTAAAGCCACAAGAAGCACAAAATCAAAACAGAAACTATTATCAGGACAGGATTTTATTATGAAACTCTCATAAGCAGCTTTGTATTTTAGTATTTTTATGTCGGCATACAACAGTCAGCAGTTTTCTTTCAACAGTCAGCAGTTTTCTTTCTATTTTCTTTCTCTTCTCTGTGTCACTGGGCAGAGTAACAGGTGAGATTTGTAGTCCTTTTCCACCTACTGTGCTGTTATATGTTCTTGCAGATATGCCCTCGATTTCCAATGTATTAGCTGACACGGAGTGTTATAAACTTGCACTTGTATATACAAGAAATGAGAAATGTGGGCCAGTACCAGATAAAAGCTTCAAAGTACTTTCAGTGCTTTGAAACAGTAAAATAGTAAAAATAGTGAAATAGTATGTAAATCTTACTACTTCAGCTACAACACACACCAAGGCATGTACCACTATCTACTCCAGCCCTTTGATGGGAACCACTGGCCATGCACAGCCCCACTGTGTTCATTGGAGCTTGCAGAAATAAGTGCAGGACCAGGGTTTCACCTTCTCCTGGCTCGGCTCGTGCTGGGGAGTAACTTTCCTACCGTAGTCAACTGGAGAACCTGCTTATTTAAGTCATGGAAGCAGAATCTGGTCTTTGGCAGATAGTCTTACCATTTCCCATGGAGTAAGTCACGATCTAAAATGCACAATAAAATACACATTAAATGAGTCGTGAAGTGAATGTCAGGATTGTTAGAAGGTCCAGACGCAATATATCGGAGAGGGAGCGCAGCGTTACGTGTTCGCAGTCCCCATCAGTTGTAGGGGTATCTTCTGTTAGCATTTTCAGGAGGAGCTTGTGTGCAATGGTCAGAGCAACCAGCTCGGAAGGGGGTCTGCCAGCCCTGGGCTTTGATCCCACTCCCACTCCGCACATCACACCTCAGAGCTGACAAAGCTAAAACTCGGCCAAACTCAGATTTTCTTACACTGGCTGGCAAAACTGGCCAAGCAGATCACCAAGGACTTTACTGGCCTTCCTAAAAGGGGCACGGCAACTTGCAGCCCCCAGTGCACCGGCAAGGTCTGAGGAGTGAGTTCGTTAAGGCTGAGCCCATAGTCTTTTTTGGCCCTGTCTTGTATGGGGATAACAGCGATCCGATAGGAATGGGAATAAATTAAGCTCAGCAGACTTTTGTTAGATTTCAAAGTGACAGTGTCACTGATGGATGGATGATGATGAAAAATGGTGGT
Source organism: Chroicocephalus ridibundus (assembly GCF_963924245.1). Classification (NCBI taxonomy): domain Eukaryota; kingdom Metazoa; phylum Chordata; class Aves; order Charadriiformes; family Laridae; genus Chroicocephalus; species Chroicocephalus ridibundus. The sequence continues at coordinate 27,197,714 of NC_086290.1, forward strand.
GGAACTTTAGAGGCCCTCAGTGATCCACATCACAGTCAGGCGCACCATTAAGATTCATACATAACTAGGTAAAAACGCACTTTTTAAAATACCTAAATATGTTGGCCTTTGGTCTTTGGCAAATACTATGTAGGGGGTTTTTTTGGTCTCAGAAGTAAATAATTCATGTCTTATAACCATCAAGAAAATTCTCTGCTTTCCCCTCTTCACTTCAGATCATCGTAAGAAGAAAAGAAATGACACAGACAACTACTGTCCAATTAAATGGACTGACTGATGCTTTTAACATTGGTATTTCTTTTTTTTTTTTTTTCCTGCATTTGGAAATCATAGAGAAGAAATAGCAGCTATACAACTTCAAAGCACTTTTTAGCACTGGATGTCATTAGAGATGTTTCAGCTGTTCTTCCTACTCCGACGGCTCTGGCTTTCACATGCGGCATGCTCTAAACAATAGTAAGCAGAGAATGGACGACAGTTTACTCACACAAAGTTCTGGTGTAAGTATATACCAGAAGGGATGTGCCTTCCAATCCGATTTCAAAATTCTGCCAGCTTTGCATGCACCGCAGTCATGGGTGCTTTGAGGCGGCCAAGACACTTCCCTGGTTAATCGGCTGAACGTGATAACCGTGAAGCAGGGGTGGGTGGGTGCTTCGGTGGGTGCTGCCAAAGAGCCCTGAGCGAGGCAGAACTGCGGGGTGGCAGAGGGGCTCCAGCTCACGCGGCTGGATCCATCCTGAGCTCTTGCGCCCAGGGTCCGAAAATTACAGCGTTTCAGGAGGAGATCTTTAGCTCATCCGCTACAGGAAGAGTCACACAAGAGGAGGGGACTTTACTGTCCAGAACGACTAAGACATAGAATCATAGAATGTGTTGGGTTGGAAGCGACCTTCAAAGGTCATCTAGTCCAACCCCCTATCATACATTCAGCTCCATTTCTGACTTAGATTGCCAGGTACCTTGCTGTAACTGGCTGTATGGTTTGTGTAAGAAAATTCCCTTCCCAGACAAAACTCTCCACTGACAAAATATTCCATCTGCTGTTAGGAAAAAAAAAAAAAAGGGACTAATGATCTCACCGTTACTCACCCTAGGATAAGGCCAAAGCAGGTATCTGTCACTCAGTATCTTATTTTCTATCTCTCTGGCTAGTCATCAAATTTCTAACTCTCCTAAACATATCAGTCGTCTTCTTCCTACAGCACTCCCCATCATCCTGTATTGCTTTACTCTGATGTGGGCATAAGCCAGATTCTTGAGTGCAAGACAGAAGTACTAGATCCACCTGTACTCCTTCTGCTTATTCCCCATCTCACCTCCCTCACAGGGCACACCAAGTACCTGCTGATTCAACACAGCACACAATGCTACGTGAGGGAGCAGAGCGACAGGAATGAGGTGTCCTGGTACCAAACTGGGACATTGCCTTTCCCTGGGAATGCAGGAGACCTGATAAGTTTGCATTTCCTCTGCACATGGACGGAGTCGGCCAGCAGGATAAGCAGTTCAGCCAGTTATTTGTGTTGACAGGGCTCGTCATGGAGTAGTTCATATTGTCTTGCACTGAATGCATTGTTATCAGGCCTCTCAGGTATCACATTTGATGGGCACAATTCACACTTCTCAGAACCATTATTCCAAGCTTCCTGCCAGCTCCTTAGTTTACTCAGGCTTCGCGTGTGCGAGGTTATTTTTGCAGCCACAAAGGCTGGAAACCTAAGGCCCGGTTCCCTGCCAGAAGGACCTGGCGCAGCCGCGCTGCCTGTGCCCTGGCCGCCTGCCCGCCCGCTGGGGCACTGCCGGGGCAGCGATGGGCTCGGGGACCACCGTGGCTGCCGCAGCTCGGGGACTCTCTCCAGCTCTGGTCACAAGCCAGGAGTCAGCCAGTCCCACCGACCTGTCTCTCCTTCAGGTCTGTGGTAAAACAATTCCAACAGCTTGAAAGCCATGAATTTTCTTTACCATTATGAAAATCTCCAATTTCTTTTTATTCTCGTAGCCAGGTGAGTGTCAGGGTCCCTCTTCACTTAGGCTCCGCGACCTAGGCTTTATTGTACTACCAGACCTACAAGTTTGATATCAGCAGGCAAGCGGCTTGCAAATGAGAATCACGCAGCAGCTAACATTTTATTGGAGGTGGGTGAATATAGGCACCAAGACACAAAGTACCATGAGCCACAAACTGAAGGTAAGGCGGGGAAGCTACGCAGGAGACAAAACCACTGCTCTGTATTTCAAAGTCAGGAAATAAGGACATTCTTTCAAAACAGCGGATTGTGAGTATGGAAAATTACCTACAACCCGGAAAATGTGAAGCTAGTATTTTCAGGATTATATTTGTTCCAGTTTAATGGACTGTATCTGGTATATATTAAAACAGTCCTAAGCAATGCCGGTGTAGTTAAAGATAGGTCAGGGTTTTTCATTGTAAACACAAATCTCAGGGCATATAGTTCAGCCGTGTAAACCCACACCAGCCCGAAGCTTGCGATACGACTGCCGTGCCTGGGCACGGTTCCTCCTCCCCTACGCAACACTGCACAAACCAGCTTCGTTGTTTTGACTTAAAAGAGTAATGAGTGAAAAGAAATCTATTTGGGCTCAGTTCAAATATTGCCCATTTTCCCTTTGACGAGAAAGAGAAGGACTTAAAATAGAGACGGGAATTTCAGAACAAGTTATTTCGCTAAGAAGTTCCACTACTTGCGATGGATGTGGATCAACTAATTTTCATAATTATTTCCAACACGGGGTTCTGTCAGCATCTGGCACTGTCAGTGGAATATTACTGGAATATACACAGCGATGAGTTTAGTCCAATGAGGATATTAGGTCCCAAAGACACTAGTGTGGCTTTCCACTTCAAGATATGCACAGTGCAGATTATGCTGCTAAACAGTAGCAACAAATCTTGTCTACACATGGAGTTATTCCTCCAAAATCATGTCTGGATCCTCCCTATTCCAGAAAAAAAAGCGTGTTTGATGCTGTGCTTAAGTCATTTTCACTGTAAATTTAAATAACTGAAAGGAAGAAGTTTTATTCTACAGTAAGTGAGTCCATACACAGAGTTCTTTAAATATTTTTTGCATTATAAAGTCACAGCCTACCATAATCTAGCTCTAAATTGGAGATAATACTGTATTTATAAAGTATACCTTCTCAGGGGATGAGAAATATTACTTAAAACACCATCCAAATGTCGAAAATGTAATATTTACACTGGATAGGTGCCATCCTTGTCTGGCAGGCTAACGGATCAGAAAAAACTGTCTGTGAAAAAACGACTGTGGGAGTGGCTGGGAGTTCAGCAGTTTCTCCCCCCACCCCCCCCCCCCTTCCATTTTTGACAAAATTGTACTTCCTGGTGTTATGGTTTAAATCAGATTTTAAGAAGTCCATTATGATGCATCTGTTTAAAATATCAAGGGGAAGCACAATTCAATAAGCTAAATGTGCAAAAGTGAGGGCTGTGAATTAATACGGTCTCTCCCGCTTAACTAACTGCCTCTCGCGTTAAAGCATCGTAGACACACAATTTCACATCTCCGTGGCCCTAAAGAGTGTCATGAACTGTAAACAGCCCCTTGCGCCTGTGAATGGCTTCCCGGGCCCTTGCCCCGTCCAGATCAGACCTGGTGGTCTTACATACAGTAATCCAACCTTGTTGATTTTAAGTTAATATTTCAGTCAAGTTATGCCGTAGTTACAGGCAATCAAAACGTTATACAGCTATTTGTCTTTTTGGCACTTTACGCTCAGTGTTGCCATTTATATTACCTGGAGAAAAAACCAAACAGATAACAACCCATGCAAATCATTTGTAGACGAGCTAATGTCTATTTCTTCTAAAGCCAATTTTAAATCTCCTCCATATGGCTGATAGAAAATATTACGATGCAGTTGATGAAAACGTGGCTCCAATGAAGTCAATGAGTTTTGTGACTGAATTCAGGAGAGCCAAGATTTCATCCGTTATCTATTTCTGTAGCGTAGGGCCCAGCTGTATTACAGTAGAAAAAAAAAAATAAAAAAAATCCAACAACAAAAGCCTGAAGCCATTAATCAACTCAGAAAGATCTGGTTAATGTATTGCAAGATAGGCCTCTGTTGGATGGTGCGTGCCTTTAAATTCTGCAACCACTTAAAGAAACCCTGCGAAAGAAGTGACACATGTGCAGCCCCGGTCCCCGAGCCCAGACAATATCCATCCCGCCTGCTGCAAGCATCGTGGCCTGCTGTAGCTGTGCTTTTTTTTCTTTCCTCGCCCTTTGAGGCCCTTCTGACAGGCAGACTGCACACTTCCCTGGGCAGGATTCCTGCCTTCGCCTGGGGCAGATGGAGGTGCAAAGGCACAGCCTCGGATATTGAAAATAGTGGGGCTGAAAACAACGCGAGTTCCAGCCTTGCCCAACGCAGGGTCAGAGGTTTGCCCATTTGCCATTGCGTCCGTCTAAACACAATCTGTAGTCGCCTATCGTATCTTTTTTTTTGGAATTTGACATCATGTTAGGCTGGTAGAAAAACTCAGTTGTCAAAAGTCATGCCGCGTACTCAAACCTATAAATTAGAATGCTAAATTTCGGAAAAGAAAAGAAGTTTCTCCCACCGCTGAAACCCACACACATAAGCACGTACCCTGATTCATGTCCGTAAACTCCGTGGAACAACTGGGATTGTTCACACAGTGATATTGTACACGTACGGGCTCAGGCAGAGCGCAGCACAAAATAGCAAACAGCTGATCAACCAGATGACAGAGTCAGGTTTTTAAAGAACGTGTTTTAAAATAAAGGCGGTGTGGCTCTGCACACCATAGCCTAAAGAGGGATTTCCTGGGAATGTTCCCAAAATCCAACAAATATTAGAATTGATCCCGAAGAGTCTTTCAGCAATGCAAACTAACTCCACTAACTTCATTCCATTTAAAAACTCTTCAAAGTCATGTAGGCGCGCACACACCTTAGCCACATGTATGTGGAATTCTGTAATGCTTCGCTGACTTTTTAATTCATATAAGTTCAAAGCTTTGATCACACTGCTGCTACACTTTCTGTTTGCATTTTTGCAGTCTTTACATTATATCTGGTGACAGAAGACTGAAAATTTAATTAGAGGGCAAAGAAAATCATTATTTAGCGTTCATTGAAAACTTATGTATTTCCATAGATGGTTTAGAGCTCAGATTTTTTTCAAGTGCTGTAGACAATGTGATGTGGTCATTTTCTTCGACTTAAAAAGTACAGCTTCTTTCTGTGAGCATTACTAATTGCAGTCATTACTGTATAATTATTGAAAATTTATACAAAAATCTGAGGTGGAAGAAAAGCAAAGCTTTTTGCTATTTATTCAAATGTATTTTATTTCTGTAATTTATCAGTCTCTCTATATATATGAATTACACAGTAATATCCTCATTCTTTTAATCAGAGGTGATGAACATAAGGGTATATAAAATATTACAAGTTTTGCATCAGTGAGATAAATATACACTTTATGGCTGTATGGTCTGCATATGCACACAGGTCTAGCCAACTTTATGTACAAACAGAAAGACCTATTTTTAGAAACTGGTCTTAATTTAAGACAGTCGGGCTAAAGCAAGCACTACTTTACACTCTACCTACAACTGTCCCATTAATTCAGACGGCTCAAAATAAAGCACAATAGTGTTTATGGTTTTCTTTGTGACCCTACCTTAATACCCAGTGTATAGATCCAAAATGATTAAAGTGCGGTTTTACAGAGTTGTTAGAATTTCTACTAAAAATAACTTGATGGTTATTTCCCCCCCCTCCCCGTTAGCAAGAACAAAGCTCTTTGTTCCCGCTCATATACTGTATATCTTTAAGCCAGTTTTTGCCCAAAGGTCCCCGCTCCCCGTGGGGGCTGCTCCGCTCGTACCGCGGGCGCCAGCCCGAGCTCAAAGACAAGCCCGGCTTGGGCAGTAACTCACTATTTTTCGTACAGTAGTTGGCCTTGAACATCAGCCTTGCCACATGAGAACCAGTTATCCTCTTCACCTGAATAAAACGACAACTTGAAATATTTCCTACCCAGAAATCTGAAGTCAGTTTCCTTATTTTATTGCTGTTTTCCCCTCCCCGCTCTTCCCCCCGCGTTAAGTTTCGGGGCGGCTTCGCCAAGCGGCTCCCTGGTGACGGGAGGGCGGTCACTTCCTTCCCGGCCGACCGCAGGTAGATCCCGGGTGCAGCCCCCCGCCCCAAGGACGGATATCCCGAAGCGGGGGGCAGCGACGCCACGACAGCCTGGCATCGCCGCCTCACCCGCTTCCTCGGTGCCCGCAACCCACCGCTGGCCACCGACGGCGACAAAACCAGCCCGGATAGAAGCGGTGTCCCCTGCCCGGCGCACCGACAGCCGGCACGGAGCGGCGCGGGGGGAGCGCGGCGAGCGGCGGCGGCCCGTCCCTTCGTGTCCCCCCGCCCCGCCGCGGCCGTGCGCGGCGGTGCTGGTCCCCGTCCCCTGCGCAGCACCGACGGCGATGCAAGAGGCTGAACTTACTTGGCTCCGGCGGCGGGGCCCCCGCAGGCACGGAGGGCCAGCACTCTCTGCCGCCTGGCCCCCGGCGCGGCACCCCCTGCCCCTCCGCGGGGGCGGCGGCGGGGAGCGGCGCGGCCGAAGCCGCCGGCATCCCGCTCCGTCGCTGCCCGCCCCGCCAGGCGCCTACCCGCATTGTTTCCCATTTTTTTTTTTCTTTTTGAAAACGCCAAAATCCCCGTAAATGGCTCATTTCTGGGACGGGGGGGAGGGGGGGTGTCGCTCCCGGCGGGCTGCGGGGCGGCTGCGGGGGTCGCGGCGCGCGGGGTCCCTCCGCATTCCCGCTCCCACAGCGCCGCCTGGCGGCCGCCCCGCGCCCCCGCCGTGCCCCCGCCGCGCCCCGGGACCGCCCGGCCCTTCGGGCCGGGAACACGCGCGGATCGCCGTAAACTGAACCCCCGCGACCCACGTTTAGTTCAAGTGCGATCTTTCTTTCCTTTTTTTTCCCCTTTCTTTTTTTCCCTTCTTTTTTTTCCCCCCATTTTTTTTTTTTTTCTTCTTTTTTTTTTTTTCCCCGGATCCTCTTTTAAACCCACTCCACACCGCCACGCTGTCTATTACATGCTAATTTAATTTTACTATGGACGATATTTTCAGCATTTGCTGAGGACAGTAAATTTTGTAGTTTATGTTATTTCACTTTTTATGACTTTTTAACACTTAATAAAATTTTATTAGAGCACTTTTGTGTTTACAAGGCCACAAAACTCTTGGCAGGTTGTCAGAAGTCCTTTTTATTATGATCCTACTGATATACTGCGAGTAATGAAATAATCATGTCCAGAAATGTATCAAAGGCCAGAGGGATTATCCAATTTAATGGCTCTACAGATGCGCTGTGAGGGATACGGACAGGCAACGCGTCGACAGGCTGAAAAGCGTGTGCGAGGAGGAGACAGACCTGCTTAATTTCTTTCCCATTGCAGGCTGGTTCTGCGTTGTCCTAAAGGCTCCAGGCTCGGTCATGTGATGCAGGGCGGCTTCAAGAAAAATGGGTTTATTCTGTCGCAAAAAAAGCTCTTTTCTTTTTATTCTTCTTAGGTGCGCATCTAGGGCTGATGTGCCGGCTCTGCTGCGTTTCCACTGCTGGCGACATTCATTAAAATACGACTCACTGGAACACACCCAATGTCATCGTGCCATTGTGCGGCAAACAGTGGCTTTGGGCGTCAGGATTTGGTCTCGCAGCCAAAAAAATAAATAAATCAGAAAAAGAAAGACCAAAATAAACAAACATAAATAAAAAAATCAGAGGCAGAACAAGCTGGTGAGATCGAATAGAAGCGAGATATTTTACAGTATTCTGTGAAATGATCGCTTTCTGCTTTTGTCTTTGCAAGGGTAGGGTTGCGGGAGGCTCTCGTCTGTGCGCCTGCCTTCCTTCCACAATGGGCTGTTTCTCTGCACTGCTGTCGGTGCTACAGCCTGAGATACTGCAGCTGTTTTTAAGGTCATTTCCTTTTATTTTAAATAATTGTTCATTTAACATATGTTGTTAAACTCATTCTTGCGTCAAAAGGAGGCGATTATACTTCCTGACCCTGAAAGCAAGGTGGGTGGCTTTGTTTTATAATTAAATTTGCTGTGTTCAATTTCATATTTTTCTTTCTCTGCTGTTTCTGAAAGGGGATGCCAAAAAAGACAAAAGGCAGCAATGATACCAGGAACACTCCAGTGCCAGTCTTGTCTCTTTTACACACATTGCTCCAAACTTTCCAGCTCCACAGGGACACCAGGAAGATACTCTTTCATCATTTTACAATTAATTTTGTAACTCACTGCAATTTAAAACCTGCCCCATTAAAGTCCGCAACTAGAATGTATTTCACAATTTCCAAAGTAGAAGGAGGACTTTTTTCTTCCAGCACAAACATATGTAGCATATTCCAAGGTATCTCATGATACTGCCAATAGGGATTTCTTTTAGAGAAAACAGGTACTATCTGTGCATTTTTAAAATCCATTTCAATAATTTGCAGGGACTTTACAAACAGACCTGAAGACAAGGTTAGAAGTGATCAAAGAATTTATCTTCGAAATCATGACAATGTATTAGCGGACCACATGTTGGTATATTTATTCATATTGTGAATCTGTCTCACCTTGGAAGAGTGCCTCCAAAATCAATGGGGCTTCTGGAGGAGTTAAAATAACGTACAGTGTTAGTAAATACACCAGAACCTGGCCCAGGAGAAGTAATATAAATCATTAAATGCAGTTTAGCTCCAGGACAGAAGTTTTGTTTTTCCAGAACAATATCATCTGCTGTAAATCATATATTTGTAGGTCAAGGTCAATTTAAACTTCTTAAACCTTTAACAGCCATCAAACTGGAAACCTGCAGGCTGAGATGATGTGATGAAAGAAGTGATGGGCTGGAAACTGTTAACCTGGGGAGAGGAACCTTTGCTATTGTTCTTTGGAGAGAAAGAGCAAACTTAGAAATGCCTTCAGTATAAATATGTAAACATGACACAGATTGTTTAATCAATGAAGCGTTTAACTAATTTAACCCTTTCCTGGGGGGGTTCAGTTTTTTTCTGGAACATCAGAGAAGGCCTGAGGAAGCAGGTTTGCCATTCCCACCATCACGGAAACAGAAACAGAGGCAGGATTCAGTAACTGGACCTGGGCTGGCGCCTAGGTGAGGTGTACAAGGATGGCAAGAATGTCCTGGCTGAAAGAGGACAACCTTGGTGGAATAATTTAAGGAAGCAGCATGACTAGAGGTGGCCCTGTCCCCAGCGTGCACAAATGCCAGCTCCAGGAGAGGTCCCTCAGACCCCAATGGGCACTGTCAGGTTAGTTATGCGTGGAGGGACAGCAGATGCTATTAGAGACATGGGGAACGTGGGTCCAGGAGGAAATCTGTGGACACTCTGTTACTGTATTTACACATAAGCCCTGTGTATGGCCCGGTTATTCCTTTAATAGGCCATCAAGCAAGTGCACTAGGAAAATGCAGCATATTCACCGCACACAGAACATTGCCAAATCTACTGATGCTCTGGTGAAAGTGAGAAGATACACAGTAATCATTTTAATGGGCCAAATCCTACACTTGTTCAAGTCAGTGGAACCTATGCCATTGTCCACGATGAGACTGAAAGTGCAGTCATGATTAATTAGTTATTAATAGGCATTCACCTCTGAGCTTTGTGATGACTTTGTACTATCAAAAGCACAAAGCTGGACTATGGTATGCTACAGACTGATGGAATGAATAATAGTAGTTTAACAACATTTGCATATTTACATGCAACATGCCAACAGACTTTTTTATAAAACAACTATGAAAACAATAAATTATGAAAATCAATCCAGAAGTCTATAATTAAAGAAGACAGGAAGCTCTGTGGGAGCCATTTGGGTTTTAGTCACGTAACTGCTATGGATTAGAGTGGGACTTGTGCAGGTAAATCCCATTCAAATGTCTGAAAACAAAGTTAAGGTTGATGATGAATCCACAAAGTCAATCCTCTTTGATTTTCTTTCCGCAAAACTGCTGGCAAAACAAGTGATAGGTACTTTTCCAGGGCTGTTTGTTATATTTATTGTTTTGGTTGACAAATAATTTGCTTATTGAAAGCTGCCATTTCACAAATCAGGAGAAAATGTAACAAAAAATATGGGTCCATCAAAGCGATGGAAACATTTCCAAGGACTTGGTTACTATTACCTGATATTCAGGGAACCATAAGCCAATCCCTTCTCTGTAAATTCAAGCATGGACTGGACCCCACATCTGCCACCCCCCAAATGAATGCCTGATGCCTAGGTGATGGGATCTTCCAAGATAGGTCTTCCAGTGAAGGCACTCCGGGGAGCTCAAGGGAAGTCAGAAAATAACAGCAAAGTTTAATTAACCTGTCTCATGAATTTTTATGAGAATTCCTGAAGTTTCTGGCTTGGGAGTGAGGCTGGAGCTCCCGACTAGGTCATCAAATTGAGGAAAAAACCACATTCCTATCAAAACACTAGCCTTTTCTTTCCCATGTAGTCATCTGCTACAGTGATTAGTATACTGCAGATGTATAAAAGGATGAAAGTACATGAAGATAATGATATAAAAGTATATAAAAATAAGACGGTTGAAATGCTACCTGCATTGCAGTTTTATTATAGTTTAATGGACATACGCCAATGAGCACTGCGCCTCTGTGTCCAAACTGATAGATGTACCCCATAAAAGCTTTCCTCAGAAGAAAGTCAGATAAGTGAAACTCAGTAGAAAAATAGCTGTACTTTCTGCAGCTATAGATTATTCAATCAATGAAACTCCTATCTAACTCAATACTACCCACGTCCTTGGATTTTCTTTCTGAACGCTAATCTGAAGTACAAACTGGCTCCCAAATTCCTCTGATGAGTGTGGTAATTTTGAAAGCCCAGAAACCCTTCCTGGGGACTAAGCAGTAGCTCCAGACTATGGGTTTTATGGCTGAGACCAGAGAGGGATAGCATTTACAGTTCTCAAGACACAGCTTGGGGTTTGCTGTCTTGCTTATCATTTATAATGCAACGTCGTTTAAGTTCTTAAGCTGAGTGGTAGTTACAGGATCATTTCATGTTCTTTATTATTTTGGCTTAGTCCCATTTTTCTTTTCCTTTATTTGCACTACATATATATCTATCTATCTCATTACTGGTTCTCAAGAAAACATTAACATTTCTTTACTGTCTGTTTCCTGGTAACTTATGGAGACAACTTTATTAACGGTAACCATAGTAACACAGAAACAGAGTCTAACATGACCGCCTTGAAACACCCGACTCAGAATAACTACAAGGAACCCAAGGTGCAATTCTTAGCCAGAGGACTTATAAACAGCAAACCCAACTGGAGAACTTCCCACATTATAGTGGAAAGTCCTACCAAACTGCTGTACTCCTCCTGCTGAACATTTAGGGATTCGGGGCTGTTTTGCTGTTTAACGCTCCGGTACCTGCCCTGTGCCTTCTGCGTGTGAGGCATTGGCGCGAGTGACAACCACAGCAAGGGTGCTGCCAGAGCTGGGAAGTCTCTGGCTGCTCCAGTGCTGCTCTGGTTACTACCGCAGGACAGCACCTTGCAACTTGCTGGGTACAGAATTATCTTTATAACCATTTTCCACAGGAGAAAGTGAGGCACACAGCTTGAAGGTTAGGTCCCTACGGAAATCCCACTCGGTGCTCTGTTCTCACAGTATCCGCACGGCTTGTTTTCATCCTTACCTGCCTAAAAGAGCCTTGTGAGTTTAAATGATATCTCCAAGGCTTCGCAGATTTGAATGGCGAAGGAGGGAGATGACTTTATACCCCTGAGGTTACCAGCCTAGCCCTTTAGCAGAGTAGGTGAGGTGGCACGAAAGCTCCTACAGCAAACTGCCTGCACCCTCCTATGTAAAACGCGGCGCGGCGGGGAATGAGCCTCTGCGGGGAGGGTACATAACACACAGGTCTCGCGGGCACGTGGGTGCTAGCAGCAGCTATGGCAGAGGGATTAAGCTGGGGTGTCACGCGTGGCCCAGCGCGATGCGTGCGTTGGGGAGCTAAGGGATTTCGGGAGCAGAACCAGCACAGCAGCTGTGCACAGGGAAGCGAACGGCCCTCCTCTCCCTTGTGCTCCGTTAGCCTTTGTGTGGATGGGGACACGGGCAATTTTAAGCATCGTCTTTTTGACCCAAATCCTGCCTTTAGGGAGCATTATGGTGACTGTCTGCAGCCCACCCTGGTCTCTCAGACCATGTTGCTTCTCCCTCCCTCCTTGCTCAGTCCCAGACACGCTGCTGGGATGGTTGGCAGGGGAGAGGGAGGGCTGATACTACTTGCAGGCTTTTTTCTCCCTCTTGATCTGTGTGAATTGCTTTCCTGATGCACTCCGAGGCAAGGGTGAGGAGATATTTATATCTCCCATATCGATGAGAATTACCAGGATCTTAAAATACCATTTAGAAGTGCTGTAACAATGACTATGTTACACTGGCAGTAGCTCTTTAAAAGTTTCTTGTGTAAATAAAGATTGTCTCCAAGAAGAGTCCCATACATAATATTACACAGTAATCATTAGCTTTAAAAACTATTACAAACAAAATAAAATTCAACACATCAAAATGTATTTGGGCTGTGTGACCATTCAAAGCTTATTAAAATGATGAACTTGAAGAAGAGGGTGGAATGCTTAAAACTCATCACTCGTTCATGTGCTAGTTTGATTTAAAGAAGACTCCAGAGGATTTCCTGGGCCTGTCACGAATTATTTCACAGACTTCAATGCTGGCCAAAATACGGCCATCACTAGGCCCCAGGTCCCTCCCTCCGTGCAATCTGGCTTTTCACAGAAGATTCAAACCTGACAGCCTTTCCTCTCACACCCATACTCTTGGCAACTCTTTATTTTCCTTGGGGAATGCCAGGGCCTTCATCTTCACTCGCACTTAGAAAAGATGTGGTTTGTAATGCTTTAACACTTCTACTAATGCAGTGGTTTCTTGGTGCGGAGCATAAGCTTGGGGCTTTTTCTCTTGGCGTGAAGGTGTGCTGGGGCATGTCTGCGCCACAGCCCGCGGTGCCTGAGCTGGTGCTGCACTGCCCAGCCTTGCTGCCTTCGCAGGGCAAATCGCCACTTGAGCTGGATGAACGTGGCCATGAGGTACCTCCACCTTTCATAGAACCTTCAGTGAAAAACTGTGTTTCTAATTTCCCAGACTGTGCGCACATCTTAGCTCAAGTCTCTCATGCCCTAGGGGTAAGAACAATAATTTTTTTTGGCAAAATTATTGCCCATAAAGTGAAAAGTTTACAGCAGTATGTGTTGGACGGGTCAACCGCAGTAGATGCGCAAATGGTGATGCCCAAAAAATCAGTGCCTGTGGTTGGAAGGGGAGTCAAGCAGAGAGCCAACGAGGGAATGGAAGCTACAAAGGTTTTGGTCATCCTTCACCATAAAGTCCATAAAGTAAGTTTGGCTCAAGGAACAGGCAAGGGTCTGGTCAGTTTTTAGACTTGTTGAAATTTGGTGAATAAAAGTTTTGCCAATTCATCCGGCAGGACAACTTTGCACATCGGGTTGCTGTGATTTAAGTGACATCCTTTTTATCACAATGACATTGAACCAACCTGAAAAATGTTTCAAGATACTAAATCCTTCAAGCTTGATATTTGGAATGGGGTCCTCTTTCAAAATTGGAATTTTCCCATCAGTGATGACATCTTTGTATTATGGAGTCCCTTATCTTTCATTCTAATGATATTGCACAGACCTGTCTTTGTGACACAGTGAAGACCTGTGATAAAGTGATGCAGTGAATTTTCTCACTGGGATGTAAGAAAAAGATGTCTCCTGGACAGCTTCTGTTATTTTTTTTTAAAATATAAATTCTACAAAATCCCGTTACAAAACACAAGATAATTCAAAGCAGATAAAATTTTTATCAGTAAGATATTTTAAAAAGACAGTAACAATATCACAGGAAGAAGGTGATCATAAAGGCAAATCAAATAGAATACTTACTTGTAAAGTGTCTGAAAAATTAGCTTACGTTTTGCCCACATTATTTGCATGTCTTCACTGCTTCAGATTGTTGCCATCTAAACTTTTCAGCCATTTCCCCTAACATTGTGATACGGTGAATATTTGTCATTTTAACATCACATTATTTTAAAAATGTCACCAGAACCAGGTAGGGCCTGATCCACTGCCCATGGAAAAGCAATGAAAGCTTTTCAGGTACTTCTAAAGTCCTTGAGTTGGTTGGTCTCATACTGAATGTTAGTAAAGGATATGAAGATAAGTGGTTTCTGCTGATTTCCCAAAACCTTTATACAATTTTCAGTGTACTGCCATGTAAGCCTGTGCTCATAAAGTCAGTAGGTCTGCGTACATACTTCAAAAAAGATACATAAAATAGGATGCTGTGTAAAAAGCGTGGAATCTCTAAAAATTCCTACACGTACTATAGGAAACATACTTTGACATCAAAGCAGTGCCTCGTATGCATAATAATCTATTCAGACCGGAGACAGAAGAGGGTCCATTTTTTAGTGTTAGTCCATTTAAAAATGTTTTCAGTAGGTAATACACCTGGGGGGAACACCCTGTATTATAGAACTTGCTGCAAATATTCTAGACGTATAATTTAATCAAAATATCAAATAGCTTTCACTACAGTCCAGTTAACCTTTGTAAACTAAACAGTTACTTACAGGACTTTCCTCGCAAGATGAACTTCTGGCGGTGGATATATAAACACACTTTGTGGGTTGAGTCCTTTTCCACTAACATACTTTGTTTTTGGCACAGTAAAAAATAAGAGAGGGGAGGGCGGAAGGGTCAGCCGCTTCCCGACATCTAAAATCTTTATCAGTACCAGCAACCCCTCGGCTGGTGTCAGTGATTTGTGGTATTGTTGTTTATCTGCGTATCACTCACTCGGACGCCCTGTTTAGATCCAAAGGTCTCAAGACCATTTGCAATCTCTTCTAGGCGTGCTGTACCAGACAGGGCGGACATCTGGCTGTCAGTTATAATTGCATCCTGCACCAGAAGTTGTCTTTAAATACTCCTGGTTCCCTTTGAACACGGAACTGTGATGCACAACAGTTTCAAGCCATTACTGCAAGAGGCGAAGTCAATCCACGGCTTTAGCCCAGTTTGAAACAAGATTTATGAGAGACGGTGGAGAGGGGGGCCATTTTACAAAAGGGTGGCTGTTTGAGCCTGCTTGGGTTTTAATGATACAGCAGTTTCCTTTCCAGCCCGTACAACTTATTCTTTGAACGCTGACAGGAATAGTGCATCAGAAAAGTATATTTGTGGTGTTGCCATGTTTACTGTTTCCTGTTGTCTTTCTTTGGAAGTATTTTAACAGAAATTAGGACTTCACATAAAAACCCTACAGGCTCTGAGATGAAAGGATTTACTATTAGGTTTCCTTCTCACTCTAACATGGTGGACTGTGATTTAAACCCTACAGACCCATGACAGGATATGATGCCAATTAAAAGCATGAAACCTAATTTTTTGGCAGAATAATCACATAATCCCCTTTCTATTATCTGGCTAAAGGGTTATTGACAGCACCTCTTTTTCTCAGCCCAAATCTTGGATTTATTAGGCTAACAAACTGCTCTTGTTTACGTTATATAGGCCAATGAATATCGTTGAATGTCCAGGCGCAGGACTGCATTCAATATTGCAAAGGGATGTTTTTCCCTGGTAATTGTCACACTGGGTCAAGAATGCACAGAAATGGGAGTGGACAGCTGGTTTTGGTTGAAAGTAGAGTTCTTATTTGCTGTTTAATACCAAATCAATTATAAAGTAATTTAATAACAAATCTTATAAAGCGAAACATTACAGCGAAAAATTCAGCTGGAGTCTCTTCTGAGCTCTGAATTCAGTTTGCAGGGAATACATAGGAAGTTTGATGGAAAAACATTACTGGATTAGAGACGAGAAAGAGGGTAAGCTCTGTCTCTCTAAGTTGCCAGTTGTGTTACTGCTTGAGCCCAATATGTAATATACATCGTGTTGTCAGGGCAAGACTTTTGGTAAGATCATGCTGATGCACTGTTGGAAGTGATCTGTACCTCTCCCCTGCTTTGACACCTGATCTGACACCAGTGAAGGGTCCAGAGGCCAGTATTTGCCATTTCAGTTCAGGCCCTGGCGGGCTGCTATCTATATTACATATGGGTTTTCCCCAGAAATGTTTCACATTCACACACATTTTGTGCAGCAGTGTCTGAAATGGGGAGGAATCTCTCCCTCTCCCTCTGTCACATACACGCTCACATAAATTGGAGCCTGCAATTTCCCTAATCACTAAAATCCCTTCTCCCCACGTGTAAGTTGTTAACCTTCATTACATCCCCAAGGGGACATACACTAAGCAGAGGCCTGTTAAAATGAAAATAACCATCCCTCCAAATTGCCAAATCATCATATTAAAAAGTCCCCTTCTTATAAAGCAAGGTTCATCATTTGCAGTGCCAGGCTAATTCCTGCTCAGAGTTGAATGTAATTATTTCTGCTCTACGGGTTTATTTTCTAAAATGACTTCATTGGCTTCTGCAGCATCCCAACAGCACATATTGTGCTATTCCTAAAGTTACAAGTTTTAAGATGAAGATATACCTTACAGTTATTAGAAAATTCATATGGAGACTGCTTTCACATGTATACATACATTGTTTTCTTTGAGCTTCAAGGTTAATTTTTACCCTGTGTGTTTTCCAGATGCACACAGGATTTTCCCCTCATTTCCTGTCTCATTCCTAATCTAAAATCTATTGCCATTTCATAATAATTAGAAAAAGAGCCGGGCTGTTGAGTGAGCAGAGGAACTCCGGTGCCGAGTCGAGCATGCTAGCCCTTCTGAACCACCATTTTAGCGCTCTTGCATGTGAACTGCAAAATGGTGGTTCCTGTGATTTGGATGAACAGGGACCTGCAATACACTCGCCGTGCGGTCATGAAAAATGCCCTCGCCCCGGCTAAAAAAAGGCCGGCTTCTCTCGCCGGTGATGGCCTTTGTGCCTGTCTCTCTGTGCTTTCACAGCCCTCGGTCGCCTCAGGACTGCCCGTAATTCCTCTGTGAGATCTACAAAGCCACTAAACGCTGATTTCTAATTTAAAGTTCCTCAGGAGTAGTCGCAGCGCTGCGTGCATGACATACAACCCCAAATGGTAAGAGGACAAAATCACAGTAATTTGGTGTCTTGTGTGTTTATCAATAGAGGACCAAATGTCACACAGGCAGTAGTCCCACGACCAGTTTGTATGGAGAATGAATGTTTTGCTCATGAATAAACCGTCCCTCCAGATCAAGGTTGAGGTCATTGGCAAGATCTAGGCGTTAGCTCATTCTAAAGCTATGTGCATATGCGAATAAAGGAATTAATACTTGGACCATCAGTATCTCTCTTTTGTAAGAGATGTGTTCAGCCTAATTTCCCCTTAATAGTTGGATACAAACAGTTTACCCCACACTTCAGAGTACATATGTTGCTGGTAAAACAGCAGCCAAAGCAGGCAGTGACCTTGGGCTACCACTAGCTAGGTATCAAAGAGCACCACAAAAGAGGGTTAGGAAAATGCTAACGAAATGGAAATTGCCTGTGATTCCCCGCAGCAGGATGAGCATCCTCTTTTGCCTGTGAAGAAATAATTTCCTTTCACCCAGGTATGCAGCTACCGTAGCGCGTTTAGAGAAAGCAGCTTCACAGCGAGCCAGTCACCATGGATGATACACAAATACGCTCGCATTTGAGAATCTATGTGTAGTTTCCCCCTGGATAAAATAGAACCACAGCAACAGTATTTATGGTCTACGCAACAATATTATTTTTCTCTCTTTGGTTTGCAAGGGTTGTAAACTGGAAAAAAAAAGAAAAGGCTAAGCTATTAAATCTAGGAATAACAAGGCTCTTAAAGCCGGGTTTATCGTACCGGGGTAGGTAAAAATTTGACGTTTTTTGATCCGCGGGTGTTAAATATCCTGTCTGCGGCAGGATTCCTGCTCGGATGTTATTTATCTCTCTGGATCTTTGGGGGGGTGGGGGGGTTGGGGAGGAAAAAAAAAGAGCGGACAGATGTCCTTAAACTGCGGGCACCACCTGGCGGCTGGCGCCGGGCGGCCGGGACCGGGGCCGGGGCCGGGGCCGGGGCCGGGGCTCGCTCCCCTCGCGGGTCCCCGCCGCCCGCAGCCCCCCCGCCGGTGGAGGTGGTCTTGTGTTTTGACGAAAATGAAATGAAACGGTCCCCAGTGTTTTGGTTTTACGGACTTCTAAGTGCTTAAGCCAAGTGTTATCCAATTTTTCCCCGTACAATCTGTTTGGAGAGCTAGCGGTGCATTTCAAAATGGCTTATTTTGATGACACGGTCATAATTCTAAATAATTTGATTTCCAAATATATACATCATGTTGCGGCCTTGCCAGAAAATCATTCTATTGAAAGACTTCTGTCTTAAGATTTAGACTAAATAAAGGAAAAGTGATTACATGTTCTAAACACCTTTCTGGGGGAAGCGGGCGGGGGGGGGGTGGTGGTGTTTGCTGCTGTTTGCTAGAGAAAAGCTAAACAAAGAAAATATTTTCCAAACCCAAAAGCTTCTTTCTGGGGGTCATGAACTGGAGACATTGCAGGTACTGTCAAAAATCTAAAGAGGAAATGAAAAATAGCACTTGCTCCTTTTGAATGCGTGCGTGGGTTTTCTTTTCTTGATGGCTGGAAGAGACTGCATTCGAACAAGGTTTCTCAGTGCATTAGAAAATGCAGAAATATGTCATAATTCCTGGGGTCCTTCAAACTGAAAAATTAGGGAGCATGTTTAACATACAAGAAGCCTGTGCGTGTGTATTAGCTTGTAGCTGCAAAGCAGAACTTCCATGTATATATGTGTGTATGGCGGAATTTAAATCTTCAGCCTCCAATAAAATTGTATTCTGTAATAAAACTGCTGCACCTTGACTCCAGACTACACTGAATCCCAAATTAAACACCCCATTTACTCTACTGTAACAAGCAGGAAGGTTTGCTACGGTGAACACTATTACAGGCAGGAAAGGCATATTATCATTCTCTTTACCTTCCGTACATACGATAGCAACACCTAAACAGCCCCTGTGAGTCATATTTTTCTCTAGTTCCTGGCTCCTCTTACAAGAAAGGATTGATGAAGGGAAAAGGTGGATTGAACTGTGATATTTAATTTCGCATCGCTCCCTTAATTATTTAGCTCGCTGGACAGACAGCTCCAGCAGTTTAAAAGCAAGCAGGTAGCGTATTTTACTACAAAATGTCTTCCTGGATTTCATGAATAACTCAGTGTCATAAACAGAAACAGCTGGCATGCTGAAGGCTGTGTAGATTTCTTTATGCATTATATATAATGTAGATGCTTCCCACGTAATGCACACGAACTATCCGCTTCATATCAATGTTTGTAGCCCACAAATACCATAAATAATATACCAGGGATATAAAATTAGGAGACTTAAACTTGTTAATTCAGGTTATATATTAAAACGCCGTTGTTTAGTGGCCATTTGTCTATTGCTTAAAGGTCTAACAATTTCAGATGCGTACTGTTCTTGGGTGCTAATTTTCCTATCTTTCTCCAGGAGAGTCATTATAGAATTTTGATGTTTTTGTTGTGGTTATTAAATCAGAAATTGGAGCTCACTGAGGGTAACAGGAGGCGAGGAAGACTGTTAATGCCGCTTTGTCACGTCAAGCGAAGCGCAGGGGAGCCCAGCACGCTGGGGCTGGGGCTGGGCTGAAGGCTTTCGGCTGTGATCTGAGGGGAGCTACCCTCTAGCGGACTGATGGTGAATTTTATTCCCCTTTTCATCCCCCATCCTGGTCGTCATTTATTAAACACAAGGTGCCTTCTCTAAGAATATTCCTGGCTATTAACCTTCATGCATGAGACAGGAGCTGAAAGTTAATAAAGAAAGTATTTCTAATCAACTGTGGTGATGTGAGGCATGGAGAAGTCATACTACCAAGCCAAGAATGTGAGTCCCCAGGCCTCTCACAGCTGAGGTTAATCTGAAAGGAGTTACAAGTTTGAAGTTGTTTTAGATCAGATGTCTAAGGCGAAAAAGGAGGGCTCCATTCCCAGACATCTGATCTAAACCCTTTGAGCCTTGGGAATTTTGACTCCAGATGCAGGTTCCAGCTCTGCAGATGATCCTTATCTTTAATGGGACCAACTCAACCACACATAGATTTGTTGCCCTTGCAAAGGCCCTAAGAAAGAAGTTGGCTCTCAGCCTGTAGCTTTGGGGGAATTCAATCCTTGAGCACGAGCAGTCTGAGTTTGGCTCACCTCTGTTTAAAAGTGGAGTAACCTAGGAAAAAAAAATCAGGCCAAGGAGTTCGAAAGATGAAGAATAAAGGATGTGACTGAATTAGAAGTTTTTCTGGGCCCATGCAGGGCGTTGTGTGTAGCATTGCTGGGCTAGAGGCTCTATTAGCATCTACTGTAAGTTTTGTTCCAAGGGATCAGATTTCTGGAGCCTGAGACCAGTTACGATACATCAGAGGAAGCCTCGTAATAGGACGCTTTATTGCCTTCTGCTAAGTGAGCCAAAAGTCAGGGGCTTTCCCTTGTACGCATAAGGCTGGGAAGGGGGGAAGGGGAGGTGGGAGGTTTTTTTTTTTCTTTTTGCCTGATGTGTTTCATCCTTCCCCACCTCCAACATCAAAGTGTTTGCTAGGGCAAGTCAGCCCTGTGATTCTGGAGCTGTGTATTTCCCCTCTCCCAGTAGTTTCCATGCCCATTTCCTATGCCCCAGCTGCCAGAGCACTAACCCTCTGCTGCTTTAATCACTCCATTAATCAAGCCTTTGCAGTGATCAGCACACTAGCTCTCACTGCCACAACGAAGCCTGTTACTTCTTCAGGACACATAATCTCCCACTAGCCCTCCAAGGGCTTTTACTCAACTGAGCCACATTGCTCCACCAGCTAAAAAGGGTATTTCACTCCGTTTTGAATTAGCTGTGTTTTTAACATAATGTAGCTCACATAAGGCACAACTCGAGAATGGTTCTTATACTTTGGGCATGATGAAGGTGAAAAAATATACGTAGCCATTTCGTATCTAAGCTTCACAGGCACTGCAATTTCATTAAACAGAAGAACGCTGTCATCAAACCAAAGGTCAGCAGATACAAACAGGTCGTTTCTGCTGGCTCCTGGAGAGCCGTGATTGCATCCCCATGGGCACGGCGGGGCTGTCATATACAAAGGCATGTGTATAGACAGTCTCCAGTCCAGTCAGAGTAGTTTATTAACTACTATTTTGTACTGGGTAGTGCCAAAATATGGCAGATCCTATTATGCTAGGAGACTTTGAAGAATTTAAAATGTAGCCATAAAACAAAAGATCACAGTAAAGCCACCGACAGAGCAAAAATAAATGTAAGGAAAGCTTAGTAACCTTCAGTGGCCTCTCACACTTCTGACTCTTGGGAGGGGAACAGTGTAGTGCTTGAAAATTATTTTGCAGTGTCTTTTGTAGAGCAGAGACTGGGCGCTCTGCTGACTTGCAGGATGGGTATGTCATTTCCGAAGGTTAAGGGGAAGCGGGGAGAGTCCTGCGTGCTCAGGGAAGGTGCAGCTCCTGCCTGGCGCGAGGTGGGGCAAGGCTTGTCCCCCGGTAGCTCTGCCTGCCTTTGCTAGGAAACCTCTCTTCCCGCGCATCTGTCCCCCAGCACGCCCTGCCTTTTCCTGAACCATCCATTTCTGAAGCCAGGAAAATCAGGGAAAGGAAAGGAGGGAAAAAAGAAAAACAACCCCAGAGCTGCACTAGAAAGTACTCACATCACTACCACCATCATTCCAGCAATATGTGAGAGCAAAGGCACAAGGGTGGGATGTGAAAATAGCAGCAGAGAGGAAATGAGCTCGGAGTTTGAGAATCCCAGCCTGCTGGGAAGGACAAAGTCCTTCCAATTGCGGCAAAAGGTTCAGCAAAGAGCAGTGTCTGAAGGAGCAGAGACTGAAAGAAGTGGAAGCGAGACCAGTCTGCTTGCTGACGACAGTGGGGGGCACAGAGAACAAGCCTGTTGCCGTTCATCAGCTTCGGGTCTTTATGCATAAGCATGCTCTAAAATTTTCAATGTCCAGTTTATATAGCTCTTCATTCCCTTCCCAGATCCAGATTTGAATTCTGCGTCTGGGGCCATTTGTGACCGCTGTGAGCAGAGATCGCACATGAACGCACACAGGCACACGCGCACACAAACACCCACGCGCTCCTGGGGTGGGCGTCTGCAAAAGCATCAGCAGCAAATAGAAATGATAACACCTAGAACAGTTTCCGGATACAAACACGGATGCAGTACAATCAGTACAATGGTTTTGCAGAGTCATTTCGCTGAAGTATTTACTTTTCTATCCGCTGTGACTGCACGTTTAAGCTTCTCTTCCTGTATATTAATGCTTGTTTTCCCATTTAAGTTCTCGAGCTCTGGCTTTGTAAACGTGCATCAAATCCAAATGACATGTTTGCATGTATATACTCAACGAACAACACAAATTATTTGTCCCTTGGGATAAAGGACTTGAAAGTACAGATGGTCTTGATACAGTCTGATAAGAATGTAAACAGGAAAATATCTTTGTTGACTTATTTCTTAGTAATCAGTAATAATTAGTTATTGTCTAGAGATGAATTATATTATTTCATAAACCTTGCAAAAAACAATAGCTAAATGAATTCAACTTTGATTTTCTTAGGATAACTAAAGATAACATCGGATAACTTCCTTAGCAAAGTAACAAAAGCCCATTCTCCATTCTCTACTGTTTTTTTGGTCTATGACAAATTCAAAGACAAAAATCAAGATCATGAAAAGTGTCGCAGAATTTTATCTTGCCCCTCACTTCTATGGTTTTGCAACTGAGCTATTTTATTTTATTTTATTTTATTTTATTTTATTTTATTTTATTTTATTTTATTTTATTTTATTTTATTTTATTTTATTTATTTTATTTTATTTTATTTTATTTTTTAGTGTGCTTTTGCATTCTTCAAATTACCACCCTCAACAGATGTCAACATTAAATCTGTTGAGTGGTTTTTGTTCTTCTGAACTAATTTCTCTTTCTTATGACTTTGACCAATTATTTCCACCCCAGAAATTATGTTTGGTGTCTTGCCTTCAGTATGCTATGTTCTCCTTCCCCGTTTCAGCTGAGCAAACCCAAACAAAATAGTTTTCCCTGTTTGTGGTTGTTCCATATGCTGATTAGATTCCAGACAGTCCTATCTGTCTCTTGTAATGACTTAGCAATTTTTCAAGAATGTTTCAATTTGTGGATTAATATTGGCAAGAAACTAATCGCTGAGCTGTATTTGGCTTTGGTAACACTATGTCATATAATGCTAATCCTTTCCCTGACTTCTAGTGTGAGGGAATTGCAAAGTTACTATGAAGGTCTGCACATACAGCTCTCTTCATGTCAGGGCAAATCAAATGCAAAAATGCTCATGGGGAGAAAAGGCAGAAGGATGTGAGCATGGCTGAGTTAATAAAAATGTCCAATGAATGGTCCTCTTTCAGCCCCTTTTGCAGAGCTGTGAACTTGCCTGGCCGCAGACTCTGCTCTGCCTCCTTCCGGCCCTACCAACCCTCTCCCCCCTTTCAGCCCTTCTTGCTCTTCTGCCTCACCTCTGCCTACGTCTGTGCCTAGATCACCCGCTGCTCGCTATTCGGGGCACCTCCACCAGCCTAAAGCAGCCCTCAGACACATTCAGTGTCGTGCTCTTTTTGTGTTTCATACATTGGTAGCACACATTAAGCAAGAACGGCTTAACCAATTGGTCAAGTGCAATGTTGGCTATCTATCTTCAGGTTGTTGTTGGTGGTATTATTATTATTATTTTTTTTTTAATTTATTTAGGTATAATTTCAGAAATACCAGGTATGCGTTTTTACTTTTCCAGGTGTAAAGCAGTTAGATCTTAGGTTATATTTTCTAATATATCTGTTAGTGTGCATTAAAATAAAACAGAACGTAAATTCTATTTCCCCTGGATAGCCAACTATCTAATGTAGACGGCTGTGTTTCTGAGTGGTCACCTTATTGCAGAACGTGCTTGAACCTGTAAGAATTCACGTTTTCTTTGCAGCAAGGTGACTCTATGGTATAACTAAACTTGAGCAATCAGTGGACAAAAATATTTGTTAATGATTATCTGTGATGGGTGAAACTATCTGAACATCTGTGTTGGTAATAGGTGACTCTGAGTCAGGGCAGGTGCTGTTTGCTGAGGCTGGTACACAAGCTGGATTGGAAAAAAGACATTTTCTATGCATAAGAGGTGTCTGAGGATGACTCGGATGTTGTTACGGAGACCCCTATGTTGTTGCTCTACAGCATGATCACCAATGGCCAGAAACTACGCAGTTTGCATTACAGCTTTATTTAATATAAATTGAAATAATCTCTGCAGCTGTCCTTTTTTTTAATATGGAAATAATCAAAGTAGCACCTTACTGGAAAAGCTTACCTAATACAGAAAAATATCAAGTGGAAATACTGAAAATAAGAGATACTAGATGCTGACATGTGGATTGGTATTGATACATGAAACTGTAATGCTAATCTACAAGAACTGCTCGTCTTGCAAAGCTGAGCTTTATAACTTACTAGTGTTTGACCTCTTGATAGATGGACTCAGCACAACTGTGTAGACTGGTGGTTTAGAGGGGCCAGAGTTTGCCTCAGTCACTGATAGCAGTTTGGGAATTTTAAAAAGGAGAGGAATGTCTTAGTCAGGTCTACAACCAAAATGTCACCCAGGATGGAGAAATCTTCACCTAAGAACTGGCCTGAGGTAAGTAAATCTACTTTACAGGGTAAAGATCACTGTGAGATTGCCCTTTTCTGACACCTTTCAGAGGAGACTGACCACATCCTGGGGACAAATTATGGGACTCCCATAGCAAGACAGAGCAGGCCCCGTTGGACTTTCCATCAGTCCACAGCAAATTGCCCACTTCCATCAAGCTGCCCGCTTCCTACCTGGTTCTACTGACAGAATAGGGCCCAGGAGTACAAGTTCACCCAGGGCAAAATTGCATACTGCCTAGTAATTAAGTCTGCTACCAAACTGGGCTGTAGTTCATCACTGACCAAGTAGAAGCTGTGAGCTCGGCACCTGGGGGATAACTATTGGGTCGCATTATCTATAAAACCAAAAAATCACTTGGGTGAATAAGGCACACGCTTATTCTCCTTTTGTATAAAATTGATTAAAAAGATACCATGCTAAGAAAGAAAACATAACATGCCCATATTATAGGTGTTTCTTCCTAATCTTTTCAGTGTTCCTTCAGAATTCAGGTACAGGAGTGAGGAAACAAATCTATCCCCTGGATGTGAAAAAAATGCATCTTCAGTCTCCAGCCGTCTGCCATGGATTCTGTCCAACACACTTGTCTGTCTTAGTCTCTCAGCTTTTTAAGTGGGGGTAATATTAATTCACCTTTGTAAAGTGCTATGAATTCTTTAGGTGGAAAAAGTGCTGTGTATGTCGAATGCTGAACTCGATTTTGGCAGGTAAGTGAAGAAATTGATTTTGAGCCTATATTTATTTGCAGTTTTAAATTGCACGAACTTCCTTAGGTTTACTCCAAATGCCCAAATGTGTAATTGATAGCAGAATTCATCCCGTACCTTCTTATAGACCACTCGTCTAACCACTGAACTACAGCAGGTTAGCAGACAGCAGAATCTGGCTTCTTGTATCTCAAGTTGTTTTATAAAACTGATAAAATCAGCTTCACTTTTATAGATTATTTTTTTTTATAAACTGCTAAAATCTAGTGGTTTTTTTTAATATGCAGTGCAGAAATTTCACCGTGTTGCAACAGAGTATAGTAAGGGCCAAATTCTACTCTCCATTATTTGAGTAGGTAGATAACATAAATCCATTGGTATCAAAAGTGCTTCTTTAGGATTATCTTTTTAATCTGTTGCAGTACAGGCGTGAAACATATTTATTTCATTTTGCACCAGCTGACTTTTTTTTGTAATGGCTGCTACAAGAAATATTGACTTTTTATCTTTTAATAAATAATATTTATAGATTTAGAAAAAATCATTAGATATGAATTATAGCTACTGTAATCATTATAAATGCATTAACAACAAATGGTCAAGCCAAATTAGAAAAGCTCTATTAAAAATTAAATAAAAAGATCTATTGAGTAAACAGATGTCTCTTCACAGCAGACATATCCCCACAGTTATTGACTGAAGCACTTCTAAGTATTAGGAAATGACCAACCATGACAAAACATTACTAAAATAATGCTCCATAAAATACAACTTGCAGTGTTGCCTTGATCGGGGACAATCAGGAAGCTAATTAACAGATTTGTGTGCAATATTCTCAGAAATCCACTGCCTTCTATAAGGAGATCTAAATGACGTGCTTAGAAATAATCAAAGAGTTCAGGCAGCAAATTTTTAAAAGAATAGCTATCATCCAAGATGACTGCACTTTAAAGGTGACCATCTGTCTGTTGAGGTCCTTTTTTTACCTTCTGCAGATAAAAGGTTCAATAGAACAGCAGAGAAGAAAATTGCAGCAAATGGACCCTGAAGTTTAGCAAGGTAGAGCCCTCAATTCCGATTTGAATCAACTCAAATAGAGCAGGGAATGTGTAAAATCCAGTAGGATCAGGCCCCCGGTTGCTATTGGCATGTTATAAGAATTTATTCATCAAAGTATATGACATAAAAGGTATAATCCCACAGTGTCGATGGCCATGTTTAAAAAGTACATAAACAAGATCATACTTCAATTATTATGCTACTTTGCTTTTACAGAGGGCTAAATCCGATGCTTTAGATTTAAAAGCAGTGCTAACTTCCAGGCTAAAACAAAGCTAGTTTAAAGAACTGAAATGGCTCCAGTTCTTGATTTAAAACAGGTTTTTACTCTCAGTAATCTCTGGCAGTAAACACACATATTTTTCTTTTCAAGATGGTTTATGATCAGTGATTTCAGTCCACTCCACATTACCCTACCACATGTCCTGAACTGCTTGGGACAATCCCAGATTAGGAAACGCATTCATAGGTCTCGCACAAAGACTACCTTATACAGAAATAACAAAATGTCCTAACATCTGTTCACAGCCCATTTAGTAATAAGCTCATATACCTTGACACTTTCAAAGGTCTTCCTAGAAGTTACCATTATCTCTGGGAGACAAGGCAGCCAGGTGGGGTTTGCACACACACTTTCTTTTAAACTACATCTTATTATCGCTGATGTTATTAGAGAAGCCATTAAATTCCGTCTTTGCTTCCAAGGTGGAAGACCTTAGCTTAAGCTGAATGGCTCCGTTGTGCGGCAGATCTGAAATACGCAGGGGCAGGGGTGAACGCTCACTGCCTACCGTGAAGTTACAGTTACAGAAAACCATCACGTCCTGTCACATGGGGAAGGGAGAGCCCTGATCCAGGGAAAAGGAAACCCATGCCTAGTAACAGGCAATAGGACAAGAGGAAATGGCCTCAAGTTGTGCCAGGGGAGGTTTAGACTGGATATTTGGAAAAATTTTTACTCTGAAAGGGTTATTAAGCACTGGAACAGGCTGCCCAGGGAAGCAGTTGAGGCACTTTAGCATACCTGGAGGTATTTAAAAGATGGGCAGACACAGTGCTCAGAGATATGGTTTAGTGATGGTTTTTGTCAGAGCTGGGTTGATGATCTGAAAGGTGCCTTCCAACTTAGGCAATTCCATGATCCTATGGAGCCATCTCTACACAGTGGTCTCTATACTGGTAGTCACTTGAGAGACCATGAGTCATCCAAGGAAAAAGCAACATGGGGGCAGTACGAGCTGTTGCTCTTTGACATTTACAGTTTCTATTTCAGACCAGCAGGAGGGTTTATGCACTCCGAAATTTGAGTGTCTTTTTTTTTTTCTCAGTGACGGCAATTGCTCTAATAAAATGCCACTTCTCCCTATAAACTTGCTGATCTGACTCCTTCACTTACTCGTAACAGCAAATCCCTGTCAGCGCGATGCCCGTTAAGCACTCAGATGACCACCATTCAGGGTTTGGCCTATCTGGACCACAACAAACTGTTCTGTAATCTGGGTCCTTGCTTTTTTAATACTGGAATGATAAAGTTTATTGCAGTTTTAGTGCCCATTAGGAAGTTGCCTTCCCACAGATACCCTGATTTAATGTGAGACAGTTGATTTATTATGAGCCACAATATGAATACTTGTTTTCACCTCCTTCCTGTCTCCACCCCCAATTCCCATGTGTTCTGGTTGAAAAGTTCTGCAGCATATAAGTGCCATCATCATCAACATATACACCGCTCAACCCTCTTTGTAAGAGTACTTTTACACTGAGTGCCGAAGCCTTCAAGCTTTACAGTCTGAGACACCTAAATTTGTTAGATTAGTGCTATTTAGGCATATGTGCATGGCCCAAAGTGATATTTTTCATTGCAGTAGAGGTACACTGTTATAAACAAGTGACACAAAAAATCCACCAGTTTTTGGAGTGCTTAACACTCAGAATAGTTTCTAATTTAAGGCAACTGCTAGAGGAAAGAGGGGGTACTGCAAGTAAAAGCAATAAAAGCCTCCTGCAAAATCGTTCATTAAACCAACAATGGAAATGTACATATTAAGTGATACAATTGACATGCATCTGGGTAATTTAAATCTATTAATATTCTAGTGGGAAAAATGCTCACTGCTGCTTCTTGGCCTGATGCAGATCAAAATAACAGTGCTGCGTCACTTAATGTCGTGTGGTAACTCTTACGCTCCATCTGAAAACACGTTAGAGATATATAAGAAATAATAACAGGAAAGAGAAATTACAGGGTATAATGCACAGTAGAAGAGAGATGTTTTCAGCTGAGATTTGAAATCAGATTGAGAGTCAATGAGGTAGAGAGATAAAGAAAGGCGGTACAGATGGCGGGAGCTGCAGAGCAGAAGGCTGTCTTACCACCAATTAATTTAATGAAACCCACCCACCAGTTTCCCATCCTGACTTTTTTCCCCAAACGATGTTAGGCTCATACCTCGTGGTGTGAAACCACAAGAACCCGATGTGAAAAATTCCATGCTCTCAGCATGCTGTGGTGAGAAACTCCCATGTGCAGATCCGTCTGCAGGAAGGCCTTGCATTCAGACAAATGCTTCTCTCACAAATGTCACTGTTAAGTCCAACAGATGATCCTACAGGAGCCCGTGCCTGCACGGTGATGAGGACCTCCATGCCCACATGGCTCCACACATCTTGGAAGTCGCTGCTCATCACTGAGTGAGCAGTCTAGTACTGCAGGATGGGTGCTGCTCTTTAGGCAGAGGACAGCATACAAGGAAAGGTTTTTGTGGGTGGGCTGGGAGGTAGAATCATAGATTCATAGAATGGTTCGGGTTGGAAGGGACCTTAAAGATCATCTAGTTCCAACCCCCTGCCCTGGGCAGGGACACCTCCCACTAGACCAGGCTGCTCAAAGCCCCATCCAGCCTGGCCTTGAACACCTCCAGGGATGGGGCAGCCACAGCTTCTCTGGGCAACCTGTTCCAGTGTCTCACCACCCTCACAGTAAAGAATTTCTTCCTAATATCTAATTGTATCTAATCTACACTCCCTAATAAAGAGTCTCTCCCCATCTTTTCTGTAGGCCTTCTTTAGGTACTGGAAGGCCGGTCCAAGGTCTCCATGGAGCCTTCTCTTCTCCAGGCTGAACAACCCCAACTCTCTCAGCCTGTCCTCACAGCAGAGGTGCTCCAGCCCTCTGATTATTTTCGTGACCCTCCCCTGGACTCGCTCCAAGAGGTCCATGTCCTTCTTATGTTGGGGGTCCCAGAGCAGTTCATATATAACATCTTTCCCTGATGTGAGGCCACGCCAGCTTACGTGGCACATGATGGCATGGCGGGTTCAGCCTTCTACACAAGCATGAGATGCAGAGGGCTGATACCACCATAAAGCAGCCCAGCTCTTCAGCTGAGCCCAAAGGGAATTCCTCCCATCCAGGGGTGTGTACACACACATCATACTAATATGGTCCTTCAGAGGACTCTTATGCATCTGAAGTTTAGTGCAATATAAAACGACCACTGTGATAATTATGGAATTCAGTGAAGCGAATGTAAATATTAATCATATGATCTACATACTGTAACAAGAGAAAGCCTGCATCATATAATATTTCTAAGCACAGCTTGTCAAAGCAGGATAATTCCTGACAACTAAACTAACAGTTCATCTAACAACATCAACAGCTCATCCTGAAGAAAAGAGCTTTTCCCTGTCCCATGAAGCCCATCAGAATGAAACTATTTCAGACTTCATAGAAGTGAAGGTTCAGAAGTCATGCTCAGCTCAGCGTGGGGCCTCTCCTCCTTTATACGGAGGAGCTTTCACTGATCTTACCAGCAAAAAGGTAGGAGGAACAGTCTTTCAGACATTTGGATCTCAGGCAGCACAGAGCTTTCTAGGCTGACAGCAACCTAGACAGCAACCTTTGTTTTCACATAGAAACTTACAGGTGCCCCTTATAAGTCAGCTTGCAGGACGAAGCATCCCTGAACCATCAGGATTCAGTGGTCTCCTTCAGTTTCAGTTTCTGGATGATTTCCCCCCCATGTCTGGAAGATCGGATTTTTGTGTTATCTGATTTTGAAGCAAGGTCTGTGTTTGTGGCAGCAATCACAAATATTTGACTGTATGTAGGTGAAAAATATAAGCTGATTTAGTTATGGCTGCTCCTCAATTGATAGCAGTTAAAAGTTTTGGGATATATGTCCACTGAACAACAAAGAACCAGTACATGCTATCAGTTAAATCCATGACCTTCAAGTAATTTTGGGATAAAACTGGAATAATGCATGAGTCTTCTCCCAAACACTGTAAATGTAGACTCATAATATTAGTTGATTTTATTCCTTTGCATAATTCTACTTATCACAACTCTAAAAAAAATTAGATAGAAACTATTAAAGAAGTGATGACAAAAATGCCATGTTAGATTTCCATTTATTTTATCGTTAAAAAGATTTACAGCCTGTACTGATATCAGATTATAAAAATTAGGGTCCTCCATAAATTAAAAGGGCTTGCTCTTGCTGAGCTATAATAAGGGAGCTAATATGTCAGATTTGAAAGGTCTAAGAAGCAGAAAAACAAGCAGCAATGAAAAGTGAGATCTTAAAAGCATTTTAAGGGATTGAAAAAGTAGATTCTTGTAGAATGCAATGAAATATTAGTAGAAAAAGGTAACTTGCCAAAATAACCGCACTAATCCTCCTCTTGTAATAGCCTTCATGGCAGAATTAGTAATACTCTTTTTTTTTTTTTTTTCATTAAACAGGCTCTGATATAATGACATTGAATTCCATGCAAATATTCACTTCTTTAGGAATAATTTATTGTAGCTTTACTGGAAAATTTTATCTGGATCTTAAAAGGTTTTATGGCCTCAATTATAGCACTTTTACTCCTAATAATCAATATTGATTTTACCCTATCATCCTTTTTAAAATTTCTCTTGTTTTACATAGAATCCAAATCTTGGTTGAGTTTATAAAGTGATAATATTTTCATTCTAAAATCATATTCTTTTAGATAATTATTCCAGCTCCTCAATAGCCACTTCTGCTATACCACTAAAGAGACAAACCAAATCTTACTTTCTTTGTCAGTAGGAAGTGAATGCAGCGTAAGGCAGTAGGAGAAAGACGGCTAATTAGCAGGGTTGTGCAGTGACCTGCAGTTGCGCTCATCCCTTTACATGTTTTCATTGTGCTCCAGAGCTTCATTCAGTGTATCACAGAGGCTGTGTCTCATCTGCAGTTGCAGCCTACACTCCTGCTGCAGTGCCCCAGAGAGAAACCTCAGGAAACACTACACACTGACCTACATGGAGCTTTCACAGCGCACTCCTCCTAGGAAACACAGCCTTCTGAATCCGCCCCGTGCGTCACGGGCAGAAGCAAGGGATCTGTCTCTCCTGTCTGCTCCTCTGCACAACCAGGCTTTTCCAGCTCTACTATCCTGTCAGGAGCTCTAACACTGCTGCCTCTGACTTATCAAGCCAGCATGCACCCAGTTATCATCTCCTGCAGATGCTCTGCCACTTTCCTTAGCATTAACACTTCTGTGTGTGAAGAGTCTGAGCCTGCTCTTTAGGTCTGCTGCCCCTGCCCGGGCTTCTCCCAGTGACAGGCAGCGATGAGGTGCCATCACGCAGAGGGTCCTGGTGCTCACCAGAGCTGGGAGCTGTGGAGAAGGCTGTGGTTCAGGCAGCCACCTGCCTCTTTCCAGTCCCGCGAGGCATAGCTTCCTTGTTCTCTCCATGGAGCAAAACAATGAGGAAGAGATGTGCTTTGATCGGTTAGCCCCATGTTCTATTCAGCTTTAGACAGATAAAGTTTGACTCACTTTCCCTGGAGGAGGGCAGCGGTCAAGCGAGATCCTTGAAGGCTTTGTCTGCAGTGGGCATATTTGTTTATATTTGCCAGGAGGATCTCCATTTTCCATTCAAACTATAAGCCTCCCTATTTTGCCCTTGCTTTTTCTAATATAATTAAATGATGACACACGTATATACACATAGTTTAAATATTTACTTGCTTTTTTAACTAGGAAGAATAAGAAACAAACATATGACAAACATTATATGAAAGGAATAGTATATAGAAAATTTCTGTGACTGTTTCTATTGACTTATACACCTGCTTTGTCGCTTCTTTTACTCTGTCCTTCTGCTCCCTTACACCATGTTTATTTCAGCATCTTTGGAAATGAAAAGATCCCCTTTTGTTTCAGAATTAGTATTTGACTGATGAAAAGAATGAACCCCAGGGGCTGTCTTTTCCAATCAGGCACTGTACAAGCACTTGAGCTGACTATGTTCTGCAGAACATTGAAAACATGGCATGCCCAGGAAATGTTTGCCATCACATTAGTGATGCTGTAATGGGCACCACAAATCACCTGGACATTAATAGAATGAAATCACTTACTGCCTCTGAAAGCAGCTTTATTCTCAGTTGGTGTCCTGAAGGCACCATGTGTGCAGTCTAGAGTTTCTACCACAAAGGAGAAATTTTCAAATATCATGAAAGTCCTGTTTTACTTGCTGTTTGTGGAGTTTGTTTAAGTTTCCACTGATTGTTTCTGATGGCAATCCCTTAAACAGAACTAGTGTTGGAAAAAAAACATTTAAAAAAAATTAGTTGTCTTACAAACTTTAGGTGAGCTCTGATTTTTCTAAAAGCTGTGGCAGGACAGGATACACATGACTTCTAATGACTGCCCTTGCTCTCACTTGACTGCAATAACGCATCAAATGTGTTTCTTTATCCTGTTATTGCTGGTTTGTAATTTGATCATCAGACAGATCTGAATTCTCTCCAAGCTGTTCCAATGTGTCTGTAACAGAAGCAGAGGTACCTACGTGCACTTCCCATTTTGCTCAGAAAATAGAACAGCTTCAATGATCACAGCCCATGTGAAGCAGACAGCAGTGGTTAAATTAACTGTTGTGATCAAAGAAATGGGCTGTTTAAAATACCTGATTTCCTATTAGAGAAGACTTTTTAATTGTGCTTCTGGTGCCTAGAACACATTGAATTTTTTATGAGATAATTCAGGTAACAGTCCATTAGAAAGTGTATTTGATTTAGCCTGAGGAAGTTTGGGAAAAGGGAACGCGCGCCGGTGTGAGAGGTGGCTGTCCTCCAGCCCCTGCCCCTGCCAGGGCTGCGGTTCCCGGGCAGCAGAGCGAGCTTCGTGCCCTCTCCTCTGCCCCCACAACCCCCACAACGCCTGGATGCACACCGAAATCAACTGCAGGTTACATTAATATAGCGAGGTGTGAGCTACAGCGACTAAAAGCCCACGCTGCTTTCCTTGTTACAGGAGCAGTATCCTCTGCAGCTAAATTCAAGAGATCTCAGGAGCCAAATCCTTTACTGTCCATAAAATAAAATATAATATAATATCTGGCATCTCAGGCTTCTCTTTCTGTTTTAAACTTATTTTCACTTTGTATTAATAGAATGTTTGTTACACTATGTTCAAGAAAGCATCTGGTTTCTCCAGCGCTACTCTAGCAATCAAATTGATAGCTGTAAAACAGATAAATAGGAGCTGTACACCACTGTTTCTGCTGGCCCATTTTTCATTTTTTGAAATAAACCCCCCAGAGTCTTTTTGCAGAATAAATTGAAGATAAAAAAGTTATCTTTTGATGCGGATAGTTTGAACATGTCAGATTTGTGAAGCATTTTTTTCGGCTAGCTTAGCACTCTGCCTTTTGAAGGCACGTAAGGCAAAGCACAGCTGTCAGAATTAAAAAAGAATAGCTGTATAAGACAAAATTAAGTAGCTCTATTAAAAGCGGAGGATCTAGGAAGTCAGGTTCCACTCTCCTTGTTAATGCCAAGCAGCATTTCAGTCCACAATTCTTCCTTACTGAAATCAATGAAATTACTTGGGAAGAGGCGATAATACTCAATATGAGGAAACATGCTTAAATCTGGCCTTAACTCCTCTGCTCTTGGCAGTGAAGCTGGCCTTACGACCCAGGATCCAGCAAATGCCCCTTGCTCGGTGCCCCTTGTTCCACATAGGAGAGAAGAATTAATTAATCCTGCGCAGATCTGAGCAGTGGGCGCACTGGTTACTGGGGACCCATTTATTTTGAGCAGTTCTTTTACTTCTTCAAATTATACTGCGAAGGAAGGAAGGGAGCTTTGGCTGAGATAGAAGCAATAAGGAATGCCCTTTCCCTTTCTCATCCGCTGTTCCTCTGCAAAGCTAAAGACCGAATATATTTTTTCACTATGTTTATAAGCAAAATATGAAGTTTAAGCATTGCAGAAGGGACTATTTTTGTACACAATTCTGCTTCATGGTAAGCTATAGAAACTTACTTACTTTCAACTCTTGGAAGTCTGGTCATATCTGGATCTGAAATAATAGATCTGAGATTATTAAAGTTAATAATTCTCAGTATAGTGCTGCTTGATTTTAATTTTCCATGTAGATCTTCAACAGTTCAGACAAATATGTGGCAAAGATGATTTTACACTGCGCTAACTTCCTTAAACATTCTTCAAGTCTACATTTGCACACCTAAGAGCACAAACTGTTGAAGTTTTATTCTGCTCATGTTTCTAGACAATGGAACTACTGATTTCATTTAAATTATTCCTGACTTATTACATAAATTAGGAGATGTCAGATTCTCCATCCTGCAATCTGAACCTGTTTTATAGAAACCAAACCATGGAGGACAGGGACATGGTGGGATCAGGGATTTTTGGGAAATAATGAATTAAATCAACAGCTTTCAGTCTGTTTCTTTACTACAGTTCCTAATAGGTGATTAGTATGTTTGTTCCAGCATGCCTGCATTTTTGGTGCAGTGCAATCCCTCAAACTCCTCACAAAAGCCATTATTGATCAGACAGAGTCCAAAACCACCAGGCAAGATAAGGTCCTGTGAAGTTTAAATCTATATCAGTGCAGGAGGGGAGGGGAGGAGAGGAGTAAGATTGGTAATTTTGCTGAAAATATCAATTTCTTTGAGAAAGTAATAAGTCTCAGTGGTTCTTGTTGTTAAATTTATAGTCAGAAAGGAGGGAAATCTCTCTAGTTGCAACGCATTTGTAGTGTTAAATGTTCCCTTGTTACAGGAAAATACACATTAAAAAGAAATGAATCCTCCCTTTGGAAAGCCGTTTTACTAAATATGAAGACTGAATTCAGTTCTTAAAGTCCAAGATGAAGGCATTTTTCCCTGACCTGTCAGGAATGTCAGTGCAGCCTTTTATTTCGAAGTCACTACTGATGGTTACTTAGCATCTTATTAAGTCACACAGGGGCATCATTTCGCCACCGATGTGCTGATCAGCCCCTTCTCACCCGCAGAGCCACTAACCCATGGCCAGCTTTAGGCAAATGAGCGCTGGCTCAACTTGGCCTGTGGAAGTCGTCACAATGAATTTACATAGGGAAGTGATAAATGTAGCTCAGGTTTACAGGCCTGCTTCATCGCAGACTTTACTACTAAGCTGCTGTGAATCAGGGGCTATGCCATCAGTGTGACAAGAAGCACCAGCCACAACAGGGCTCTGACTAGAGCTTTTAAAAGCCCTGAATTAATAGCACGAACAGTAAACATGATCAGTTCTGTTCTGTGGTGTAAATTAGACTAGTTCCATTTGAGGAAATTAAGCAAATTTAGTGGAGGAACTGAGCTAAGAATTTTGGTCGATGACGTTACCTTGAACTTCTTAGTAAAAGCTGAACCAAGAGTATCCTGGCTTATTATGGCTAAAGAGAAGGCCATCCCTGAAAGGTGAAAATAGCTGTATCTCAAATGACAAGTAGTAGGTGAGATGGGAAGTTATGGCCTTTCAATTAATGGAAGAAAACATCCCAGTTATCTGTGAAAGACTGTTGCACTGTTCAAATGACAGAAGGTATTGTATGGCAGTGCTAGAAGACATTCGTAAGAGCTGTTAGCATAAACTAACAATATGGATTACGTTCTTTGCATCCTAAATGTGTAATTAAACTCTTTAGTACTCTTCGGTGATGTAAATTTGTCTTTATTATATGTAATATCACTCTAGTAAAGACCAGCTCAAGGAAATAAAGAAGGCAACTAGTCAAAGAAATTAAGAGGCATAGGGTGAATTCCTGATCCTTCTGAAATTTATGGCAAGGACATATCACTAATGACTTTTGATGTTCATCTGCATGTGCATAGATTTAGAGACTCTCACATTGTTCCAGTGAAGAAAATGTAAATATCTGAGTCAGAGAAATTTTATCTATCTGCTGATAATCTGTTAATACTATGGAGTGGATGTAGTCAAACTGTCACACCAGAAGAAGGTAGACTGAGGTGATGAATGAACAGCCCGTATTTGAGGGCTGTGTGTAGGAACATCCCCATTGCCATTTATGTAGAGCTGAACACTTCAGGTAAGACATGGGATAATGGCTAGAGTTGGGAAGAATCATGATTTTCACTTCCAAATTCATCCAGTCTGTAGTAGGTTGAGATGGCAATAGAAGATGACTGGTCTGTTAGGAATAGAAGGTCCTAGAGAAAGGGAAAGAAGTCTGGATAATGGTTTTGGCTGAAAGCAGTGGAAAAGGCTTTAGTCTTGGTCTTATGTTCTTGCATACAGACTTTTGTGCAAAAATAAATGGAACTACCCATGTAACGGAAATTGCCCTGCTTCTTAGAATCTGGCCTTAAAAGGGTTCCTACCTCAACTGGGTGAAAGCCACCATTTTCACCTTCATTTTCCCTCTGAACATCAGATTGAGCATTAGTGAGGCAATGTGCTGTGAAAGGAATTTCCCTTCCCTTAAAAAAAAAAATCAGCTAAAATATCTCCTGACAAATATATTGAGTGAACCCAGTAATGATTTTCATTTTCTGATGTTCACCCAGTAAAGAAAGGAAGCAGCACCCTTCCTCTCAAAGGAAATGAAGAACTCTGTTCTCAGTATGGGGGCGTACGGGGAAAGCTAATTATTTTTTCCATGCCAAGAGAGAAATGACATGTGGCTAGAAAGAAATGTGAATGCTGGTGACCCTGCGACCTCTGCAGAAACGTGACCTTGGCCTGTAACGAACTGCGCTTCGTGGTGGGGACGTGCACAGTGCAGGGGGCACGGGCTCAAAGGCAAAGAGAAAGAAGTGCAGCTTGGGAGCGGGAGAAAACCAGCGAAGGGGAAGGAGCATGACATGAAGTAGTCCGTGTTTCTGTATGGCCATGCTTCCTCAAGCCAGAAATCCGCTAATCCGGCATGAAATTATTGTGATTTTTGTGAAGTTTGATTGTGGATTAAGCGTTCTAAAATACCATTTTCGAAAGTGGTACTTAGAAAAACTTGTACCATAAAGGAGCAAACAAAGCACTGTTGTTCCTTTAGCTCTGAAGCATAATTTCCAGTTTTTAATCACTATTTGAGAACCTTCTATTTCCCTACCACTGGCAACTGTCATTTGTAAATTGATTTTTTTCCCCCTGATGCTTGGCTTGTTGTTTTCAGCTCCAGTCCTCTACAACTGGCCCCAATGGTAGTTTGGTACCAGTAAATTACCCACAGGCCTGGGAACAGAGCTCTCAACACCCCACTCTTCATCCAGTGCTCTCAGAGCGATGCCTCACCCTGTTGACGCCGGCATGCTGGTGTTCCTGCTGTAATTGGAGTGCGGCTTTCCGTGAGCATAAGCGGCTGGGGCTGGCAGTTGGAGATAGAGAGTAGGACATGTTTCTTAATTAGCTCTTGGGGACTGCTGTTCTTTTTCTCTTAGGTGTTTTCCAGGAACAAAATGTTTCCCCTAGTAACAGCAAAGACACTTTTATAGTCAGACCCTCTTCTTCCCTCACAGGCAGTTTAGTTAGGATTATCCACCATTTGTTGGATTACTGCATTTAAAATTCTAAGAGAAAGCATCAACACAGGGGGAAAGCTTCACACAACAATTAAACAAGTATGTGGAAAAGTGTATTTAAACTTCTGTTTAAATACAAAAATACAGAGCAAATTACATCCTGAAATATAAAAAACCAATGGTAACTCCAGAGAGAAGGACGTGGTGAGGAAAGAAGACAGTAAATAAAAGATAATTTAAAAGAGTAAAATTGCTATTTTACAGGAGAACAATAGTAATTCATTAAAATATTTATAAAACCCACAAAATCTACTATGCATAAGTGAGCACTGCAGGAATTTTCATACAAACTACAGTATAGGGAATGCATTGCAAGTCCTTGTATTATTTATATGCTTTCGGTATTCTGCTTGTTTTTTAAGACTCCTGTGCCTCTTACGCCTAGGAATCAGACATTGTAGCTATGTCCTCTAGCAAACCATCCTTATACTCTGCAAAAGGTCAGTAAGTGAATAGTTTTTAAGTGAATTAGTACACAGAAGAAAAATTTAACTTTATCTTAAGGTAGCCTTAGTTTAAACGAAAACAAAATTAAAGCTTTGACATTTATTCCATGTCATCCAGTCCTCATTGTTGCAAATATATTTGACTTTGTTACATAAAAAACAGAGAAAAGTCCATTTTCTTCTAAAATGAGTATCTTTCCCATGTTGTAGATGTAAAACCCCCTTGCTTATCTCCATTATAGAGTTAACAGCAAAGTTAGTTGCTGAAGCTGCTGTATCAAGGGATACAGAAAATTCACTCCCCAAGGGAATACCTTTAAAAAAGTCTCCTTTTAGACTGATCTCAGATACAATAACCTTTGCCTTCCCTTTCTTCCTTCTCTGAGCTTCAAACAGGCACCTGATGCGGTAGTCAAACATCTGTCCTATTGACCAAAGACCTTCTTGAGTTTTTATATATTGAAAAATATATTTACTTGCATTTTTATATATGCCCTATGTATTACATTGATGAACTTGACTCCAGGGTTTGAAGTTACATATACCGCTTGCCAAACTAAGGTCTGAAAAATACTCCCACCAACCAACAAAGCCTGGAATAAAAAAGAAATATTTGTTTGTTTCTGTTATGAGATACTTTTTAAAATTATGTTCTTTTTTTTTTAAAGAAAGTGTTCATGATAAACTAGGCAAAAAGCCAAACTTTTATTCAAAAAAATATAAACACAATTGCTAGACCTGTTTGGAGTTGGTCATTCAATGATCCGAACCTGTAGGACTGAGATAAATTACTTGTGGTAACATTTTCCTCTTGGAAAATCACAGATGAGACTAAATGAGACGTTTTATATATATAGTAGCAAACAGTCATAGGTACATTTCATTTTGAAAGTCCCATCTGTCTTACAGCCCAAACAGTTTTTGACACCACAGAATGATTGCTGCACTTCACATTATATGAAAAGGTAGTAAGGGTTGATATACACCAGGGCTCTAAACATCAGAGCTCCATTTTACTATACCGAGCATTTATTCTAAGGAACTGGTTTTAAAAAAAAAAAAAAAGGAAGAAAAGATAATAATTTTTATTCATTGCCCTAAAAATATGATCAAGATTTGATTTCAGGACTCTGAGTTACCTAATCTCTAGAAGGATCATCTGATTCATAAATTCAAGCTGTTGCTTTTATTTTTTTCATAGAAAAGTAAACAAAATGCATGAATGTGATTTATCGTTTGATCACATTTTAATTGACTGCATTAAAGCTGCAAATATTAAGGGAACTCAGCCTGTGTACTTGTTGGAGCCTGATTCAGCATGCATCTTAAAGCTAACTGTGTGTGGCAATCCACAGTCAGTAAGGTTTAAATTAATAATATAGACTTAAATACTACCATCAAAGCAAAGAGTTAATTGATTTCCTATTTGGAGTATGACACTGAAACGCCACAAGAGCTCAAAATGATTGTTACCATCACCAGGAAAATAAGTGTAGAGTTTATTCAAGATTAAAGAGGGATTAGTGTGCTGTCTTATTGCTTAATAAAGAGCTACCAGCGGTACGCTCAGTCACAGCTACAATTACCTTCCTTATCAAGGCACTTGCAATTACTTTATCTACAGTATAAAGAAACACTTATTTCAAAGATTCAGGTTATGCCTCTGAGCAGACACTGGTTGGAACCTACACGTTCCACGATCGCATACAACAGACAGAAGCACATTAGCTACGATCCCTGCAGAAGGATCACTTACATGACTCCGAAAGGTAAACAAAAGAGAGATTTTTCCTTTAAATAATTCATAAAATTCCACTATAGATTATTTTAGCCCATTGAATCCATACAGGAAAGAATTGTCTGCTGGATATGGAAGATGATTTTGTATCAGACAGAAGAATCGTATTTTCTTTGTAAAAATGATGGTTTCTGGAATGCTTGCGTAGTTGTAAAAGACTCCCAGATCCACTGTGGGGAGTAATTTCTGATACTGGTCAGTTTGCTGCAGGAGTAAAGTCGAGGTCTCATCCCCATTCTACCCTTGTGTGGCTTTGTAGGCTTTGGTTTGCCTTGGCATCATCAGTATTACTGAGGATGACATACTGCTGGCTGAACAGCAGTTTGCTGCTTTTGGTCCCCATTTGGGGGCATCTGGGGGGACTGATCAAAACAATTTGGACTGGAATGAGAGAGCAATTGCATGGGTCTTTTCTGATTTCTGAAATGTTGTTTCTAGTGGTCGTTGGAACAAGAGTTTTCCTTTGAAATTTTTGCTTGCAGATGCAAAGGATAGAAGCTAAGTAAAACCAACAAAATAAATCCGTCTCCTTAGCATTCTGACTTTGCAACAGTGCTGTGGAAGGGCCTAAATCTCCATAGAAAACCAGAATACATAAAGATTAATTTTAGTATTTGATGTGATCCAAACCCATATACTGTGCTACAGCTCAGCATGTCCTGGTGGACTATAACAGAGCAAGTTATAAAGGAAGGCACATACAACATCCGTTTTTCACATTCCTAATGAACAGTGTGAATTTGTTGCTTTCAGAATAACAGATGATTTAATTGAATCTGTATAATCTAATGTAATCAATCTCATTTAACTAAATGTCACACAGTCCTTTTCACCAAGAGGCAGTTTATGTACACACACCAAGGAGCAGGACCAATTTCGGAAACCCTTACTAGTGTGAGATCAGAGTTGCTCAGAAAAAGCAGTGCAGTTCTGTTTTGTTTCCAACTTAACTGCTAAAAACACTGCCTTCAACAATCATTCAAAAGGCTATGGTCTAACAGCAGAGAAACATTATACAAAATTATAAAAAAAGAAAGAAAAAACCCTGTACTTACTATACTCAACCTGAGTTTTAAACAAAGCAAAAGGTAGGACTGAATAGACTTTTAAGACTTTTTTTTTTCCCCCAATGAATAAATTGCGGTCTTCCAGGGGACAAGCACAGTTTTCTGTTTTGGTGTATTGTTAAATTTTCTGTCATATATTTCATACATCTTGCAACAGTCTAAGGGCTGTTACAAACATGGTCGCATATTCCATACTCATAGGTCAAATCCAGATGGTTTACCTCCAGAGGTCTCCCAGCAGCAGTGTTTGAGGCGTCTCCTGCCTGGAGAGCAGCACCCTCCCTGGTCCTTGCCCTGTGGCTCCTGTCTGCTCAGCTGCCTGCAACTCACCCGCACTCGCCACTCACCTCCTCTGCTTCTGTTGTGGAGAAACTCAGATGATTTAATTGCTAAACCTTTGTCAAATGATGCACTGCAGGATATGGGATGGAGGGCTCTGCCCAGGCAGGCAGGTTTGTGGCCAAGGCTGTCTTTCTCCACCATGGGAAGATGCAAGCATTTGATGCCACCAGGAAGCTATGGGAATTACAGATTTTTTCCTTTGCTGTGCCAGATTTATTTATTATAAGATGCCAGTGGCTGAGCACTAGCTTTCACCTAGCATGGACTCGTGTTCGGTGTGCACCAACCCCTGCCTCAGTAGACAAGCAGAATTATTAAATAAGGATTCAAAAGGAAATAAGTGTGACTGATTATCCTTCAAAGAAAACGCAAGGAGCATTTCTGTGTTGCATTTTCCTGCAAAGTAGAATGTGTGGAATGTAAAACTTGAAAATGAACTGGTTTAGCCACGTAAATGCACCCAGAGAATTTCACTGAGTTTAATATTTATATTTAATATATTATATGATATATATTTTATATATGATGGGTTTAATATTCATCTTGTTTTAGCTGGAAATTAATCCTATCAGAAGGATGTGAAGTGAGGGAAAATCCTTAAAAAAGAAGTGACTTGGGAGCTTAAATTTCTGGTCTCAAGAGCTAGGTAGAGTAAAATAATTGAAGGCATTTTGGCACCTAAATTCACTTTGCTTTAAAGATATGAAACCTACATTTATGTACCCTAAAATGCATCAAAGTACATAAGTATGTTTTCAGAAGAGATCTTGGAACCTAAACCTCATTACAGAAGAGAGTTGCTTTTGAAAATAAAACACCAGATTCTTAAATCACTCTGTCATTCTGAAAATAAATCCGAGATCGTAAGTGACCCCAGTGGCCTTAAACCTCAATCTAGAGAATGACACCACTAGTTGCGTTTTACAGTTCTCCCTAATTAATTGTCATTTTGTGTCAATTCACAAGGAAGAACAAAACTCACAACAGTCATCATTTCTGGGCTATGCCTTACTTAAAAGTTCTTTCATTTTCCAATCCCTACTTACCTTTTGAAATTTGGCAGGCTCGGAGACCAAGAAAGTAGTGAAATAAGTGATCAAAAGATGCTGATTTACGATCTAAAGCATTTGAACATTTTTAAGACCTTCAAGAGTACAATTTAACGTGTCCCCAGGTGACTTTAGTTTACACAGCCAACCCTTACAACACAGATAATCTAGGCAGACGTTGTCTTTGGCAGCATTACAGGACTACATTTCACAAAACCGGCCTGTTTGTTAACTGTTTTTCACTGTTTCAGACAGCCACTCATGCATTATTTATAGCATCAGGCATTGCGATATGTTTTCTTTCACCTTCTATTTGATTACAGAAACGTAATTGTGGCTAGCAGAAAAGCAATGGAAATATTGCAAATATAGATTTAGTTCTCCTTTGTGTCTCTTATCTTTTTCAGAGTGTGTAGGAATATTTGTTTTGGGGGCTTGCTTGGGTTTCTTTTTGGTTTGATTCACTATTAAAAGTATAGTCATATAATATTTGATTCTCTGAAAGAGCTTCTGAACGTCTGAGTAGTAACTAACTGAATGGGCTATTAAGCTACGGTATGCTGAAATCTAGGATGTTGGCCCTGTAACCATCCCCTTATTTACAGGGGGGTTACAGGTTAGGTTATCTGAATAAAATATCTTGGATCTACTTATTTTCTTGTGGTCATTTACACCCCTCCCCACAGCATCCCAAAGATATACATGGAAAAAAAAGGTGCTGGCATTAATCTGAGACACACCTAGGCACGATTAGCACAAACAGAAGGAGCACTTTTGCAGGCTATCCGCAGAATGCCTTACCCATTTTTATCTACTTACCCAGTTTGTCGAGAACAAATTACACTGCAGGGGGGGGGTGATGTGAAAACTGAGTAAATTTGGGTTGATTCATCGCCTGTCCTACTTTGCAGATCAATCAGTTAATAATTTCATTGACCTGGAGGATCATTCAGAACAATATATTTAATTCAGTCATGCATTTAGTTTAATTAAGGTTTGAAGTTACAGTGCTCTGCTGGCAAAGAGATATTAAATCTGTTTTCTTTCTGCTTTCCATTCACGATGTGAATTTCCTCTACTGGATATCATTCATAAAAGATCTTTTATTTTAATTTATCGAAAATGGCTGTCACTTCTGTGAAGTTCCGCACCTTTCTTTGGAATAAGAACCACCTGAAAATCTTTCTGCATCATTTGATGAACATGCTGGAAGTGTTAGGCCTCTTGGATGCTTCAGCAAATGGGGTGTGAGGGGTACACAAATCTTGGGAACCGGCTGTTTGAAAACTAAGAGAGTGCAAATGATCTGGTGCAGAGATGCAACTGAGAAAGGA
Organism: Chroicocephalus ridibundus; assembly: GCF_963924245.1. NCBI lineage: Eukaryota > Metazoa > Chordata > Aves > Charadriiformes > Laridae > Chroicocephalus > Chroicocephalus ridibundus. The sequence goes on from NC_086290.1 coordinate 27,242,304, forward strand.
TGCAAGTGCTTAGAGGCTGTCAGAGAGCAGGAACTACAGAGCCAAGGGCTTTTCATGGATGTCTCTTGGAATGGCATGGCAAGGAATAACCCTCACTAGCAGGCAGCTTTGTGTCTATTTTCCCTAGATAATATAGGGGGGTTAAATTTAGCTTCAGGAAAAAATATTGAATGTGTACTGAGATTACAGTAAATAAAATAACCAACAATTAACATCAATCTGTCATTCAGCTGATCTGGAAACTGCGAGTTATGGGCCTGTGATAATCAACCCGTACAATGAGTACGGACAGAGCTCCACGAACTGTCAGTGCTAAATTTGGTCCCACAGATGATACTAGAAGATTTGGGGATACTTTGCTTTATTGTGTGCTCTTCTGATAGTGCTGTTTTCCTGGCAGCTACTCCCTCTTTTTTCCCTTGTGTAACTCACTCTCATGTTTCAAACACCTGCAAGTTTGCCACAGGTTGAAAGCTGCGTTCATCTTGTGCACTGCACTGTTGAGCATCAACAATGTCACCTAACTTCTGTGGTGTGTGTCCATGAAAACCTTCAAAACAATGCAGAAAAGCTGGATTTACACCATTTCTCTCTGACTGTGGCTATCAAAGGATAGTTCATCATCACCTTTATGAGATATACCGTAACTTAATGGGAATAATCTTACTGAAACACTGGTTGATATTGCCAACATATCTTAAATTCTGAAGGGCGATGGTTTGAGCTTTGCAGACATACCTTTTAGGCCTGCCTTGAGGTCTAAACAGTCCATGCAAGTTGAAAGACCGTGGTTAGGAATAGGATATTTTTCCTGTCCCCTGATCTCCTAGGACAATTTGACGTGCTCCAGGAGGTTCAGTCATACACTGGGCTGCCAATCAGATAGCACATTAAGATTTTCCTCTGCTCTTGGTTTCCATGTAACTGGCCAGCCTCTTCTCTTGGTAAACTGCCAGGCTTGGAGATCCAAAAATGCTCCAGACATGAGTGAATGATCTTTATTACTTGTGCTAGGGCCATTACAATCTCTGAATTGCATTTGTGTTAAGTAATACACTTTCAAAACAATGAATAGCTGACATGCATAGAAGTTCCCTATTTTAGAGAAGATCAGGTACCTGCAAAGCATGAGTGTTCAGGAGGAAGAGTTACGTTGGACAGCTAGCCATTTCACTCTCACTTGTTTCCTCAGTGTATTAACTTAAAATATCTAGATACCAGATCTCTTCCGTTATTATGAGATATTTACCCTTCTGGGACTTGCAGCCAGAGGATTTGGGAATTAATTTTCTTTGAGTTAAGGCTTTACTTCAGCAGCTATGGTTTCAACACTAGAAAATTGGTTAATGGCTCTGTAGGCAGACACAGGACTCTGACAAGGTCCAATACACATATCCATCATTGACTAGCTGTGTGACTGAAAGCACTTTTTGTTCTGGTGGTATGACATGCAGTGCACATGAGTTGATTATGCTAGTTTTCCTACTTTCTTTTTTTTTTTTTTTTTATAATTTACTTGTGGAGGTTGTTCCAACAGTCCTGGATCCTCAGCTCTCGTGTGGGTGACAGCATAAGGAACTGGGCATATGTAGGTTTTGGATGCCTGAAGCACTGTATAGTGAAGCTCATAGTAATTTTTATTCTTCACTTTGATTTATTTAGGTACATGTGGCAATCTCCATCACAGATCAGCCCCATTGTATTATATCCCTTTATCATAAAAAAATGACATTCCTATTGTTCTCAAAGTGTTACCTAAGAAATCTGAGGAGATTAATTGTCAGCTGGAGAAAACAGTTGCAAAATAATTTCATCCAAATGTTAGTGTCTTTACCATTCATTGCTAAGGCATGATTTTACGAGGAAACAGATATATCTGATGTTGGTAGTTCTGTTTCAGAAGGATGAAGTTGGACAGATGCAGGTCTGGTTTGAGAGCACATCCTTGAAAAGCCCATTTGCTGTTTGGAAGGTTATTTGCCCCCAGCGTGGAGAAGTGCTGAGCAGCACACGATTCATGCCGTGGCTGTCATAGCATGAAGGGAACATGTCTTTCTTGGTGATTACTAACTTTCTCCTTCACTCTTGAATTTGGTCTTTTATTTTACTTGGCTGAGAAACAGATTGGAGGAAAGAGACCATGGCTGAAAAGTGTGCTATTGGGTGTGGAAGCACAGGTAAAAAATACCCTGTTTTTTTCCTTTTGCAAACTGTGCAAAACCACTATTTTCAATTTTGCAGTCTGCTCCATGAAAAACTATACTGGGTCTGCGTTAGTTCTGTCCACTAATATCTGAAAAAATATTAAATAGGTCATTTGAGTGGCTTTTTCCCTTTCAGCTAAGTCTAGTTTTCCTATTTCTGCAGTGCTTTACCTTCTGCTTGAGCCAAGGATTTCCCCATTCACTGAAAAACCTTCTTTTTCCTTTACATTTTGGTGTGTGCTTCTTCCAAAAAGCCTCGCACTGTTCAATAGCAATAAGATACTTGGAGGAACGAGGCGTGTCTGGGGCGCCCGGAGTACACCATGTCTCTTGCAGGACCGTCCCCCAGGTGTGAGCCTCTGGGGCAGAGACCTTCTCTCACTCAGGGTATATATACAATGTCATTGCTTCCCATTTAACGACCTCACTTCGGTCCTCCCTCAGTACCGTTCTTACTTCATCTCACTGTGAGCTTGTTCTTGTTAAGGGCCTGATCCATCAAAGCGCTTAAGCACATGGTGGTGGGTTGTAAACCCACCAGGGTAAGCACCTTGACTTTTTATAACCCTGTAAAGCGTGTAAAGTGTGTACCTATGGCACTATAAAAGATGGGTTTAAATGATGTCTGTGATAAGAGCTAACCTTTTCTGTTCAGCACTTATTCTCCTCTGTAGCACAAGAAGTTTCTGCAGTTTGTGTTGCATATATTTCAAACCAGGCTGGTTTTGACAAATTGACTGTTTCTTTTTTAGTTCTGTCTTTTTTGCGCCTGTCTAAAAGAGCGTCTACACCTAATAAATTTTCGAGATATTTTTGCTATTATGTATTCCTACAAAACTGTTTAGATTCTGCTAGAAACCCTGAAGGATTACTTAATACTTAAAATTTTTCAGTTCAGCTTCTTAAAAGACTTAAAGACTAAATAAGAAAACAGGACCGTCACAGGAGGTTCAAACCCTTTCCCTGCAGACACCACTAAGGGTAAGTCTTAAGTTATGTCCTGTTCTGAGCACTGCATTTGGTCCAGTGCAGAATTTTAATTTCTGTAAGCACTGGAAATAAAAAGTAATTAAACCTCTGCATACTCCTTGTGTACTATAAATACATTAATAAAATAGGCAAAGGAAATCAACTCCTAAATTATTAGCAGTAGTAAAATGCTGAATATTGAAACACAGTTTAATTTATTCATTTATAATTTTTATCAGGCTAAAATAGGCCTCTAGGAGCAATTTGAGTATTACAATAATGCAATTGTTCAATACAGTCAGCAGTTAGATACACAGCTATCTCTGTGGAGAAACAAATAGCAAGCTAGTGGCAAAGTCCCATGTTTCAATGTAAATTGATGGTGAATTCACACAAAGCCAGCAGATTGTTCTCTCGTCTCTTTTATGTATTTCAGTGTGAGAACTACGGGGCAGTGAACCAATGCAGCTGATCTGGTTCAGTGCCCACAGAAAGACAGTAAAGCTCTAATTGTAAACTTACAGGTAACCAGCATATCTCTAAATCAGCATATATAAAGTATAAACCTGCAAACGACCAAATGAGCTCAGATGTTGACTATCAGCCTTATTTTAGAGAGAACTGGTTAAGCCTAAGATTTAACCGTTACAAAGAGATGTCATATACTGATAGCAGAGACAATTGGAAATCTTTTAGCCTGTGTATTAGTTTGTACATCTGCAACAGAAAGATTAGTAGGTAGGCATTTCAAAGCTAAGACTATTAGGGGAAAGTTTTTGCTGAGTATTTCCTTATATGCAAAAGTACTCTCAATTCCAGTCTGCTGTACAGGGCAGATGACTTGCCTCACAATCATCATTAAAGTAACATTAACCCACTGAAAAGTTCCAAAACTGCTGTACTGCAGAATCAACCTGTTTGAAATTCAACAACCTTTCTCAACTTCCATTTACAGTTACAAGTAGCACCCATGGCTGAACAAAAAACCAGAAACATTGTGTGTCTAATCCAACATACTGCTGCTTTTCCCATCTCAAAGGACTTCAAGGAGTGCTTCTTTCCTGGAGCAGTACTCAAAAGTACTGAGAGGAGTGACCTGCTCCTGTTATACTCAAAGGTCTAACCATTTTTTAGAACATGTTTGATATTAAAGTAGGGAAAAAGTGAGTGGACCAGACATCTCAATAGTCTCCTTGGTGAAGCTGTAGCTTGGTATCCTCCTTATGTCCAGATTAGGAGGACTTCCCACAGAAACATAGGATCATAAGATAATGAAGGGTTGAAAGGGACCTCAGGAGGTCTCTAGTGCCAACTTCTGCTCAAAGCAGGATCAGTTCTGAGGTCAGACCAAGTTACACAGGGCTATATCTGGTTTGGTTTTGGAATCTCCGTGGATGGAGCCTACACACTGTCTGTCCCATCTACTCCACCGCTTGACTGTCCTGATCCAGAGCCACTGCAGGGAATAGTGCTACACAAAAAAATCTGATTTCACAGACTGCCTCCAAACCACGCTGAGGAAAGGCCAGCCCTGCATGCTGCACGGCCTGCATTTTCTTTCCATGAAAGAATGGGCAAAATCTACTCAGATTGAGAATACAGCGATAAACTATGGTTCTCAGTAGAGGGTGTCTCAAGACTTTTGCACGCTATATTTGCTACTGCAAATTCATATTTTGAGCATTTCTTCTTAACCGGGAGAGCTAGAAAGAGTTGTTTCCAATTAACTTAATTTCTAAATTCACCGCTTGAAAGACGAAGCACAAAGTTACAGATTTAGGCCTTAATCTGATTTGATCTCCAAAGTATCTGCCTCCAGTGAAGAAAGCATAGCAGCATCTGGACATTAACTGAACTCCTGCAGAATCTCCTGAGGGTCACCCCTTTTCATGGGTGGAACATGTCCTGTGGACATCGCTCCAGTGTCACCCTCAGGGAGATGTATATGATATAATAAATATAATGTAACGTAACGTAACATAAATACTATTTATTATATATTATGTATCTTTATAATGTAATAATGCCACAAATGAAGGTGGCATTAAACTTGTTTCTAGACCAAAAAATCCCATAAAATACGTTGTATCCACATGGCACATAAACCATTGAATGGACTTCTAACACGTAAGATGTCAAGAAGTTATTTACGATCTTAAATACCTATTGCACACAAAGAGAGACTTGTTTATTTGTAGAGATTGCATAGTTTATTTTTCAACAAGGAATATAATGAAGCCTAACTGAGAAGGGCAATCAAGAAATCTGTGAAACCCTGTTTCACTGTTTCCATAGTAACCTCTTTAAGAAGCTAGTAACCTTGGTTAGGGACAACCCTGTAAGCAAATATATTGTAAAAATTTCTCAGTCATAATGAACACACTCTCATTGTTTGGCTTTTTGTATTACTTTCACAAATGTCTTGCCCCTTTATTAGTTTTCTTGTTATCTTTAAGAAGCAAAACCTGAAACTAAATACAACAACCTGCCCTACCCATCGCTCTCAGTATTTAAAAAGGCATGTTTCAAGTACAGTACATTTAATTTGTATTTAACTATGTTGGTAGGGAAAAAAAAAAAGGGGATGACCAAACTCAAATAGGAATTGAGGAAAAGGAATTGACTTGCATGTTTGCCCAGAAAACGCTCAAAGCCGATAGTAAAACTGCAAATTTGGGAGTTAACAGTGGCTGTAGAAGCACTTGCCCAGCTCCCTGCTCCCAGCACGTCCAGCTTTCAGGTTTTGCAAACGCTGCGGCTCAGAAGAGATGGGGCCACTTGACTGGGTTTTGCACAACCATACAGACAGGACTGAAAAATAATGATTTGAATAAAAAGTTCTCCAAGTTCAGGGAAGTAAACAGCAGCATTTGGGTTTAAACTATTTGCGCCTATTTGTTGTACCTGATGAGATGAGATGAGGTGTGGAGCCTCCTTTTCTAAAGCAGTCTTCTCAGGCTGAGCTCCAGAGCCCCAAGCAGTGGTCTGCAGCCACGATGAGACATAATTACTTATGGACAGAACAGTTGCGTGCAGTGGTGGTGGTGGGACACCAAATGAGTGGGGCTGGCTGCGTCCAGGGGCTCCTGTCCCACTCCAGCCAGGCGCAGGGCAGCTGGGGGGCAGCGGGGCAGCCCCAGCCATGGGCACCGGGCACCCCCCGGGTCAGGGACGGGGGGAGGCTGTGCTGGGATGTGAGCTTGGCAGGGTGGGACGTGGGGAGCTGGAGACCGTCCCTGCTGTGACATTGCTGAGGCCGCCAGCCCTTGCGGGGCAGACATGGTGTCCTGGGGTGGGACCAGGCAGGGACAGACAGGACCATCAGTGCCCTCATGGCCATGACAGACTGTGGGTTTTGAGCAAAAAAAGTTTCAAACCATTAAACAAAGCGGGGAAAAGCCCTACCCTTGGCATATTTTACCACTTCTAGAACTACGAAGCATCAGAAAAATCAAAATCAGCATATTTTTATGATCATTATAGAGTCCTGCAGCACCTGAGTGCTTTGTAGGAGGTGCCCAGCAAACACAGATGACACAAAGTCCTTACTTGGACAGGTCATCCAGTTCAGGCCCCAGTTCTGCACAAAATGCACATGCTTAACTTCAGCATCCTAAAGCACAGCTGTGGCTAAATGCCATAAACTATGGAATTATTATTATTATTTTCTTCTGAGGAATTCATAAATGGCTAATGTATAAATGTGATTTCATTGGAGACAAGATAGCTACCAGTTATGATAGCAGGTACAATCATTTTCAAAGTTAATAATAATTATTTTTAACACATCTTATGGACTTCTAATAATCTCTGAGGGGATTAATACCTAAGAAAGTATGTATGTGTTGATGATAGAAAGCAGAATGAAGTGTACTGATTTATTGCAACTCTTCATTAAGTTTAAAAGCATTCCACTGTGATGAAGACATCAACCATAGGCTGTGGTATTTTCACACTGCAAAGGAATAGTTAAGGACAGGAAGACAAAAAAATAAAGCAAACAATGTTTTAACTTGAATTCAAGCCAGATTTCACAAAAACAAGACCCTATTCAAATCCGATGAAGTAAAACACGTTAAAAGTATCCACCACTTTTCCCTGTTAAAGGCACGGATGAAACATACCTGCTTATGTGCGTGCTAACGATTTTACTAGGTAAGGTAACAGCAGTTTACTATATCGCATAAAGATAGCATGTAACTGAATTTCCTATAAATACTCAAATCTGGATTCTCATTCTCTATTACATACATTGATATAATTCCGTTGATTTCTGTGGAATTAGATTTAAACCACCAATTTATGAGACCGAACAAGGAGGACCTTTTCATATTTTTTGCTCAGTAAAATTCTGATTTAATTTTTTAATTAAAAAGATCAGTCCAAACTCAAAAAATGAGACCAAGAAATAATGTGCAGTTTTAGGTTATATAACAGTTATGGTAAGATTTCTTTTTGGAGCTTATTTTTAATGAGTTGGCAGAAGAGAATTCCATACTACAGCTGTAGGCTTTGGACACAGGCAGCACAAAAGCAGAACAAGAAGCTGACCGCTCTTTACCTAGCAAAATGGAGGTATTGTCGACTTCTAATTCGAAAGGAAAATTCCTCTTAACTCACACAGGGTCAAGATTTCATCTTGCGTTCCTAATTATTTCCTGGTGAGTTTTACACATGCGAATATTACCAGCAAAAGTCAGGTCATTAACACAAGTACCTCAACGTTGAAAAATACTGAATACATGCTTGTTTCCCAAATGACACGTGGCCCTGCAGTCTGGGCATATATGTGTCCCCATGTAATAGAGCTGAAATTCTTCATAAGCATTATCATCAGTCATCTTTCTCAGAGGAAAATGAGCACAGTATGTCGTTAAGTCTAGGATCGTATCACAGTTTGGCTACTAATAGGCATTGGGCCAAATTCCAGAAAAAAAAAAAAAAATTGATTATATTTATTTTGGAAGCCTCTCAAAACAGGGGTTCTCTCTTTTGTGGTACTTAGCACACTGTCAGCACTTAAAAATAAATAATTCGAATTCTGATATTCAGTTTTGGCAAAATGTTCTGAATACTTATCTGAAAAGAATTAATTACAGCTGCATCTCTCCCAAGTCAGAGCCTGGGTCACTCCTCCCCCTGGCTTTTGATAGCACACCATCTTCACTGGGCCTCCTTGCCCCAGAGACCCTCTCTCCAAAGTGTGAGGTGGCATTTGTAGAATCCTCAAACATCAATGCTGCCATGTGCCCATCCAGAACTTTTACTTGCAAAAATGCCATACCTTGATTAAACTCACCATTAAGTTATCATATGTCCTATAATTCTCTATGAGGGTCAGAGAAAGTTTTAATTGCATTTGGGTTCTCTAAGACAGAGCACTGTCTCTGTAGGTGCTTTGGTAGCGGTATAGGTGGCATTTCTTTCTGTGGGCTGATTGATCTCATAATCCTGGGCTTTGTCCTCCATATTCTGTACTACTTTATTTTTATACTACTATATATTCTGTACTACTTTACCTGTATCTCCTTGAGGCTTATAGAAATGTGTTTTTAAGTACCTTCCTTAGGAGCGCTGAAGTGTATAAGCCCAGTTTATTCAGACAAAATTATTCTCAGTGTATGTGGGACCTCATCCACATCGATATGTTGCTCCTGACCATCCTGACAGTTATCTCCATCTCCAGCCATACCTTGTTCCCACTGGCACTATTCATAAAGGAAACACTCTATTCCTCCTCCAGCTGGCCACTATTACGCTTATAGGAGGATCCCAGCACATCTATGGAGCAGAGCTCAGCTTGATGATTTGACTTGGAGTGCACTATTAAAGTCATGATATTGCTTTGTTGCCCAGGGATCTTAATAGGTTTGGGGTTACCTATACAGGAGTGAAGAGTTTTCGTATTTTTTTCCCAGATGCATATGATATAACTTCAACATTACTGCCCGAATATGCATTTTCACTTCCTTTAAATCTTTGTCAAAGCATGCATTTTAAATTTTTTTCTAATTCTATGTTCTGACCATTTACTGTCAGGTCTAACAGCCCCTCTTATTTCTGTACATGAGTTCAAAAGAGACATTTTTTAACTGTTAGGTCACCCTTAGGTGAACAATTGCTGGTGGAGTTACTTTGTGCCCTATACAGGCAGATATATACTGACTGATGTTTTTAGAATCATAATAAAGTACTCGTAATAGAGCAGTACAATCCCAGATTTCATCTACAGACTGGGCATCAAAATAGATATGAAATTCATCCCTCCGTCTCATAACATTCCCTTGGAAAATACTAGATCACAAACAGTACTCCCAGTAGAGCAATCGGCCAATTTTTCTGCTGCTGTCGATGCTGTCTCAGTCATTCTGTTGCTTCTGGTTAATAAGTCATAAAGCCTGTCATAAAGCCTGTCATGATAAGTGGATATATCTCTTCTGCCAAAATAGTTTTAGTTATAGTTCCCAGAATAGAAAAAAACTACCATGTGAGAAGTTACTATAGAAAGTTGCAGTAGATCCTCTTTCATCATAACTGTGCTCTTCAGAGGCTTCAGAGGAATAAGAGTCACCACAGTCCTAGGCTAGATCTCTTTTTCTAGGCTTACTGCCTTGGAATTATTGTTTTTTCCTTTCTGAGTACACTTACTAGAAGCTATTTTGTTATTGATCTTCAGTACTAGGTTTCCATCCCACCTTCCTTCTGGTCCACTTTCCTAAAGTTTCTGGGGCCCTAGTCACTGGTGGCTAGTGAGAATCCTGTCCTGGCAACTTCAGCAAATTCTCAGGTGATCCATCTCTACCTGGAAAACCTGAATTCTTCTCTTCTTCCAAAAGCTGATATTTAAAAGACTACTGTCTCTTTTAGGCTTTTATATAATATGCAGATTAAGAGTTTCCATCCCTGCAAGCCTTTAAGAACAAATTAGACAAGCATCTGTTAAAAATGACATGGGTACCCCTGTTTTGCCAGGGGTCAGTGGATTCAAACACTCTAATTTTCTGTGTTGTGATCACTTTGACCAGCTCCCAACACCAATAACCAGTTTTCTTCCTTCTCACAGATTGCTCCAGCAAGAAACACACACAGAATTTCAAGAGCAGACAGTGAGACCATGCAGTCCATGACAGAATTCATAAAGTCTCAAGGCCACCATTACGCCCTGCCCAGTCATCTCTGAGAAGCATAGCTCAGACTTTGAGTACCATGTAATGAATATTTGCAGAAAATTGGTCATAGTAAACTCACCAGAGTTAAAAAGAATTCCTGAATACATTTAAGTAATGACTAAAATTTAAGTAAATCTTCATTGTTGGTGGTTGTGAGCAGGTCGTGTTCAGATGAGATGTTAGCATCTGTGATAAATTTTCCATACTATTTTACTATGAATAGTGACCACTTTCGCATCCCTTAGGTTTTTTTTGATTTTTTTTGTCTTCTTTTTTTTTTTTTAATAAAATCAGAACTAAACAACACTAAATGTTCTTTTGGTTTGAAATATCTCCACTGAGATTACTTATTGTTTTGGTCAGTCATTGCTACAAAGGACCTAGAAATACAGGAATATAAAGAAACTCAAGAAAGCTAAAAGTATATAGTGGTAATCCTGAAAACAAACTAGCAACTGTATATGAGAGTACCTCTGACTTAACAAAACCATGATTCAAATTGGAAAAAATACAGAAAATGTGCTTGTAATTTTGCCACTATTACTTGGGAAAATTAAAGTATTTTATTTGGTATATTGGTTTACCAAAGAAAAACCTGTGCCTACCTGACATATCTGCTTTGCAAAATTAATAGCACACTTCTAGACATATGGGAAAACTTTCTAATGCTGTTAGTTAATTTTAGCTTGGGAACTGAGGATTTCTCTAACTCTCATTTCATAAATTTAGAAACTGGAAAATTCTAAAAGTTGTGTTAATATTAGATTTTAAGGCTCGATACTGTGGTTATTTCGGCAAATGGAAATAAATGCTGCTATTTTCTTCTTTGTATCAATTATTTCTCCCTATTAAATGTACAATGGAACTGAGAAAGCAAAAAGGATATGAATCATAAAGGAAAAACTGCAATTGTTTGCCTGATACTGTATCGGATTACGAGAGGACATGGATTAAAGGCTAATTCCAGCAAATGAGACAAAAGAATGTCTTATACAGATTGTGATTGCATGATTTTTCTCTAAACTCTGACAGTATTCTGGACAAGAAAAGTCTATCATAAGTGGAATGGAAAATATTCATTCTTGTTCTGGCCTGGCAGATAGCCCATTAGCTTTAAATTAAATAAATATCAGCAATAATATTAAATAAAACTTAAATGTTGTCATAAAATGTCAACTATCATTTATTTTATGACTGCTACTCAAAATAATGGTTATTGTTATAGCTATGTCAGAGGGAGGTATTTCTCTCTCTGACTTCTAATTTTCTGTATCAGTAAGAAACTTCTAGTTTATATTAGGAACGAGCTGTCATTCCAGATCAAGAGCACTGAGCTGGTGTTGGATTTAGCAATCTCCCAGACTTCTGGCAAAATTATTTTAATTAGCCTTCTCCTAACAGCGTTTAAACAAATCCTGTGCTGCCAGGGAAGGAAGAAATGACTTCTCAGTCAGATAGTTTACTTAGTTCTTTTTCTCCATTGCCATAAATCTTGGTGTGGAGATTATTAGTGACTTAAGACTCCTTTTTTTTAAACAATGAACTGTGACCACTTTACCCACTGAAAAGCTCACACATCATTCAAATATAAATGTCCTGTTTCTGCATGGTTTGTTTTCACACCATTGTTGGGTGCTAAAATAGTTTTACGCCATTTATAAGGCATGGACATTTCAGCTAATCTATCCAGTCTGTTACAGGTACGACAAAGTAGAAAAATAGTAGCAGTAACCACGCATATATGCAGTGCTGTAGGCACATACATTGGAGCCAGACATGTTTGTCTAATCCTAGCACGTTATTTGAATGTTAAATTAACCGGTAGTCACGTACTATGAATTCTGTGATACACAGACAAGTTCAGAATATACCTTAATTTGAATATGTGAAATGATCAAAAATGAAACTTCCGAGAGAAATTTACTTGCACTTGTGGGCCAAAACAAATCTCTGATTTTGTCTGCATCCAGTGAAAAAGTTTAGGACTCACCTACCTACAGTCTACAAAGACCCTGCACAAGGTTTGCCTTCGGACCTGGCATGCTTTCTTTACAAAAGAACTGCTGTCTGTTTCCCGAGTGTGAACGTGAACTCCTGCGAGCGAGCTCACGATGTGCGTGTGTGCGCGTTGCCCCAGCATTTCCAGCCCAGGCAGCCCCGCGCTCCATGCGGTTAAGTAAACACAGCATGGCTGCTGGGGCATGCAGCCAAGGCTGAGGCCGGGAGGAGGGGATGAGGCTGGGAGGAAATAAGAGCAAATTCCTCTGAAATGATCTGACAGGAAATGACAGAGTGTCAGCCTTATACAACCACACTGCGCGCGAGAGAGAGAGGGCGGGAGAAGTTCTTCCTAAACACAGAGTGGTGCCAGATCTCAGTAGGTGAGGATGATGAAATAATAAAGCATTTCCCGTGTGTGTTTTTCATTAGTCCTGTTTTGTTTTTCTTCCAAGTGCTGTGGAAACAGAACAGAAGCCCATGTTTCAGCCAGGACTGCAATGGCCTCCTCCCATGGGAATAACAGCTGCATAAATAGGAGGGAAGCCCTCAGTGGAATTGCTTCCAACACCTTTCTAATGGAAATAATGATTTGCAAAGCCCAGTTTATACCTTTGCCACATAATTAGTAGCCAAGATTAAAAACATTGTTCCAACTCCCAGCATCCTTGAAATCTGGCAAGACCTTAAATATTCCACTGTGTTCCAAAAAGGTAGCCCATAAGTGATCATTGTAAGGACAGTCTTGGCCACTTGAGTCAAGCCCTTGAATCAATCAACACTTATTATATGGAAATTAACCAGTTTGATGTCAATTAGTGGGAATTTGTTAGCAGACATAACCTATGAGACACTTTATTATGAATTCCTAGCTCTTCTCGTTGAAGCCAGCTGAGATGGGGTCGAGGACCAAGCCACACATTTCTTAATTCCTGGAGCAGAATCGATTAAAAAAAAAAGGGGTGGAGGGAAGCTATATCAAAATACGCAAAACTTTTCCTGTTCATTAGACACAAGAAGCATACGGAAACGGATAACGGATTTTCCCCTATGAAGAGTCAATTTCTAGTCACGGGTTTGGGTGCAGAACAGTCTATTCTGTATGTGTCAATACTGAGTACAGAAGAAAAAACTGTTGCTAGACTAATGGCAATACCGACCCTCGCTTCACGCTGCGTTTAAACTAAAACTCTTTTTCCATCATGTTCTTATAAATTATATTCTCATATTAAGAAAGGAGAAGTTTCTAAATTAAGATTTCTGACTTGATCATTAATTTTCCTCCTAAGAATAACTTTTAAAAATCAAAATTTTGGCTAGCTGTTCAAGCCAGAAGGTGGGACAAAAGATTTCCTTAAGGCTTAAGAACATTACCTGTCTGGCCCACGGGGCGGATTTGACTTTTCTGTGAATTCCACCTTTTGTTTAAAATTAATAAAGTACGCTCACATAACATTTTACCTGTACATAGCATCATCCAGTGTGACAGCCTGCTGCTATACCTTCAAATTAACTATTAGAACTGCGGGTTCAATCTCAAAGCTTTACAGCAATCCTAAAATACTCACAGCTAAGAAGTGAATACACAATCAGGATCTTGTTATAATATGAAAAACTCCTGTCAGTTTTGAAGCCAGGGTTTCCACACAGCTTGTGGAAACTCCGCTGTAACTCCTATGAACTGACCATGACATATACAGCATGCTACCCTCCCATACAAATGGGTGTTCCCAAAAAAATGAGCCTGATGTTGCCTTCCAGAGTGCACGTTCACCAATGTGTTATTTGCAATAATGCTGGCCAACGTTATTGCAATATCCAGAGTTCAAACTTTTACCTAGTTTGAAGTGTCTCTTAAAACCAAGTGTTCTAAAAATTCTCCCGAGCATTTTAAGTTGCTAGGAATAATTTTTCTGGTTGTGTAATTTATAAACAGTTATTAAATGAGCCATTCAATGTAGTGCAGTACAATACTTCCAGAAGTTGACAGTGGAGACACCACTGTCAAACTATAATGTCTTTCATTTGATACTGATAGGGGTTCTGTAACCTACGTGATCAATGCAATTTATCACTAGATTCGGGCAGTGACAGCACTTACTTGAGAACAGCCTGATAAAGTTGCAATTATTTCTTGATACTGTTGGCCATCCAAGCTCCTATAATTTCACTAGTAAGAACTGCTTCTAAGCCCAGCAGCCTCTTTTGGAAGGGTCATGTTTATGCATGATCACATAGTTACGTTCAGTATCCTGTAATATCATTGGAAATAAAGATGCTAACATAAAATAGAGTCTTTCTCTGCCCTTCTTTAAGTAAATTTAAATCTTAACAATAAGCATTGTTCATTCTACACATTTAGTAAATTAGCCATGTTATTTTAAAATATGGGCAAACCTTCTTTTTCTCAAAATTAAAGATAGCAGTGCCATAAATGTTAAAAGATTAGAAATGTGTAAAATTTATTACAGCGTGCCTAGAGATTGTTCATTTAGTAATGGGTCTGTACATTGCTGCTGAAACAGATGCATAAATGGTAGTGGGGTAAAATCAATTTATGAAAGAACATATTTAAATTATGGTCAGTATGTTTTGGATACAAGTTTTAAGTACATGGCAAAAAAGTATGGATCGCACTCTGAGGTACCTTTCTTCTCTTTAGATGGTGTCAGAGACTACAGTTAAACTCCCATTTGGAGATAAGTATTTGGATAAATCCTTGACTCTGTTGAACTTTATGGGAATTTTGCTAGCCACCTTACTGAATACAAGACTTTAATTCTGGAATTTTATTTCTGCAGTAATAGAAAATGTACATTCAACCTCAGTAGCCTAAGGGCATGTTCCTCAGCCAACAGGCAGGTATATTTACTGTGGAACTACCAGGCTGGTTATTAGAACCATACTTTCCTTAGTTTCGGAAGCTGTTAAGTTGGGCCTGCAGTTTCTAAGACGAAGCTCCTGTTGTAAGACTCAAATACTTTATGTTGCTAGAATACCTTCTCAGTTAACGTGAGATAGTTTTGGAAATGGATAGTTTTGGAAATACCAACAAAATGTTCCAAAAGTAAGGATTAATCTTTTTAAAACAAGTCCTTAACAAAGCACTTAATTTCTGCTAAAGCAATTAACATCATCAGGTTATTGATGTCAAAGACTCCCATTGGCTTTAAAAGAGTCACGTTTATGCAAGATCACAGGGCTACCTTCAGTGCCCTGCAATACCATTGGAAAAAAGATGCTGACATAAAACAGTGTCTTCCTCTGCCCTTGTTTATGTGAATTTAAATTATATTATCAAACTTTTCTATTCCAGTTTTCAAACTATCTGAGTAAGTTAAAAGACCTTAAGAACCTTCAAGATCTCAGAGTACAGAACTAACTCAGGGTCCAAGAGACATCGCTAACTGTCAGAAACAGACGCTTTTCTTTCTTCTGTCATGACATCAGGAGGTACTGCAAGTGATTTTCAAAAGCTGTAATGAAAGAGCAGAGCTTCCTGTGTCCTTTAGCGGTTTCGCTAACTACTCCTTGAAGACATAATACTCAGTTTTTGAGACAGTATATAATTTTCTTTGACACTTAAAAGTAGTTTTTCTGTTTATATGAACTAAGATAACCGGAAGCTGTGGAACTCAGTGTCTCTAATGGTTTCATAGTGTACAATTTGCATGTTTCTATAATTCACAGCTCAAAACAATATGTAAATTCTAGATACAAAGGCAAACTAAAATCCTGTTCTGTTCTTCATGCGTAGAAGCTTGATAGCAATGAAGAGAAGTACAGAGCAAAACTATTACTGAGCACCTACTTGCCACACAGTGACAATGACATCTCTGCACCAGTGGAATGAAAATATGCAACACTAGAAACTTGTGTCACTTTGGGTTAGATTATTTTAAATTAGAATATCACTGGACACATTCCCTTTAACTAACATATTAACTTGGAAATCTTAGAGAAGCTGTCTCTGTTCACTTGATCTTCATCTCTGATTCAGCATTTCACTGATGACTGAAACTGGGTTTAGGTGAACTTAGTGACTAAAGCTTAGTAAATAAAAGCAAACACTTCTGGTAGTGCTGCTGTAAGCTAGGCTGGCTATATTACTTGTTCCAATCCCTGCAACTGGTTCCCGTCTCAGAGCACCAGCAGGAAGCCTGACATTTCATAATGGTCTGCAGCTTTACGGAGAAAACCACTTGCAATATCAATTGAACTGTGCGGGTGTTGCTGGCACTAGGCAGAGGTAACAGGCCTCTACATTCAGTGGTATCTGTGCACATTGTATTATATATACTTTCTATTAACTGGGATAAGAAAGGAAATCTCTAATATTTCATATTTTAATTGTATGGAATGTTTTCCTGGGGAGGTAAACAGCATGTCATTGATGGCACACACAGAAGATCTTAACCTTCTCCTGGTGTAATTTGAGCGGCACTTCATTACATCTTTTCAAAGGAAGTGCCACTTCATTACAATTTTTTCACAGGGCAGGTGTTTCAGAATGCATCTATATTGTGTTATAAAAACACATCCAGCTTTTTATGGAAGATGGCTGCTTATGGGTAAACAGCATTTCTTAAAAATGTAAGTCTTCAAACAAGGAAAGGACAGATGTTCTGAAGAGAGAGAAATGTCCTGGTTTGGATCCTTAGGATGCAGGCTAGTAACCCCGAGATATCCTTTGGGTTGTTCACACCCTCATCTCACTTCTAAATTTTTGTCATGTCAGAGTAGAGAAGAAAGGCCACTAGAAGTTGTGTGTGTCAGTGTAAACAAACAAAAACTATAAAAAAATTCCCAATCACATGTGCAAGACTCTCTGTTATTGAGAAAATGTACAAAGATTTTTTTCATACTGATTTAGATATCTACTTTCACAACTGTTTTTATTTGACCCTATACTCATTGCCTCAGATGGCAAATACCAACATATAAATTTGGTCTGAAAAATTCAACAGATTATATATCTCAAAGCATCTTTTTCCCTCAGATTAATGATTCCTATAATTCTGCACCACAACTATTCTGAAAGAACATTAACAAGGTTACAAAGCCAAACGTGCCGAAGTTAAGAAATGCTAGAATAATGGAAGTCTCTACAAAATGAATTCAAACCTCTTGCATCTATGCACCTAACCAAAACCTTTAGTTACATGACTGCATGCTATTTTTGTCACAAGTTTCACAACATTTTTCTCAAGTTCCAGGATGTGGTAATACTTAATACACAGGATGAGCAGTGACCGCTAAATAAGAAGCTCTCGAATCATCAGTTTTCCCCTTATTGCCAGTATATGGTCACATGAATTATTTCCTATGTATGATTCAGAGCATGTTCTGAAGACAGAAGTCCTCAGGCGAATGCCTGTGGTCCATATCACTACAGCACTTTCTGAGAAGCCCCTATCCTCCTACTGCTGGTAGGTAAACAGGCACTACTACCTCTATTTCACAGCTGATGACTTAACAGTAGATTGATATTAAAATTAGAAGTTTCCAATAAATTTGGCTGCTCATTTTAGATGGTTAATTTTGGCGAGAGGAGGAGCGATTAGTAATGTGTACGACTTCATATGTTCAAGATTCAGCTGCCAGTGACTTTTGCTGTGAGCAATCTTGAGTGCTGAAAGTCACAGCATATAAGTTATTGACCACATGCAAGATACATGGCATCACTAAGACATCGTGTGGCAGAGGTGAACCCAGGAAGATCCATGGAGAGCTTTCCTTTGCCTAACCTTAATTTTAATTCCTAATTTTTGATCCTAATTTTTTGAACCCTTGTCTTGGGAGAATTACATCAGGTGAAGTATCAGCTGTGGCTCACATGCTCCAAACATCTGAGCTGAAGGAGGATTGACTAGATTGAAGGTTCACCATTCATCTGAACTAATTGGATATGAAATAAATAAAATTCCACAAGGCCATTCCCTGAGTAGTAGCAACAGCCGGGTGTGAGTTCCCCTGCCCCCAGAACGTGCCAATTGCCATGATAACAGATTTCATTCATAGCTCAATGCACCACATTTTCAAAAGGTGAGTCAGTGTCCCTCTCACTTTTTCAGATCCCCAGAGCATTTGGGAGATGGCTTGTAATTCATATAGCAAATTATTAACTAGGCAGCAGGTGAAGGCCATAGACCTCACTACAGGGGTCTGGAATTCAGCTCAGTTAGCAGGTGGAAAGAGACAAAAATAGCACTATACCGTTGGTGCCTTGATGCATGATACCATTGAATTGAGCGTTCTGTCAGATTAAAAGGCATCCAGATGTCCACACCCTTAAAAGTCATTACAGTAGTCAAGAATTTGCATATTGCTATCATTACTCTGAGCACATTATGTTGCATGGGGATAGTTATAGTTCTGCGTCCCTCGAGGTTTTCTCCTCCGCTCTGGGAACATGCTGCTGCCCAAGTTCTGTGGGCTGTGACTTCAGCCTGCCACAGCCTGTGGGGAGGAGGACGCGGAAGAAATGCATCTCCTTTAAGGTGAAGTGTCAGTGCAGGACAAGCCATGCCGAGTTTTCTTGTCTTTATAAATGAGGTCTTGGGAGGATATACAGGTTCTCCCTGTTGGCAGCTTAGCACTCACACTAGAACGTTATTACCCTTCTGCACCAAAGTACAGGTAAGCTCTGGCCAAACAACAAAAGATTTACTGCTTCTTCAATTTGTTTTTAAATACAGCTTGACAAATTTGACCAAAGCCCACATGCTAACAGAATATCTTATGGAAAAATCCTTTAAAAGCCTTGGATTTATTAAGTCTGTGTGTTATATTAGTCAGAAACAGGAAAACAGAGGAGCTATGTTTAAGCGCTAGGTATTGCAGTCTATTTTACCACTGAGCTAAAATGGTATTAGCTATTATACCAGCTAATATTAATTATTATAAAGTGAAACAGTCTCCTGCAATTTAGTTTATAGTCACCATTCTTAGATAGGCATTACCATTCTTATCTGCACCAAAAGCTCAAATATATTTTACCTTTGAAGTACCACAAACTAAACATAAGTAATAGTGCATTAAGCAGGGAACAAAATATCCCCACTTACCCCCTGATGTTGTAGATGCTTAGACCTAGATGGAGCTGGTGAGGGTGTGAGGCAGCTACCTATCATGCTGATCTACATGCTGAGACAAAAGCTCAATAAAACACCAGTTACGACGTCTGGATGTCACAAAAAAGTACAATCCATTTTTTTTCCCTGAAAATATAGCAGCAGGTTTTTGACGTGGAAAGAAAGAACCGCTTCACAGCTTCATATTGCAAGCAAATATTTAGTATAAAAATATGAAGAACCGGTGAACACAAAATGAAGTAGACAAGTGATGAGAAGACAATGTAAGGAAGAGGAAACAGGTAGGAACTGTCGCAGCAGGTTGTTCTTAACTTCAGTGGATGGGAGAGAGGGAAGACATCTGTAAGGCTCTAAGTATGGTTTGTAGTGCCTCTGAAACAGACCCTGAAAAGCAAAGAGCTGAAACCTTTTCTGCTTTATAAAGCGTTCTTATAGTCAGCATCAAAATGCTGCATCAGCTTAGAGCTCTGTCTTTTATTCTGTCAGCAGCACAGTGAAGGCATGAATAGGATGCAGATCAGCCTATACGCACAGTGCCACATTTGGAGATTACTCCAAGCCAGAGAAGCTTCCAAGCTGCTAGTCTACACCTACAAGCTGCCAGTCTACACCTAAAGGGTTTCTTTCAGATAACACAAAGCATGCTGAGCAATGACCAGGCTTTACCCCAAACACAAGCCTTCTTGCGAAGCGCACCATTCCTCTTGCCTGCTTTAATTCCTCATGAAACACAAAGGCTGAACTCCTCCAAAGGCTACTCTACATCCCTGTAAGTTGTCCTTTGGTGCTTTCTAAATTAGGCAGCAAATACACATCCTAATTTGCACATAAAGGATCTGTGGCAAAAATCATATTTCTTCCATGTAATTGGTTTTCTTTTAATCCTGACCTTAATGTATATCATTCTTGATGAACTGCTTCAAATAGGCTTTGAACTAGGATTTTTTTAAAAACGTTAAATAATGAAAAAATGCCATCTTATTTTACTGCTTGCATCAAGATTCAGAGAGATGAAGAACAGTGACAGCATCGCCGTTCACCCATAACCCTGGGACAGCAGGTAAACTGACAGTGCGTAATTACTAAGAGGTGATATTAAGTTAAAACATATAGCTAAAGTAGCGCTATTGCATATGCATCCCTTGGTTTTCAAGGCAGTGTTTAAAATAAAAAACCTTCACCGAGACAGAAAAACTGCTATAGTTATATCATAGCGCACTGAGTTGCAAACCTTTTAATGAAAGACATAATTCTTCTGCTGTCTGCATCATACTATATTCTCATGCAAAACACTTTAATGCATCGTGTAAATTATCTAAGACTTTCTTAGTATGTATTACATTTCTTAATCATAGATATTGGGTGTAAAAAAAGAGAATTATGTGACATGCTGCAAAACAAATTGCTTGGTGTTAGCATATACTAACTGGGTCTATATCTGAAAAATGCATGCATGGAAGGGTTGGAATTTTTTTTTTAAATGTGCAGAACTTGCTTCTAAGTGCGTATGTTATCAATGAAGAAAAAATGACTAATCTGAAATGATGGCGGTCTGATTTTCAGCCAATATCATCAGTTTAAAAGCAGGGGATCTTGATTAGAGTATGGATGATATATTTATTCTGAATTTCTGAATAAGCTCCATGACTGGAAGAGGGTGTGTATAAATAAACCAAATGTTTTCACCCACTTTTCCATTCAATTACTTTCAGTTTAGCTATAAAGGAGTTTTAAATGCAAATCTCGTTTTCAACAATAAAATGCTTTTGTCGCCAAGTTAGCAGACAGGTTTATCTTGCTGACGCCTCACCACCTGAACACTACTGGAGTGTAAATGGTGGACTATTATCATCACCACCTTATAAGCTGTGAGTCGATGTCCCTTTTGAGAACAGGATCTGATGAGACATGACACCTAATTTTCTGTCAAGTTTGACTGAAGTTAATCCGTATTTACATTATATTAATGTTGACTAATTGGGAGTACTAAGCAAGGGTGGAACTTCGCATATTCGAGATTATGTGTTTCATAAAATTTCATTCAAATAGATGAGACATCTGCTTTGAATGCAACCTGAAAGCCATGTGTCAAACATTATCAAATAAACCAGAATTTGTGAAGGTTAAACTCTTGTGGCCCTTGCAAAAATATAAATGTATATTCCACTTGCAAGTACAGAGGAACAGGGCCTGTCTAGACTGGTAGGCATTTCACACTGGCTTCCGGGAATAAGACACACAGACACACACACTGAAGAAAGCCATGATCTGGCATTTAAAAATTAATTGATTGCAATCACCACATTTAGTCATTGCAGATAATGCTGTTCTATGTATAAGCTCTCAGGTCTCTGAAGACCAAGTTTAATGGTGGTTTTATGCGTATTCTTTGTTGCTAATATACAAATACTGGTGCAGATTCTAAGAGACACGGACTACCTGGAGGTAGTGTTCTTCAATCTAATGGCTTTTGAATTATGTTCATAATCCAGGGCAGGGGGGGAAGGGACACATACACACAACAATGACAATGATACCAAAATATGCCTCCCATTGTGTTCTATGTCCAATTTCTTTCAGTAGGCCAAACTATAATAATACTATGAAATGTATTACTAAATACAAAGTATTACTGATTATAAGCAAGCATGGAAATATATGCAATGAATTGTTAAGCACAGCATACATGCTAAAATGTACATTTATATAACACCTCCCCCATCGATTTTAATTAACATAAACCTTAAAAATAATTGATGCCCTTAGTGAAATATAAATAGAAGTAATGTTGCGAAATAGACAACATCAAAAGACAGTAACACATTTTTAACAGAGCACAAAAGGATCTAACAGGAGTTGCTTGTATATCTTTTGGGTTTTTATTCATACTGTGGATGAATCACTGGCTGATGTTTTGTGGCGGTTATTCATGACATGTCTGGTGGTGTTATGACCTTCCCTCTTTTATTGGTTTATTTGATGTTTGTGGTATTTTATATAATTGATTTATGCCTGGTGATATGTTTGGGAGCTTTCTAGTAATACACAATAGTGATTGTATGTCTGTAAGTGATGTTACATATTGCTGTTTGTGAGCTTTCTTGGCCAGGTCACCATTGTAAATAAAACTTGTTCTCAATAGATTTTTATGTGGTTAAAGATTTTGACTACTTGAGTGACTGATTGATTGACCGGAAAACACTTGCTAGCAGGACATCAGGGTATCATAGAAAAATGTGTCGTTTGTATTTCTGATTCAAACATCCCCCCACCTTTTCAATCTTTTAAGCGAAAAAGGTATCATACCAGTAAATGATCACCTACCTTTCTTCTTAGTTGCCCTGATGCGTGTAGGTGCCCACAGCGTTTCATAGTGTTCTTCATCTGGCTTACAGTAATGTTGCACCATTTGGTTTGTTCTTAAGTAATTATCCTCCACATGCTTCCTCTGGTATCCTAATGAGTCCTTTACTGAAAACTCTACAGAAAGTATACTGGAATTGTCTTTTCCTCCCTCTCTCTCAATCTGTGTCTTTCTTTCTTTCTTTCTTTCTTCTTCTTTCTTTCTTTTCTTTCTTTCTTTCTTTCTTTTCTTTCTTTCTTTCTTTCTTTCTTTCTTTCTTCTTTCTTTCTTTCTTTCTTTCTTTCTTCTTTCTTTCTTTCTTTCTTTCTTCTTTCTTTCTTTCTTTCTTTCCTTCTTTCTTTCTTTCCTTCTTCTTTCTTTCTTTCCTTCTTTCTTTCCTTCTTTCTTTCCTTCTTTCTTTCTTCTTTCTTTCCTTTCTTTCTTTCTTTCCTTCTTTCCTTCCTTCTTTCTTTCTTTCTTTCTTTCTTTCTTTCTTTCTTTCTTTCTTTCTTTCTTTCTTTCTTTCTTTCTTTCTTTCTTTCTTTCTTTCTTTTCTTTCTTTCTTTCTTTCTTTCTCTTTCTTTTCTTTTCTTTTCTTTTCTTTTCTTTTCTTTCTTTTCTTTTCTTTTCTTTCTCTTTTCTTTTCTTTTCTTTTCTTCTTCTTTTCTTTTCTTTTCTTTTCTTTTCTTTCTTTTCTTTTCTTTTCTTTTCTTTTCTTTTCTTTTCTTTCTTTTCTTTCTCTTTCCGTCTTGTTCTGTCATGTGTCTAAGACAGAAAAAACACATGAGAATGAATAGTCCAACTACTACAGTGATGGCTTTTCAAAGAGAAAGCTCAAATTCCCTCTATAATATACAGATTGCACAAATTACTCAATAACATTTTTTTATATGGGTTATGCTTTGAGTTCCTGCAACAAAACCTCTAGAAATTCTAATTAACAGCACATACTAACTATTTTGCACTGTCCAGACAGAGAAAAGACTGACAGTTTTTAGTGTATTACTATCAGTGAAATTCTGCAAATGAGCACATGCAACTTCTATCCAGATGTAGAAGAGTTCAGAGAAGATGACAAATAACATGAGCTTTCTCTTGGTTACACAGCAACCTGTTAGCAGTACCCCCGTTGTAAACTCTCATCTCATTAGCATTTCCTGAGTCTGATTAACAGATGTTTGAGGGTCTTGGTCCAGACATAGTTTGATTCTATTTAAAGAGTCAAGACCCTGGCTTGATATGTCATCCAAAAGTAACGCTCACTGTTGCACATTTGCTGCCTCTCTGACTGAATGGTGCAGGTACAAATTAGCGTACTAGCTTTGGCTTCTCAAGGGAAAATAGGAAAGGGAAGTGTGTGACCTCGTCTGACCAACCGTGACCTTCTTTGTCTTAAGAAACCTGATGAGATCCAAGCACAAAATCTTAAAACTAATGCCATTTAACTGTAACTGCTCTTCTCCAATTCCAGACATCTTGTGTCATGCTAAATGCCATGGCTGAAATGATGAAACTTACTGTCAACAAGAGACTGTTGCACACTCCACTACTTTCTCCAGTTCATCCCCCACCGCTCCTTGCTCTGTAACCTCATTCAGTTCACAAACCGAATAAAAATTATCCAGTTTTTCTTGCCACATTAGTTTTCTGCCAGTTCAGTGTTTTGAATGGGCTCACAGGGCAGTCAGAAACCAGCAGAGGCAGCACCAGAAAGGGATGATGGCTTCCCCTGTGGCTCTCTGTAACAATGACGACCCAGAAAAGCTCAGGCATACCGTTGGGTGCACTGACTGGTCACAGAGGGTCCCTGTGTAAAATATGGGAGTAGAAAAGAAACTGAAAATTCAGATATTTTCCAAGACTTGATTTCAACATATACACACAGGACCCTGATGGAGGCATCAAAGAATATACACAGAGGAGAAGCACAAGTTCTTATCCAATATCTGTCTAGTCCTAACTTCCAAGATGGCATTTTTTTTTTTTACTTTTTTATGTTTCAACCGTCTGATAGGGATTTGGGGAACTAGTATTGCTTCTGCTTTTTCTGCCAAAAATGGGAAGTGGCTCAAGCTTAGGATTTCACAGATCCTAACAGATTTGATTGATTAGTTTTTACTTTGGTTCTGAAACAGCCAAGCAACAAAAGAGTGAAGACCAGTGAGTTAGATGGTTTCTTTACACATGTTTAAGGTATAGAATAACAAATTAACTGAATTTCTAAGCTTTCTTAGTGTCTGTGTGAATCTAGAAAATTATAACTAGTTGGGATTGTAACAGAAGGAAACCCTCAATGAAATCACCTTTAGAAACTTTGCTTTTCACTGATCTATCTGAAAGCTAACAGGGAAAATGGAATATACGCATATCGTGACGGTAAGCTAACATTCATTTTTTAATTCCCTCAAGCTCTGATAAAAAGCTTTAAGGAAAGATAAATCAACTCATTTCCCATCCAACTTTGGAAAACCTGCAACTACTCATGCAGGTGCTGGACATTTCCATTCCTAGCACACACAAGCTCCCCTCTTCCTTCACACAAACGCAAGATTCTAGCCAGAGCCTGCATTTTTTCTTAAAAATTTGGTGTGCAAAATGATGCCAGGTCTATCTTTACATACTTTTCCATGCATACCTCTGAAGGTGTGCTTTCTTTGCTTACAGTATACACAGTATGACAATTTCTGGTGCTGTGAATGAAGCAGAAGTATCACAGGCGATTGTCCCTGCAAAGGCAGGAGCTGGGCTAAACTCACTATCCTTTGCGTTTGTTTATCTTCCTTTCCCATTCATGAATAATGTTATGTCTGCATTTGCCTCTTTAAGAGTGTCCCCGAAAGCATCATTCCAGCACTTAAGGGATGTTACGGTAGTGGGAAGGTGAGCTGGCAAGAACGCTTGAACAATACAAGCATGCCTTGACATTTGACAGCCTGAGTTGGCAAAACTGGCATACAGCTTCCTGAAGAATAACGCCCTGCAAGCAGTATTTCTCTCTACTACACAGCCTTAAAGGTAGTCACAGCACTGGAGAATTCTAACTAGTAAATATGCCAACACAAGCTGCAGAAGGACCACTTTCTGAAAGAACTCATGGAATGTATACCTCTGGCAGGTTCGTAAAAAAATGAAAAACTCAAAAATGCCCCATCTTCTATTGGAAGAATATGAATCTTAAGAGTAGATGAGGGAACATAGTTACCAAGCCAGATTGGATCAATTACCTGTCAAGTTCAGAATTCTGCCTTTGCCAGTGGCCTATGTTGGGTGCTTCAAAGAAAACAGCTGGCTAATTACACGATGTCCTACATGGCAAAAAAGGATGAGAGGACTGTTTCTTATCCCTGTGATCAGCTAACACCCTGGAGTATGAATTTGATAGCCCCTCCTAGTACATAAAATCACAAATGATATTATTGGTCATAAAATTAAGAAGTCCCTTTAAAAATCCCATTACAGTATTTAACTCTTTGACCTCTGTAGGTTAACTACTATTCATGCTGTGAAAAGAACTATTTCATGTTTATTTTTTAAATAATACAGTAAGTTCCTTAAAGCCATTAAAACTAATGATGGAAATACATTCTACGTGACACCTATAAGTGACACCCTTAAGTTCCTGATGTCTTGAAGTCTTGAAAAATATTTGGTGTTTTTAAAAAAACTTTAAACAAGAAAAGTTACATAAACAAGCTACTCACATAACTAAGCACTACAGCAAAGCTGAAGTTAATTTGTTGGGGCAACTCACAAGTTGATTAAGGTTTTGATCTAATTCATGGTAGCTTACCTTTTAAGTGTGCTTACTCCCACATAAGTCAAATTTCTATTTTTTTTTTCCTTTCTTTTATGCAAATACTTTAGGCATTGAAAGCAGGCACATGAGAGAGTGCTGTAGGGCTGGAAAGAGCACACAGAACAACACCTTGTACAGCTCTGCTTAGCTCTGCCAAGCTGCTGTGCCTACCTGCCATCCTACCCTGCGGTACACGGGCACGCTTATTACCAGGACTATCTAGTTCAAACAATAACAATTAGGCAAACATCAGTGATGATTTTGGAATACATTTTTGAATACTGCACTGACACAGTCAAACTACCACTGGCACCAGAGTTTTTTTGCTAAAGCTTTAACCCTTTGAATCACAAAGCTTTCCTGAAAATTGTTTAATAAGCTTCTTTTACCAAAAGAGAAAACATGAGGAGAGAAGGAATAACACATCTTTAATTAGAAAAATTCAAATCAGCTCTTAATTTAATTCACCATACTAGCAGCCATGATTAGATCTGCATCATGATATATCTCCAATACTATCAATTTTCATAAATGCAAACTTTCCTGAATATGGTTCTGATGTATCCTGACATTTTAAAATATGTCCTATTGTCCTTTTCTGTGCAGCAGACCAAGCACAGAGTGTTCAGTCCTATATCACTGTCACAGTGGTATTAGACCAGATGGCTGCTTCCTCGCAGAATCAAGAATTAGAGATAATTTATGCTGTTCACTGTTATTAGAATGTAAAAATATAAAGAATTTGCAGCACGCATACATGAAAAGCTGCACAGATCCATCAGTGACACCCTGGTGAAAAGGCATTCACACTGCTACTGCACTCTTAAAGGTAAAGCCTCATTTGGTGAAGCTCCGGACTCCTGCAGAGCGTATTGACTGCCCTGCATAGGATACAGCGCAGGGAACCATCTGACCCAGGTTACAGTCCTGCTTTGGCGGGCAAAGAATATTCTGAGTTGGGAAAAAAGTCCAAGAGCTGCTTGCTTTCTTCTTTATCGTAAAATAATTCTACCACGTGATTGTTCCCATTAGCATGTGACAGTTATTTTGTTATTATATGTGTCATATAATATGACAGTTATTATATGTGTCATAAAGAATGAAGTTAAAAATGGAAGCTTCCTTCAGTCAGTCTGATAATCAGTACAGAATACTTCTGTATTGAGTATGAGTAAGAGCTCACATCAAAGGGCTTAAGAATTACAGAAATTTGCTCCTGTGCCAGTAAGGGCAGCAAGTTTTGCTTATCAGGGCATCATCGCAATCTGTAAATGTATTGGCTCTACCTGCGTGTATATATGCACCTCAGTGTGTGTCAAAATACTGAAGTGAAAGGATGGCAGCCTACCCATTTATTGAGTGTGAGCCCATTATAGGTAAGAATCTTGTTGTCTGAATTTCAAGCAGCTGAATCTGTAGATAAAATAAATATTATTAATGCAGATGATTCATTTGGAGGAACTTCTCAACCTATTCAGGAATTAAAATCTCTCAAGTTCCTAAAACAAGGGAGAGAAACAAAGGGGAAGAGAACTTAGTCAGCTTGTCCATCTTGCTGCAAAAGATTGTAGAAAAAAAAGAAGTGAAAAGGATGTTAGGACAACCAAATGTCAAACACTGTATGCAGGTCGCAGTAGTTTGTTGCTTTATCTTTTCAACTGGGGAAGTTCAGCACAGTACTCCCTATGGATGGTGTCAGAGTTGTAGTCAGATTAAGGACAAACACTCATCAGTATTTAGCAATATTAGAGGAGGAGAAATTTTACTGGCATTCACTGAAATGACACGCTTACTCAATGTGATCTTGGAAAAAGTGTATCACAGAGAGAATGATTTGGTTCACTTTAAGTTAATCTTTAAATTATACTAAGAAACGTTACCAGGGACAGATTTGCTTTCAGCTCTCTGTGAGCATATAATTTGTATTTATGGCATACAATGAAAGTACTGTGACTTTGAATGACTGACTAGCACCTTATGAAAGTCATTACTTTTGTATCAAGAACAATATTTGTAACATAATGTGTTCTTAAACTGATCAGGACAGCAGGAAGCGGCTAAGTGGATCACTTATCTTTATTTTGCAATTTAACCTATGTTGTGACAGGGAACAAAAAAATTAGATAATTTATAATTTTCTGTCAGTGTTGCATACTTTGGGGTAAGCTTGTAACTGCTTGGTATAACTGAAAAGTAAGGAGATTTGGCTGCCAAATAAAACAGAAGAAGAAAGATTACTTTAGAGCACAATGAATTCCTGACTGACTGTTAGAACCAGATCACAAAGATTTCCCGCATTTTTGTTTCCTGACCAGTGTTGTCGATGACTGGATTTTTCTTCTCTAAAAATCCTAGTACTAGTTTTATTAAAATAAAGTCTATCAGAATAGAAGATAGTTGTTATGCAGAAGCAGTAACTCGCATAATATGAGATGGCATTTCTTTCCAGCTCTTGCTGCTCCGCTGGTTCTAATAGCAACCTGGAGCTCAATTTCCTCCTCAAGAACATTGCATTTCATGTGGAATGTCAATTATTAAAATGCAGTGTCCCGTGTCTTACTTTTCACTAGATGAATTCATTTGCAAATTTGCTAATTTATGTAAATGATCCTTAACCTGTAACTGCCTGGTATGTATTTCTCAGTGCCTCTTTTCAATTCAGAAATGTATACAAAGAATATGGTGCCAACAGCATGTATGTTAATTACCTTGTGCCAGTGTTCCAAACCACAAAGATTTAATTCCAGTGTAACCCAGAAAGAGTATCTGATGCTTCTTTCCACTGTTGCATTTTCAATAATATTAGCCCACTCAAAATAGGTAAATAATCTTTAAAAGATCACCTAAAATACCTCTAGTCATTATCATTGGTGGTAAGTATAGTTTTAGTACAATATTTTTGTGAGACGACATGAAACGAAACCCCCTGACTTTCTGATTTGATTTTCAGCTTTCAGTTTTTTCAGGTCATTGTGACTTGCAATGGGCCGAATCACAGCTCCTAAAATTTGATCATTCCTAAAATTCAATTTTTTTGCAGCTAAGACTCCTCTGCATTTCAGAAATTAATTAAGACAGACAGGGAATTTCCTTCAGTCAGCGGACCAGCTGCAGCTCATTCTTTTCCTGATGACTTATGCATGGATGCCATTCTGGATTTGTCGCTCTGTTTCTTGTTCCACCATAAGCACATCCACTCTGCACCCGTAAATGTTCGTTTCACTCCCCAGATGATCTCAGGAAGTTCAAACTCCTCCTGTCCGTTTGCAGTTCTTACGAATGCAGGAAAATCAAGAAAACCTCAGCTGAAGATTCTCATTTTTGCCTGACTTCTCCCGGCTGCCCACCCAAACCCCTTCAATGGCCTCAGGCACCGCTGGTGGTTTAGAACCTGTTGATGAACCTGGTCCAAGTTGCGGATATTAATAAAACCTGAAATGAGGCAATTTTCCTCTGTGTTATTGTTACTGTTCAGTAACTTCCCACAGCCCAAATAAAAGGATCCAGATTCCCTGTGGTGTAATTGCAGGCACAATTCCATTGATTTCAGTGACCTGTGAATGGCAGAGAGGACTGTGGCCCAAGGTCTCCTCTTGATAAACCGGCTACAGCTTGCTTTCTTGCGATTATTATCTCATTTACATGTCCTTGTTTTAGATGCCCCCCACAAGGGGTAGGTGAACAAAGCTCCATTTCACAGCCGGCGACAGAGATCGTTCCTGGCCAGCATGGAAGTCCCATGATGAGGACTCGTCTCTGAGCCTGGCCTGCAGGGCAAGCGTCCTTTGCAGTTCTCCTGCCCAACTGGCCACCCCTGGGGCCTTGCAGGAGACTGTCGCTCTCTTCAATTTACCCCAGGTTTTGCTTCCCCGGGGTGTAAGGGAGGGAGAGAGGGATGAGGTGCCACCAGCTGACAGGCCACCATGCTGTCAGGCCAGCCCCAGCGTGCTCCTCTTGTGTCTCTGTTTGGGTTGGCTTCAGAAAGTGCAAAGCTGAGAAACGCTTGGCTGCTTTATCCCTGTTTCAGCATTCAGATTGTTGAGAGAAAATCTCAAACGGCTACTTGCTGTGTGTTCTGCAGACATTTTAGCACAAAATCAGCATCTCCAGTATCCCCCCCTCATGCTACCCTGAGGTCTCGGGTATCTGATTTAATTTCTGCTAGGATAACGGCAGGGAAGACTAACTAAGACAGTTGTAATTCTGGAGTTAAAAAGTCCTTCATTGTATTTTATTGCACTGGTTACCTGCAAAAAAGCAAATATCTGAGTTTAAAAGTAGCCTTTAAGCTACTGCTTAGTTTTCTCCACAAAGGACATACTTTACAGGACAATGTCTCTTTAAATCTACCCCGAAGATATCCCTCCTGGCCCAGAAGATGCCAAAATGACTTGATGATTTATTTATGTGGAGCTTGGCAGACCATAGTCCAGATTGTGGCTGAGGCTGAATTTTATGAGCATTCCCCCTAGTGAGTATATTTAAAAATTAAAAAAAAAATAAAATCAAAAAAGGTCTTTATAGAGCTTGGCATGAGATTCAAGCAAATATTATCAGGAAGAAGAATGACTAGGAAAAGAGTTTTAGGACAGAATATAAATATTAATTTATTAATAAAATTTTGTGTTTAGAGAATTAGAATTTTCTCTTGATCTTCATGAAATTAGGGAAGTGAAGGAGGCATTTCTCATCTCAGCAGGAGCTAATGTTTGGTCTGGAATTTTTTTAGCGTATACAACTTGGCATTTTGTACTGGGAACTGGCATTTTTGTCCACAGAAAGATAGATGTCTCATTGTCATTCCAGACCATACAGGCGGCATGTTGGTGCAATGATGTAAGAAAGCAATTTTCTGCCCTATTTTATTGATTTATAGTATTTTAGTAAAGTGATAAAAACATAATGCTAGGGATAAAAAGGAGACCCATCTGATGTAGAGGCGGTGGAAAAGAATAAAGAATGAGGAGAATCCAGCATTAATACTTATTTGCCATGTTTTCTCAGGCCTCTCCTGTACTAGACCATTAACTAAGTTATGAAACCGCGTCTAAACTCTTTGACTAAGATATTTTCTAGGCATTAATCCCTCTTTCGAGGCACAGCTTGGTGCAGCACTCTGGCTTTTTGAAGCACATACACATCCTAAGGGCCACAGCAACAACGACCAACGTCAATAGTCCTGAGTCTTTCGGGCTGGGAGGCTCCGTGCTGGGGAAACAAATTCAGGGGGCACTTTTACATAGAGGGAATCGGCAAGCAGGAAGCAAGAATGTGACTCTACAGCATTTCATCTGCTGCACAGCAGTTCTCGGGTGGCCTCTCCAAGGAGTGTTACACTACTCTGTGCTAAGTTCACTTTCCTGCTTGCTGCAGGGCAGCTCCTGAAGCCAAACTCCCACATCCTTTGGGGAACCTCTTGTTGGGATACTCCCTCGTCCTTTTGGCTCAGCACAGGGGCTCTTGCGACACCCCTGCAAAGAGTATAGCTTTGATCCCCTGTCTCCTTTCCTAACACCAGGAAACAAGCTCCCCCAAGTCTAGATCCATAAAAGCTGAGTTTGTGACAATTTATAGGCAGGAGAAATTGTGTTGGAAATCAGTTCAGCTGAAACTATATTACACACTGTTCTTGGATGTTGGATACAAGCAAATGTATGTGGGATGTCAGTAAATGAAAGCCAGAACGTGCCAGGAAGCAACATTTTCTTTCGCAGTGGCATCCCCCACTTTTCTCCAGACAATATAGAGAATATTCATGAATCTCCCCTCAAAGGGAGCTTCAAAGGAAATTCAAGGACATTCATTGTGCTGTTGGTAAATCAAGGTCAACAGGAAAAACATTCGCAGTGGCTACACCCATGCTTTTTTGGTTTTGTTTGGTTTTTGTAGTTATATTGGAGAATTCTCACACTGCAAGTGTAAAGGGAGAATGGTATTTTACAGCCAAGCACCAAACTAACCTTATGAAGTCAGACCTATTCTAATTCACCAAGTGAGGTGTTTATTTGCCCTAGGAAGGAGCCCAGGTATGAACTAAGCTATATAAAGCATGGGTATCTTCAGGGCTGGGAGTCCCATGTGAAACAAAGGGAATGCCGGGATGGCAGCCTGGTGCAGCCCCATCACACAGTATTAAAGCTCCTACAAGAACACTTGATCTTAGCCCTGCTTGGAAACCCTAAGCTGATGCACCAGAAGCACTGCTCCACTTCCAACCAAAGTTATTTCTAAAGCATACACTTGGAAAGTGCATCCTGTTGCTGAAATAATTTCAGAGGACTGAAAACTACATCAAAACTTGTGGTCAGAAAGGCATGGGACACAGCTTGCTGGTAAACCTGCCAGGGCAGCAGATTTAAAAGCCAGAAGGAAACGGTAAATGGCATCTTTGACTTCACATGGTAAACTGCCCAGGCCTTTACCTTCAGAGAACTGCACTGTGTAAATTCAGCCATCGACACCAGCTGAGGAACAATGGAAACAAAACCAGGATTAATTTAACTTCAGCCTCACCATTTTATTTCACTCTGTTATATATTGAAACTAGTCCTTGTACTTGCCTCAGTTTTGTGTTTTTAATGACCTGTCAAAAGCTCAGTCAGGGCTTATTGTATTTATACTTTTAATTAGTTTAGTAAGGAGCTGGACTGCTTATATTTGATTTTTTTAATTAACTGTGAAAATTTCTGCACCAGGATGATATTGTTCACGTTGATATGTGTGCCTCTGTTACATTGGGTTTGCTGTGTGATATATTGGAGACAGAAGAGGTGTCACAGGAAAGGCATGCCTAAATAGTGCTTCACAGATTGCTGGAGCACTGATGGGAGCTGGTTATGTATCATGTAATTAATTCTTTATATTCTAACGTGCAACTCAGGCCAGTATTAAAGAAAATCGTGTCAGGTCAGGTCATGTCTCTAGCATTTTTTATCTCTGTGTTACACTGTGGATGTGTAGACTTTATTGCTTATGCAAAACAGTCACACGTTGTCATCTCTGGTGACTTGGATTCTCTGGCCACAGAACAAATACTACATTGGCCCTGGCTTCTGTCTGTCTTTTGATTGCTATGGGATGCCTCCGCCATGGCCTTCTTCAAATCCTGCTCTAGATCTTTCACTGTTTCACCAAACTTGTGTCTTTCTTGCTCAAAATTTATAATTCATCAGTGTGGGAGAAAATTGAGGGTGCTTAATTCATTTCACAAGTCCCTTAACAGCAACTGGGTGGGAATGAATTCTATTCAATGTAATATTAAGCTCTATTTCAATGAGGGTGCTAAAAATGGAGGTACAGCTGTTCACACAGGCAAGTTTAACCTCTGTGCTTGTAATCAGTTTTCTGCTGGTAACATTAAAAATAGGAGTTTCTTATAGAAAGCAAATCATTGCTCTGGCAGGTTTGAATCCACATACCCTGCTGAGATACCACCAATGTTCTAACTCACTTGCAATTGTTACAAGAAGGGAGAAGAGAAACATTACCAAGCAACTTTGATTTGCACAGGTGACCAGAGCTAATTATACGGCTACCAAACAATAGCACAGGAGGATTAACACAGCTTACTCTGTAATTACCATTGATTCCAGCGAAGTTACTGTGTGGTTAACCATGTAATAACATGCATTATTTCACAGTAACCATGCAAGGACTCAAGTCAACAGAGTACGCTGCACAAACGGAGCAAATCATTGGTAAGCTGAAGAGGTCTGAGTGTTTCAAGGAATGACATGAGTTTTATTAGATGGATGATTTTCAGATTTTATTAATAGCCTCAGAGGTTTGGAGCAGAGCCACAACACTGCTGGAGGAGCTAAGGAAGAAGCTCTCAAGTCTATCCAAGGAGCTCCCAAGTGCAGAGGCTCTCATGGGTACATTTATATCACTTTTAACTAGTCCCACTGGAGAGGGCGATGCAGAAAGCAGATCATTCTTGTGTTCCCTCAGAGCAAGCATTAAATTTTGTTTGGTTTGTAAACCGCTTGGCATTGGAGGAAGATTTTTAAGCCCTCGTCTTGTGCAGCTAGCAGGACCAGCTTCAGATCTCCTTTAAATAAGCCATCTTGCCTACAAAACACAGACCTTGTACTCTGCTTAAAAACCCAGTGACTCGCACTCCAGACACCAAGGACATGAACACAAAGTGCCAAAGAAAATGAGAGAGATTACTCAGCCAATCGAGCATAGACCATGGAAGACTTGTAGTCCAGCACACCGAGGCTGCGTTTTTAAACAGACTTGGACAAAGAAACCATTAAGAAATACAAAATAAGGAGATATTGCTCTATAGTTAATGTAACGGAGAACAATGTTTTGATTAATGCCTTCCCATTAGCGTATGGACAAGCTAGATTGTGTTACAGGATTACGGGCTGTGTTGGTAACACAAAAGAAAAAACATGCTCAAAACTGCAGTAACAACAATTATGGTTCATAGGTGACACCACCAGAGACCGCTGAGAGACAATATTATGAACTGGACCTCTCTAAATAATTATTAATACCTAATTGTTCATTTATATATTGAATTTATAAATTAATCTCTTTTCATGCTTCTATTTGTGTTGAATTTCCACACTGAAGTAATGGCATGTCCACTTGTTAAAACACTCACAGAAATAACTCACATTAAGAAGCCGAACTTTGAGTTTCAGATACTGAGCGTACATCCGCTCACAGTCTGGGGGGCAGGAAGTTACTGAAGTAATTTGAAAAAATTTGAGTTAGCAATTAAATTTGTGAAAATCTCAAGACAATTGGCAACAACCTGCAAGCTGCAAAATATGGCAGTTTCACAAAAAGAAGTGCACAGATAACATTTTTGGGGGTGTTTGACTCCCACAGGAATGGTCCATACTGACTCAGGAGGTGGCTGAGTATCGTATGTCCCGATAGTCCTGAATTATGGGCTCTGCTCGGTATGCACCAGCACACAGGGCTGTATTTTAAAACGCTTCCCTTAATCTTCTGCAAGGGAAGCGTCTGCCAGAGCATCTAAAACAAATGGTTCTAAATCTTGCCTGATTAGACTTAAATGCACCTCCAGCCTACCTCCCCCTATGTTTCTCTATTGCTGTTTAAATCTGTATACATTATTCTCATTGCTGGAAAGATACAGTAACGCTTCATGATGCTCCCTTTCTATTCTAATGCCGCATGGCAGTTGCTTTCTTTAGGCCCCAGCTCTTACCTACATCTGTGCTTACTGAAGTGAGACTTTAATTTGCTACACCACGCCAAGGTATTAATAGACAATTATTTATTGCAAATCTGAACCATTTATACTGTTTACTGGCTGACACAATGTAAAATTTTGATCCAAATGTTAATGTGTCCATGACATTGCATAATTCTGTTCCATGCCAAGGTTTTTTCTTTTCCAAATGAATCGAACTTGCAATATGAGGAAATAGAGTTTTTAATGGATGAATGATTTACAGTCTCAGACTTATAAGACTGCTTACTTGTACAAATAAGGGAAAATTGACTAATTAAAATAGCACAGCAAATTAGAAAAATTTAGGATTTTACTAGAGGCAAAATTAGAGGGAGAAAAATGGAAATAAGTTGCAAAGTACTTAAAGGGTAAATGAATAAATCTTATGTTAGTCATTTCAAGGCAATTGTATTTTTTTAGTGGGCATCTTTGAGACCAGACAGCCTTATAAACATTCAGTTGAGTAGAGCACAGACAAAAATTACCGATTCATAAAGAACCATATGGATAGAAAAGCACTTCAACGTCTCCAAATGTCTGGTGAAATTACCTTTACAAATATTTTTGGCAGTAAGGAAAAAAAGAAAAAAAGCTTTATAGATAGGCAGCTTTATACAGAACACAAGAATTTCAAGCGTTTATCTCCTCAGGTTTAGATATCCTTCTTTTAATGCAATCTAGGCATGAAATCTTTTTTAATTGATACCTGTTAAGAATCTTCAAGATACAGATGTGTGAATTGAAGCAATATTTTTCTAGCGATCATTCCTCTTGGCTTTTCCTACTGAACCGTGCTATTAAGTTAATCTTTTTCCAGCTTTGCAAGCAGAGAGATTGTTACGATAAAGAGTTATAAAGCAGTTCTAATTAAATCTCACGTAACTATATTCAAGTAGTAATACCCAGAACCTGTGGTCAACTCAACCTACAAAAGACATTTAAAGCCTTTGTAATATTTCAGCTTATATGGACAAGATTACACTGGAAACAGCTCTAGCAGATAGACTAAACCTAATTCAGTACCAAAATAACTGTAAAGGTGCCCTTATTAAAGCCTTCATCTGGGGGACAGCAGAACAGCTCCATTTTCCCCCTTTGTTTTTGTTTCTTTCAGATCTGGCAAGCACAGAAAAGGCCCCAGATATCATTCTGCAATATCAGAAACACGAATAATGACGCTACACGAGTACTGGTGTTACTGACATGGCACAGATTTGTGGCTGACAAGCTGTGACCCCACGGAAGCAATGGTAACAGGTAGAGGTAGGGAGACACATTTCTGCTCATTACAGCAGAATAAAACTAGCCGGTGTGACCTTGTGTGCTGCATAAAGGAAAACGGACATTCTGCACAGGTCTGAGATCCTTGAAATAAGTGGAAATGGGAGCACGCCTTTAAGTCACAAGATTTTTTTTGCCCCTAAAGTGCAAAAATCAGGCTGCAGTGGGAAAGCTGCTAAATTACTTCCCTTTTTGTTACTAATTTAAGAAGAAATAATATATAATTGTGATTCCATGTCTGAATGGCCTCATCATCCTAACCATTGCATGTGGTGCTGCCAACAGGTTAGCGTTCTAGGCAGGGCATTGTGGTAGCAGCCAGGCTGCTCAAACACTGGTTGCTTCTTTGGAGTTCTTTAGAAAACAAATATAAGAACAGTTATTTTGAGGCCTATTACAGTACATTGTAAAATATGACTGTGTTACACAGCAATTAGCAAGAAGCCAACGACTCCAGTGACAAAGACAATGCCTTTGTGAAGCTGAAAGAAAGGAAGAAGAAGCAGGAATTTGACTAGCATCCCTCCCTCCAAGTGTAACAAACAGGGCTGTCCCAAACAGTCCCTGTTCCTGCTATGACTTAGACAACTTTTCTTTTTGTTTAACATGCATTCGCATTGAGATGTCTTTCTGAGCTACCAGGATACATGCTGTCGATGCATATTAATGACAAGATGCAATTTTTATTATTATTGTTCTATAATACAGAATATGTCTAACTATATTTTGTTTATTAGTCATAATACACAATGAGAGAAGACACCAGAATGGCCTCTTTGGAGACTTCACATGCTAGGCTGCAAATGCGTATTAACAATAGTACACATTTCTGTGTTATGGTTTCATAAAATGCATTTGCATAATATGAAATCATAATCCCAAATGTGCAGTAAAAAGCCTATGAAAAATAGTTACTTCTCATACACAACACAATGGTTGATTTTAATCTTCGCTGTCTCAGATGCGGGACTGGTTATTAGGGGGTTTTTATAATGGGAAAAAAGCCTAGCCCATCCTACAGAATTAAGTCTTGCAAAATGAACCAATAGAACAAGAACCTTCCGTAAAATGGCAAAGAGAGTTTGCTGGTAATTTGCATGCACACTTCATTTAATATACTTCCAGGCTGAGATGTTACTTCCAATATAATACCAGAGACTGAAATAAACAGGAAATGCCGTCAGGTCTGGCTGCACGGCACTCCGGGGGCCTATGCACGCAAAAATGTGCAATGGGAGTGGAGCAGAAATTAGCTCGGAGCAGAAGTCACTAGCGCCAGGAAGCCGTCCTTCGGGCTCAGAGGGAATCTTTGCGAGAATGTGATGCTTTCAAATTCCACTATCCAATGAATCCCGAGACAGTTTTCTCCCAGTTTGATTGCAGAGATGGGTAAGTCTGTTTTAGTGTTGTTTCCATTTAACTGCAGCCACTTGCAGGAAAAAAATCGACTAGCTAGTCATAACTCTCAGGTGTTGTAACAAAGGCTGTATGTGTGCCACAGCCACAATTTCTGTAAGGGGAAACAATGATTTCTACTTTTCTTCATTATAAAGAAGCACAGTATTTTTCACCTTGAATGGCTACTGTGCTATTTATTTAGACAATTTGACTTTTGAGCTGCTTTTGCTACGTATACATTATCAAATGATTAATGGTTAATTAGCATTTTGCTAATGGAAAATAAATTTAATAGGAATGAGTGTGCGCCATTGCATTTCCCCTTTTAGCTCAAATTATCACATTTGCATTTTTATCAATAAAAATCTATGAGTTTTCTTTTTGCTATGCCAAGTGAACAGTCTTAATTATATTTAAGGCTCCAGTCCTTCAACACATATTGTCTGGTACCCTGCTGCACCCACACCTGTCCATTGCACCTTGCCAGCTCTGAAGTTCTCTTCCCTTCCTTAGAGCATCGTTTCTTGTTGTATGGAAAATCTCAGTGCTCAGAATTTCTGAGCTCTGACTCCTCTAAGGCCTGTGGTGGCTTGTGCAGACATTTAGCTCTTTGCAGATGAAGGTATTTGGAATTATCAGGATGTTCTGTTTGATGACACGAAGGGGAGAAACGAGTCTTCACACTAAAACTAGCATTAACATTTTTACAGAATGAGGTGGCTTGAAAGCTAAAGGAGGTGTAAGTCTCCAGGGAAATAAATATCAACCTATTTTTTTCACTAGAGATTTCCACTGATTTACAAATCATCTGCAAAATATACTCTGTATGGCTGCTAAGAAAAATCTAGTGATTGTGATGTCTAGTCTTGTCTAGTCACAATCCAGTACTCCCAATTTCAACTGAGACTGAAAACAGTAAAATAAACTCTTCCTACAACAAAGAATGATAGAGTTATTCTTTTAATTTACCTACTCTTTATATCCATGAGACAGCTAATCCAGGTGAATCTACCCAAATTTGTCACTGCCAGTGAACGCAAAACATACAGAATTGACACAAAGCAACATAATTCCACCTTTTTAAAGTTTCATTGTGTTATAATTCATTTATCTGGAAGGTGGCATTTTCAGATGTGGCTATTAATGCCATGCTGTGGCTATTAGTAATCGACGAATGAGAAAGCCAGGAGAAAGGGAAGAATGCATTTTAACAGTGATTGGTTTTTTATGATGAGTTTGTTTGTGCTGCTCACCAGAGCTGTGCCAAGCTATTTTCTGTCACCTTCTTGTCATATGCAGCAGATTATAGAAAGAGAGTATTTTCCAGCCCCAGAAATGGCAGGTGAGTAACTTAAATACTTATTTAAAATCAACACTTTCGAAGCCCCTCCCGCCTCTCTGAAGTTTCTTTCATCAGTTGCCCTCTTTGGGGATGGATCAAGACTGGCCGGCTACTGGGAGCATTCGGTCATCAATATTTCATCAGGATTTTCGCAGCTGAGAAGAGTGACAGGTGAACTGAGAGGCAGCGGGGAAGTGGCATCAGCCAGAGTTCACAGAAAGCCTGGAACCATACTTGAAAGAAGTGGGACTTTTCTGTCTTTCAGTAGAAGGGAACCTCTGCTATTGTCCAGGGTGAGAAAGGACAGATGCCACCCCCAGCTGTGATTACTGGGCGAATCTACGCTGCCTGAGCTCCGCCTGGAAGCATTGCCTAACATAACTATTGCTCCCAAGTGACGCTTACACATACTTCTTAAGAGGATGATATCCTGTCCAACTACTGTTCCAAAGAGGAGACAGAACTGCAGAGGTGGAGGGAGGAGGGGATACTGCATCCAACTAACCTTAATCTGGTCCTGACGTTGCCTAGGGAGAAAGCACTAGGGGAGGGAGATGCAATGAAAAAGTGATTTAAATAGTTTTTAAAAAGCCTGGGGGAGAAAAACACTTCATTTTTTTTTTCATTCATGCTGCCATTGACACCAGGAACAGGATCTATTTCACACATCTAAGAAACACTGAAACTTGTATATTTTGTCTGACTTGGTGCCAAATGTGTTTCACGTGATGTTTCCACCATGATTTAGCAAAAGTGTTTTTTGCCCTCTCAAACAGTGGTAGAGCTGAGGCAGAGGCAGCCACTCCGAAGTCAGCAGAGTTTACAGGAAAGTAGAATTTGGCTCTACAGCAGACAACAGCATTGCACTTTCAAACCTGATGTGCTTGAAACATATTACCAGCAAAATTCAGAGTTTTAAAAACCAGGCTCCCTTTTTGCGCATGAAAACTGTGGGAGGAATTAATGGCACTTAGACTTCCAGCTCCCTCATTTGTAGACACAAGCAGGTAGTTAGACATCTAAGTAGCAATAACCAAGAGCACAAAATTGCTGGCACAAAAGGGAGTTTAAAAAAAAAAAATCAGGTCATTAAAATATATGACAAAGACTCAAAAGGAGGGAGATGATTCAAACTGGCAGACAATAAAGAATAATCTAGAAATGGATGAAGTTTTCTATAATCTCAATTTCAACTTCTATTTTTTAATGGCAATAATTTACAAGAACAAACAAGAGGATAACAACAGGAATGTGACATACAGAAGTAAATTTGGGCCTAAAATAGCAAATGAACTTTGTAATGAAGTGCAGTTGAGAGGTATATTGCTACCTTTAAATATTAAGCTATTCCTGTAAGGTGCCTTTTTAAGGTGTGATATAATATTTTTTTGTTCGTTTTAATAGAAACAATAAAAATGAGATACTAAAAAGACATCATTACTCGGAAGAGTAAGAAGACTTTAGATCTCCTACTCTTAACAGAAGAGAACAGTATCCCAGCACTGCTGCTGTACCTGAATATTGGCAAGCCACCATTTCTTTATTTATATTTAACCACGTGGGGTGAAAAGCAGTGACCTGAGTTTCAGGTGAGACTGATATACATGTGAACTCTGCATGTGTATAGTTAAAAACTACTTTATTTCTGGCAAAAATAAATAGCTGGCAGTAACCGAGCTCTCTCTTCATTGAAAGAATGCTATAGGGCTGGATATAGCCACTGCAATAGAGCAATAAAATGAGATGAGCTTAACACTACCAGATGGTACCCTGTACAGTGCCTGAAATAAAATGGAGAATTAGGGTGCCCTAAGGTGTGCACAGGGAAGGCAATTACATGAAATAAATGGGCCTCAGGCCTAGATGATGCTCAAGTATGCTACACAGGAGACAGATAGTACATCTGGTGAACAGATTTTATCACACACTGGAAAGCTATAAAGCATGGTGTTGAATTTCAGATCTGGGTTTCACAATGACATTTTACCTGTGTTGGTATTCGGTGCTGTTTATTTTTAAAGGTGCTGTAATCTCAATGATGTGTTTTAAAAGCCTTCTTAACATTGTTTTCTGATGTGCCCCATTTTTTGGACAGATTGATGTAACACAATGCTTTTTCATGGACAAAATACAAACTACTTTGGCTGTAGACGATCATGTTTTTATTTAATATATCACGTTGCTGATGTGATTTTAGTAATATGGTTATACTTGTCAGCACTCACTGCTTGGGAGAAAGCCAGTATGTTTTTAATGTTAACTCCCACTTCTCCATTTCGTTGCAAGGTCTCACTCTCTATAAACCAGCACAAATTCCTCGAGGTTTAAAGCAGATATATTAGATTATGTGAGGAAATCTGCTAGAGTGAATCAAAGCAATATTTTACTCTTATCTCTCGAAGAAATTTCGCTTGTTTTTGCAAAATTCCTGCTCCATTTGACATTAAGATCTTTTTAAGTTTACATTTTTCATAGCAGCATTCAAACTGTTAAAGGTACTGCAGAGAGCAACGTTCAATCTGTGGTGCTGTGACTTTTTTTGTTTTAATGAGGAAATCGTTTAGAGCTTTCCACAGACTTCACTGGTTTTGGTAACCCTCTCTCTCTAATTCCTTTTCTTTCACCTCTCATATAAAGCTATGTGAGGGAGTTAAAAATGCTACCAAACTCGCATAAAAGGAAAAATTGGGGAGACAGGTGAATATTCCTGACAGAAAGATCTGTGGGCTGTGAAATAGGGTCCCTATGGAAATGGTGAAAGCTCTATTCCCTTGAGACACTTAAAATTAGAAGAAACAAAGGTCTAATACGCTCTAAGGATATAATCCTGTTCTGGCCCCCTGTGGACAGACTAAATATTTCTAATATCTGAAACTCTGTATATTATTATTGTTTATACTGCAAAAAAACCAGCAAACCCTGTTAAGGGTTTGACTTGAGGTTTGCTTAAACAAGAAAATTTACTCATATTACTATAATGGTGCAATTATATCACTGCAGTTGTATCAGTATAAACAGTATATCTCAGTGCTGCC
Source organism: Chroicocephalus ridibundus (assembly GCF_963924245.1). Classification (NCBI taxonomy): domain Eukaryota; kingdom Metazoa; phylum Chordata; class Aves; order Charadriiformes; family Laridae; genus Chroicocephalus; species Chroicocephalus ridibundus. Next base: position 27,285,153 of record NC_086290.1, read on the forward strand.
TCTCTAATAAGTGCCTTATTTGGCTTATTGTGTACCAATTCTAAAAGCCACAGAAGTACAATAACATGGGTACACTAAAACCACCTTTCCAGCTTCTTGTAACTATTAAGTTCTAGTTAGAGAAGAAATGCATAAATGCAGGCAGGACGTACCACATTCCCACTGAAGCGTATTGCCAGCTCTATGTGCCATAGAAGATGGATATTGATGGCAAAAGCGAAGTGTCAACTAAAATTCACAACGGTAGCATAGCTTGCAAAATGCAAGCAAAACTTGTTCAAGGCATGGACAAACACTGTCCGAGTTTGTTCTTTATGTCTAAGCAGTCTCAAAATAGGGCTGTTTCTAACCTCCTCCTCAACACTTTGAATTTTCCGGCTATTACTATTGAAAACTAGTATGAAAAGACAGGAAAACAATGGGAAAGTTTTATGGGATTTTCTCTGAAGTAAACTAGTTACTTCACCAGAGTCCTTCCCTTGAGAGTACGTCTACATCACAAAATCATACAAAACTTCTGGTTTATAATTTGAAGCAATATGCTGCAGCATTTTGAGAAGACCACTTGGGAGTTTTCTTAATTGCAGGGAATTTGCCACAGTCGCTATTGAGAGGAAGCAGGGGTTTGGAATATTTTCATACGTAAATTAAAATTGTGGCACCGACTTTGAGTTTTGGGTATCGGCCTAAGCAAATTTTGAAGCCTAACAAAGGCTTATAAAATATATACAATGACAGGTCATTAAATAGAGCAGTACAGTTGGGCAATACTCTGTGTACAATTAGCACTGCCAAATAGTGCCTTTCAACCATCAGTTATTCAAAAGCTCTGCTTGTCCTGCTATGTCTGCAGTTCTGTATTTCACTAAGTGACAGCCCTGAATGGATCCTGAATAGGCTGCTGAATAGGAACTGTTCTTTAACTAAGCAAGAAAGGAAGAGATGAAGAAAATAAATGTGAGGAAGGGAGAAACGAAAAGAAGGGAAGAGAAAGATCCTTAGATTGCACAGATATTCTCCCTGGCCAGCTGCATAGCTTTGCAAACCCCTTCTCCCCCCCTCACATATTGCCCAGCCCAGAGAGGAGCCTCATCAGCCAGAATTTCTGTTGTGTAGCTTCATTGTAAAAAACTAACTTATTTTCTAAGTGGCAGTGACCTCTATTCTGCATTGGTGCAGCTACAGAAATCATGGAAGAACAAGAGTAAGACCTCCCAGAGCGAGAACATGGGTGAATATGGCTCCGCCATAATGAGCTGCCTCTAATATCCGCTACTTGCTGATTTGACTACAGAAGACTCCAACTATAGACAGAGGGCCAAACCCTCTTGTAGTGTAAATTATGTGAACTTCAATACCCTCAGTGGTACTATGCCAATTTACAGCTGTTAAGGATCTTGTCTTCAGGGCTTTTCCCATAGAAAAAAAAAAAAGTTCCAACTCACTGAAGGCTAAGGATGGAATTCAGGTGAATATAGGCTCCGGTTGCTGTTGTAGGTATCCAAGTTCAAAATGTAGATCCTCCATTGCCCATACCCACACACAATCTCCCAGCCATCAAAACCTCGGGGTGCCTAAGCTTTCAGGCTTACCTGTGCCTAAGGTTCTGGCCACACTTCTGGCCACTTCTGGCCATACTAAAGAAGACTTTACTGTTGATCGTGCTCAGCACATTAAAACCAATCTTGTGCCGAAGCCCCGCAGGGTCTCCAGCACCAGGATTACCCCGTGCTTCTGCAGCTTTACCCAGCATCCAGGTGATGTTACGGTGCGTGTGGCAGACGCTGTACAAGCAGGAGAGAGAGGTGATGGGAATATCTCTGTTTTACCCACCCAGCGGCTGGCGTACGCATCCAGCACCGACAGCCTTTGTGCCTGCCTGACAAGGCTCCATCAGTGACACGCAGCAGTTCATTGCTTGATATTAATTTTTTCATGTTTAGGTAACACGAACTGCTCAGCGTTTGAGGGCTGAGCTGCACTGCCTAGACGTGACGGAGCCTGTTACACTTTTTCTGCTTCTTGAACCCTACTCAGGTCAGTGCCAAACTGAGCTGGGACAGAAGACTGTGCAGGTCACCTTACATTTCTGCGTGGGCCTGTGAGATTCAACCGATCAGCGGCTGTTGATGACAGCGAGCACAAAAGGGATACAATGATAACTGCAATTAATTCCTGTAGAAATTAATGCAACTATTCAAAGATTCATTTCAGTCATTTTTCATTCACACCTTCTTCTCTGCCATGAATATACTTTTTTCATTTATGCGATTCTTATTTGTACGATTTATATACAGTACAGTTCACTCAACAGAAAGGTTAGTGGTCTGAAAATGTTCTTTGCCAAAAGAATAAATTCTAAAATGAGTTTACTGCCAAATAAACATCCCAAGTTGCCATAAGCAGAATTTTAACAATCTTGCAGATTATTTTTTTTGCAGGAGGTGGGTTTTAAATATGATGAAATAGTGTAAATAAATGAAATATCAATACCGATCATTTATATGCATTCAGGAGAGCACTAATGATTATTGAAAGTGTGGGGAACTTTCAGTAACGTTGTAGAAAACTGGAATAACTTCACTGTGGTACCGATGTTGAAAATGTATCCATGACGTGCAAAAGAATAGAAATAACTAAAAGCGAAGCAGAGGTAAACGGGCATTGGATTGCCCTGCTCTCTGAATAGGAAAGGGAACTGAACAGTCTTGTTTATTTGGACTCACAGTGTGTTAAAGGAAAGTGCTTCTTTGAAAATATGTTTACATATTCCTTACAAATCATGATTAACCTATAGAAACACAATGTGACAATATGGCAAAAAGAAATAAATGTGTATTGGTTGCTTTCTGCATGATTAATGCTTCTTTCCATCAGACACATACATTTCATTTTATTAAAGATCACATTTCTGATTGCAAGAACTTGATCATAAATAAAGCATGCAAGTGGAAGTTGGAAATCTTCTAATATTAATGACAAGAAAAATGGATTTATTGAATAGTCACCTGCAGTTCATACATACATAAGCACATAAAATGATAACCCAACAGGAGGTACCATCTCAAAATTGGGAGAAAAGATTCTGTTTCTTAAATAGCTTAATAATAATAGCAGTACATTTAGAGAAAATTATTTCTGTCTTATGTGACTAAAAAGAGCCCAATAATAGCCACTTATCAGCTACATTCTAATCAAATGCGGTTCTTTGTCCAAAGAGCTGACCCATGGAAAATTCAGTGTATTATTGAAAACATATATATATATATATTTTTATAATTAACATGACAATGAACAAACAGAATTGAAACAGGGCTAATAGACTTCACATAAGATCGTACAGTGTTGCTGAGACTGCATAGGCAGTGTAAACACGACTAAAGCATTCAGCAAAACCGCTGAGGAAATTTCTAGAGCAGTACAGGGCTGGTTAAGATGAAAAGCAATTAGAAAATTCCTCACTAAGGCCAGCGGCCAGCAGAAATAATACCGTTGCACTGTGGAAAGCATCTGTGAGAAAAGCTTATTTTGTCAATCCACCAATAGGTTTCACATGGCCCACATGAGGCTGCCTGCCTGTTTAGCCCACGTGGAAAGGAACATCTGAGGACAAATAACCTGCAGCTCCGTCCCCTACACAGCACACCCAGGGCTGGTGCACATACCCTCAAGCAGCTGTTGCCTCATCAGCAATTTACTCCATCAAAGCTGCTTTGCTGTCACCCAACTCTTCGGCTAACCACCCTTTCACAGCTACCACCAGCTCGGCAGCTCACAGGAACAGTCCCTTGCTCTAGAACTGGGTTATTGCAGATGTCCAGTACTCCTGGCACATGTTGACAAAGCACAGAACAGACAGGGCAGAGCTGGGAGATTCAGAGGTGTAAGTAGCCCGGAGAGAAAACCTGAGCAAGCTTTGGGATCACAGTGGGCACCCGGCCATTTTCGGAGAGAGAGCATCCGTGGAAGATCTGCTGCTTGCCTGTCTCCAGCAGGCAGGGCAGCTGCCTGGGCCAGCATGGGACGCACCCTCCAAAGGATGACCAGTGCCTCCAGGGATGCTGGCAGCCAAGATGGGAAGCAGTGTTTCTCACATGAGCATTCTTGCAGGATCTAGCTGAGTCTATGACTTGTCAAATAAATGTTTTTTAAAATAAATAATAGCACTTTAAAAAAAAGCACTATACTCACAAAGCCTCACATACAAGTTTAGACAAATCTACTGGCTCTAAGAAAATGTCCTCCAGAAAAGGTTACAGCAATCACACATGCAGCTATAAGAGAAGGGTAGGAGCTACCACAGAAAACGGACAACAATTTTTGTGCTCAAACAAAAATAATTAAATGGGAGATGATACACGCCTCATAACTATAGCAAATGAAATTAACAGCTCCTTGAAAACCAATTAAATCAACCTCTTGCTTTCAAGACTTAGAAAGAAATGAATATAACCTTAAGTAAAAGACATATAATTAAAACTTTAGGAAGCCATTCATATAAAAATCATATCAGGTTGTCATATGAACCCACAGAAAATAATGTAAATATTCCAATTCCAGTTTGGGAAATCTAGAGTGAGATCTTTGTGTTTCTGAGCGGCTGCTGACAACATGCAGACTACAGAAGGGAAGGGGGTTAGGCCACTTTACAAGTATATATCCCTGTTTAAAAACAGTATCTCAAAAAATTGTACAGATAGAATCAAAGTTGACAGAAGTTGCCACAGTTCCACTCCCAAAAATGAATATATTTTTCCCAGTTTAATTATCCAGATACATATCTTAAATCAAAACCACACCCAAGCCCTTGTTTCCAGCGGTTTCCTTCTCTGAGTAGTCGGCAGGAGCAGACCCAGCAGCATCTTACAGGTTAGCAGCCACCTCCACTTCCTGCTTCCAGGCCTCTCTGCTCAGTTCCCATGCCAAGCTCCATAGCCAGGAGGGAAAAAAGAGACTTGCACATGTTCTTGCTTGCATATGTGTGTTCTCCCACACACGCACCACCAGACAATATATATAGAGAGAAACACTTAATCTCTTATTTTATGCTGTGCCAAAACGTGGGGAACAGGTGCATTGATGTGAGCTGTCTGTACCTTACTGTACTTCTAGTGAATTAATCATTGCTCTCTTCTTTTTCTTATCTTTTTTAAACTTTGTTTCTGGTGCCAAGTCCTTTTTCTGCTTTAGACAGCTCTACAGCTATAATCTCTAACGATTTTCGGTGGCAATTCCAGTGTAGGGAACTCCCTCTCCCCCTGCCCACAACCCTCATTCCTGCCCTGCCCCATCCTGCCTGTTGTGCTGACATGGTTGTTTGTAGGGGCACACAGGAACTGGTTCAAGGAACTGAGTTTTCACTTTAAAACAGAGGAATATTTTAACCCGAACCTGGTCCCTCGCCTATTTTTCTACACCTCTTTAAAAAGATTTGTCTCAAAAGTCGAGAAGCAGGTGTGGGTCAGGAAAAACCAGCTGAGGACAGAACCTCTTTAAAGATCGTAGCCGAGAAAGAATGTGAAACTGCACAGTTAAACTGTAGCAGGTATTTATTTAACTAGTTGAAGAAGTAATATAGAGCTTGGGAGGTACGGTTAAAGTCCTGTTTGCCATTAACTACAAAGCAACGCAGAGAGAGATCAAGTCAATCTTCGAGTGTGCCACTGATGTTTGAAATGTATTCATTAAACAAAGAAACTGCAGGAACAGTAAGTACCTTTGAAATAATTACTATTTTTAACATCATTTTCCTGCAGAACTTATTTGGTTTAAGGGCTGCAGGTGACTATTTTACAGTTTTATTAATTATATGTTCTTGCTACAGTGCAAGAACATGATTTTTTGCTTTTTTTGGTTTGAAGGCTTTTTTCGTGCCCCAAAATATTGTTGCATAATAGATTTACCCACTTGTAACTAACTGTCTACGTCACTTTTCTTGGAGAAAATTTGCATTAAGTTGTACTTCAAGATAAGAACACAGTCTACCCATTTAAGAAGGATGAAAACAGTTGTATGGGAAACTTCTGGCCGAGAGCAAAGGTTTTCCTAGAAAATCCTGGTTTACTAAGAAGATCTTTTGCTGCTTCCTCAGTTTTCCATCATTCTTCAAGATTAATTATCAGTAAGAAAATACAGTTCAAATGCTGACACACTTTATTTCACAGTTCATGATTTACTCAAATAAAATTCTCAGTTTGGCTCTTTGAGAACAGTGTATTTAGGATTTTATACAGTACTATTAATCAATAACTACTTAGCTGTTTAGGCCTTGTTTTAAAGTTCAAATCTATATTTTGCCACATTTTAAAATATCTAATGTCCTCCTAGGAAACTTCAAAGCAGTGTTAGTATCCAAGGTATCAACAAAGAGGTGGCTGATGGGTTTGGTGAATATTTTCATTACTTCGGAATACAGAAAAAAATCTTTTCCAGAACAAGGAAAACATCATTTTAGCGGTTCTTGTATCGACTTCTTTTAATTGGAACACAAACCCACTAACATAAAATTCTAGTGAAGTTTTTAAATTAATGGTGTTCAGACACTCAACCTGGTTGAAGTTCTCCCCATGACTAAAACAGTAGCTAAAATTGTTTGACATTTAGGAACCTGTAGGGTCATTTCTGTCAAAGGGAGGAATTGATAATATTCAGAACATATTGTTGCAGACAGCCACACTTAGGAAGAATTTATGCAAAATCAGCAGAATAAGAGCAAATACTCTTTTCCCAATCTGGCTTTCCACTCAACTCTCTGCCCCAAGGCGTTCTGCTTCTGACCTCTCTCTTAGTGTCTGCCTGCATCTTTCCTCGTCTGCTGGTTTTCCTTTGGTAACATATTTGATATGAAACAATTTCCTAGAATCTGTATTTGTGATTGGTGTCTATACGGCTTAGTTTTTGTCGGGCATTGCCATTTTGCTCAAATATCAGCTTCTCTCTCTTCTTAAATATGTCTGTCAATATCCATAGGTTGGGTTTGATGGTGTGAATGTCTTCCAGCTTAAAGAGAGAAGGGTGAAAGCTCATAAACTTTTCATTTTGACTTTAACTTCCTATTCAGCTTGTTCCAGCTCTTACAATGGGTAGCGCCTTGTCTTTATTCAGACAAGTAAGAAATCACACTTCCCTTCTCTGCTTATTAAATCTACAAGAATCTGAGATGGGGAGCCAAAGCTGTCTTAGTTTCTTATTGCCACGTATCACAGTAGCTTCAAAGCACTTGGGTTTAGAAAGCTGCTTCTGTTCTCATCCAGGAGCAAATGGGAAGGAGGGAGCCAATGCCTGGAGTCTGAATTATTTTTTTTGCCGTTGTCGCTTGGGGTTGGAAAACTTGTGTTACACCTTTTGCTGCAATATGGCTAAGCCTAAAGGCTTAATCTAATATTACATCCGAAGTTATACTACAAATATTATTTTATTTGTTATTTTTGGAGACTGTATGATGACAGCATTGGTTTTCATTCCAGATTACATCTAAAATAAGAAAAAGGAAGACAGATTTCCTAACAAGCAATATCTGTTTATCATTAGTTGCCAAGAAACTGTACAGTAGCTTAGAGAAATGGAGTGGTTTTTTCTATGGCTTGGGAGTCCGGACCGTTGCGGGAACTTATGAAATTGTGAATCCAAAGGTTTTGTAAAATTTATGTCTTGGGAATGAAAATGTGGGTTTAATTTATTGAATACTGAAGGCAACACAGAATAATTTTTCAGACTAAAATCCTCGAAGAGGCATTAATGTAATAATGTGACCAGAATTGTTTTCATATCTGGTCATTCCGTCTCCATTCACACAGCTCACAGTCTGTCAGCTACGAGCTCTTATTTGCTTGTATACCTGTTCAAGAGTGCAAGAGATAGACCAAGAGATAGCCCTTCCAGTACTGTGATCAGCTGCGCATCATTAACTAATCACAAACTAAAGTAATTACTGATGCTTATGTACATAATATTCCTGAACAATATCTACAAAACCATTGTTTCTATAGCAGTTTTGTAAATATGAGCCCGAATTAACTATCAAGTATAATCAGTTTATTGAACTCAATGCAATAATTGATTCAACAAAATCCTTGACCACAAAAATATATAGGATAGAAGAGCAAAGATCTGAATATAGGTCAGCAGTTGTCCGTATTTTCAGTAATTGAACCATTTCTCTAACTCTGTAGAAATAAAGGGCAAGCATACAGAGTCAAGAATTTTTCTTTCTGGCAGTGTAATGACACTTAAATCCTAGTCAGAACCAAAGTTAATCAAAGGAGCAGGCTTCACAACAAGTATTAACTGTAATTTTAAATACCCTGCAATGAAGTAGAGCATTAACTTTCATAATCTTTCAAAACATGGGTATGCCACTGGAAAAAGTTATGTACCTGCAGGTGCAATAGCTAAAACTGTTTAAATAACTGCATTTAAGGGCTTTCTGAAACTGTTCTGTGATATTCGATGGAAAAATAACTAAAAATTACTTTCTCCATAATCATTTGAGCCTACTAGCATAACCATAAGATTAAAAAAAAAGCACCTATTCTTCTTCAAAATTTATTTAAGTGTTGTGACAGATGACATACGAGAAACAAATCAGATAAATATCAATGCCTAAGCAATATCTCCAGGAGCAAGTGGATTGCATGAGTAGATGTAAGTTTAGCAAAAGGATTGAGACATTGTCTCTTGCCCCTTTCATGTCCTGAGGGTATTCATATCTACTGTAATCAAAGTGCTCACTTACCCTGGCTCAGATTCAGAGTTAAGTCAGACTCTGAGTTGTGAGTTGCTCCTGTTTGCTCAGTCTGCCTCCCCTTTAACTTACCAACATAGCTTTCATTAACATCAATAAAAATTGGTATTGTTTTTACCATCCCTGGAGGTTTTTAGCATCCCTGGAGGTATTTAAAAGACGGGTAGACATTGAGCTTAGAGATAAGTTTAGTGATGGTTTTTGTCAGTGTTAGGTTGATGGTTGGACTGGATGATCTGAAAGGTCCCTTCCAACCGAGGCAATTCTATGATTCTACATTGGCAACACTTTGCACCCCTGCAAACATTCTTATGCTGAACCATAGCTTTATTGATTAAAAATTTTGCCTCTGGATGTTGTTAAGTTCTGCAATTAAGAACTACAGGATAAAGGCAAAGATCTCCAAGTCAATATTCAAGATTTGGAACTGGCTAACCCACTAGTGGTATCTTGCTATTCTTTTTTAAAAGAATGTTTCGTTGATTATATTTATCATTTTTAAAATTTAACAGCAACCTCTCCCCCAAGGTTCAAATATGGGAACATTTCGGTGTTTCTCCTGTAGCTGATTCACAATAGTAACCCCCCAGAAGCACAGAATTCCCCTCTTAGTGAGGAATCCTTTCAGATCGGGTACGCTTAGACCTACTGCATAACAACGTACAGGTGAAGCATGTAAAATGTCTCAGAAAAGGTAGCTCAAAGCAACACTTCTTGTGTGTGTCCAACACGCATATGACAATCACGGATGCCATGCACATGCTGCTGACATTCCCAGACTGCTGTCTCTGTTGTCAAGATCCTAGCGAGATATGACACAAGTGATGGATCTCTAGACAGAGTTAACGTAACAAACGAAGCAAACATTATATTATCAGATTAAGATTCTGGGGCCCAAATTTTCAAGAGGTTCACAAAAATTGTAAATAAGACTAGAATTCCCAAAGTATATGACAGTTTTTTTATAAAGGCTCAGTTCTTAGCTTGCCAAGCATACCTGAAAATATGTCCATGTATGTCCATAGGTGAGACATAATTAGTTCAGAAAAACTTCCCCTAGTAATAGGTATTTGGAAATGGTACAAATAGGTATAATAATGGCCTGACAAAGTCATCTCTCAACTGAGGCTCGGAATAAACTCTCCACTTTCCTCATGCAGCATGCAGTTACATATTTTTGTCTCCTGATCTGCTTTTCTGGGAGCCTTTTGAGCCAGAAAATTACTATCCAACTCGTTTAATAACAAGAGACGAGAGCTAAGGAACAGCTATCATACAAGAGGTATATCGGTCATTTCGAGCAAATCAACCGTCTCTACAAACTTAGAGGAGAAAGCCAAATGGCACATATTCAAACACAAAATTATAATCGCCAATAGCAATATAGCGCAAATCCTCAGCTACCCAAACTCTTCTAGATTGAAGAGCCCTATTTTTACTCCCTCTTTAATACCTATCATCTTGACATCTAAAGACTGTATACAAAAATACAGTCTTTAGACTTTTTTAGCAGTATGCCACTATAGGCTGTTTGCTGCTCTTCTCACAGTATGAGTTTTAAGTGTTCGAGTCCATTGGTTTCACTTCTGAAAGGAAGAGAGGAGAGAAAGCCAAACCCACAAGATGAATTTTCACTTTGTCCTGTTTATTTCCAGTAAAAAAATGGCACTAAAAAAATGGCACAAATAAAATGTGCCAGGCCCAGTGCCTTTGAAGTTCTTCGAGGAAGTGATATACATCCTCACAAACTCTCACATCCATGGCAAAACAGGGAGAACAAGTGGATAAGGGAAGCTATGGGCTGGGTAGCTTAATACCACAACTCTCCTTAGCTGCTAAAACATCCCCATGAGGTTATAGATGGTCAAGGAGTCTGAAGCTGCTCTGAATTATGCCTGGGACTCATTCCAGAAAAGGAACTGCCAAAGTGACATAAACTGTCTCTCTCCTTCCCAGCTATGCCAATGATTTCTCTGTTGCAGGCTTATTGTTATTGGGACTCCCTGAAGAATCCCAGGCACATAAACACATCGTGTTATAAGGAAGGAGAGACACTGTTACCCCTTGTAGAAGCATCAGACCACATCAGCTTTGTCTTTAAGAGGCCGTGTAGACTGTCCCCATGGCTTTCTGGGGTGACACAGAAGGAGGAATACACTTATGAACACTACTTCCAAAATGAACATTGCGTGCTTGCAAATAAGAGCAGTAGAAAATAGAACTAACAAGGGAAAATTCAGCATTTAGCCTAATTTTTATTTGTCAGTGGAAACTACTGTTGCAACACTTAATAAGAATATTCTCATATTACACAAGCAAAGATGAGAAAGCAGTACTGTTGACACTTGAACAGTACTGTTGACCTTTGAACACTGAGGATGTGAAGACCAACCTTGTATTAAATTTTACTCAGTGGAGTCAGAATAACGAGCGGAGAACTCCTGCAGAGTGTTCCCATCTCTCTTTTCTCCTCAGCAGTCAACTGTGCTTGAGCTACCAATACTGCTGTAGGTTCTAGCAAAAGACTACAGCTGTAAACCAGCTTTGAAGAAACAATAATCTGTAAAAGGAAATTCTCCTCCATATTGTCACACTCGTTCTTTAAATAGATATATTGGCAGGCTTTTGTCTTACTACTAATTATTTGTCATAGTCCACATCCATGTTGTATAGCCTCTCTCTAATTTCCTCTGATTTCCATCTTAAATTATTAGGATTATTAAATTATTAAATTATATCTCTGCTTCTGTATTGACCACCAAGAATCTCCAAGTATTTGTTTTCTTTTATATTTTTGTAAACCAGTTGCGGCAATGGAAATGAGGCCTGATCAGTATATTTTGTTTAGCAGGTATAAAGTCTTTCATTTAGGCAATATTATAGAAGTGCCTACCGTGAACTCTAAAGCAGCTGGGAGTTTAATTGATTCCTCGAAGTGCAATGAAAGTAGAGCAGACAAAAAATGACAGAGTTGTTGCTGATGCAAATGAAAATGTTACAGCAAAGCAGCTGGGGAGAATACTGTAGATGTTTACATTTTCCCAACATGCTTACATTGTTTCTTCCACATTTTCCAGGCAAACCTCACCTGGTTTTGCTCAAGGCCTGGAATGCCGCGAATTGTGTACAGCACCTAATATTTATTCATGCCATTGTCAAGAACATCTTTGCAGCTCCTGCCAAAGTCTGTCATTGAATGTGTTTGTTCAGCTGCATGGCAAAAATATAATACACAGTCATCATTTTTACTTCGTCACCTACTCAATATTTTTCTTCTCCGATTAAATTAACTCATAAATACTGTGCATTTCATGCCAGAAAAATCTTACTACATCCATTCAACTAACACCCATTTGTACATTTTCATATCCTTGAACATTTAGATACTTCAATAATAAGTTCTGAAACAACGGAGAAGCCAAATATAACTGGGACTCTGGAAACACTAATCACAATTCAAGAAGATTATATATTCAGGCAAAACTTTCTGCTAAGCTTAATTTCGTCATTACTCGCCATCAACCTTAGAAAGCTGCATATGAATGGAGAAAACACAAGGATAGTAAAGGATTTGGTAAAAAAAAAAAAAAAAAAAAGTTTAATACCAATCTACATTTCCACAGGGGGATATTGACTGCAGCACAGGTGACAAAGAATAATGTTAGTTAGCGTGAGTGAAAACAGAGCATACCAGGGATCCTGGCTAGACACTTCAGTTTCTAACCCAATGGTCTGTGAACTTCATTGCTCCTGCTACCCATGGTAGGTAAAGCATGGATACTCTCTTGCGCTGTAAACACATCTCTTACCTCGGATGGCACAGAAACTGCAGCTTACAGACATTTGACTTTGTGTCAGCGAATCACTGGAAAGTAAGACTCCCCTGGGAGGTCTCTGCCCTCTCTAGGCAAGTTTAATTTATGAGATGTTCCTCTTAAACCTATTCTTAAACATTTTCAGTGATGAAGGCTCCACAGCCCTATCAAAAAATCAGTTTTGCCATCTTTAGAGTCAGTAAGCTTTTTCCAAAAGTCTAATTTGAATTTGCCAGAGCAAATTTGTTCTATCTACCAGAGAGAACAAATAATTCCCGTAAAGGGCTGTTGTAAATAAAATCTCTTTTCCCATGCTCCATCAGTCTTTATTCTAGAGAAAGAAACACAATACACCTCTTCCAATTTTTCACGTATGTCATGTTGTTGTGACCTGGTTATTCTCCCTTGGACTCTAACTACTTTGTGTCTTTCTAGGAGTTTGGTGCCCCAAAACCTGACATAATACACTGGCGCAGGCCTTAAACAGTGCTGAGACGGTTGCTCAAGACAATGCAACATGGTATCAAAGAGTCAGAATATCTGTGACCTATCACTTTTCCACTTCACTTGTGTCCAGTTACCCTGTTTTAAAAGTAAGGGAAATTTATTTGACGTGATTAGTTACTAACAAATTCCCAGTCATCAAGTGGGTGAATTTCACAAATTTGTACTTGGCTGCTACTTATTTCTTTCTCTTCTTTTGGGGTTTAAAAATTCATTTTGAATTATGTAAAAAAATCTTGCATGTGGCTAGCCAGAATTTCTTTGCTCTTCCTCTCCCTTTCTGAAAGAACTGGTATTACATTTGACTTTTTACAGTTTTTCTCATTATTCTTTCCTGTGTCCTCCAAAAAAACTGCCAGCAAATCTGAGGTGGCCACGATGTACTTCATTCTGGGATAATTAAGAAGTGTGCCAAAAAAATTAAAAACATTTGTCCTGCCCTTACTGCATTCTAGGTGGAGGTTTTACCCCTTTTAGCTGGTGTTAATTACATTAGCCGGGTGCTACAGTTGATGTATTTAGTAGAGTCTGATCCAATAAAAGGTACAAAATATTTCAGCTGTCACAGCAGATATACTCTTTTCTCTTGAGCTTACTTCCCAGTTCTCTGACTTCAGAAGAGTTTATCTTCCTGAAGACTATTTTTACTTTTGCTGATTTACTTTCTTCTGTTCCTATGCATTGTGAGTTCTGCCTGTCACAATCACATCACCCAAGTAATGTTGCCCTTGATGTCCTACAATGGAATAGTGTCATACTTTATGTACATGCTTCAGACCTCAGTTTCTTACCATTCACACAGAGGAAAGTATCAAACAAACGATGAAGTGCATTCTTTGTCTCCCTTTCAGGATTGTAAAAAGTCAAGGCCCAGTCACAATGTGCACCCCTGACCACAGTGCACAGCATTTATGAAGGCAGCCTGCAAATGTGAACAGAAATAAGGAAGTAACATGGAATAGGCCCCCAACCAGCAAACTGAGAAAGATGAGTTGTGACTTATCTAGTCCTGGCTGAGAGGTCTAGTTCTGTCATGGGGCTGAAAAGATGTCTGACAATAATAATTCCTCTGATAAAGGCAAAAAATACAAGAAGTCTGGTTCTGAATTCAAAGTCCAAAAAGGACCCTGCAGCTAAACCGAATCCAGATTAAAATGAGACTCATCTTCACTGAGCTTTAAACATGGTCCCTACATTTTCATTATCCAGTACAACAGTGCTAGGGAAGGTGACTTCCCTACTTTCTTCGCTGGTCTTGCTTCAAGCAAAGCACAGATGTCATCAGACCTGAGAGGGTGCCTGGGACCTGTTCAGAAAGTCCAAAAGATCCTGAAGTTTACCTTCTGCCAAGGGGAAGCCAGTAAGTGAATGTCTGACAAAGTCTCTTAAAAATTGGAAAACAGCCTCTAAGAAAAAAACAAACCCAAACTCTCAACTCTTTTGGAAGACTGGTTTACCTTCAGTCCTTCCCTTTTAATTAGCACCAACCAGGAATTTGCTGACCAGCGTGTTCCACAATATGTCGTTACCAACAGTTTGGAAATTAAAGCACACAGAGTACAGGCCCTTAGAAGATTCTGCTACTTCATTATAAAAAATATCCTTCACTTGATCTTCCAGATTTAATGCTTTGTAGTAAACCCTAACTGTGAGATTGCCTATGTCTGTTTCTTCTTTATCATCATGCATGTGCTTTGAGCTCCATTTTAGACATCAGACCACATGATATCCTTCCTTGCTTTTAACCTGCTTCTACTTCCTGAATGATCTGTATCCTTTATATTAATATTCCAGCCATATGAATTCTCCCACCAAGAGAGTGGGAGAATCTCTCTGTTATGCCAGTTCAGCTGTAATCATGATCCATTCTTAAGATTTTCAGGTTTTCTTGTTTATTCTTTATATTTTTTCCATTAGTATGACTGTTAAAAACACTCATGACTGACTTGCTGTTTTGTTTCTTGTCCTTGTGACTTTATTATGAATAAACATCTCTCTATTACTTGTAGTTTTTTGACCCTTTTGCATGTTGGTGGTGTTTATTTTAGTATATAGGGTTTTGCCAGCTCTCCCCTTAACTCTTAGATTAAAGCCATTCTTTCAAGATTAGCAAATGACTGTTCAAAGATGTAGTTCTTCTTTTACTGTGGGTTCAATATCTGCCCAGCAACTTACAGAATATCATTAATAGTCAAAGCAAGCTAACATCCTTCCAGAGTCACAGGCATAGCTACACAGTCATTTTCAGGCTGCAGCTTGACTGTCAAACCAGAAGTTCCGCAGGAGTCCCACCTGAGTTTCTGATCTCCATATCTCTGCCCCTTTCCGCAGATCTTTTCATCTGCCCCGCATCACTTCCAGCAGTATCTCTGTGGCAGGAGAGGAAGATGCAATGGAGATCAATGAGGCAGATGAGTTGCAGAAATAGTGACACTTTGACCCAGATTTCTGGGAAGCAGTATGTCTGACAGGAGACGTTAATGCTGTCCTGAAAGTGATGGTACTTATTTGCCACCAACCTTTTTTCCCTTTTGTGGAAGTGGCTGCCTGTCCATGAACCTCGCACTTCTTGGTGGTTTCGGCTTTTCCCCTATTATCGCTGAGGCATTCAGTCTTACTGTGGTCAGAACAGGTCTAACTCTCAATGTTAGCAGGTGGCTGGCACGTTGTCAGACACTTGCCCTATGAAATGCAATGGACTAGACATTCCCCCCTTCATTACTGGACATCACCTAATCTAGTTTACGTTATCTATTGGTCTATTTTCTTCAGCGGTGATTGTATGTATCCTGTTTTGTGATAACAGATGCATCCCTCCGTGACCACTTGCAGCCCCCTTCCCTGCTTCATAAGAGATTTTACTAGCAACCACAATCCAAACCAGATGTCCGTTCCTACCCAGCCTTCTTTGGACGAGAATGTAGGTCACACTCCCTACAAATCTCATGCAGGACTGGAGCCAAGGCATACAGGATCAGGTCCCCATCTGGGCACGGCATTCAGTTTCCTAATTGCTTGCACAAACCAGGATGTTATATGTATAAAGAATTACATTATTTGCTGCACTTCACCAAAGCATAGTAGAAAACCTGTAGTTTCAGGGTGGAAGGGAAAAGGGGGAGGAAGAGCAAGACAGAGGCAGCTTTAAACCATATACATGCCTCTGGGGGACGCTTCAAGAGCCCAAGTAACTAAGTTATGGTGCACCCTGAGGTGTTAATGGGCTGCCCCAAAGCCAACAGCAACTGAAAATCCACGTAATTAGGCAATGGAAACTCTCCCTCCAGTCTCAACATAGCCCCATGCCAGTCAGAAGCTTTTTCCTCAGTTACTGAGCAGAAGGAATGTTACCCTGCCCAGATCTATTAAACTGCTCCTTAGACCTCTGTAGCTGGAGTACAGGAACCGCAGCCCAGATAATATGTTGCTTTTTCCTGCAGAAGGCTGACACTCTCTTTGTCAAAGATGAAATAGTCTTTTTTATCGTATGACCAGAATATGGCCATCACCTGGCCAAAATGCTGGCTGGCTGGATACATACCTGCCACCTGAGCAGCATTCCTGACATGTGGCAGTCACCTAATGGGAGGAGCCAAGAGAGGCAGTTTTCTTGCCATATGAAAACTGGCGGTGACTATTCAGCTGCCAGAGATAAGGGCAGAAAACTAACGGGAGAAGAGCAGGTCCTCGATCACTTTCTCTTTGAAGTTTTATTACAGCAGAACTTCCTTCTGAATATTCGGCTGGCTGCAGCAGGAGTGCTGCGCTTCAGCAGGCCTCGGTCAAACCCCCTCTGATGAACATTAACATGGAGGCTTGGGAAAAACTTCTATACTCCAGAACACTTTAGGATCTGCTAAATAACCTGAGATTAGCCTCTGCTAAGAGTTGTACGTAGTGGGAAAGGAAGCCTTTTGTTAAAGGTTTTACAGCTATTATTTGCTTTGGGTTTTGTTTTGTTTTCCAGGAAAGGAAAATAAAATTAGTTTAACAAGTAGGTTTCAAATTTTTACAAGATAAATTGATAGGTTTTTTGCAGTGATTCTCATGTTTTTACATTATGGCACCCATTTAAATTACCCTGTTAGTCCAGAGTGGTGGAAAACCTGGTGAATACATATGGAACCCTTAACTTGCCTTTCCAACTATTTGAAGCATTTAGGAATTCATCAACCAGGAAAGAGAGCAGCATATTGCAAGTACCATATGGGCATTAAATGTGAACTTGTCAAAGGAAGAGAGAATAAACCATTTTTTACATTCCTCATGGCCTGTATTTCTTTTTTTTCAGAATATGAATTGTTTCTAACCATATTTTGGTTTTAAATACTCATTACAAGCCAAGGAAATATCCAGGTTAGTAAAAAACCTTTGCAAGTTTATGGTGTTCTGCAATGATTACCTAATACATTTGTCTCATCTGCTTTCCTTGTTGTGTGAAAACACACTGAGGAAATGTGTAAATGCAGTGAATTGTTCCCAACTCTTTTATTCACCTTTCAGCATGCTAGTTCCTTCCCTTGGCATTGATATCATTATGCGTTTGTCAAAGATAGACTGTCACTTTAGAGCTTCTATTATGTGCAAGATTTGGCAGCACATTTTACCTTTGGGACTTGCTTATATCCTTTGCATGTTATTGTACTGCTTTGGCATTCACTAAATTCAGTACACCCATTTCTTTGATGTTCATTCCAGCCCCTAAATGTGGAAACAATGACTGAAATTTTGGATCAAAGCATCCCATAGATGGCAGGCAACATAATTTTGTGATAATTTACATGAACAGAAAGAAATCCCATAGCTAGCTAGAATCGAGGCCTATAACTGTTCTACAATTTATGTACTCTAACATTCAAGAAAAAGAAAAAGAAAGGTATAAAGAACACAGAAGTCCAGTTGAATTCATACCAATGTCCTATTTCTCAATATAATTAAAACTCTTTTTCTTTCCCCCAGTATCAAATGCACATTCTCATAGAATTATAAGAATTCAGAGGTTAAGGACTGAATTGAGCAAGGACAGACAATATCTGCCTCATATTTGTTCTAGAATTGAGGAAAAAACCAGCCTTCCCATTTTCTATTGTTCCGTAAAATACAGTAGTAAATAAAAATACAGTAGCCAATCAAGTTAAATGCAAACTTTCATCTATGATTTAAAATGAAAGAAGTAAAAAGATTTAAAGGAGAAAATTATTTTCAAAACTAGCAGTCCCAGTTATCTTTGTAGTGAAAATGAAAATGGTTTGGTCTGGTTGGCTTTAAATTAGGCCCCACAGACAATCAGTCAATCTGAAGTCAACATCTTCACCGTCCCTGTGGGCAGATAAAGGTGTGTAGAGGAACTAAAATATCTGTTTTTTTCTGGTATTTACATAAATAATAAATGAAATGAAATGAAATGAAATGAAATGAAATGAAATGAAATGAAATAACCCAGATTCTATTATAAAATATGTGCTCTTTTTTTTTTTGTAGCAAGGGAACATACAAGTTCTAGGACAGCTACTAGGGAGTATTACAGTATTAGAGTTATTTTTTAATACACATGTTTAGACGTCTCCTGTCTCGCTGCGTGAGTGTAGCATTATGGTACAGTGTGCTTGGCCAGTAATCCCATACCCACAGATATGTGCAACTGCCCCAAAACTCATTCTCAAACTGGGGGCTCCAAGAGCCAGCAATATGCAACAGTGCCATCCAGTGGCAGCTCAGCCCGCTCGCACTTGCGCAATCCCTAGGAATCCGACAAAATTACTATTTGAAATAAAATAAGTAAAGCCTTTTTTTCCTGAAAGGTAGCAAGCCGGGTTCAGATTAAATGCTAACTACAGAGCACCAGAGCAATACATCTTAAGTTTCTACAAAATCCTCTTATTGTATTCCTGGGCAGATTTTAACGGTACAAACCAGGGCGAGCTTTTCTGTGTGCGACGGGGGGTGGGGGGGCTGTGCAGGGGTTGCGGCAGCCCCCCGTGTGGAGGAGAGCACTGAGCTCCAGGCTCAGAGGCTTTCAGAGCATGTACAGCACAACTGTACAGGGCTGCACTAGATCATGCCTTACCTGCAGCAGGAATTCACCTCTGAAGCAAGACTCTGTGACTAATCTTGGCATCAATCGCCAGTTAGGGCTGCTGGTTTAGAACCCTAAAATCCCACCCCCCCTTGTCCTGTATGGCACTTCTTTCAAGTGATTGAAGCTGTACTTTGTACTAAGGTAATGCTAATGATCGCCACATTTAAAAATCTTCTAATATTCATATGCAAATAAACACCCCACAGACCAATATACGTGTATACGATGCATAGAGAACTATACATACTAAAGTATTGCCATAGTAATTCATTCATAAAGAGCATTAAATATCCCCGATTGCTTTAAAAACGGGATATGAAGATGCATAAGAGAATTTGTGCATTTGATAATTCTCAGCCTTGCACAATTTCCTTGTTTTGGAACAATCTGCCAAAGGCTTTTAACTATTTACATGCCATGTGACAACTGCTTGCCAATGTGGCTATTATTTTAATCACTTTAAGGATGGATAGACTAAACCACAGAAAGTTTAAATGACTGTCCAAGATTACGTCACAAAGCACTGATACAGCCAAGGACAGATCATGCAGGACTGAACTTTAGTCTCTAACACAAGCTACCAGCCCATGAGAGATGAAGGAAGGAGAAAAAAAATCTGTTATTCTGAATGTAAGAAAAATCATAGAGTGTGTTTCAGGAAAAAAAACCCATACGATGGTTAAAGTTTCAAGACTGAGAGAGCATCTGCTCAGGGGAACATTCACATTAAACTCTTTGCCTAAAACGTCTATCAAAGAAACAAAACCAATCCCTATCTTCAGAGACCAGATGCTCTGCAGGGCTTGAGCCAATGATCAGCACAGAAAACTTGCTCCTTTAGGCCCTGGCCCAGTAAATGCTGTTGGAGGAGTGCTGCTTCAGGCTTGTGAGCAATACTTTGGAAGAACGCAGGCCTAGTTCCTTGCTTAAAGTTATAACCTTGTTCAACCACTCTTTTGAAAAGGAGCCTAATGATAAATGAACATGAATATTTTAGTGCCTTCTCTAGAGAGAACAGGATATTTCAGAGACCAGAAGCCAGTAGCTTTGGCACACAAGCCCTGCACACATCACGTTCAGCCTCTCCTTCCCCTCCAGCGCAGGGGAAGGGCCCTCTCCACCTCCATGGCAGAACTTTTTGGTACCCTCTACTTTCCTCACTTCAAGCTCTGCCCTCCTTCAGTCACCTCAGGCGCTGGTATGCCATCCCTGGAGCAGGGCAGGGCTGGGCTGGCCTCCCCCAGGTCCCCTCTGTCCCCAGCCCGCCAGCGCCAGCGGTGCCGGGTGGTCCCCTCCCGCAGGGATGGACCACGCCGCTCCCCAGCACTACCGGGTCCTGCCACCTTGAGGAGCAAGAGACCGGCGCTAGGAATCAATACTTTCCTCCTCCTGACATCCCAAAGCCACACATCCTTTGGTGGCTTATGGTGGACTTTTCAGTACGGTCAAGAAGATGACTGTGGTGGTCCGTCTATGTTTGCTTATAACCTTCAGATAACCGTGGGCTTTATTCTATTGCCTAATCCAACATTGCATTAAATTCCTTAAGGATGCTTTATACTTACAGGCAGTGGTTTGATGGGGTCATGCACAATAAACCCGCCTGACCAAATCCAGATTTGAAAATCATGAAAATTTGTTTTACATGGTCAATTGGTCATTTTTTTTGTATCTCAGAACATATCAGAGTGTCCATAGGAAAAACATAAATTCTATAAAATGGTAGCAGGGTTTCTGATTTACTGACAGTTGTTCGTTTGAGTTTTCACAAAAATATTTAGCTATAGGACAGTGTATTAGGCGTATTCTTAAAGGTAAATAACTGCAGCCAATAAAAGTTCAGCCTATAAAGGGTCCCATCTTCTAGGAGTTTTCTGCACCGAGAATTACTACCAGCATAATCATGGCTCCCTGCACACTAATATTTCCTCTGATACAGTATGATCAATGTTGTGGAAAAACATTTATTATATTTCTTCTAGCTACTTAAAGGCATTACTGAATTATGAGCATCGCAAAACGAATCCACTGTGCATTTTTTCTTTATGTGACGTTTTTACAATCTTCATTTTCTGCTTTGCAGCCACTGAGCTATAGTGATCGCACTATGCACCCTCTTACAACTGACACAGGGGCCAGGAACTCCTTTCTGCTTTATTACATTTGAAATGCACTTCATATGACAACATTCATTCTCATTCTGTGTTGGACCCTTATTTAAAGGGAAAAGCCGTTTTTTACTGGACCTGTACTTAAAGGGAGAAGTTATGAAAGAAATTAAAATGAGGGAAGATGGATTAAACAGCTGTTTCAAATATGCCTAGTTAACAAAGGTGACAAAGTTTTGACTCAAAAGGGAGAAAAATGGACAAGGAGGTATCAATGCCCAGAGAGCTTCTTAAAATGTTAATAATTGCAAAGATGACAGTTTATTTGCTTCTATATTACAAGGTTTTGAGACATGGTGCATTACCGTGCACATTTTAACTTTACTGGAATGAGGAATAAACGAGTAAGGAAGGAATAAGCGAAAGCTGAGTCAGGAGTAAGATTCTGCTACACAGGATAGAAACTTGCAGAAGTCAGTCCACCTAATGGCTGCTACCCGCAGCAGCTGTAGGCTCATTAAAACCTTGTGGGAGGAAGCCAGTTAAAATAAGATGGAAATAGTAGCAGGTTAATTGAAATTATATTCTCCTTTTGTAGAAGAAAACAGAATGTTACTTTTCAGAAAACAATCCTAATAAGTTATATGTAAACATATTCTTCTCTATGGGGGTGAAATAATTATTCACTCTTCCTGCCTTCGTATTCAGTGAAAATTTTAATCCTAATCAAAGTATTAATAGAAAGAGAGTGTGAGGCAAGAGAGAAATGTATAATAAGTTTGAGCACTTGAACCTGTGATTTATGGCCTAGAGCTGCAGCCAACTTTATTACAAAAATGACTTCACCTATTATAACCTTACCCAGGGCTCTCTGGAGATGGCAGGGGGCTGAGCAGCATTAGAATATCAGAGGTGTTCACAAACAATTCTAGTCTCATTCTCACTTCCCTTTCCCCTCTCGCCCTTAATGCATGCATATCATCTGTTGCCTCCTTTCCTGCTCCTTGATGTAGGCAGATCACGGTGCTTCTCTCTGTCTTCCTGTGGGAACTGGCCACGGCCTCTCATTTGGCACGAGCTCTGACTGAAAGGTTCCTCTTATATTTTTCTCTCCTCTTGCCTGAAGGACAGCCCAATTCTGAGAGTGACCCTTTTGGTAACCCTTGGAATTTGCTAATGATGGTTGTCTGGGCACTGCAGCTGATGATGTCGAACATTTAGCCGCTACTGCACAACACACAAACTGGCCTTTCATTTTGTGAAACTATTGCATCAATTTCCAGCAACTGTTTTATTAAATATAGATCTGTGCATGTTTTATGGAGATTGCATGTCCATTTGCATTATTCCAGGGCTCTGTCTTTAAACTGTCTAGTGCTAATCCTACTTAAGACAAATTAACAATCTCTCAATGGCATTAGAAATAGAATTTCATTTCACAAATGAAAAAGCCGAAATACTGGAGCCCACAATAGATGGTTAGCAAGGGCAGTCGCACCACAAGTTATGGCCTGTCCTACAAGAGTCATCAACAGAGATGACGTTTCTTCAGGTGCTCAGGGAAGCTGCAAGCATTATTCTGAAGATCTTTGTCAATCATGACAAAGCTTCCTCTGGCACAAACAGAAGTGACACAGAGTGCCCTGATGGCATCTCTGTAAGTCTGTATATTACACTGGAGCTGTGTATTTAGCACGGGGTGATCATCATCACAGTTACAGGACATAGCCTCTTCAAGTAGCGTACGTTGTTTCTCTCCCACATAATAGTTATGTTGGTGGTATACAACAGATACAGGACTGTCAGAGAGAATTCAAAGCATAAATAAGCCATGATCTCATTTATGTACAGTCTTTATAGGCGACAGTAATATGTATGAGTGACTGCTATATTTAGGAATGACAAGATGGGCATTATTAATAGCTTAATTGACATTAATGCAATTACCCCTATCCTTATTACAGTTTGTAGAATTACACAGAAAGCACTGGCTGAGGCCTTATTTTCCCTAGAGCTGCCCAAGGATACGACATTTTCCACCATGCCAAATCTAGTCTTTGACATTAGATACTTAGCTACAGAATCATCCTAGTAAATCATTATAAATGCATTATAATAAAGATGTTATGAGCTATTGGATATTAACCCCCAGCCCCTGAAGAGAGATAAATACACTGCTTTCAAGATTTCTGCTTTTGTTTTGCAATGGAAAAAAGGCTTTTGCTTACAACTAAAGAATTATAAAATGTTATGTTGATAATTGAAAAACAGACTTCACCTTCTCTGGTCAGATTAAAGCTAAACACACCCTCAACATAAAAAAGAATATATCCATAGAACATGAAGAATCAAATTTTTGGTCCATCACAATCAAGCTCATTTACAGATGCACATTTCTGTATATACTGCTTGGAGACACAGCTATTGTATTTGCATATGCAAACGTCTCCATTTAAACATCTGATTGCTGTGCCTCATCTCCAGAAAACTTGCTTTTTTTTTTTGTTTGTTTGGGTTTTTGTTAGTCTTGATGTCCCTTCAACACAGAAATGCAAGATTTTCTACTATTCTCTGATAAAGGAGTAGATAACCTACATGTTCCAAGCCCAGGAAGTAAAAATCAGCATAAACTTCAGGCTCAGGACTGCCTAATATTAAATTTTTATCAACTGGACAGGAGACATGGATTAATTCATTTTCCAGCACAAACAGAAATAGAGAAATAGAAACATCATGACCATACATTAATTTTACTGAAGAAATATACCGGAGCATTTAGGACCACCATGGTAGGTACTGGTCAAAGGCATAACAAAGCAATGGTGCATTGTTTCCTTCCCAAAGAAACTGCATTGCAATGCTAGCAAAGTAAACACAAAGCACTAATGAGTATGTCAGTCATTACAAAACCCAAGAAAATTATTACAGCACAGCATATAAAAACCCAAACTGGGATCGCAAAATTAATTTTCAAACCAAATATGAAGATTTCCCACCAAACCATGTTAAAGTGAATGCCCATGCAGTTTCATGGCTTTACTGGGTTTCGTTTTCTACAATTCATTAAACCCAGTTTCTTTGGGATTTTGTTTGATAAAGTCTAAAATCCACTGCAATAAATACTGTAATATGTAATTATCATTAAATACTCAGATATGAGTTTTTATGTCTGTATTAGCATGTGTACATGTTGGCATGCACATGTGTAGAGGAAGGCTTTGTTATTTCCCCTTTTCTTATTACCTCCTGACAGTAACCTGTAGGCACATAAATCTCAAACTTGTAGAAGTCATATATCATTGTGGTGCGTTCCATTTTTAGCAAGTCTTTCTTGGAGGTGACTGGGAATAAATTCAGCTTGAACCAGTGCCTGAAAGAGATCTGTCTCCAATATAACTGACTGCTCAGCTATGTTAGTTCATCAGCTTTCAGGGCAGGGTTCGTGTGCTTTACCTGTCCTGGCCGTGCTCCTGACCACAAACTCCCAGAGAGAACAACTCCCATAATAAAGAGCAAATTAAAAATGAAGCTTTAGCACCGACCAGGCACTTCTTATCTTGTAAAGTCTTAAGTCAGGTACTTCGTTATACTTCAACCCTTCTAAAACAAATACAGATCTGGCATCTGGTGAAAATACTTCCTGGGAAGGTTTCATCTGTTCTAAAGTGAAACCTGAGACAAGGCTATAAGATATAATCCGGTGTTTTAATCTAACTCTGAGTTTGCAGTATGTGTTACGTATTTTTGAGGATAATGTTTAAGTGTTTGCAAAACCAATATATTATTTTACATAAAAGATTTATTTTTGACTACTGAATGGTTAATCACTGAGGCTTATTAGCTGTAGGGGTAAAATAATCAGGACAGTAGTGGATGTCTTGCCTTTCAAGCTCTCCAAAGCAAGGCTGGAGGCCTATGGAGAAGATCCCATGGTCCAGTAAAAGGTGTGAGACAATGTCAGGAGAGATGGAATTCTACAATCTATAGAAATAAACAGATGATCTAATGGCCCTTTTCAGCCTTCAAGGCTAGCACCATTTAGATATATAATATGCACAGAAGATTTTAGAGAAGAAAAGATTTAAGTCTGTGTTATTTTCTTCATTACTTCATCATAGAGCAAAGAAAAAAGTAGTGCTACTTAGGTACTATCCTAGTTAGCTGAGATGGAACAACATTATGAATCCCCACCCTCCTCTCAGAAGAGAGAACAGGAGCTTCTGCAGCACCAGGGGGACTGCAGTAACAGCTGTGGAGCAATCCGAACTCCCCTACACTGACTAGTTTGTCAGCTGGACGTCAGAGAATTTAAATTTTGGCTCAACTCATTGAATTGAAGTCTGGCTTTGGAAGATAGCTTTGGTATTAAGAAGGTGTAACATAGCTCAGAAGACACGGATATGTTTCCTGGCTCTGCTTCAGATTTCCTGTGCAACGGATAATATATGGAACTATTTCTATAAGTAACTTGGCTTAAGAGAACAGGATTCTTCAGTCTTTGCCCAGATGACCTGTTGGCTCTGCTTCACAGTCCCTTTTGGAATAAGCTGCAGCAGCTAAAGAAATCACTACTCTGTAGAAAATATTGAAACTACAACCCACCCACTCCCTGAAGAATTTGTGGAGCCCATAATAGAGACACAGAGGGGTGGTGCGCAAACTTCCCAGCTGCTGCAAATCATGGCCTTACACATGAATATCAATTTGGTTTTTTTTTAAAGTTTATTGAAGTGAATATACCAGGCTGTGAACAATGGCAAGTGAAGGCTCTGATTCACAACCCTACTTGGACTTGGCTGCAGCAGCGGAAGAAGTTACTGCCCCTCTTTGGCAGTTACTCAGTCCCTGCAGCTAAAGTGGTGAAAGAAGACCAGTCTATAATCTAATTCTGGTTTTCAGGCTATAATCTAAAACTGATTTTCAGCCAGCCATGGAGCTGGCATTACCAAATGTCTGTGCAGTGAGTGACCGAACATTCCAGATAAAAGTGAAAGCTGACAGAGGTAAAAAGAGGAAGAGAAGCCACAGAATGGACAGATTTTAAGATTAACTTGATGGCACCTTTTCCAGAACAGAGAAAGGCGGGAAAGAACAGTCTTAAAGATTGCCACCTTACCTGAGTATCAGGCACTAACAGTCAAAGATAAGCAAGTCCCAGAAATGATGTCTGATGGATTTCTGACAACAGCTGTATGGCTACAGTAAAGCAGAGCCACAAGTCAAAGCCAAGAGTGAAGAGGTTATTGGACATTACCTGTAGATTTACTCAAAATTTTGTCTAAGGAGGCCTCTATATTGGAGAGACATAGATTTGATGGACACCCACCTGGAGTACTGCATCCATCTCTGGGGCCTCCAACATCAGAAGAACATAGACCTGTCCAGAGGAGGGCCATGAAGACGATCAGAGGGCTGGAGCACCTCTCCTATGAAGACAGGCTGAGACAGTTGGGGTTGTTCAGCCTGGAGAAGAGAAGCCTCCATGTAGACCTTGGACTGGCCTTCCAGTACCAAAAGAAGGCCTACAGAAAAGATGGGGAGGGACTCTATTAGGGACTGTAGTTATACGGCAAGGGGTGATGGTTTTAAACTGAAAGAGGGTGGATTTACATTAGATATTAGGAAGAAATTTTTTACTGTGAGGGTGGTGAGGCACTGGAACAGGTTGCCCAGAGAAGTTGTGGCTGCCCCATCCCTGGAAGCGTTCAAGGCCAGGCTGGACAGGGCTTTGAGCAGCCTGGTCTGGTGGGAGGTGTCCCTGCCCATGACAAGGGAGTTGGAACTAGATGATCTTTAACGTCCTTTCCAACCCAAACCATTCTATGATTCTATGAAACTCGCTGTTGTGGAAACCATTCTGACAGGCTCAGCTTTGAAAACAAGGTGGGAAGAAGCAGAAGAAATTCCCTTTCTGTTATGCTACTGGCACGAAAACAATGAGCATCATTTTCCATCTCCTAGGATACAGGACAATTCTTGAGCACCACCTTAGGAAACACATTCCTATGTCTGAGGAATGTTCAAGCTCCAGTCATCCACCTGTTTGTGTATGCTGTGAATTCTTTGATTGGAGGCTGTGTCTTACTACTGCTTCCGTTAATATTATGTAGTCTCAGTCCTGACCGAGGCTTCTCAAAATTAACAATAAGAATACTAGCCTAATGTGCTGCTTTGCATACTAAAGAATAAAGCTTACTGTGAGTTTTTTTTACAGAATTTGAACCCTCTATATGTGGGAAGAATCATGAGAACGTATGGGATCAAAATTATCATTTTTCAAAACAAGTTAAATGAGAAATAGTGCAGAGGGGAGGGGGCTACTTCTAACCACTACATTCTGTTCATTGACCAACTCCAGTTTTATCACTGTTCCCTGTTTTGTTTCTTTTGCACGTTATGGTATTGTTCACACCCAGCCCTTTATGAAATGACACCCTGATACTGCATCAGGCTTTTCTTGCAAATAAAGTGACTTTCATACAAGCTCCCTTTCAACTTCAAAAGTAAAACATTTTTGTAGTTATTAATGGTCCATTCTTGTGACTATCCATGGGTGAAGGGCATTTGCCTCACTCACGTCTTTAATAGCAAATAATTAATGAGGTGTTCGAAATTAACAACAATTAACAATGCCTGGGAACAACAGCAGAAGGTGTTTGATGCTCTCTAGATGAAGTTGAGAGAATTTGTTTCTCAGGCAAGGGCTTGAGCCTGCAAGGAGGGAGAGATGTAGGGGGATTTCTAATGCGATCCTCCTTCTTCTGCATTACCTTATTGAAAGTTGTTGAAGTGACTTGTCAAGTCCAAAAGAGAACAGTATGGCCTGTGTCTCTGTGATGCAGGTACATCAATTCTAACTTCCACAGGGACTTCGAACCTTAAGTTCAGAGCCTTCAAGAAGACAAATCAGAACATTCCAAGTGGGATCATAATTCAGAACCGTATTGCTTTGAAAGCCCAGACTTTCTGCAGGAGCTAAGTAATTTTTGTAGTAAACACAACATTCTGGTCATTATATGCAGTTATTCCTGGTGACATCATGGTTGCAGAATGTTTGCATGTGTTTAGAAAGGATAGATATGCTGAGGGAAGATGTTGAGCCATGGCTCAAGGAATACAGCAAGAATATTCCAGGAATATTCACTACATGCTTGATTTGTCCTTTTGGTCTTTCCCAGGCCCAGACAAGATACTAGGCGAAACAGACCCTTGATCTAACGTAGTACAGGCAGCACTTTTCCTCTTATGTTATATGCAAATAAATCACACTAATAACCATGCAAAATAGTCATAAAAATGTGCAAGATAGTCATAAGCACACAAAGGAAGAAGAACAGGACTACTCCCCTCTAAGTGATATATTTTCCTTTCTCCGTAGAAATTAAAAGCTGATGAAGAAATTGAGTTATGCTTTTCCCTAGTTGCCCATGCTCCACTCAATGCAGCATACAGGAGCAAAGGAACTTTAAGATAAGCAGTCAAGACCCCACTCCAACTCCTCATTATGATCTTGCAGGAAGATTACTATAATTGACCTGAAGAACATAATGGTGTCTGTTTACTCTCTTCATAAATTTGAACAAGCAGCTGTGGAAACAGCTAGGGATGGCCTTTTTCCTTACTGGAGAGCAATGGAAGTATAGACATTTGTCAGGAACTTGCCCAAAACATGTGAAGTTTCTTCAGCCTTCTAGCTTGGAATCCTTTACTTTTAGCTTGTAGTTTAAAGTGTTGCCCAATGCTCAAGAAAGATCTACAGCATACAGCAAGAAAAAGATAGAGAAAAAATACTTTCACCTGAATAAATGTAAGAAAGGCATTAACATTCTAATCTCTTGATTTAAATATTAAATTGGGAGTGTCTCATTTCTAAGAATGAAATTATAAAGTAGAACTGAATGACAACGTTACATCACACCCTTCCCCTCTCCTTGACCCAAGTGAACAGAAAATATTTGGATAAATAATGTTCTAGATGTAAAAAGATCAATTTTCTCCTGGCATGAGTTCAATCAGTGATCCCAATTTACAAAATAATTATCTGTGTATTGTCCCTGAATTTCCATGTCCTTGGAACATGGTGTTACAATTGGCATTTCTATACATAATGGGGAGTTTTAGAAAGCATAAGGAGAAATAATATCTCTTTCTGCAAATGTTTAAGGGTAGATGTTTAAGACACTGAGTCCAGAAGTTGTTTTTCTGTTCTCCTTCCATTCAGTATGATGCAAAGACTAGAGTTGGTAACCTATGAATTCCATATGCAGGAAATTAAACAGAATGTCCATCAATTGTTTTTAGCCTTTGGATTCACATTGTGGAGGTGATTTCTTGTATCTCTGTGTGGATCTCATAATCAGTAAAAAATAATGTGTGTACGTACCACTTCTAAATGTTATTCTCACAACTTTGGATTTCAATCAGGCACTACCAGGTAATACAATTTATTACCTATATTACTCAGATTTGTGATGGAAAAACCTTAAAGAACTGTAACAATGCAAATACTGTGGCATGATAAAAGAAATATGAATATAATGCATATCCTGAAGTACCTTAAATTACATTTTTAAAAAATTAGTTTGTTTGACTCAAGAAAAGAGTAGCACAAACCAAAGCAAAGTACAGTGGATGTTACTTTTTCTCCAGAGCCACAAAACAGGAAATACACAAAATCAAGAAGTGTTTAACAGAATATAAAATTCAGAGAACAGGTCTGCAACCGTAGAGTCCCAGGAGCCTTGTCTGTAATGAATAAGATGGGGAAGGATTGGAGAATGTTTACAGAGATAAAGCAGATGCAAGAAACTTCAGAGGCTTCCATGTAAGGTTAAGCCTCCACTTTTCAGGTCAACTGCTGTGGACAAATTTGTCATTCAGTACATTGCGACTAAGTGATGGGAGCTCTATTTCATTTATATCTACAAGCAAGGGTCAAACACCGTACACCCAAACTGATAGCAGACAGTTTCATCTTAGTGAACCAGGTAGAGAAAGAATGCAATTCAACTGTTTTTAACATCCCATTGGCTTTATCTGTACTTCTAGGCATGACAGCAGGCATGGTATTTATGGCTTAAAAGAATTTCCGTCTGTAAGTTTATCATCTTGTAAAAATCAGTGAGAAAACAACTTAAATATACCAAACCCAGCTTACAACAGGGCAGGATAGAATTTATTCTCACTTTGTACACCAGAAAACCTATTAGCATGTTGTTATTTAAAGGTTTAATTATTAGAGCTCCACTGTGTTTCAGAATAGCCATACTGCTTTGGCTCAGCAGGTCCAGCTAGTGTTTACTCTGCCTCCAAGGTCATAAGAAGATGCCTGCAGAAGAATAAGAAGAGGGCTCCCTCTCATATTCTTCAGCCTCCTCCTATTTTCAGCTTGGGGACATTCTGAAGCAGAGGTGGTTCTCACACATTTACTAACCATCAATGAGCATCTCTTCCGTGAACCTCTCCACCCCCTTTTTTAGCCACTGTAAACTGTAAGTAACTACATGATGCTCTGGCAACAA
Organism: Chroicocephalus ridibundus; assembly: GCF_963924245.1. Lineage (NCBI taxonomy): Eukaryota > Metazoa > Chordata > Aves > Charadriiformes > Laridae > Chroicocephalus > Chroicocephalus ridibundus. The sequence continues at coordinate 27,315,923 of NC_086290.1, forward strand.
TTTCCAAAGATCCGATATCTAGTGCATAAGGGACTAGGGCATCCTCTGGTTTCTGCTACAGCATACTATTAGTAATCTATTATCCTACTAACCTTATCATAGTTCTCTTAGTTGTTGCATACAAAGCCTGAGTGTGCAGTCCCCCTTCAAGTAGCATTTTCACTGATTCCAAGTACTGCAGGTTTGGGAGCTGAATATGTCACTAAACCAGCACACTTCTCTCAGAGCTTTTTTTTGTGTAGAAGACCAAGTACATGAAGCTGTTAGTGTAAGCTATATTATCGGTCTGAATAGAATGGTCAGAAAGAGCTGGCACTATAGGCTTTGCGTTGTCATCAACTGATGAGCCTTTCCCCAAAGCTAGGAGCATTGCTAGGTTTTAAATAGAACACAAAAACCCATGTGACAGATAGACAGCAGAAAATACCATCTATAAGGAGAGTACATTAATTTAGACGTACAAATACTGTGGTACTCTGGAAGTAAATGCAAAGATTATGAATATGGACTTTAAATTTATAGAATCTCTTCCTCCATGGGCATCCAAAGCATCTATTTCCAGCGTAACCACCCACAGCAACCTCTGCCGGAACCACTAGGGAGAATTATACTTCAGCATACCATCAGGCCTTAAAACCTTAGTGATGGACAGACCTTGGGCATAGATTCCTCACAGGAAAGGTTCCAGCACTACTTGCACAGTGATATCATACAGGTAGCAGAGTGTTCTCTAAGTGTCAAAATTACCTATAAATTACAAGATAAGTTAAAAATTCTCTAGACATTAAACTGGCAAAAGAATAGAAAACAAAATAGCTTCCCATCCTAGTCATCCTAGTGGTAAGGAGTGGAAATGAGGGGAATCAGTAAGTGATAGCACAGTACTAGGCGCAGTCATAATGATAACTTTATAAACCATTATTAATTGCTTTGTGAAGTCACTAACAGGACGATGAGTCAAATAGTAATAAAATAATATGTCTAGGAGTCTGCTTTTTAAGATGATTAAAGTTAGTGTCCTAAGCCTACATTAAGTGCCTAACTGGTCTTATTTCCAGATCCCCATTTTGGATACTAAAAAAGACAGAGCTTGCCATAAGCTTTTATTTTAAGAAGGATCACACCCTCAGAAATGTATTGGCAAGCAGAGTAGATGATGACTGTATGTCTTCTACCTTCAACAGGTTCAGCAACATTTTAACCCTCCAGCTGGATACTAACCAGGACTAGCTAAGGAAGAAGGGCACTAACACAGCTTGTAGGCTCCATGACTTACTGCAGGTCTAAACATCTGGCAGGGAAAACAAAATTTAAACTAAGCAAAAAAGAAAACCTGCCTAGGAACTAGATTGAAATATGACCAAAAAAAAAGCATTAGGGGTGTTAACTAGAATTCTGATACATACGCCATCAACCTGCTCTTATCCATACTGCTCCTCAGGGCGGGCATTTCAGCTACTTTGGCTTCTTTAAAGTGTTTTTTTTTTGTTTGTTTGTTTGGTTTTTTTTCCCCCAAACTAATCAACATGTATTTCAATCAATTTAAAAACTACAAGGGAAATGCAATCATCTGAGTACTGAAAAAATCTTGCTCTGTTAACTCCAGATATATTCTTACTTAGGAGTGTATGCCATTAAATCCAGCAACATGTCAATAAACTCTGATGAATATATTGGTTTAATTTTTGCATGATGTCAGCAGAAATATACCACATTTCATTCACTGGAGTATCTAGAGATTGTAGTAAATAAAATAATGCAGTAATCTTAATCTGAGTTCATCATTTGTAATTTAGGGATTCTGTACATTTTCTTCAACTCAATGGATACCTAAATTTCCCTTTAAACATTCTACAATCTGAGTTTCTGCCTCCTTTATGTCCACTGCTCCCAGATTATGCACTCTGACCTTGTTTCCAGCATCCCACATATTACCAAGAAATCCTTGGCCAAGAGAATAATATATTATCAAGTTCACACTGCAAGTGTCCCATTTACAGCAATAAGCCACAGATCCTTGTTAACTAGGCTGATGAATTTGTACCTAGGCTGTTTGTATGTGTACAGCCTTCATTAATTCACCAATTTAAATGACTGGAGGCCTCTCCATAACTGTACTTTAAGCACAAGAGCTTCACCATCCTATTTGAGCTCCACCAATACCTTGGCAAAGCTGCATGCCCTGAAATCACATCACCCTTGGCTGCTTCACCGTTAGTGTCCTGGGCAGATTTACAAGGGAGAAAGAAAGGACTTAGAAGGGATTTAGCTCACTCTTTAGCACACCATGCAGTGGCATTGTCTTCCTTTTCCCACCTCAATTGGAACTGTGTTCCAATCAAGAGACATCCTTTCCTTTCTAAGAAACTGAACAAGTAGATGAAAAGTAAATGATCAAGTAAATTCAAAACATGTTAATTCACTTCATTAACGAGTTAGCAAAATGTTATCCAAGTTTTCGTTATTGCCTTATGGCCCACGGGTAGCTTCATAGGATTCCCAGTTAAATGTATTCTTACACAAGTTCCTCCAGGTAAAATACACTGCAGAAAGCAGGTAAATATAACATGATATGCTGGGTACCATACTGGAAATGGTACAAAGCCATCTGTTAGTGAACTGTTCTTCCATCTGATAGTATTGGTGATGTCATTCACAATAAAAAAGAAATGAGAGGATCGTCAACAAAGCCATAAAATGAAATGATAGTCCCCTAACGTGAAACAGAATCTAATTGCACCTATTCCCTGCTTGTGCCCACACCCTGCAGCTGTTTGCTTACATTCACTTGCAGATGTTTCAGATCGTCTTGTCTTCTCCAAGGCCTCTCCTATTTCTACCCACTCTGCATCACCCCTTTTCATTCCAGACTCCTATTTTAAGGATACTGAAGCTGTTGCACACTCTTTGCGTGAAGAGAATGTGTTGTCAAAGCTCAAAGCTGATACATGGCACAAAAACGTTTGCATGAGCCAAACTTTGGGATAGAAGTACTACCTCACACTGAAGTCTTACACCTACTTGACAAGAGGGATGGTGTAATGTCAGGGTTTGAGGACTGGGTCACTCTTATTGCAACCTTCTTTCTCCTCATCAAGTCCAGTGCTGTCACAGAACATCTATTCAGAGACAGAAGCCCCAAATACACATACTTGTGTAAACATGGACCGTCAGTCAATGTTTCATGTGTAACTCCACATGAATGTCAGAAAAGGTCCATGAGTTCAATCAGAAGGGTAGAATTGGATTCTTCTGCTTTTTCCTGCCGAGAAATATTATCTGATGAAACTGGTTTCCTACTATAAATGCTTCTCTTTTTACTATTGGAAGATTCTGAAGGAAAATGAGCAATGATAAGGACTTCATGGGGGGAAAAGTTTGGGTTTTTTTTATGTTTATGAGGAAAACTTACAGTAGTTTGCAAATTGTAACACAGGTATCTATTCCCCAGAGGCACCTTGGTCAAAAAGGAAATCCAACCACCACCTTGCATTGGTTTAAGCCCTTTGGTATATCACCTTTCCAACTGCTCCATTCCATAGGAGAGCTCTCAGTAATAGCTTGCTTTCTGAAAATAATCTTGTATTAGAAATATTGTCTGAACCCTTCCAAGAGAAACCCATTTTACCACCATTTCATGTCAGAATGGAACTGGACAGGTTTGCAAAATGTACAGTTTCTACATAACAGCTTCACGTTCTACTAAGCAAAGATAAAAACAGTCACTGGCTCAATGGGTCTGACAGTTTTATCCACAAATTTAAGCTCTAAAAGCATGTAAATCCAATGTCAAAATTGCTATTAAAATTTTGTTTTTTTTGTCAACCCAAAATGATCAAACTAAAAATAAATATTAATATGAAGCAGATACATAAAATTAGCTTGATGGCCAACTTTTGAGCTAGATTTGGTCTCCAATTCATATTGATATCATTATAATTTATCCAAATTTACACTGGAATCTGGTGAAAAAGTAGGCCACATAGAGCTGTAATGTGGTAAGGCACCTAAACCTCATGTACATTTTTATAGTTCTTTGCTTTTTAATCAGGAAATACTGCATCCATTATTAAAGATTTGAGTGAATACTAGACTGAAGATATCCTAGTAGTGCATTCAGATGCACACCATGTTCTCACGCTAAGGCCATTCTTACCACTAGTACTGATTTTTTCCTGTGTTAAGCAAGAGATCGCAAGAGGAAAAAATACCTCTGCTCTAAAATATATTGTGGACACAACACAAAATAAAGATTTAAACTTCTAGTCATGATTCCTATACTGGATCAGAAAAGATTTTCACAACAGTAGCATCTTAGTTTCAGTGGACTAAACACTAGACAGAGGCTTGCATTCTGAGCAACTCTGAGCAAAGTTAATTGACTTAATTCTTTTAAAAGTCTTGACACCAAGGGATCTGTATGCCATGACCCTCATAGCATCTATGGCTGGGGTGCTAAAGAATTCTGAATTATCTTGAATATTCTAAGTAACACAGAGGATGTTCTCAAGGGAAGGAGAATGAAGTACATTAATTCTCCATGAATGAAAGTTCTCCATGACTAAGGAACTGATTAGACAACAAACAGAAGTGAGGTGGCATCCTTGCACCGATCAATCAGAAATCACCAACTCAATGTCACCTACCTGCCTCCCACTACCTACAAGTAAAGCTACTTACTGCAACTGCAACTTAGTCTTCCTTCTAAGTTACTTCTATTGCATCCTGCATTATGCAGTGTGATTTGCTATATCCCACAGAAACGCAGGTGAGCAGAGGATCAGTGTACACTGGAAAAGATGGCTGGGAGAAATGGCGTTTTCCAATCCTCTCTTCTTTTAGTGGAAGAAGGAGGGAGAGGGATAAGTTAGGTGTCTCTCTTCAGTGTAATTTAAAACACTTATCACTAATATCAATTATAAATGTTTATTCTAATGTATGAACACCTGCTTGACATCAACAGAACTGACACACCCCTCCAATTGCTTTTCTTATACAATGGCATATTTATTTCACTCTGATGAGATGAGGCTTTTCTAATTTCCTGTATAACCACCCCCAGCTCTCTGTATATCTCCCATTAAATTGTGAACAGGCTTCACACATATTTTTAGATGTTTGAAAACGGCAGGAAGAGCTTTTTGATGTTTCAGAACATGTTCAGTCCCAGTGTCTCAATATTATTTGCTTGCTAACTCCTCAAGCTTATGTCATCCATATGAATGGACTTCAGGCTTTTGAGAAAGTTGCTATATCATTAACATCTGCCTAAACTGCTGCAGTCAGAGGTCTTTCCTTCTAATGTGAACGCCACTTGGAAAATAAAGTTGCAGAATTCCTCCACGTCTTAGAGCATACTTAGAAGTCAATGTCTTATTTTCTATGATTAGTCTGTAACAATGTCAAGTGTGAAATTTAAATTAATGAGCACTTCACTTATTGAAATTACTTCAGCACTTTTGCGGCTTTCATTGATTTCTATTTACTTTGGCAACCACAAAGATGAAGAACATATTTCTAGATGTGACTAAACAGACTAATAATATGCTAGTATAGGTGTACCTGCTGATCGAACATTACACTTAACTCTAAGCTTATTTTGAAAAATTAACATAATAGGAGAAATATATTATTTATAAAGCACTGTTCGTTTCCTGCATTTCAGACAGTGTCAGCTTTAAGTTATTTTCTTCCCACTCTCTCCACACTAATGATTGGCCTACACTACTGAAACAGAGAAGTAAATATGGTATCAACATTACCCCTCCATAGAATCAATTTAAATTTGACCTAATATATTCATCATCCAGTAAATAACATCTCAGCAGCAGATAGTGCTGTAGAGAACCTTCAGGGTATTTTAGCCTCCTGATAGAGGCCAATTTGAAGGAAGAAGCCATATCTGATTCATAACAGGTAGAGACATATGTGAAAATCTTTCCTTCCCCTCTACCCTTCCCCACACATCAAACAGTCATTTATTCTACTTGTTAAAAATCTTGAAACACTTGCATTTCTTGCTATTATCTATCAGAGTGCTAATCAGTGGAAAAGCTAAAGGAATACCTCGCTCAGAAAAGAAAGCCAAGGTCATGATTCTCTGCCTATAGGTTGGTTTGGGTTTTTTGTTACAGAAAAAGAATAGAGAAGAAAAGATAAGTGGAAAAGAGAAAACAAGTCTCCCCGAGGCTACTCAGTGTGTTTGTAATGCAGCAGGCGGCTCAGACACAGCGTTGTGCCTGCTGGAACTCTGCACACACTCCGCGACGTAGGGTTACCCTTGCCCTTCTCAAAAACATGTGTTTTTGTAGCACAGCCAAACCCACAGCTATTAAAGCTACATTCTCACGTCAAACAAACCAAAAAAAGTAACTAAGAATGGAATCTGGCCCTCAAAAAACAGAACAATCACCAAAGCAAATCCCCACTCTGTGAAATGGATGTTATATGCAAACATAGATGAAAAAAAAGAAAAAGATTAATATAGTAAAAGAATATTGAGGGGTTGAACTTTTTTACTTTTTTTTTTTTAAGACAAATTCTGCAAGCCCTTAAATTTCCCTCAGCAGCCGTAGTTACACAGTTCCTTGCAAAATCAGTTATTCAGTCTCTCAAAACATTTGTCTAGTTATACAGAAACTCAGATAATGACCAGTGTGCCTGTGACTCTAAACTTGAAGCCACTTGCTCCTGTAGAAATTCATGTGTAAATCCTGAGGGCATCACTGGAAGATGAAGAGTGCGACATCACATATAGTCTAGAAACTTCAATGTGGCAGTCTGTTGATGCAGGAGATTTATGAAATCTTTCATATATGGGAGATTGTGCCAGCATGGTGCTACTTGCTCCGTTTTGAGTTTGAAAATCAACCAATCTTTCTTTTGTTGCCATTTTGCAGCAAAACCTGTTGCCCCTGGAGAATTACCCCTGGGGACGTTTGACCAGTAAATGTGACAGTTGTGGAAACAGAAAGGTCTCAATCTTAGTAATTTCCATATCTAAGCTTCTCTTTTGTGCTTCATTAATTTCTATTTGTGCTTCATTAATTTCTATCAATTTAGTAGACCAAAGTCATCTTCATTTTTGTAAAGGACCAAATCTGAATTTAAATTCCCAAATGGGCATCCTTCTCCCAGACCCTACCTGTGATTCACATCCTTCAGTTACTCTCGGGCAGAGTGCTGCAACATGATACCAGTGTATGCAGGGCTTTAATACAGTTAGTATGTGACTTTTAAAAACGGTATATTTAAGAGCAAAAAAGGCCGTTTATTACTTCATATAGCTATGATTGCACAGGAAGAATGATGTGTTCTTATCAGAACAGGTGACATTACTTTTCCACGTAGAAAAGGCTTCTCAGAGCACGTAACCGAGACAAAATTAGAGTTTTTCTAGCAAGCATCCTATACATGCACATCTGCAAGTGTTCCTGCTTCCTTCTTTGCAACCACTACTATACGTGACTGCTTCTGCTGAAATTAGAAAAGTATGTGAATCAATTTTGGCTTCATGGTTGCACCTTAGTCTGAGTAAGTAATTACAGATGAACAGCAGAAGACTCACAGAGCCCTTAATTTATTCAAAGATCCCCAAAGATCCAAGCAAAATGTGAATCCTTTCTTGACGTTTGGATCTAGGCTGGAATTTATTTCTTGGTTTTCACTCATTTATGAAGACATTCTGAGGCTCTACAGAAATTCTGAATTGATATGCCTACAAGGCAGCCTTTCTAGTTTAGGGAAGAGAAAGACATGTCTGAGCCTCTTAAGAGGGGCAAGAGGCTTGTACACTGAAGCCAGTTATTACAGCTGGGATTTGAGAAGGGCATAAAAAAAGACAGTTTTGCGAAGGATGACACAAGCTCTTTCATGAGCTTGTAAGGAATTCTGGAATCACTGTTTTTGGACAGTGTGACCAAACTAAAGGTTAGATTCAGGTCTGATTTTTAATTAATTTCAGCTATAAAGGTAACACATTTTTTTTTGGTCATTGATTTCCTAGGTCATTATTAGAAAAACAGTTAAAAGAACTCATTCACTTGATCAAAAAGGTAGGTAAAATCAACTACGTGGTTTAATGGTGGAATTCTTTCTTTCCATGTAAACATACACTTTCACGTGAACAAGGCACGCCACGAGAAATAGGTGGGATGACAAGACTAGAGGCAGTTTCTGCAAATAGCAGAACGCTCAAGGGTGAAACTACCAGCATAGCTTTGGGGCAAGCACTCGTTTTCAAGCAATGAGAAGGCGATTTCTTTGATTATTTCATATGTGAGGATGTGGAGAACAGAATTGCTGTACCGAAAACAGGAAAACTGGCTGTAATGTCATTTTGCAGGCATGCAAGGACAAAATCAGTCCTCAGAGAAGTCTGAAGGAAGTAAAACCATAAAAGATAGCTATAGCTTTCTGGGTCTTGCACTGCATTACAAAAGCCTGACAGAAGCTGCCAGAAGAGCTGTACACTTTAATGAGAAGAGCGAGTGAGATAGAATTTCCCAAACTTGGTTCTCCTGTTATGCTTGATATTGAAGACAAGTGTGTTGCCCAATACACCACGTTGTCACCTTCACCCCTACTGCTCTCTCCAGTCCTCAACTTTGAGTTTTATGACAAGATTACAGTGAGATTATTGCATATTGAGAAGAATATTTAGGAGGGTGAGGGATCTTCTGATGAATTATGGAGAAACTCGTCTAGCTCATGCTGAAAACACAGAGAAGAAATAAAGCAAGGACCGACATGGGGGCAAAATTAAGGCTGTAACTGTTGTGCAGGAGTGCTCCACAGGTAGTGCTGCAGCTGTGCTGGGAGGAACCAGTAGTTCTTGGAAAAGAGCTCTGTTGTGAGGGGTTGCGAGAGCTAACCTGGCACAATCAAAACACAGCTAAAACAGAAGCCAAGGCTCTTCGGGGTCTCAGGACATCTTACTGTTGGTTTTAATGAGCTGTCCTGTGAACTCTATCTGTCAGCATCCCAGTGACCCAAGAACAGTCTTCACTAGGTCATTTCTGTGCTTTCTGACCCTGTCAGAGTCATAACACTAAACACATATGAATTTTGAGAGCATTTAGAGAGACCGCATTGAAGTATAGACACTGGGCATTTCCTACCCTACACCATCAAACATAAGAATCCGCAATTCATAGAAATGCAGAGAGTAGATACTGCAACTGCTCCAAGTTTAAAGGACAATTTGGTACTAAAACGGTATTAGTCTGCCATTATTTTTACCTCTTTCACTGTGCTACTTATTTGAAAATATATACATTGATTGCTGTCATTAAATAATTGTTTTGCCCCACACAATGCAGTGTTTTGCATATTTGCTGATGTTTCCCCAAAAGCACTGGGGGAATGAATCATTACCGAAACAATTTACTTTCAGTTAGTGCATGAATGCCTTCCCATGATGCTTTGATGCTTTGTTTGTCCTCCTATAAAAATTATTTATGACCCAAGTGTGATCTTTTAAATCAGAATACTTATTCAGAAATCAAAGCACCAGAATGTTAATGCAAGTAGAAGCCCTGACTAATTTTTCAAAGCCACGTTGAATATTCAAAAGCTAGAACTGAAGGAAAGGAGTTAACATTAATTAATATTTGAAGCAGTAAAATAAAAGCAACAGTGAAGCTAATTTTGCAGGACAATTAATCATGAGTCTTGCTAATTACACATGGGATTTTGCAAATGATTTTTTTCTCAGGTAGCGGAGTAAAAATGATAATCCACTACCCATCAAAATCATTGGCTCCTCACCAATGTCCCCAGCAAGAGCAATTAGTGGGAACAGCAGAGCCCTAGTAATTGCATGTCAAGAGAGGAGAATGTTAGAATTTTAATTGCTCCAAATAAAGACCACTTGCTCATCCGTACACCTGACTGTCCAAAACTAGTCTGCAAGCCGGAGCAAGTACGTAACCACTTCCAGGTGTCCGCACAAAAATAACTCTGTTGGAGAAGCACTCTCTAAGCAACACATGCAGTTTCTGGAAGAAAATATCAATATGCACTTCTATTCTGAACTGCAGTGTCATCACTTGACTATAAGAACTTAGAAAAAAATATATCACCCACTTGGGAAAAATGTGCATATTCTTTATATTTGCCAAATATTTATTGCTGACATTTTTTGAAGAACTTTAACTATCTTCAGGGTGCCAAGGGCTTCAAATTTACTGAATTTTAGGATCACCAATAAAATGTTTTTAACAAGACATCTCAAGAGGGCATAAAATAAAAAATTACCATATTCATGAGAGCAAGCCTGTAAGATTGCAATGCTATAAACTGGATGTCTATAATTTGCTTGTGGCTTTCTTAATTAAAAAAAAAAAACCAAACAACTAGTAATTAGAGACTCCAGTTCCATTTTTGCACTTTATCCCAATCACTGACATGCTACCATTACTTTCTTTTGTTTAATATACCTACACACGGATGCACACAATTGCAAATAATCAATAATATTTAAGTATGTGTCCAAGATCTAAATGATGATGGATATATTTAAATATTGCTTTCCAGGAAATTATTACTTTACTGGTCATGTAGTAACTTTAAAAATGTAGAGGTTAAAAGAAACCCCTGCTTCTTCCCTATTTCTCTTTAAGGTTTTTACCATTTACTCTCAATTTAAAACCAAATGACTGAATTGCCTTCCAAGTACCACTAGCTCCTATTGTCTTTTTCTCTCTCCTTCCATTTCTGTGTATACTATATCGAGGTGCTAAACCACTTACTTCCTGCTGTTAGCTTTGTTAAGCATTAAACCAAGAGTAGTAGCCTTAACTTGTCTAAATATATTCTTTGCATGTTCAAAACCACTGTACACTGTTTATTACACCATGACTGCTTGAGAGAAAAAAAGCAGGTCATGCAGAGTGCTGCTTCCTTTCCTGAATTACCAGCAGATCACAGGTGTTTATCAGACTCCCGGAGGTGATTCAGGTAATAAACACCAGGATGGCAGTTTAAATGGTTAGAAGCTTTTCCATCAAATACAGTCCTTGCAGTCCTATCGTTTTGCATATATTGCTCACAAATGGCAAATTATTTATGCAGCCTCCTTAAGTGGTTCCTTATGGTTTTTACTTTATTTTTCCAAAGCATGAGCCTTTTGAAGATGTGTGTTCTCATGACAAGGCGAACTATCATTCCATCTGTAAGTCTGACTCATTTCTTAAAGCTCACTGTAGATATATAATGCCAGTGACCTTGTTTTGCCCTTCTATTTCGCTCAAATGTCTTTTCTAAGAAAGCACCAGTGTCATAGCAGAAGTTACTATTCTGTGCTTGTACAAGGGGACCGAGAATAACTGTATGCAGTAGAAACTGACTTTTAAATAGGAAAAGCTTTTTAAAAGATTTGCTTGTGAAAATAACATGGCAATAGGCGTAGATTAATGATAGCTACTCCTAACGCAAGTTTTAGAAGGATTTGCTGTAAATGATAATAGGATGAGGTTTTGGAAACAAAATGTTTAAATGGAGTTTATTTTTGTCTAAACTGAGCAACTTTAGAGATGAAGTTTACACTATTACAGAAAGTTACTGACTGAGACATACCTCTAGCAATTGCCCATTACCTATTAATAACTGGAATTTGTTTCATGGTGCTGAATCACCAAGCCCATATTTAATGCCAGGGTTGTCACATGAACCAACTTACTACTATGCAGATCACCTGCTTCCCTTCTTGACAAACAGCTCTGCAACAATCACTTAGAAATTCCTTATATGCTAAGCATATTTCAGGAAAGGATTTATGGTTGTTCAGCATAATTTAGCACCAGGAAAGAAAGAGGAAAAGCCAACACAATATGAAGCCTCTAAGAATCACCAGATCGTAATTACTGCACCAGTGGTATAACTTCTGTGAATCTCTTAAAATTTTATCAGTTACGTTCTCATGTTGTGAGATAACACTGATTTCCACAGTAGTGATATGGAATTCAGGGTGTTAAGAAACACTCAGAATGTCCAAGATTAGTTTCTGCTATTTTTCTACAGTATGTCAGATCACCTCAAGCCATATACTAAAGATTATGGCTGCATCATATGTATGGGGTAAGTAATAGAGTATCACCAGTTTGATCGTGGTGGGTAAGAGTAAAGAGAAAACAAGCATTCCCATTTCTACTTTTTGACAGTATGAAAATTAGCCACACAATAAGCAACTTGCCCAGGAATACAGAGTAAACCTAGAACGGAACCAAAACCTGAATCGAAGTCTACCAAACACTAAAATCCTACTAACCCCACAATTCACCCTTCCTTTGTGATTGTATCTCACAAACAAATGCACTAATTTATAATCAGTAGTTTTTACAGATTAATGAAAACTTATTCAGAACATAATATTAGATATAATGAGGAATGTCAAGTATTTTGCCATCCAGTATGAAATCCAGATCGAACTCCACTCCTTTGCTGTTGTCTACTAGAGGCCTAAGATGTAAGTTCTCTAGCACTGTCTATATTTCCACGCCATTTCAGACTGTCACCGCAGTAAATCTGATCTGACATCACAGGCTGTGAAAAACTTTATAGGACCTTCACCAATGTATGTGAACAAAATGGAGGACAGCAGAAAATACCAGTAGGCTGAAAGCAGACAAGAAAGATTTTCTGTGACTTCAGTTTCAGGATTCCAGACACTTCAGAGGACAATAGTTTTCAGAAAAAGTGAAAGTGTTTTTACATAACGGCTCTGTTTTAAAGGAAAAGAAATAATTTCAAAATGAACTCATATCACAGGAATGTCCCATGTGCATTAAACGAAGAGGATTCCAAAAGACTGTCCTGCCTAGGGAACTTGTCTTTTTCTAACTATTTTGAAAGAAAACCAAGAAGAATTCCTTTTGGTTCAATAAGTCATGACCTAATCAAAGCCAATGAAGAAATAAGCTAAGAGGTGAAATATATTTTTAGACCAAAAAAAGTGGGTTGGATCATTGAAAAGAAAAATAAAGAAATAAAAACTCTGCAAGTCAAAAATTCAACCCTCGTGTAATCTCATGACTTCAAGATACTGATATCACAAAGTCTTACTACAAGTTTTGCTCTATTACATCAACCTTTCATCTTTGATAAAAACATAATATCCCAAAACACCTTACGCAAAGCAACTTAAACAACTGGTACTGCATATGGTATGCAAATTGCAGATGGGTTAAATAATACACACACAGTGCACCTGGTTCTTATCTGGCAAACAGGTGCTAGATTTTGGATTTGCTGACTAGCCACAACTTTAATGACTTTTCAATGAGAGGTGAATTGGGGATCTGGGGAGTCTTCCATTCATGCTTGTCTAGCTGGTTTGGTTTTGTTTATTTGCTAAAAAGTTTCAAAAGAACATAATATATGAGTATATCATGATACCCTTCCTCAGAATATCTTACTCTGAGTAGAAAACTGCCAGTTAATAAGCCAAAAAATACTGTGCTTAGATACTGGAGAAAAATATAGCAGGTGACATGGCAAAAGAAGTTTTAAACACTGGAGCAGAATCCTGCATCCCATGACAGAAACCCAGCAGGCAGATAGAACCCCTGCAACAGAGAGCTCCATATCCTCTCTCACCTCAACTGAAGGCGGTAACCTGGAGGACAGGGGGCAATGGCAGGAAGTTCCTGCGCGGCGCAACAGGCGCTGCACTCGAGACTGCCCGATGACTACCCCATCTTCCCAGGTGCCATTACTTAACAGGTACAGTGCTCTACAGAGGAACCTGGATGATGACGAGCACAATACTTCTCCTATTTCTCCTACCCTGGAGCCGTCAGCAAGGTCTAGTCAGACCTCCCCCTGCATCAAAACCTCTGCGGTAAAGAAGAAAAGACGGGTCCTTGTCATAGGTGACTCATTACTGAAGGGAACAGAAGGCCCAATATGCAGGCCGGACCCGGTACATAGGGAGGTCTGCTGCCTCCCTGGGGCCCGGGTCAAGGACGTGAAGAGGATGCTTCCTTCCCTGGTACGGCCCTCAGACTACTATCCGCTTTTGCTCTTTCAGGTAGGCAGCGACGAGGTAACGAGAAGAAGTCCAAGGGCAATGAAGAAAGATTTCAAGACCCTGGGACGGCTGGTCAAGGGATCGGGAGCGCAAGTTGTGTTCTCGTCTATTCCCCCAGTTGCGGGGAATGATGAGGGGCTAAATAGAAGGACCCAGCAGATCAATGCCTGGCTTCGAGCTTGGTGCTGCCAGCAGGACTTTGGGTTCTTTGATCATGGCCTGATCTACAAAACGCCTGGCCTGCTGGTAGCAGGCAGGAATACCTTGACCTCCAGGGGAAAAAGGGTTCTAGGACAAGAGTTATCGGGGCTCATTGAGAGGGCTTTAAACTAGATCTGAAGGGGGGTGGGGATGGTACTGGGCTTGCTGGTGAGGTGCCAGGGTGTAGTTGCTCAGCGCTCGTGGGCCAGTGTGCCAGTATTTCTGAAAGCCAGAAGGCACACCACATCTCAAGGGTCAAAACTACACACACAACTCCCTCTCTGAAATGCTTATACACCAATGCACGCAGCATGGGGAATAAGCAGGAAGAGCTGGAGGTCTGTGTGCGGTTGCGGGGCCATGATCTCATTGCAATTACTGAGACGTGGTGGGACAACTCGCATGACTGGAATGCTGTCATGGATGGCTATGTCCTTTTCAGGAAAGACAGACCAGCGAGGCGTGGTGGTGGAATTGCACTCTATGTGAGAGAGCATTTGGAATGCATCGAGCTCTCACTAGGGGCGGATGAAGAGCGGGTTGAGAGCTTATGGGTGAGGATTAAGGGACAGGCAAATATGAGGGACACTGTTGTGGGTGTTTATTACAGGCCACCTGATCAGGATGGGGAGACTGATGAGGCTTTCTACAGACAACTGAAGGTAGCCTCGCAAGCGCAGGCCCTGGTTCTCATGGGGGACTTCAATCACCCCGATATCTGCTGGGAAGACCACACAGCCAGGCATGCACAGTCCAGGAGGCTCCTCCAGTGCATTGATGACAACTTTTTGACACAGGTGGTACAGGAGCCAACAAGGAGAGGAGCACTCCTGGACCTGGTACTGACAAACACAGAGGGATTGGTGGAGGACATTAAGGTTGGGGGCACCCTAGGTTGTAGTGATCATGAAATGATTGAGTTCAGGATCATGGGTACTATCCACAAAACAACAACAAGAAGTAAAATTACAACCTTGGATTTCAGGAGGGCTAACTTCGACCTCTTTAAGAAACTGCTTGGAGAGATCCCGTGGGCTAGGGCTCTGGAAGGCAAAGGGGCTCAAGAAAGCTGGTTGATATTCAAAGACCACTTCCTCCAAGCTCAGGATCGGTGCATCCCTAAGAGAAAGAAATCGGCCAAGGGACGCAGGAGACCTGCATGGTTGAGCAGGGAGCTTCAGAAAAAGCTCAAGTGGAAGAAGGAAGTTTATAATAAGTGGAAGAAGGGACTGACCCCTTGGGAGGATTACAAGAATGCCACCAGAGCGTGCAGGGATGAAACAAGGAAAGCCAAGGCCGCCTTGGAATTAGACCTGGCTAGGGACATCAAGCAAAACAAAAAGAGCTTCTACAAGTATATTGGAAGCAAAAGGAAGACCAGGGAAGTTGTAGGCCCACTGCTGAATGAGGCAGGAGTCATGGTGACGGAGGATGTGGAGAAGGCAGAGTTACTGAATGCCTTCTTTGCTTCGGTCTTTTCTGCTCGGCCCAGCCCTCAGGAGTCCCAGGCATTGAATAAAGTAACAGGGAAAGAAGACGACTTCCCTTGGGTTGAGGAGGAGCGAGTGAGGGACCAATTAGATCATCTAGATATTCACAAGTCCATGGGCCCTGATGGGATGCACCCGAGAGTGCTGAGGGAGCTGGCGGAAGTCATTGCTGGGCCGCTCTCCATCATCTTTGAAAAGTCCTGGAGAACAGGCGAGGTGCCTGCGGACTGGAGGAAAGCCAATGTCACTCCAGTCTTCAAGAAAGGCAAGAAGGAGGAGCCGGGGAACTACAGGCCGGTCAGCCTCACCTCCATCCCTGGAAAGATGATGGAACAGCTCGTTCTGGGTGTCATCTCAAGGCGCGTGGAGGAAAGGAAAGCTATCAGAAGTACTCAGCATGGATTCACCAGGGGGAAATCATGTCTGACTAACCTGATAGCCTTCTACGATGGCATGACTAGACGGATAGATGAGGGGAGGGCGGTAGATGTGGTATACCTTGACTTAAGCAAGGCGTTTGACACGGTCTCGCACAGCATCCTCATAGGGAAGCTTAGGAAGTGTGGGTTAGATGAATGGACAGTGGGGTGGATAGAAAACTGGTTGAAAGATAGAGCTCAGAGGGTTGTGATTAGGGGCACAGAGTCTAGTTGGAGACCAGTGACGAGTGGTGTTCCCCAGGGGTCAGTACTGGGTCCAGTCCTGTTCAACATATTCATCAATGACCTGGATGAGGGGATAGAGTGCACCCTCAGCAAGTTTGCTGATGACACCAAGCTGGGTGGGGTGGCTGACACACCGGAAGGCTGTGCCGCCATACAGAGAGACCTGGACAGGTTGGAGATCTGGGCAGAGAGAAACCTTATGAAGTTCAACAAGGGCAAGTGTAGGGTGCTGCACCTGGGGAGGAACAACCCCATGCACCAGTACAGGTTGGGTGCTGACCTGCTGGAGAGCAGCTCTGTGGAAAGAGACCTGGGAGTCCTGGTGGACAACAGGATGACCATGAGTCAGCAATGTGCCCTTGTGGCCAAGAAGGCCAATGGCATCCTGGGGTGCATCAAGAGGAGCGTGGCCAGCAGGTCAAGGGAGGTCATCCTCCCCCTCTACTCTGCCTTGGTGAGGCCGCACCTGGAGTACTGTGTCCAGTTCTGGGCTCCCCGGTTCAAGAGGGACAGGGAACTGCTGGAAAGGGTGCAGCGGAGGGCTACGAGGATGATTAGGGGACTGGAACACCTCTCTTATGAGGAAAGGCTGAGGGATTTGGGTCTCTTCAGTCTGGAAAAAAGACGTCTGAGGGGTGACCTTATCAACGCTTATAAATACTTAAAGGGTGGGTGTCAGGACGATGGGGCGAGGCTCTTTTCAGTGGTGCCCGGGGACAGGACAAGAGGCAATGGGCACAAACTGGAACATAGGAAGTTCCACCTAAACATGAGGAGGAACTTCTTTACCCTGAGGGTGGCAGAGCACTGGAACAGGCTGCCCAGAGAGGTGGTGGAGTCTCCATCTCTGGAGACATTCAAAACCCACCTGGACATGTTCCTGTGTAACCTGCTCTAGGTGACCCTGCTCTGGCAGGGGGGTTGGACTAGATGATCTCCAGAGGTCCCTTCCAACCCTATGATTCTATGATTCTATGATTCTATGATTCTATGATTCTATGACATGGCAAAAGAAGTTTTAAACACTTCAAACTGAAGCATCAAGACATATAAAGTGCTGCACATCAGAGAAGGTACTTTAAGCTCCTAGGAAAGAGTCTGGCCCCATGTATTCAAATACATAAGAGGACAGCTAAGCATCAAAGATATGAGGTTCTCTCTCTCAGGTTTGAAGGAATAACAATGCAGTGTAGTTCCTGCATCTGCCCACAAGTTTCTCCGGTTCTTCTAATAGCTCTACGCCATAAATTCTCCGGCATGTTACGGAGACATATTTTTAAACACCTCAGGGTGGGAGAGTTTGAGGGTTTCTTGCTTGCAGAACAGAATGGTTACACAGACCCACAGTGATTACTGCATGGAGCACTAACACTTCCTCCCTCCCTACAAGACAACTGGATATGCAGTTACGCTACAAACCGTGTTTTTTAAAAAAAATTTGACTCACAAAACATACATGTGAAATCTGGGGTACAATTAAAGATACATTAATATAAACTAAAGATTAATATTTGGTTTGAATGCCCCACACTGAGGCATAATCAAAAATGAGACACTGTCAGTAAATTCAGAGCTCAACTATGACCTTCCTTCTTCAGGGGATACATAGCGTAGAAGTGAGTCCTATCAAAACCAACGGCCAGAAAGGACTATCAGAGCAATAATCTAAACTGAATTAAACACCTGAACAGATATTACAGAGCAGGATCATTAGCTAAATGATTAGACAAAGCTCTTGGGCATCCTACTTATCCTCTCAGTTATAAAGAATGGTAAAAATATTGCTCTACCGAGCACAAAGCAAGAAGACAACATTGTGTTTTGGAACAGAAGAAAAGCTCTGACTGGAACAGAAACTTGACTGAGGTTAATACAATTGCCCAGTTTCAGGTCCTTTACATCCCCTCTCCAATATATCACTACACACTTGCACAAAATGCCATCACATAACCACAGTAATCCAGCCTACTCATTACTTACGTCATCAGTCACCTATCCTAAACACGCTGTAGCTGAAAAGAAACTGCAAGATGCCTTTTCTTTTCTTCAAGGCTCTTTTGCCTTGGCCCTGTGTCCGTTTTAAGTTTCCATCCACGTTCCTCCTCTCCTACAGTCTTTGACCTATTTAGCCTGTTATTTGGCATTCTTTCAAAAACAGACATCTAAAAAATGTACAGTGAGAGAGAGAGAAGAGAGACAGGGAAATAACCCCAGCTCCCAGAATCAACAGGATGTTGATATAAGAGATCCAGAAGTTCCTTCACACCAGACAGATCAATGAACAATTATCTATAAAGCACAGGGCTAGGCAGCAGGGTTCAACACTGCTCAGAATTATTTATTTCTCCTGCAATTTTAAAAACTATTCTACTTGCCCTTCAGTGTGAAATATATGTATAGAGGGACTCTGAAAGCTGAAAATTCATTAGATGAACTAGGAACGAGCTAATAAAGCAAACTCCATGTAACACTAATAAGTTGGGGGGAAAAACACTCTCCTACAGACGGAGCACCTGCATATGACTATGATCAATCTGCTATTCATCACAGCAAATATTGGTACAGAAAGAATCAGCCATAAATCCCTTTTCATTAGGGGATAAATACTGCTTGTCTTTTGCAGGAATACGGGGCAATTGTGTGAAGAGTTTGCAAAGTCTGTATCCGTACTGCAAAATGCCCACTCACGCAGTCTGCATGCTGCCAATTTCAACCCCAGCACCTATCCAAGAAAACTTTGTGGCCTCATTGTTCCACTGTGTCCTTGTGCTCTGCAAAGCACTACCTCCAGTCTCCAGTGCTGTCTCAAAGACATCAGTGCTGAGACAACACGGATGGCCATATTAAGATAGAAGCTACTCTAAGTTGCATTGTACCAGCAACAGCTATCTTCAGAGTTGCCATCTGGGCCAGGGATGAGGCAATGACCTTCTTTCTATTTAGCCACGAACACATGCGTTGATGCCTTCAATAATCTGCCCCACAGCCATGATTGCTAAGATCTGCTATACCCAGATGTCTCAGCAGAGATACAGGCAGAACTAGGATTGGCACCAGATGATAGTTAAATAGCAAAAGGAGGCCTACAACAAACCAAAGAGTGGGAGTAGGGAGGATGGTAGCTGTAAGCTGCTGCAGGGAGGGAAGATGGCATATGACCTTCTTGACCAATGAATTCAAGAATGTGGAGCCCATCTGAGAGAAGCCTGCTTCCTTTGCCCTCAGCTGCCCCTTGCACACACAGGAGAAAATACAAGTCAAGAACCAGGGTGGTGTTTCTGGACATCTCTGCCTAAGCAAAGAGAAGGGAGACAGACTCACCCCTAGAGGAGACTACACCATGTAGCCTTTGGGCATCAGCTATGCAAAGAGGGAAAAGGGAAGAACTGATGTTTGCTCTTACAGAGACAACTTGATGTAAGTGCCCTCATGCTTGCTGTATAGACACGAAGCACTCTTCCCTGAATGGCCTACAACACTGAACTCCTAATGCAAGCAATGAAGCAGCACAAGCAAATGCCATCTGCCAGACATGCACCTCCTGGGACATGCAATCTGGGAGGCTGGAGGGGGTAGGAACACCAGCTGAAGTAATTGGCATGGCATTGGTGGGATAAGGGAGAGACAGGATCAAGTTAGTAGGAAGGCTGGCAAGTACAGCCTGCAGGAAGCTAAAATATCTGTTTTCAAAAAGGGTATTTTGCACACAGCTTATCCAGTTCATGGACAGACAGCCCGTAGTCTGGATCCGAGGTCTGAACTTCAAGAGCTGAGAGTCTCAGGCCCTTTTATTTTTGTTTGTATTATGTTTAAAGACACAGCTGGTTCTACAAGGACACTGTCAATTCCCTACTTCATTGCCTGTGCCCAGTAAGAATACGGCCTCTTTTTATGCTTCTCGACTTTGTCAGGGTAAGGTAGCCAAAGGCTCTTCTGACGAGACTCGGAGGAATTCC
Source organism: Chroicocephalus ridibundus (assembly GCF_963924245.1). Classification (NCBI taxonomy): domain Eukaryota; kingdom Metazoa; phylum Chordata; class Aves; order Charadriiformes; family Laridae; genus Chroicocephalus; species Chroicocephalus ridibundus. The sequence continues at coordinate 27,336,264 of NC_086290.1, forward strand.
AGATGGCCTCAGCAAGAGATCTCTCTTCTAGCTTCCTGTAAAAAAGCTCTGACTCATCTTTATGATTAATCACAAATAGCTTGTTTGGAAATACTTGGTGGAAGTTGACCTAACTGGACCTCACTAATCACACAGAAAGGCTGGGCCCCATGGATGGGCTCCTGATATTTTTTCTTCCATTCATCAGGCAGTCCCTGGGAGTTGTCTAAACTGTGTACTGACTTTCAGGGTGTTCCCTTTGACAACAACCTCTTTCTGTGAGGACAGCAAGAGATTTTCTGATCTTTGACAAGGTTTTACACTTGAAAATATTTTTTTAAAGAATTGTATCAGTAGCAAGTGTCTTCCTTCTTGACTCTGTTCTCATTGTAAGATTCTTAGCTTTGCAGTCTCTTGCTCTTTTCCCACACTGAATTGCTGCATTGCAACCTGGGAGGTGTTCAGTATAGTTACCTCCCCAAGAATGATACTTGTTTCTGCTCTGGAGCTACTGTCAATTCATCATACAAAAACATTAAACTAGCCTCCACATCTGGAAATTAGCAGTCCCCTTCTCATCTAAGAGCACAAAGTAATCCGTCTAATGGGCTACAGTGATGCAAGGCAGATCTGAGTGACACAACAGAGTTCAAAGTCATCAGCCTCCAACACCTGTGCCATGCACACAGTGTGTTGGAAAGCGTTCAACTTGAGCCTGGTGCCAGTGCCAGTTGCACAAGTATGGCACCTGCTCCAAATGTCTCTGCCAGGATGCTTGACCAGAAGCCAATACCTTTTTCCAAAAGAGGTGTTAACTCATGGGTTCACAGTCTAAACATCTCCCAGAAAAGAGAGAACAGATAGAAAAGAAACGTGATTTATAAAGTAGATCTACCAAGTGGACCATCTCTCTTAAATCCTGTTTTGCTTGTCTACATAAAGTAGAAAGTGTCTGCCAAACTGCTATGGTTCTGTGTGCAAAACTGTTAGAAAGAGAGAGAATTTAGTCTTCATCTGTGTAAAGGTGACTGGAGATAATGGAGCAGGTTGTAATAAATTTCTTTCTTTAATTAATGCCTCTGAATCGCAGAAAGGGGAAGTCTGCTCTGTAATTAGGTATGTGTTAAGCTTTACTCTACATCAGTCAGGCTCCCTGCTGCAAAGCGGCATATCTCATCCTAGTCTCAGAAAGAACAGGGTTTGTTTTGTACAAATATACCTGAATCTAATGAACATCATTTATTACTGAGCCTGTGATGCAGGCCCAACTATACTCCCTATACATAACTTTTCTCAAAGCATCAAAAACTAAAATAGAGTCGTGGCTGTTCTAAAGCCATTCATAGCACCAGAACAAATCGACAGTGCAACATTTTAACAGTGTGAATGCATGGCTGCCCAGTTTGCCCAGCAATAATTAAACAGGAGATTTGTCTGAGTCGCATATTGGATTGGTGGAAGGGATGAAGACGGAAGTAAATGTACTCGAGAAAAAAAGCATCATGTTCTCCGTAGACACTGATCAACAGGAACATAGCCCAGCTGAGCAAATGCTTCAACGTACCTGCAGAGCTTCCTCCATCTTGCTAGAACATTTCTACTTCTCTTTCACTACTGTCCTTACGACAGGCTTGCTCTTTCCACCACTAATGTAACACTATCATTCTCCTAACTAAAGTCAATCCCTTTTGAGGTAGTTTATATTCAATCCCCTAAACTCAAAAATTCTCTATAATAAACCATGGACAAGGAAACCTGAACTTAACCCAGACCAACTCTGCCTTCCAACACAGACCTTCATGCGCCTACTCTCAGAAGTCATTTTCTAACAGTGGTAGTAGCGTATTTTTTACCTGTAACATCATGGTGCCCTTCTAGATATCATCAGATTAAAAGACAAGTATGGAACCTATTCTAGTCCCCTTGTTTTGGGCTTTTAAACTGCAGTAATAAGCCAGTCTGATTCTTAACAAAAATCAAACTTAAATGCTGAGCATACGGCCTGCTGCACTGAGCAAATAAGGCCTAACTCCACCTTTTGGTAATAAATTGCATATGTAAGTGCTAAGCATAATTCACTATTAATAATTTATTGTTATTATTATTTATGTTATTTAATAACAGCATAAGCATGGCCAGGAAAGGAGGCAGCGTGTCCCACCGCTTTCTTAAGTGAACAAGTTCCTTCCTCTGCATGAGTATTCCGGCCCAGAGGTGCTTTATGTCAGATGAACTGCCCGGCCCATGTCTACTTTTTGCAAGGGAAGAAAGCTTCCAGCTAAAGGAAAGAACAGTCTTAAATATGAGATACACAATGGTGGAGACCATAATGGCACCTAAAAGCATTTCCAGTAACACAGAAAAATCTTTATTGCTTTCTGTATGCTTGTTAATTACATTAATCATGATGAACTTTAATATTATTATCTACTAATAATCTTATATTGATACCAAGGTAGATGCAATATATAACACTATAGGAACTCCATGCTTGTCTGCATGAAGGACAAATGGAGTGTATTTTTTTCATTATAGTTTCTGTTGTATTTTCTTCCTATACCCTGGGTAAAGTCAATCATTTATTGCCATGAAAAGAAATCCATAACTCATACTGTTTTGAGGTCAGCATTTCCTATTTTGGGAATGGAAAGGTTCACTTAAGTATAGACATAGAGATTGTTATATAGCCCTGGTAAAAGGACAGCATAGTCAGAGATTTACGTACTTAAAGCAAATAAGTGTTATGAATGTTAATATTAACTGCATAGAAAGATTATGAAGATTAATTTATCATCCATTGCCAAACAACAGTTTATATTGGGGTGTTGGAGAAGAAAGTTAACTCATGAAATGGCCAGTGCCAATAAAAATGCTTAATACTGCTTTATATAAAAAGTATTTGTATTTGTCCTCACCAGAGAAGACTGATTGAAAGCTACTCAAAACTAGAATGTCAAGGAAATAGTTTGGGAAAAAAAGTATGCAGAGAGAAATGGTATTGACAGAGATAGAAAAAAGGACTCCTATAATGCCTTAATAAAGAGATAAAGCAAATGCTGTGATAAAGAACTTTTAAAAACCAAACAACAATAAAACTGGCTGCATTGAGGTTTATTGCCACTGGATTTCTCTCCAAGTTTGGTATAGGACATACCTACGCTAAACACCAAAGAAATTACCTCTGTATCAGACAGCCGATGTGCTAGTAGATGCGAAACAACCAATTTCCCTCCATAACTACTATGTTGTGCCATGGACAGCTAAGACTGAGTGCTGAAAACATGCCCCCCTTTCACATTGTCCCAGACAGCTAGGCAACTCTAGGCCTACAAGGTAGCCTGAAGCTATTCCCATCATTGCCTCCACACCTCCCCACCTGATTCTTGCTTCTTCACAACTTCTTACTCATTCATCATAGCTGTCACAACTGCCTTCTGTAAAAGACCTTGCATGAGCATCCACACTCTCCACCTCTGCTCAGACAGCATGACGCAAGGGCTCAGGAAAGAGCACTGACTGAGGGGAGGCACTAGGACGTAGGTGCTGAGCTATGCCTAGCAGGCAATGACGGGAACCAGAATGCCTGACTGAGGCTGTGAAACCCAAGACATCACCTCCGCCCTGCTTGCCCCCATCTTTCTGGTCTCAGCACAGCAGGAATAGATGAGACACTCGTTACCTCTCTCACAAAGAAGGCAGAGAGCACCTAGAGGAGTCAGTGCTTAGCATCCTAGACACAGAGGACACACACGGCTTCCCTACTCTTTAAAGGCACAGCCCAGGCAAACGGAATCCAAATAGAACCTTTCTCAGCAATATAGAATCATAGAATGGTTAGAGTTGGAAGGGACCTTAAAGATCATCTAGTCCAACCCCCCTTCCATGGTCAGGGGCACCTCCCACTAGACCAGGCTGCTCAAAGCCTCATCCAACCTGGCCTTGAACACTTCCAGCGATGGGGCATCCACAACTTTCCAAGGCAACCTGTTCCAGTGTCTCACTGCTCTCAAGAGTATCGAATTTCTTCCTCATATCTAATCTAAATCTACCCTCTTTCAGTTTAAAGCCATTACCCCTCGTCCAATCACTACACCCTAAAAAGTCCCTCCCCATCTATCCTGTAGCCCCCCAAATATCCAGACCACAAAAGATTTCTCTTCCTCCAATGTCCAGTGTATGGTCAAGGGCAGAGAAACACAGCTCTTTTCCAGAAGTCTGTAGCCCTGAAGCAGTTGGTATGATAAATCGGGGTGCAGGAAAAGACATGCAGCTGCCTTGATTGTCAGGGTCACAGTAATGAAAGGGTCAATCATGGAAAAGCATGTGGGCATCTTAGCACACACTAAGAGGTCTTAAGACAGTATTGGAACAGATTGTTGTGCTGACAGAGCTTTCTTGGACAGGACAGCACCCTCTCTCAGTTTCCGTTCCTTCATTCCCTCACTCTTCCCACGCACAGACATTCTCAAGCCACTGACGGCTGTGGACACCCACCCACCAGCGACAGGCAGCTGGATGACAGTCTTGCATACCACTGCAGATCTGCCCTTCTAAACATGCACTATGATACTTACTAATCCCAAATCTTTATCAATGGAAAATAATTAATTCTTAAGAGAGAGGGGAGAAAGACCAAGACTTCCTTTTGATTCTGCAGAAATTTCTGTGGTTTTTTTCTCGTTCCAAAAAGACAACTCTGACTTATCAAGAGATCTCTACTAGTAACCTATACAAAAAGCTGTTGCACAGCCCTTATTATAATTTCCGGCACTATTTCTCTTCTGAAAAAAATCATTTGCATTCTCTCATTCCTTTGTTTTCTGTTAAGTTTGGGGTACTGTCATATGGGAAAGCTTTTTGGTTTTTTGTTCTCATCATATCTCAACTGAAGCCTCAGGAAAAGGCATTTAGCAGTCTTACACCTGACTAAAGACAGGGAGGGAGCAAGTAAAATCCAGTTGCCAGAACATGGAGGAGACATCTCAGCCAAGCCCCAGAGACTCACACTGAGGAGGAAGCTAGAAGTTCAAAGGGACTCAGCCACATAAAGCCTCTGCCATAAAGAAGGCATCTATCAGAAACACCAGAATTAAAGGGTGGGACAGATCTCCGCAACGTTCATATGAGTTCAGGCAATACCACACCCAGTCTTGCCACGGCAGGTAATTGATCAACAGCAAGTTGGTAAAAGTGTCCCCTCACATCAGAGATACGGGATCCCCAGAAGAACTAGCATTAGATCACTGAATAAATCATGACACAAGAATTCCTAACCTCAAATCTCCTAGACGGGATGATAGATGGATCCCTCACAGGAGGGTTTTACCACCATAGGACTACCAGGAAACTACGTCACTGTGTGTGCTGGAAGTGTGATCCCAAGTTATAATGACAGAACTCTACTGGTTACTAGTCAAAAAAACCCTTCCCCATACAGGCAAAATAAACCATGCCAGTCAATAGTTTTGTAGGTACACTAAGGATTGCTGCTACCACAGTTACACGATTTAGAGATCAAATCTATATACAAAGAGAAGTCTCTTGCATAAAACACAACACCAAAGACAATGACAGGTTGGATATGATTAGTCACCTTTAGCCCTCCAGGGGGTAACCAATAGATTTAGCAGCCATTCAAAATGTAACGTAAAACTTGTTTCCAGATTTCTCAAAACCAATTATATTTTGGGCCAGCTTTTGCCAGGTTAGGAAAAACTTTCTGAAAAATAAGAAAAAGAAAGTTCATGGCAATTAAGAAATCTGCGTACTTTTGACCAACATTAGGAAAGAAATGTAATGCTCGTTGTTTCTCGCGGATATGGACATTTATATGAGATCCTTAACAGAAGGAGTTGATCTCTCTAACTGGTCTGGTTTTTTTTCCCCTAAAACAAAGCGTTCAGTAGTTTGTGTTGTAACTAAGAGCATAAATATAGTCATACCAGAGCTCTGATTGGCTGCGTTTCTGACAAACAAATCAAAATTAAAATGTAACAGCAGTACTGGGAAGGAAAAGGTGCCAAAACTGGAAAGGAAAATTCCACTGAAGACAATGGAGCTGATTCCAACTTGACTTAATAGCAATGTCAATCAAGAGTAATTGACACTGAATTCAGCTACTCAAGGGAAGGGAAGGGGATGGAGAAGGAGAGGGAACATCAGCTTTCAGAATTCCAGGCCATAAAAGATACCCAGAGCCAGAAAAGAATTCCTTACTGACTTTCTATTGCATTCAGATTTGAGAAAAAAATTCATTGCTTTCCATAAGACCTATGCATTTCTGAAGCTTCTTAAAGACAAAATATTTGGTTGAGTGTGTTGCATTTGCAGTAGTTAACAGAGCGGCCAGTAAGAAACAGTTGTTGCAATGAAGCATGTCCACTGCAAAAAGGGCCACAACAAGGAGAGGAACAAAACCGATCCACCGCTTTCTTATTCCAAAATGGAGGACACAGAGCTGAACAAAGTTCGGTTTGGGTTCATTTTAACTGACCTGTGGGAATTCATTACACAGACCGTAAGATCCAGCTCTCCCTCTCTAGGCCTCCATCTCCTGAGAATCCTACCCTCAGTTTCAACCCCTTCAGCATTCTCACTGAGCATAGCTGTCTCTGCGGGTCACGGAAAGTTTATATACGATGCTGGCCAAAGACTACTGGCAACCTAAGACTTTCTGCTGAGTATTTCACACACGCATTTGTAGAGCTCATCAAGCTTCAAGAGCTGTCCCTTGGCTATACCGCGCTCACGGCTCACAGTCCTGGCCTGCATTAGCGCATCTAATGTATAAAATACTTCTTTCTCTTCCAGACCCTGTGCTTCGGCGGAGAGGCTGTCAGTACTGTGTCTGCATTTCTCTGCCAGGGAATCATGAGGGTACAGAAGGATAACTGTAATGATAGCAGAATCTCAGCCCTTTTGTATCTGTACTCGTGCTGCTGCTGCTTCTGTACGTCCACTGCTCTGCCTACCTCTCGGCACCCCGTATTTTTAACTTGTCCTCGCTGCTCTGCTGCTCTGACTACACAAAGGACTGGCTGCTTTTCACAGTTACCAAAATAGCGACATTCTCATTAATTATGCCTGTTACATAAATAGTTCTCTCATCTTTGTGCCTGATGCTGCTGCCACAGTGTTTATAGTTCCCACTTTAACTATGTTTTTCAGAATTCAAGTAAATCCACGGTATTAGAACGTCCAAACACAAATGCCATCTCACTGTCATCTCTCGTTTTTCCTCAAAACTACTCAAAACCAATCATAAGCACCTCAGAAAGAACTGTCTCATCTAAGCGAGCAGAAGGTCACCCGCACGCTAACAGCAACTACCACAGTGGAAGCAAACCAAAATCACAGAACACTTTGCTCAACCCAAAATGTGAACAAGACCGGAACCAGATAACAGCTGACACGACCACCCAGAAATAAAATGAGAAGAGTCACTGCCAGACCTTTGCCCGTACAGTCTCTGAATACTAAAAAAATATTTGCATTTGGGTTCTAGTGGAGGATTTTTAAAATGTATCAACAGGGCTATGTTCTTTTTCAGTGATCTGTGTGACAGGATCACAAAAATGATATAACATTAGAGATCGTTCTCTTTACCCCAGGAAAGTTATACAGCCTTCCTCAGAGAAAAAGGTGGATGGGTAGGGAAGGAAGCCTGTGTTTGAAACTGAAGGAAGGAAAGAATGCAGCATTCTCAGTTCCTCCCTGTAAATTAATTTTATTGCACCTAAATCAAAATGTCAGCACGTACTTTATTTTCAGTTACTTTTATGTACTGTATATTATACAGCTGTGATTTCATGTTGCATTTCAAAAATACATTCCCACAAAGTGTATTTCTAAATAGTAGAAAATGTCACAATTCTTTCACCTGAAGACACAGGCAACACCTATGTTCTAATTCCTTTTTGAACCATTCTAGTACACAAATTGCTGTGCCAACGATGTAATTCCCCTAGATTTTGTCGGCAATAGCAAGTAGTGATAGAAATTTCAGACAAAGATTCTAGAAAGCCTGAAATGCTTTCTGGATAGACTAAGGAGAGTTGCTTCCTTCTTACCAGATAGATGTGTCCTAGGATATGAAAATAACCTTTTTTTGCTATATCCTATTTATATAAATGTTACTTTTAAAAACAGCTCTTGCCAGTTGCGTTTGTTGCTGCTGTTTTTTAGAAAGGTCTTGGAGGCCTTGATCTCTTGCGGCTATGAATTTCCATGAGTCAACCATGAATTATCATAAACAGGATGTCACACATGCACATGGCATTTTGTGAAAGAAGCGATAGGTGTGAGATCCTACGAGATTCCATTGGCACTGCATTTTATAAACCCACATAACTCAATCTGTTTCCTCAATAGTTACAAGTATATGAGGCCATTAAGCCTATATATCACACCATTAGAATAAGCAATCATACTAATTTTACATGTTCGCAATATAAGACATGAAAACAGTGTATATACGTGCAATTATAGGCATATGGAGGCTAGCTATTTACATCTGAAATTTGGTAGCTTGTAGATGGACAGTATTTTTATTATTGATGTAGCAGAGAATGTTGGTCTATATGACTGACTGACAGGTCACTAAATTTATATTTACACTACGGAATGTAGCAGGTTTGGGTAATTATGGTATCAGATCAGATACCACTCTTTTAAAAAGTACTATAACACATATTTTCATGGCAAGGTTATCAATTTGCATTTAGAGAGCTTCTAAGTTATGCATTACTGAGGTTTTTCTTTTAACTGCTTGGGTGCTGCTGAACACTGCAGGTACTTTACAACCCAATCTCACCCTTCTGAGGAACTATCAAGCATTGCAGGGCACAATGATGTTCCACTGGCTCCAGAGGAATCATTCCGAGAACAAAGGCAGGTGCAACGGAGGAAGCACTAAAGGTTATACAGTGCCTACTTTAAAACCTCCATTGAGGTAAAATATTATGATACGAGTGCACAGAGGTATTTAAGCACCTGGCTCACTTTGTGTTTAAGAAATACATGTAAATAATACCTAGCTAACTGAGAAAACGGACCATAACAATTCAGACAAATACTGAAATGAGCACTACCTCAACATGCACCATTACATCTGAAAACAGAAAAAAGCTCTCCATCCTAGACTCATTCCCTAATCCTGTAAAAATGTGCTTCTGTAACATCTCGGTACAAAACGGGCAGCATTTAAGTTCTGCAGCCAGTTTCAAAGATTCTTGCGTTTACCTATGCCAAAGGTAACATTTCTAGAAGTCAAAAGTTGTGACAGAGATATATCTAATGTAATGTTTATATTGTGCAATGGCTAGATAAAGTTTATTAAAACTACCTCTCATGCTCCGAAAGAATGCCACTGCATTATGTAGCTACCTTAATGTTCATCCTGTTATATCTCTGGTTGCCATGGCAATATCCTCCTAGGTATTTGTAAGGTCACAAAAAGAAGAGCTAACCCTCTTACTCCCAGAATAACTAATGCAGCTCTGTTACTGGCTTGATGTAAATAGTCTCAGGTGACAGCAAACTGTACATATAGTCAATTACAACTGCTCAAAGGAAATGATTTGTTGTAAGAGCCACTGTTCAACCTCGGTGACATCAATGTTTCTATGGCAACAGTTGCCTCTTGCACTGCTTAGAATTGAGTATTGATCAAACTAGGGCTAGCACTATTTCAGAGACTTGCTACTTTTCTATGTGGCAATTTACAATAGGAACTCATAACATCACTGTATATTTCAAGCCCCAAGGAACCAATTTAGCAGACAGTTACAGCAGAATATTAGCAGAGGTCAATAATGGAAGTCTGATTATAGTCCTAGGACAATTATTCAATGCTTTTGTTGTCTGCCCTTTCAGCATTCCACCAGCTATTAAAATTTTCAAATAATACTATTCATCCCCGAAGAAACTGCTGAATTCATTCATCTTCTATTTTAAACTTTATTTTTCATTGTTATGTTATCTATCAATAAAATTATTCAGCTATATTAGCCAAGCTCTGACCTCTCAGAGGTAAATAACTATTGATCAAGAAGTGGAGCTCTGATGGCATACTACAGGGTTTCCATTAATGGTCTCGTTGGGCCAGCAGATAAGGTGATTCTTGCGGGAGAGCAGACGGTGTAGAAGTAGCAAATGGCACTGGGCCATTCCTGGTGGTGAGCAGTAAGGCTCCCTGCTGTTCTGCATGGTGGCATCATGGGTTCCTCTTCCAGTTCTGTCAGCAAGGAAACAGAAAAGCCTCTGTAAAATGTTTGTGTTCTAGAAATGGCACTAAGAGAGGTTTACACCTCTCGCCACAATCCCTGTGTCTGGGCACTCTCTCATTTCAGAAAAGACGAGGAAAGTTTTCATGTCACCCTGCTTTCCTTTATGAAAACAGATAAGGCATGATTTTTTTGTGTGTTAAATGGCAAAAATGGCCAATCTGAGGAATAACTAAGAATTTGTGATGAGTAATAGTGCTGAGAATGTCAAGAAAATGCTGTTAGTTTAAGAATGTTTCTTCTTTGTGTCTTGTGAAGGGTTGCACACCAAAGAGATTACTTCCTAATTTTACAAACATCACATACAATAGCCTACGATTTGTCACTACTTTTGCTCCTGCAGCAATTTTCCTTTACGCTTGAAATAGGGAAATGAAAGAAAACTCTGTGATGTTTATAACAATAAAGAATTTACTGTATTTGATTTGTCTAACTGTATCAATTCATGGGTATTCGCAAAATTAGCCTATCTGTTAACATGGTGCACTTTACTTCCTGTCCTTCCTAGCTATTTGCAAAATGAGATCTTTATGGGAAGCAAAGTTTGTCTCCGGTTCTTCCACCTAATTTAGTAGGTCAACCCAGAGATTTTAGTTCAGGCCCTTCTCCATGTAAATTGTGCCTCAGATGCACATACATTTTCATTCAAATCAATAGAGTCAGACATATCAAAGGAGGAAATTATCCCCTTATTGAGTCGTCTTCTCACGAGTAGATTTATGTAACTCCTACACAGAGATAATGCAGTTAATTACATTTCTCTTCTGGTACATCAGTGGGAAAATAGGATACAATCATCAGGTATGTTCAGTAGACAAATTCACCAGGAACTGAGAATATTCCTTTTCTCACCTCCAAAAAGAGAGGGAGAAACTTCCAAGCTCAGCTAGACTAAATGAAAAAGTTAGAGGGAGTGAAGAGAAAATGAACAGATCATTTAGGAGAACAGCAAGATTTTCAGTTTGTCACCATTCTCATTTAACTTGTTTGTCATTGTCTCCCCAAAGAGGGTCAAAAAGATCAGGCTGTGATGTCACCAGGATACCCCTGGCAGCTTCCCCGTCTTTTTTTCATTAGGTTCAGGCTGCGTTGTTTCCTGTCTATCTCAATGTCTAGCCAAGGATGAGGCCTGGATGAAACCGGTTGGCTGATATACAATCCAGAGCAGGCAGATGTTATACTGGAACCAGCAAACTGAAAGGAGGTGGAACACATTTAACTACTGTGTCAGTGGAGGACCAGTTGTATCAACCTAAAAGCTTTTAGGGAATCCTCTCTTTTTGCTTATCAAAGAGAAGAAGAAAAGAAGTCGCATGTGCCTTTCAAGTCTAGTATTGATCAAGGGCAATGGGAATTTTCCATTGTGGCTGCAGAAGTCATTCAGGTTCCTGGTTGATGGAAAACAGTCATAGGACTTGTATGAAAGTGTCTAAGGACGCTCTAGAAAAAATGTGCTTAATACGATGCAGAAATGGTTTGTTGCTGAACATATTGCAGAAAGCGTAGTGCAATGACCGCCGCACTCTTTTCTATAAAAGCAGTGTAAATCAAAACTTTGTGCTTGACTTGTAAAACAGGTAGCTTTCCTACAGTTTGGGATTATTTTTTTTGTGTGTGAATGGACTACAGCAGCTAAAAACCACTGCAGTGTTCAAGTACGTTGACCATTGCATGGTGGAAACAAAGTGCACTAAGCAGAAGCATCAACCCAGCACAGTTTCTATTATCATTTTTGTGGACTTTTGTGGGGTTTTTCTTTACACACCATTTTCTCCTGCAGATTTGAAGTGTGCAAGTCGAATCATTCACTACATGGTGCTAAAGTGGCTAAAATTACAGTGACTTCATACTTTAAATAGAAAATGGGATAGGGTGAAAGAATCAAGAAAAAAAAATTCACAAATTCTAATACTATCTTAGGATCAATACCAGCTGTTTCCTACTGGAACTAATGACTATATCTAGGCTGAGCTTTTAGGTTATTGTTCCATTTAGGAATAGTCCTTTTTGGCATCCTGAATTGGACCTTGAAATGATCAAGGAAGAAATTGACTTCAGTGAATGCAAGGACAGACTCTTAAAGCAGTTCTATGTGGTTCTGATCAATAAGTACATGGTTTATGTTCTTGACTACAGCATCTTGATTTAGAGAGCTCTCTTGTAGCCTAAGACATAGTATTCCTGTACTGGGATGAGCTACAGTGAAAAAACATGGAGACCAAGAGCTCACCTATCTATCATTTCTCACCACAGTCTGCAGGTAAAAATATAACACCTCATACTTTTTATCTTTCTGTATATCACTGTACAATCAGCAGTACTTTCTTTTCACCAAAACCTACTTGACAAAAATTGTAAAATGTGAAAAAGCCATAAGTCTTTCCTGTTGCAGAAATACAATCCACATCAAGCCCAACCTTTAAGTGAGCCAATCATCCAACTGGAAGATACAAGCTGCCAGAAGAGCTTTGGGCAGACTACTCTTCAATGGCTTTGAATTTCATTGTGAGCTGACATTAAACAATAGCACAATAGCTGACATTACACACGATAGTATTGGCATCAGAAGCTAGCACCAGAGGTGCACCAAAAGATACCACTTATGGATAAATTAAACCAGCAGTTTTATATTCACGGTATTCAGACCTGTTCACCAACTAGGAGGAAATGGTCATACACTGAGAATGAATTCTGAATTCATATTAGAAAGATAGAAACCCTGACAATTCACAGTAGCTACAGTTGAGGAGGGATACACTTTCCACTTGAACAGCCATGCAAGAAGAGCAGTGAATCCTCTATTGTTTCACAGTAAAGATGACTCTTTACTCCACATTTCAAACCAGTGTAACAGAGATGGACATTTACCCTCTCAGCCTACGCAACACCAGTGCTATTCTTTTCAGCATTGAGTAGTTTAGAGAAAGAGCAGTTAAAAGCCTAAGAAAGAAACAAGGATGTGAACGGCTCTCTTATACCTTTGCTTAATGAGGTATCAGAAAGGCAACATCCTCAAAACCAATAAATCCGAACAGCCAACAGAATCAGAAGCTACCTTTGAAACATATTCCTAAACTTCAGCTTAGAGAAAACAACTAAGTGACATAACAAGGGAGCTTACATACACACTATCAAGAATATGAAATGGGTTCTTACATGCATAGTTGTCAATGTCAAACTTGATATATAGTTATATCTTGAATTTCCACTGGAAGCTCAACAGATACCAATTCCCTTGCAATGAAATGTTTATCACAATAAAAGGGAACAAAGGAAACTGTTGTACCAGACATTTATTTTTCAACATCATGCTTTAAAATGCTTGTGCATCAAAAATAAAAATTAAAAAAAAGATTTTGCCACTGCACATCAGGAAAAAGGAGAGAATCTTGTTGAAGCCTACCTAGCAAGCACTCCAGAATAAGCCTTTTCATGGCAAAAGCAATATAAAACTTCTCCTTTGAAATAACACTATTGCAGAATTTTTTTAAAAGGTAAAAAAAGCTCAGTTACTCCATCTATAAGTAGAAACAGTAATCCATTAAAGATAGAAAATCCTAAGGATATTCCACGTGTTTGATTTCAAACATATTGTGTTTGTTCCAACAAGCCCCTCAGGAGTAAAGGCTACAGCAAAGACCATGCAGGTTCTGTAACATTAGGAGCCCCTAAAGGATTGGCAATATGGAGACACTGAGAAAATCTCAGAAAGGCAGTTAGAAAAATCCCCCTGATTAACTGGTTTCTTTTTTTCCTTAACATTGAACTGGGCAAGTGATTAAGTACCATCAAGTAGTTTTTTAGAGCTTCCAGACAACTTGTTTCTTTTGATTAGAGGATTTGCTAAAAGTAAAATTAAAAACTGAATAAGTTTTCATGTGCTAAAACCCCACATTCCTGTGTTCCTCACTCTGGCTTTGCTAACACAGGTTAACACCCAATCCACATATTTCAAGGTCAGAAGGGACCACTGTGATCATCCAGTCTGAAGTGCTGCAAAACACAGACCATAGAATTTCACCCAGCAATTCCAGTGTCTAGCCAAGTAATTTGTGGCTGAACTAGAGCATATCTTTCAAAAAGTTAGCCAGCAAGCTCTTAAGCATTTGTGGAACTTCATTCGCTTGAGTATGTTCGTTTAGCTCACTTGAGTAGATGTAATTGTTTAGGCTGAAGAGTGTTCAGGGTCAAAACACCAAGCAAACAAAACTCAGCTGCCAAAACCCCAAAAGTTTTCCATTATTAGTGAGGGAAGGCATTGTTTTGATTCACAAAGCTCTGGGTCATTCTTGCAAGATATAAGTTTTCTTGAATTTGATAGGATCTGGAATATTTAGAGCTTAAAAAAAAATCTGTCTCAGCAATGGCAAAATCCTTTGGCTGACCTCACAGGCGAAGGCACACACACAGATCATAATTTCCACATAATTTTGGAAAGAGCAAACACTTGCCAGCCTCTAAAAAGTAATCCTGACAGTGAAAAAAAGAAAAAGGGGGAAAAAAAAGCATACTCAATACATCTTTTATCTTTGGATATTCACACACAGCTTCCCCACAAATGAAGGGAAATCTCATTTACCTGTTTAAATCATCATCCAACCCCTTTGCACAGACTGAAACGACTTTATTTTATTCTGATTATTTAACTGTGTTCTCAAAGTCCTATTGAAGAGGAAGGATCAAGCTACAAAATAGGTTACATTTCAGACAAACACTTAATAATTTGAGTACGGTTCCAACTAGGTCTTTGGTATAGGCTCAGCTCCAAGAGTAAGGGAGCTTCATTTCTGTAAGTCAAGCCCTTGCTTTTGTGGAAGAGTTTTCACAATAAACATGTCATCTTTTCCTGAAAGGCAAAATGAGGCCAATTTCTTTATAGAAAGAGTAGAAGCAAAAGCAGTAGCAGTAAGATGACTAAGTACTGTAATAAGTCAAAACATATAGATAGGTTCTATTTCCAGCCCTGCTACCAAGGTGCAAAATCTCTTCCTTTTCTCCATGTCCATTTGCAAGGTTTGTTCTGGAAATCTAATTAAAATTGCCAACCTAATTAAAGTGGTAAGCTTTCCAGAGCAAAGCCTGTACTTGCTGTGATTGCGCTTGCATGGCGTATTAGTAAGTACTAGCATGAGTATTTTAATGTTGCACACCGTTATGTGTTGTAGAACCAAGTCAGACAAGAGCAAAAGTGGGGAGGAAGGTGATAAAACCTTCTGAAATAAGGTAATTTGAAATACCTGGGGGAGTAGAAAGCTAAGATGCTAAGAACAATAAAAAAGTGGGAAGGAGAAAAAGACGGGTGCTGAAAAAGGTGAGAGAAACGCTGAGTAGAGATTTTTAAAAAATCAAAAAAATCTAAGCTTGAAGTCAATCACCAGAACAGTATTTCCTGACGGGGTCACTTGCAATGTGTTGCATCACTGCGCCACAGGAGTAAGATAGATATTACATAGCTTTGAAGACAGCGTGTGTCTTGCCAGTATGGAGCCTGCCTTCACCTTTATTACTGAAGGAGGATGTTTTTATTTGCCTAGTGCAATGCATTATACCCATAAATTCCATCCACTCAGCAAGTCAAATTAATGCTAACCTACAAGATACATTAGTTATGGGTTTAAATCAGTCACTTTTTAAGATATACTGCAACCTAGTTTCTATCCAGGTTTGCAATATATTCACCATTCAAAATACCCTGCAAACATTCTTCGAGATGCATTGTTTGCTGAGGTGTCTCACCTTTGCTAGCAAAGCAAAGATGTAAAGAATACAAGATCTAATTTGTTTTGCCCCATGATCACTACCAATGAAACTGCAGGCTGCCAAAACATTCCAGTGGCACGGGAAAATGCACCCAGCTGAAACGCATTAGTTAGTCACATCATAGTAAAACCTACTACTTTCCATCATGTGTAGTTTGCACTGGGATTATGTGACAATGTGAAATGTTTTCAGGTGATAGCAGAAAGAGAAAAGATGATGAATTATGTGTGAATCTTTAATGGTGTATGGGAAAATTAAGGTCTACTTAATGGTGATGTGCAAATTTTCTCCACTTATCAAGTTGTCCTGTTTTACATAGTATTAAGCATTTGTGTGCATAATCAATTATGCACTATAATGTGTGTGTATCAGTTATCAAAAATAATTGCAAAGTTAACAAACTGATTCCTGTAGTTGCAGAGCTACACTTACTGCAATCATTTTAGATTAGAAAGGGGTAGGAAAGACAAAAGGAAAAAAAAATAGTAGGGAAAATTCAGAATACAGAAGTTCCCCTAGAGGGAATGCAGGATGTAGATACATTTCTACAGCATGTGCCACTCCTTTGTCAATATTTACCCAGCAAGCGGAATGATAATGTGCAGTCATTATTAAACTCAGCCTTCTAAAAGAATAGTTTCTGGCTCTTGATACTGTTGCTCTGTGTAAATTATGCCAGGGATTACGCTTGGATTGTGCCACTGGCATTGTTATTTCAGATCTATGTCTTGTTTCCAGATGGTTCATCTGTTTGTTTTTTTAATATATTCAAGATTCATTGTGTTTGCCACAAATTTACACGTTTTTAATGTTGGTTAGTCAGATAAATCTGATCTTAGACAAAGGATAAAGAGCTAACATCTGTAGGTTTTCATGCTAATGCTAACTTAAAAATTTGCCTAAACTGTGAAAGCACAATAAAGTTTTTGAAAGATTAGCCAAACATTAGAAGTTTTCTTGCTCATCAAATATTGTAGGAAGCAAATCAGATCTGCTCAGTTTTATCAAATGATTTCTTTTAGAGCAGGAAGCCAAGACATGCGTGAATCTAGCCATAGCCCATATTTTTCCCGCCAAGTTTCAGCCTTTTGCTCCTACTCTTGAAACAAACAGTATTCATACAACAAGACAGATTCATATAATCATCCTTTCTAAGCACTTCATGGCATTTATTACCGCTTTTCTGCAAAAACAGCTACTGTTTTCATGGACAGTGTAAAAGGTAATCAACAATAGGTCTCAAATCCAAGCAATGCTTTCAAGCTTTCCTGGTGGAAGTCCATAGTGTCACCATATTTTCCCCTTGTATCTTCCATACTTTTCTGATGAGACTGTTCACAAAGGCCAGAAAGGAATCCAGAATTTCTACAAGAGCTTTGAATTTTTTTTATGTATTTTTAGGTACAGGAGATGTTAAAATTGTCTACAAAAATAAGGATACCATTGTACTGGCTACTGCCTACATATAGCTTGGATTCCCAAGGCTTGTGGTCTAATTAAGCAATTGAGACAAATAATGACTACCACCAACATACAGCTAAGAAGTGGGCATAGGAGGGTGACTCGCCCAGGTCAACAAAGACTGTGGGAGAGATTCAAATGGAGCTCAAGTCTCCCGAGTTCCAGTCCAATGCATCTTATTTTTTCCCTAGATTATACTAGCAAAGGAATGGGGAGAAGCGTGAAATGTTAAGAACTTTCTCTGATAGACAGGAATATAATCAGTAAAAATGTAGAGGAAACAACATACTCTGAATGCTAAGTAAGTTTTGTGTTTCACAAACAAATGCTGTTGTATTACAGAAACTCAAGAAACAGGTCTGCATGGCATAGCTGTTTATAGAAAATACTGAGCCGTAACCTCTGATTATCAAGTCCCCCAAATTTTGTTAGCTGTGTGAAATGACATTTATCCTCAGGTTGTACCATTCCCACTACTATTTCGTTATTATCTGTCACTAAATGCTGATGAAGAAGCAGAACCCAAGCTCAATGTCCTGGCCACCATGTCAGAGAAAGGATTACATTGCAGGACAGACCACATCCACGCACCAGCTATGTACCTCAGCAGCAACCCCCAGTGTGGAAAACCTAGACTTCTCCTTAATGCTTTTAGCAGAGTTTGAACGTAGTTCCATGATTGGAAAGTCTGGTCAGGTGTGGGAGCAATCAAAGAGGCTGGATGGTTGCTCAGCCCTTGTCCAAGAGTTTATATGTAAGTTGCAAAAGGATTTTAGTAAAAGTTACAAAACCTACTAGGAAAGGTTTCCTGTAGTAAACGTTTTCTGGAAGTCTTGCTCTTCTGGTTAGAAGACGCTAGTTTTAGAGGTATATTTTAATTGTTTGGGAAGGGGCTTGCTGATTTCTGTGCTCATACCCAGAATAAGAGGGTTTTGAAGTGGAGCATCAGAATGATATAATTCTGAACTATTCTTTTCAGGTCAAGTGTTAAAGCCTACCCCTGACTTTAGAACAACTGGAAATCCATGCATAGCTCAAGTTTTGCTATTAATCCAAAAGTATAACCATCTTCCTCCAGTATAAACAACTCCCTCCAGATGATCAAGAACCTATGGTTAAGTAGCATCTAAAGCCAGACAGCTTTTCCTCCAATTCCTATATTTTCCCAAATTATTAAATTTCAATGCTTCTGTTGGAAACACTTCAGAAAATAAGAAATCACTTAACATCTTGGAATTTCCATCTCTCAAGTCACACAAATAGTAGCAAATGTTGGACAGGGTTGTCAAAATTTCTTTCATACTCCTATAACACCCCTTGGTTTAATTGGCAGAACCATGGCTTTGATCTTTTAATGTGGAGTGGTTGTGGAATTTCATAATCCTGACAGGATTGTCAGATACAATGAAGTCAAAAGCCACAGCCCAGCTGCAGAGGAGTGAACAGCTACGCAAACAAGCTCAAGCAATGCTGTTCCTCGGTACTTTAGTACTAGAAATACTGTATTAAGCAAGGAGGCTATACACTTGGGGGTTCTGTCATCTAAAAAGCTTCAATCACCCTTACCGAAAATGAAATGCCACCCATTTGCAGAATACTCGTGGAATCTGTGCAAACGTCAGTGAACATACCTTTTTTGCCGAACAGTACTTTCAGGCCTATTTTTGAGATAAAGAAATGAGGCAGAAAAATATCTTCATCATTTTAAAACTGCTAAAAGTTCCTAGAGCTTATTTGTACCTACATATTATTAATCAGTGGCATCATTAAGGGTTGCATGTAATGTTACACTTGCAATAATATTGATAAAGTTTTTGAGTCAGTGAATGGGAGGTTAAATCAAGTGCTTAGTAGAATAATTCAAGTCACAAAGAAAGCTTTGGACCCAAAACAATGAAAATGAAGCTCTCCCATTCCCCTCTCCTGGGCCTCAACCCCAGGAATCTTTGTTCTGTACTTGACGGTCTTTTTTTCCAAAGCTTAAAAAAAGAACAAGAACAATTTTTTGCAGCCATAGAAGCATGGTCACTTTTCTCCAAACAGTACATTTGCAATTCATCAGTTAACACTCTGTGTTAGATAATGAACCATTAACACCGTTCACCTGCACTGTGATGAAAATGATATCTCCACTTGCCATTTGAATAAGGCAACAAAAGAAACAGCCCACGTATGGTTTTAAATATCTATCTATCAGTTCACAGTGGCATGTCACAGCACGAAGGCTGAACAAATATGCAAAAAATTGTTGTTTAATGGGGAGAAATACAGTAAAATTGTTTATAGTGGGGCAGTAAGTTCTTACAGGGAAAGTAAATTACAAACAGATTTTTCAATGACATTTTAAGACTTCATATTAAAGTCTTATATACTGTTCAAAAATCAATTTTGCATGGAATTTCTGTGAGCGTTCCATTATTAATAAAGCAGCAGTAGGCAACCCTGGCTGCACTCTCACAACAGCAATACCTGATGGGGAAGATGCTGCCACACATAATCATTGCTTTAAAGGACTCAGCCTTGCATTCCCTGCACAGAGAATCTCTACCTGGGACTGGGCACCTGTAATCAAAAGAATGTCAAAGGCTGGGGAGGAAGTGAATTATTGGTACATCTCTGCAGGTCTTCACTGTACCTGACTCAAAATAATTTAGCTTCTATGGGCATCAAATTAATCTACAACCCTGTACAATCAAACTCAAATTGAAATTCTCATACAAACTAATTATAAAAAAGTATGAGAATTTTTAAAAAAATGTTTACATAGATACAGAATGGGTCTAATTACTTCCTGTTGCTTATACCACGTGAAGATGGTCACTTTTTTTTACTGAACAAGTCACCTTTTTATCTAACTTACTTTGGCTGCTGCATCTTTCCATATCAGTTATGCAGATGGCACGGTTTTGATTTTGTGAGTAATGATCAGGATTGGGATATCGTTACCCTAGTAATGTTATGTAGTCCACATCTATCTTGAATTACAATTCCCACTATGAATCTCATCTTCAATTTCTATATGCCGGAGAGTACCGCAGATCTCGCTTTAGTTTTGGACACATTGAAGCATATGTTTGACTTTAAGCACAAGTTTAAGTGCTTTCACAAACAGACCTGGAATGAGGCTTTCACAATGAGGAGATGAAATGCAGAGCTAGAGCCAAAATACAGAAGATTAAAGTGCTTTAGGAAAGTTAGCAGACAGGAGTAACTGCTGTTGCCCTCCAAAAAAGCGCTGCTTAATTGCCCAAGGTTTATATACCTGAGGTTTTCTAAATGAAGAGTTAAAAGCTCTTTCCTACATTCAGTGAATTAACATCTGTACAAAGAAAAAAATATTTCCATACTGAACCTTATGTTTGCAAATTCCTAATGAAAATTTTCTGATCAAGTCCATCTGAATAAGAAATTCCACATACTAAAGAAAAATCTCATAGGCCCAAATTATTATATAGTATATTAAATAATAGAGAAGTCTGTGTACCTTGATTGGCTAACAGATGAAATCTGAATAGTGCCTAATACAACCTAATTCATTGTTCAGAATTTATGAGACTCATCATCATTTAATTAACAATATAAATATTAAAAAACATTTTCTAATAAAATTTTATAATTGTAATAAGACACTCCACTATATGAATTATGGCGTATTAATTCACACCCAGTTGTGTTGAAACTGGGTATGAATGAATAGATCATAATTCACAACTTGTCATGTCCTAGTGCTGAAAATAAAAATGCAGACAAAATAAAATGGAATAATACCTTGCAGAGACAAATTAGCTAAAATTCAAGTTATTAATATAATTTATTGTTCCAGCTTTTTATTAACCAGCTTCTCACATTATTGTATGATGTCTAATCGCGTAGTCCTTACACATGGAAAACGTCTGCTTCAGCAGACAGTGATGCGATGGTGATGACTTCTGAGATCTTGCCAGGAACACTAGTAGAGATGCTCAGATTTGCACCAGCCAAGAACTTGGCTGATTAGCTTAATGAGCAATATTTTCTAGTGAAAGGACTCCAAAACAATGGATCTTAACAAGTAATTAGGCTGAGTGACATTTTTTCATAAATTCAAATCATAAATTGATTTGTCAAAACTACCATTTAACCAGAATGCTTCAAGAATCTTAGTTGAACCAGACTAATATTTATGGTCAAAAAAGGGAGAAAAAAGAACAGAAAACTCAAAACCTCTTGACAGTTTCTAACTGGAAAATTTGATTTCTCATTTCAAACTGACGTCTATTTTTACTTTGTGAACACTTTTTCAAGTATGTACTTGTTAAATAAAATATTTGCATTTCTTCTGTGAGCCAGAATATCAGGTACTTCCTAGCTCTGGTAAGAAAATGGAGGGTTTGCTCATACATGTTTAAAACAGTCAGGATGCAAAAAGCTTCCAGAGGCTCAACCTGTGTGAATTTTAGGGGTGCTTCAATTCGAATCAAGGCCAGTCTTGGAAATCAGACATCCACTTCTGGAATGGCTGATATTAAGCTCCGTCTTACTCAAGATAAAATACAGTGATCCAGCCAGTTTCACTAAAGTTCCTCTCAACGTGCATCCCTTGTCTATATTTAAGATGGAACGTTGGAGTACTGTAAATACAACACAGAAATTAAGAGGAATTTGAGCTTTATTCTGGTTCTTGCTGAGTGCAACCAAAGTACAAGGATCCTATCTCTACTCCTCATGGGCCACAAGAGATATCTCCTTTCAAATATCATGGACTGTTTGCGCAATGGTCATCATGTAACGCAAGTATTTGCACCGATGACGAATGACTGGACATGCATCCACCCCGCGGTGGACAGTATTTTAGCTATTAGGAGGGCATTTCCTGATGCATTATAGAGAAGTGTGTTAGGGCCCCTGGGAAAGAAACAGACTGCAAGAATGATTCAGCTGCCTGTAATCCACTTTCTACACATCTGGAGAGTTCCAAGAAGGTCCACATAGAACGAACGATGGGTCAAACATAATTTTTGTTGGACCAGATCCAATCATGACCCATAAACTGTGACAAAAGATGCCACAGACCCAGTTTCCCTAAGACATTCTTCTTACTGCTCGAAGCTCCATATTGCCTTTCCTCTGCAGTGCGTGCTAGTTCTTATACCATTTCCCAGTGATCTCCTCCGCTTCTCTCTGCACAGTCTCTGAAATAATTGTCACTGATAACATTTACAGACAACTGTGTGGCTACTCTAACTGTAAATCTGTATCCCTCTCATCCCAAGCAAAGAGCTTGATGCAAGCTAGAAAACTCTGAGGAATGGATTACATTAATTCAGAGATAACTCAGTTCTTGCCCAAACTTATCTGACGTATCAGAAGAGAGAACAAGAGAACAGGATGCTATTTCTCAACATTGGCTCTTTGTATTATTAGGGTGGCTGAACATCAAGGGTGAAATCTTGGCCCTTGCAAAATTAGTGGGAAATTTGCCATTGACTTCAATGGAGCCAGGATTTTACCCTGGGTGAGCACAGTTCCCATATGTGCTTCCATAATGAAAATTAGGAGTGATTTGTCTGATAGCATATGGAATCCATTTATGCATTATGAATAACATTATTATTTAAAATGGAAGATAAATGTAAATTAACTACTATATTCATGCATGCCTTGCACATATCAAACATAGAACATGAGAATGAGAATCCATTACATTCTGTTCTTTTTATCTGTATTAGGTAAGAGTTTTAAAAGTTTCTTGGGGAAGAGACTTACAGGACAGGGGAAAGATAATCAGCAATCTATCAAATTCTTTGCTAAGTTTTATAATGATACGAGCCAGGTTGCCTGGGTTCTGGATTTCCTGCTGCCTGTCAGTTTAAATGGATCTTTAACATTACTTTAATGGCAAGTTTGCTGTTTGCGAATTAATTTTACTATTAAAAGAAATATCTTTGAAGGAAAAAGAATGGAGAAAAAGCCGAAAAAGGGAATCTCATCCCTCATGGCTCTGTACTGCCTGACCTTTCCCACCAGAAAAAATATTCTGCTTCTTTGGAAACATGGCTCAGCGCCATCCCCACTGCAGACATGGTTTCAAACTGCCTTGGAGTTGTGCCACGAGGAACCTCTGGCTTATTATACAGGACGGATGCCAGACAAACTGGCTGAGGTGTGGTTGGGTTTTATGGACTTCCAATTTGAAAGTTATGCTATACATAATGTGATTAGATCTGACTGGAATGTTATTCCTTATTTTCTTTTATTGAAGTTTAATTGTTTCCTTATTCCACTGTCATCTCTCCATTTGACTAACACTTGTGTATCACTGGTAAGATGTAATACTCAGCCTGCCTTTGTCTTTATACACCACTGCTCTGTGGACCCTTTTATGTTCGCTCAAAGAAAGAAAGAGAGAAAGAAAGAAATAATTCAAAAAGCAAATTCCTTTTTAAGGCTCAGTCCTAAAGTTTTTGCAGAAATCCTGCCTGCGGCAAATGTTTTACCTGAAGGATAACAAACATAAGCCATCAATCAGACCTCAGTCTCACTAAAAGGCATACGTAGTTTAGATGGCCATTGCATTCATTTTTTAGCCCCTAGTTGTGCATTCTGATCTGCACAAGCAGGTTACTGCACACGTCCCATAGAGCAGCAGTTCCTCTGAATAGGTGCAGTGACCACACAGTTTGATCAAAATAAAAGGACCTTCATTCACATGGGTTTTATGTTGGGATCAAAATTACTACCATTTAAAGATTTTATATTTGCTATATTCCAACCTAGCAAATCAGTTTGACTAAACAAGCTTCTGAGGTGAATGAACTACTTCTGTGCAGTTCGGTGCCAGGAACATGTTATGAAAACAAAATATATAAGATTTACAGATATTCACAATTTCTAAGGTCAGGATGGGTGACTAATTATAACGTCTTTGCCTAACACAAGTGCCAATGTACCTCATGTGCTCTTGCTACTAGTAGTGATCAGTTGGACGTGCCATCACATGGCATGGTTCATCTTAAGGTGCACCATATCCCTCTGCCTCTTGGAAGCTCAGGTCTGCACCTGCCATCAATATTTTACTTTTATATATGTCTCATTCCATTCCACCTTAGGTTAATAGCTTGCAGGGATCATTGACAGGTGATTATCAATGGAAAACATTATGGTTTGGTCTAGCACATACTGTCCACACTTCCAAAACCCTCAAACACTGAGAGAAGTCCACAAGCTTTGCGGTTACACAACTATTCCTCAACTCTAAAGTTTATTCAAGTACTTCTAAACTTGGGAGCTTTTTTCCCTAGGAAACTAGAAAAACTCGTAATGGGGATGTACATTTTTATGCCTCCTAGCCCACTGCGTCTCATAAGCATACACGTACTTCTTGATTATTTTTTGGTAGAGGTGGGAGCTAACTGGCTCAATAGCTGTAAATAAGACAGACTTTGCCTAAGTGGAAAAAAAGAAAGTTGAGCAGATGCTATAGCACTAGTATTTAGCATTCATAAAAAAATCTCAAAGATGCAATTTTCTTTCCTAGGCAGACAATAATTTGAAAAAGCCAATATATGACTAAACAGCTTCATACAAATGGCAGGTTTACAGTGCCACTGGAACAGAAGTCATAGAATTAAGTTGGGCTTTCCTTGACTGTGTTTCCTCAGGAAGCTAGTGCTCAGTTGGGGGTAGGGGGCAGATGACACCATTTTAGTTCTATTCATATTTTTTTTGGTTTCAATTCAAAGATTTTTCTCTTCTATAGCAATATAGAGGCAAAAATGTAGGTATTTTAAAGTCAAGTTATATGCTTATGTCATAATTTAACCTACTTAGTTACATATCATTTAAAAAAAATCACTTTATCAGAGGTGTTTATATACAAGACTGCAAAGCTTTGTTTTGAACACCCAGCATCGGCACTAGAAAAACATGGGCTAATATGCCCATGCCATTGTTCAGTTCAATTCCTAATAATATTGTTCCTTGCCTATAATGCCCATGATTCTGATGTCACTGCTTTTCTCTTTTCCTTAGTGCTCTGTAACCTTGCTTTACTACCCAACAAAGTAGACGAGTCAGTAGGATGCTTTATCACCAACAATCATTTCAAATTAATGTTAACATACCTGTTTCCTGTCTGTCCTGCCGTCTTCCGCCCCCCTCTTTGGCTATGATTTATTAAAATGATTTTGATTGAGTGCACATGGACCCTGCCTTCTACTGGAGAGTATCAGATGGGTTCAGCTGTGTGTCATAAACCTCACTCCTTCAGCAAATATGAGAAATACTCTAGTCTTTCTTGAGGAACCAGTCATGGTTGGGAAGTATAAATGTCTTTCTTGGGGTTGTGGAGTTCCAAGTAGCCATGGTATGCAGCACAGTGCCAACAGCAAAATTGCTGCGAGGTCATGGATTTGTTAAAATAAAAGTTGTTTTCTATCCAAACCTCAAGTGACATCGTAACAAGGTTTTACTGTTCTTGCTGTCGCTTTTCATTAAAAGTCTTAGACCGGTGAAGAAAGGCAGAGCTGAGGAGTAGAGGACAAGTGGGGAAGTCCAGAGACACTGTGTAAGTTCAGTTTTGGTGGTAGAGAAAAAAAGATTTCAATGGCTGGACAAAGCAGAAGAAATGCAGATTGAATTGTAAATGGTAAAGTATTGCCTCAGCCTTGAATGCACTAATAGACCTTAACTGCCCCACCTGAATTGTTGCTTGGCTTTCCCAAACTGGCTTTCAACTTGACTTGTTACTTTGCTTTTGCTGTGATCGTCACTGGTCTATCTATAGGACCTGTTACTGTCACCACCCTGCTGGGCTTTCCTTGCTCAGGGTCAGTGAAGCCATTGCCTGGCCTCTGTACTGACCACTCTTGGCGTCCTCCGCCCTGAGGGAGCAGCTGGCCCTCGCTGCAATAGAGAAGGGGTTCTCCTCCGGGAACACATCCGCAGGGATGCTACATATCTGAGGAGGAAAAGAACTGTTCTTCCCACTCTATTTCACCTCCTCCGATCCCTCTTTAGAAACAGATCTTCCAGGCAAGGATGTGAAATGTGTTTCATGAATTTCTGAAAGCAAGGCAAAGGCACTTGTAGACTCTTTCAGTCTCCATATTGCTGGCAGTCATGCAAAATAGTTGCTGGCAAACTGCATGGGAAAGCAAGCAGTAAATTCATGCCAAGAAGTAAAAATAAAAATAATGATGGTTCAGACTTATTCAGTTTCCATAGTATCAGAAATTCTAGTCAACAAGACATCATCCTGACGTAGGATCTCCAGCGGCATATCAGCCATTTTACCAAGCACCTGTCAGGTATTACCATAAAATAATTACCTAAGTTAAAAAAAAAACCAAACAAACAACAAAAAACCCACAACAAACCCCTCCCACACACACCATGATTTGAGGTTCATTGCTCTCATAGAGGGAAGTGAATAGTCAGGAAGATGTCAGAAACTGAAGCTGTATAAATAACATATTCTTAACTATAAATCTAGAGGAGGCCACATAAAACCGTGAAGTCTTGATCTTGACAGTGCTGATAGTTCTGCAGCTATGTTGTTATGCAGAACAGGTTTACCACGAGTAAGCATAAGGAGATCCTCATAACTTACCACAGATGAGTAAAAATAAGGCCCAGAAGACGGAAGTGATGAGAGAGCTCCTCCTCTTTCAGCTCAAGCAAAGAGGTTTTACTTTTCTAACTGATGGTAGAATAGAAACAGAAAAACATTCAGATCACCTCTTAAGACAAAAAAAAAAAAAAAAAAAGAAAAAGATAATGCTTGTGTCTGTTGGCACAGGTCAGGTCAGTAGAATTCTCTTCGCGTGAGATGTGGAATGGCTGCACAACTACGCTGAAATAGTTTTTATAGCACCTGGGAGCTGTTCTGAGGCTTTACTCGCCTGAGGGCTGATGCTTGGTCTGGGGATCTCCACTGGCATGAAAATACTGGTCATGTCTCTCCTGGCCTGGCCTTATACCAAACACCCTTCTATACATTCAGGTGACACTTTGTTCCATTCCATTTATTTTGTAAAAGCCAAAAGCTTTGACCAGGATGTGGAAGGACTCTATATTTTTGTCCTTCTCAGATCTTAGCACAAAACCCACAGGAAAGGGAGCTGAAATTACTTGTTTGCTTCTTTTATTAAAAATAAAAAACTTCATGGCTGTTGATCTGTCAGTCATTTTCCCTGTTAAATGTCGACATACATCTGAGGTTACTAAAAATGCAATATCCAAGTAAGATTCAAAATAAAAAAACAAAAAAATGTGCATGTTTAACAGACAGTCCTGATTTATTTCCAGCCTCCTTAAAGTAGCCTTTTTTCAGCTCTCCCCAGGTTCTTTTCCTCTGTTGTTGTTCTCACTACCACCTGTCATTACACACACAAACCCCATTTCCATTTTCACAGAAGCTGAAGAAGCTTGATTAAAAAGATAGAGCTTCTAAAAACAGTATTCGCAAGATGTACCCAGTATTAAGCTTCCATGTATGCAAAACAAGGACTAATGTAAATGGCAGTGACAGGGAGACCCTTCTGCTCCTGGCTAGGGCCCGCTTTTCCTGCAAAGATGAATAATCCCAAATTCATTTGCCTCTTTATGATTGTTTTGATTAATATTTATTGCAAGAGAATGTTGTACTGAGTGCATACTGTTTGTTTAGCAATACAGCTCAGGCTGCAAAATAGAAAACAATTAAATAGCCAAGATGCTCATCTTTTAAGCACGCATACTGAAAAGATGTTCTAGTGCATTCTCTCCTCTGCAGCCAAATGAATTGGTGTTTTGAAATAAAGAAGGTTTCTGCTAATTCCTATGTAAATTCTTAACTTATTCTGCAAAACATCCAAAATGTGTATCAAGTGTATAGGTGTTGCACTGAGGACTCCATTCATGTTCAGATTCTGGGAATATAAACAGCTCTGCACACTTTTTTCTCAAATACACTCACAGCAGATTTGTCACTCTGTTCAGTCTGTCTCAAACCGAGAAACCTTGTCCAACTGAGCAAATTGTGAGGTTTAGGACTTATCACATAGTGTGGTCGGGTTTGTGCTTTCAATTTACTGTATAGTGATTTTACCACTTAAATGTCAGACTATCTCAATACAGTTATATGCATTCCCGCTCTAACAATTCAAATCAATCAGCCATATATTGCTTTTTCTAGTTCTGAAATGATTACATTTACATGCTACCAGTTCATTAACAGAAGAGATTAGGTGGAGAAATTGATACAACTAACGAAATAATGAAAATGAAATCATTCCCTCAAAGCACTGCATTTTTAGCAAAGTTTGTTCTGTGGTGAAACAAAACTACAGCTGTCAAAAATATGCATCCTAACCCTTTAACAAATTTTAAAAATACCATCTGCAGGCAATGCAGCGCAGATAAACAGATGTTGCAAAAGTACAAAGAAGAGAAAGCCCAAAGAAGAGAAAATGGTTTGACAGTTCTAAGGTTAATATGTGTGAAAAAAAGATAACATATGTTCCTCTGATGAAGAGAAAGAGCGACTGCAAAATGTAACAATTGCTAATGTTTATAAATAGCTATTGAATGACTAACACGCAGTTAATACCTGCATTCATTATTGTTTTGAGTCTCCTTAAGAACAGTAAGTAGATCAATTAGAGAGGACTACAAGTTCAGCATCTTTCTGTGTAGCATTAGTTGTTTAGTTTAACTGGAGAAGGTCCCTACACTATCTTTAATCTGCTTGTGGGGTTTTTCTTCCCCTGTCCAAGAACTCCTCTCATTAAAGCCAGCTCCTTTGAAATATGCAACACTGGCTAGCTTAGTCCCACTTACTAATGGTCCTGAATTGATTCTTAATTAGTTGCAGTTTTGGTCAGAATCCCATTAAAATAGCTGAGTGCTCCAAGAGGAAAGGAGGAACTGGCTGGTTGTGAGCTGCCGGGACTGGGGGTGAGCCCGCACCCACAACGGCAGCTATGCAAAATGCAGTGAGATTCAAATCACGCTCTGTGTCCTGGTTTGAACACAAACCTTCCTATGGTAATTTATCCTCCACCTATAAAATATGAGGAAGAAAGGCATCCAGATGCTGTTAGGAAAATTGCATTCTTCCAATACTTTTCTTCTTAAGGAAAAGAAAGGATACTAATTCAGGAGAGTATGAAACCTTTTCAATAAATCACTGATCTTTTTTTCTGTATAATTTTATTTGCTATATATTTTCTAACCTCTGTTTATATTCTAGAAAGCCTCTGGGAAGCTAAAGATTACATTTTCATGCTTTTCTTCCAAATGACTGAGTATTTGCTATGAACCGAAACGTATTTTTGTTTATGAAGGGAATCAGTGGCCATTGTACAGCTATTGCTTTATGATTTGAGTTTAATTATAGAAAAGTGAGGTATCAAGAAAACATGCTCTTCTAAAGCACTATCTGGAGCAAGTGTCCCTGTTGTTAGGGGACAGTGATGTCACGTGGGCAGCTTTTGTATTCAGCAGTAATAATTCACTGCCTGCATGGGGGGATTGATCCCAGCTATGGTATCCCCAAAGGAGCCTCCAATAGGAATGGGCTCACATACTTTGATCTGCAGATTAACATGAGCAGGATCACAAGCCTTTGTCTCTTGTAAACATCGTATGTCCCTAAATTTGTATCCAGCAAAAGGCTGAGTCTTGTGTTTATTTGGGTAATGAATTGCAGTAATTAATGCATGCATTGATTCCTCTACTGACTCTCCCCTAAAGGCCATTTCCATTTTTAATTTATAGAAAATGCATACAATTCCTTTAATCAGAGCACAGTCTGGAATCTAAAATAAACACTCGTGCAAAAAGTATAATAAATAGAAGACTACTGAGCAGAATTAAGGTAGGAATTTAGGCAGACAGAAGTTGTATTTAACATTGTATTAAAAGACAGCTACATAGCAATGAGTATAAGAACATGCATTTGGAATTTTCAGGGCAGATCCAACCCTATAATCAGAGAAGCACAAATCCTACTATTTCATTGAACAGATTTCCACTTCAGGGCTCAATTTGGTTCCTAACATATGAATGTATATTCATGTCACATATCTCTATTACAAGGATGTTTTGAAGCTGTCTTTCTTTCAGTCTTTTATGGCTTTTGCATTAAAAAAGACCCTACCATTTACTATATATTCTTGAGGGGGGAAGATTCAAAGGAGCAATGTATGCTTCCTTTATGAATTGCGAATATTTCTTATTTGCTAAGTGCCAAAACTGTACTCAGCATTGTACAAGATGCAAAATGCGAACAGCTTTTCCCTCACAGTCCTTCAGCCCAAATGCAGTTTCTGGTATTCCAAATATTACCCTGATCTTAAACCAGACCATTCACAAACAACATGGCTTCAGAACAAAGCAAAAATCAAGTGCAAACCAAATAACACAGTTAAGAAATAAAAAATAAACCCCAAACCCAAAAGAAATTCTATCGGCTTTTTTTTTAATTCCTGCAGTACTCTCAGACACTATGATTATCTTCTTCTTTACTTGGGAGGTGCCTGCCTTGTATCAGACAGTTCTTTGTATATATAAAATTTCCATATACATATTGAAATACGTGTAAAATATGCCTGAGGAAGTATGAATATACAGCATTATAAATACACAGCAAGGCAAATGATGCTGTGCCAAGGAATGCAATCTAATATTTTTCTGAAATGTACAGGTAATATAAATTAAAAAATACCCCACGGTATGTATGCAGCATAAAGGACACAAAAAGAAAGACAGATTTGGGAGCACACACAAACTAAAGGAATACCTGATTAACCTTTCACTGACTCCTGGGCCACGTGATGCAAAGCTTGCCTTCCTCCTAGAGTGATGGCTTTAGAAGAAGATGTTAAATTTAACCTCTGGCGCAATGATAAATTGACAATAAAAAATTCAATGGCTTGGTAATTACCAATCACTTTGGACATCGGCAACATTTTTCAGTTCTGTCAGTGCTCATTGGCACAAAAGCTTCAGCTGAAATTCTCTCGATCTCCCTCTTTTTAACTTTGTTTTCATGATGCAGATTAAATCTGCCACCCTATTACTGATTCATTTTCCTAATTTTTCATGTCTGCACCATGCCCCAGCTGCACTAGGCTGATAATTGTGGAGCCCAGCCCTGATGATTAACATCAGAAGAATTAATTATGCCTGCCATTAAAATTCCAGGTTGCACATGGTGATCAAGAAAAATTAAGTTTCTCTAGGCCTCTAAATCATTTCACCTTTGAGGAGAATGATAGTGCCTCGACAGCTAAACTGCAGCCTGCGTTCCAGAAAAGGTCTAAACCACACACCCTTTGTGTAATTCACTAAATGCCTTCCTAGTTATTCTCACTGGTTTATTCCACTTGCTAAAAGGATTTACTGCTCTCCAAATAAAGAAAACTGAAGTATCTAGCTGGTTGCTTAATTCCAATATAAAACACCCTTTTTTCCTCCTTTCTGAGACTCTTCGAGGAGTATCTGTTATATTAATTTCCAGATTAAAGCATCACACAGAGAATGAAAGATCCAGGCACAGAAGTAGTTTCACAGAATTGGTAGATAATTTACTTTTGTCCCAGTTACAAACTGAAGGGAAATTATGATTTTAGTACTAGGTAAAGACAATGATATTTCTCGGAAATAAATTGATAATGAAACAAAACCAGATTCCTAAGATCTTTAGGCTAAGTAGTAATGAGTAAGGAAAAGGCTGTTGACTGACTCGTGTCGAAAACGATTTTTGCATGGGAAACTCAAACCGTATTCAGTCTAGCCTAAGGTATGACATTTACTAGAGCCATAAAGAGTAAGATGATGTGCATTTATCATGTTCCTTTTCTACACTATGTTTCGTTTTTAAATTACCATAATCATGTATATTACTGGATTAGCTTTAGAAGACTGCGATGAGGAGTCATATTTTGATGAACGGATGTAAATATCTTGTGTCAAATGGTAAATGTCACTCACTACTCTACAAAGAGTATGCATAAACTGTGCATCGTATCTGCTTCCCCTCTTATGTTTAGGCAGTACCACCATAGCAAAACTATTTAGATGTGGATATTCTTGTTAGCTTTTATAGATGACAGATTTCTAGAATAAACTTAACAGAATCAGATCAAAGAGCAGCACAAGAGCAATTATCTTCCCCTATAAAATATGTTATAAAATGGGAGGACTCAGTGCATTTCAAGATTAACTTCTACGGGAAGTCATGTGCCTGGCGAAATAAGAGAAAGACCCTTCAATTTGAAACTTAAATCCTTGAGTTTAACGTGAACATCACTGCTATAGCTCAAGGATATTGTATTCTATATAAAATAGGCCATTTAGAACTTGTGAGGACTTTATTGCACTGTCTCACGAATGACAACTAGCATAGTATTCATGATTAAATGAACATTTATTGTATGTGTAACAGTATTCCAGGAATGCCATAAAATGAAGCATGAAGTCATCCACTTAAACATTTTTAAAACATGTCTTAACTGAAAGTGTTGAAAGTATCACCTTACAAGACTTTTGGCTAAATACAAAACCTTTTCCTTTCTCCCCCAGGACAGAAGGGATAACTCAAAGGTAACAAGATTTTCAGCAGATTACAGATGTCTCCCCAGAGAATCAAGAAAACAGTCAAACACATTGTCAAAAACCTATGAAATAAGGTGGAAGAAGTCTGAATATACTTACTGGTCTTGCCCATTTCTAACATCCATGAAGAGAGACGAAAAGCGGAAGACTTGACAAACACCACAGTGAATTGGGATTAAAACACTGGTGTAAGACTATCTTAAACATTTTCTAAATTAGACTAGTATTCAAAATTCCATTTTTAGCAAGCATGGCTATCAGTCAATATATTTAGGTGATAAAAGGTTAATTACACATTTAGTTTTAAGACTTCAAAAACCCCCAAATCTAATAGTAACAGGATGAAAATTAACTGTACTAATTTTTGATACATTTAAAATTTACTGCAAATAGATTTACTATGTAAATACATAAATGCTGTATCAGAATCACAGTCAGCACAGTATGAGCTTTGGGAGAAAATTATCTTCACTGACTCCAGTCTTGAGAATGCCAAAAAATAAAATAATTCATCTTGAAAGTAGCTTGAAAGGTTATTCTGGGATTAAGCTTTAGGCCAGGGAAGACAGGGATTAATATGTTCCATTTCCCCTAAAATAACCAACAGCCTTTGTCCAGTTTATTCTTACTAGTTCACAGACGACTCTTGTTCGTACATATGTGCACATAGCACTTTATCTACCAATCAACTGAAATACAACAGATGTTGAAGAGGACAAAAGTACAACATCACTAGCATCATCTCAAGTCATGGAGTTGATACCCAGTCCAAATCCAGGCTTCCTCATTTATGAGAACTTGAATATAATATTTGACAAATTATGGTAGCAAACAGACAGAAAACATCAATGAGGGCTGACAGAAACTATTTTCGTTGTAAAAGATTTCACTTCTGAATCTCTACATTTTGGCTAATGATAATTTCTATTCAAAACTTGATACATTAGCACAGGGAGAAGAAAAATACTGTGGGAAGGGAAGGGAAGGGAAGGGAAGGGAAGGGAAGGGAAGGGAAGGGAAGGGAAGGGAAGGGAAGGGAAGGGAAGGGAAGGGAAGGGAAGGGAAGGGAAGGGAAGGGAAGGGAAGGGAAGGGAAGGGAAGGGAAGGGAAGGGAAGGGAAGGGAAGGGAAGGGAAGGGAAGGGAAAAATAGCAGAAAATTCTATCACACCGTTGTCAGGATGTGAATTCTTTCAGCCTACCAGAGAGCTGCTATAAGAAGTGACACAGCTTCTTGTGAAAAGTGAGATTCACAACCCCGTTTTGCATTGTCATTGATGGCCATCTGCCATCCTTTATCCTGATGTAATTTGCTTGTTTATTCCAATTGCATGATTGGTGAAGTAAGTTACTACTGGACAACAGTAGAATTTGGTCTTTAATCTTTTGTTGATAATTCCCAGAACCACAGCTGATTGAAAGCCTCTGCATCTGCCATCCAAATTTTTGCTAATGTGGTTTTCTACAATACCACATTACAAACTTGTATTAGACATACAATGTGCTCACCTTTGGCATGAAAATAATTCCAACAGCTATCACGAGTACAACGTCTGCCTGAAGGACAATGAGGCCTTCAGACTAATCTCTTGTGCGCTTTCTTTTTGTGATCTTTTTGACATGACTACTATTCATTGGTTTGAGTACACACTTGAATATCGTCTATTAAATGGATTTTAATTTTATTTATTATATTTTTGCATTAACATGTCCATGAACTTGAACCCACTGTGACAGGTGTTATAAAACACAGGGGGTCTTTACTCAAAGAGTTCACTTTCCAAATGACTGACAATGACAGAGGTAAGCAATGTGACTGAATTTGTCAGCATGTTGTTACAAAGGTTTTGTAGCCTTCAAAAACAGTGCTAACAACACTCGAAGATGTGAGAACACATACAACACAGCAAATAGTTAATTTTGAGTTGCTGCCTGGTGCGTGAATTCCTGAAGCCAGACATAGGCTACCATGTTTCACTGTAACTGGTGCTGTGCCTACCAGTTAGGCTGTACTAGCCAAAGTGTTCCAGAGGAAAGCACAACTCATGACCATCACCTTTGCCCCACAGCTTCACCTGTCAAACAGACTGAAAGCAAACTGGTAATGCTAGACACTTCTGCATCAGTACACATCCCAGGGCAATTGATGTCCCTCTATCTCCACGTACAAATCAGGCGTCCCTCTCGTGCACTAAAGTGAAGTAGATTGGCAGGTCCGATTTCAGGATTTTTCCTGTCAATTTGCCACACTTTCAGAGTTGTATCAACTCGCTAAAGAACGGAGACAACATTCCAGTGTCGTGTGAGAATCACGGAGGGAAAAAAAGAGAAACAAAACACTTTGTAGTGTAACAAGCTTACAATTATATAGAGATGTTGCACTAATGCAGACAGACATATCAGTCTTCTATATGAAATAAAGATTGTTTCATAAATAAAAGCAAAGGAGAAGAAAGTCCTTGTTTCTTAATTGTTGTTGAATGAGACATCATTCAAGAACCCTAGTCTAGCTCACAAGAGTAACCACTGACTCCAAGAAGATAACTTGTGTTTCTAAGGACAAGTCGTATGAGCAAGATTTGTAGAATCAGCCTCAAAATTTGGCAGAGTATCACAGTAAAAGCAATTACTAGTGAGGAATGTGAGAATCCAAGGAGCATCATACAGCTTAAAGTCATAAGTGATAAAATGTTCCTGTACTGTAACACTGTTTTCTGTGTTGCTGGGCTGAGGCACTGCAACAGTTTTGGTGCCTTCTCTCTGTGCCCACCACGGGCAAAGGAACCACTGGCAAGCCCTCCTGCTGTCACCTGCATCTTGCTTCCTCACAGGCTGTAGCATCCCTGTCTCTAAGCTGATACGGATGGTACTATATCCGCTCTCTTCTGTGCACGCCATTTCTTTCTGAGCAGCCATGCACTGGGCTGTTGCTCCGTAATGTACGTATAAAAAAAGACACAGTCAAATGCAGCTTATGCAGTTGTGTTCATGCTACTTAACACTATTGCATATCATCTCTTTTTCTAATGAATTAATAGTCGTGACTTTTAAGCACTTAATTGTTATTAAAGTTAACAATATAGCTATGGAGACCCATTTACTATTAGGAAGTTAAAAAGAACAACTAATATTTTATGCACACAAATTCCCTACTGATTTCAATGAAGTGTATCAGTTTAGATAATTCCAGACTTATTTCCAGTTAACTCTTAAACAAAGAAAATAGGATGATTTACTTATACATCTTCTATGCTAATCAGATCTGAGCTCAATCACCCTGGCTCTCTGTCACTGTAATTTGACGTGCACCATATCTGCCTAAAACATAATACCATGCATTCAGCCTATATTTATCTACATGTAAATCCAGAAGCACATATACATTCAAGCACATATCAACAAAGTTTTGCCACGCGTTTACGGGGCATTTCCTAGTACAAACTGCCTGAGGATGCTCAGGTTTCAGGTCCTTTCCCAATTACACTGCAGCAGGCCAGGGAGCTTGCCTGTCTGATGTAAGTCACTAGAAGACACTTCTTCCACGTCAGTCTTGTGGTGTGGAAACTGTGCAGTTAATAGTGCAGCAACCTGTTACCATTTGAGTACCATGGGCTTATCACTGCAAGAATGTTCTTGCTCTGCAGCTATCATGGAGGAGCGGTATCTTTAGGGGTTGACAGAACTATGAAAATGTCCTAAAGAGAAGCCATATGAAGATAAATGCAGAATATATATATAAAAAACACTTTTTAATAGAGGCAACACAGTAGAACACCAAAGTGTCCAGGGAAGAGACGAAAAGAATGCATATATCTACCTACTGATGGAACTAGCTGCAAAGTTCTCATCCTGCGTGTTCCAGTTGTTAAACTGTCAGATATATGTAGGCTTTTATATTACACATCTCTTCCCAACTCTGTATTCATAGAAGAGGATCTAAATTTGTAACACACATTTTCTTTCATCACTCAAATCCATATTTATAACCTATTCAAATTCAACCCTTTCTCAAGGATTTCTTTGAAACAAAAAGAAGTTTAAGTCTTCCTGCTGACGGGTCATTGTCTGTTTCCACCATCTCTCACCTGGCATGTCCAGGAGAACTCCTAACCGACCCTGATGGTAACCAGAGCTAGCGAATACTCCAACGTTTGCTGAAGTCGAAGCAGACTGTTAGTTCTTTGGAAGGCAGATGCCAATTTCGGCAAGGCAGGGCAATGTTCACATCCCAGAATAAAGGTTTTATCTCACAGAGTTAATCATATATTCCAGATAAACCTATAACTTGCTAATTACATTTTGTACAATCATATTCAGATTAATGAAATTGCATATAATTGATCAGAGGCTGGGTCCTGGTGCTCTAGGTTTAGCAGCTATAAATTACATTTAAGAATATAATTTTTCTTCCAGTAATAAGTTTTACTAATTTAATGTCACCACCTGCATAGGGGGCTCATTCAAAGCATAAAAAGTAAAACGGTGTTTATTTAGGTCATCCCATTTTGTCAGCAAGATGTGGTGGGATGATTCACACAAATAAAGATTTGGCAAAATAGTCCTATGACAGTTTCAGTTTCAGATCTCCAGGGAAGACTTTGGAAATAGTAAAATACAATGACGTTGAGTTTGTTTTTTTTCAATAATCAGAATAAGGATGACTGAATTGGCAAAAAAAATCACAATAATTTTTACAGAACTCTACTTAAAATATTACATTTCACAATTAATGATATTGCTTAGGAAAAAAACCCCCACAAAGCACAGGAGAAGTAGTGATTAATAAGGTTCTAGTTTGTTACACTTTCATTTGACGAGGGCCTGCTAGCTTGGTCAATACTTCATCCCTGGTGATTTCCCTTTTCAGATGCTACTAATCCATGCTCCAGGTTTGGAGAAAAGGCCACTAGCTTTAAACAGTCTCTAATTCCTTCCATTTTACAATGTCAGCTATGTTTCACTTTAAAATATCTTAATATTGAAAAATTAGTATCCATCCTCCATATGCTGTAAAATAACAAAACTAACAAACTGATGGCAATGTAATATTTTATAGTTCAAAACAGTAATTTACAAAACTCTGACTTTCACTGTCAATCCGTTTTTCTGCTGTGAATAAATCTGCATGAATTCTGTACCAACATACCCTTATCTGACCTTCCAGAAAACACAATGATGATAACTTTTTCCTAAATTATACTTTTTCATATTCTTTGCAGTGACAGTAATTGTTAAAAACATCATTTGGAATGAAAATAAATCTAGGAACTTACAAAGCATCCTCACATTTTCTGCAGTGACCAGACTCAGTTCCTCAAGGGACTGATGGAGAAAAAAGACACCTTTCTCTCGGCAGTTTCCCCTCCTTAT
Organism: Chroicocephalus ridibundus; assembly: GCF_963924245.1. Taxonomy (NCBI): domain Eukaryota; kingdom Metazoa; phylum Chordata; class Aves; order Charadriiformes; family Laridae; genus Chroicocephalus; species Chroicocephalus ridibundus. The sequence goes on from NC_086290.1 coordinate 27,374,694, forward strand.
CCTACACTCTACATGACCAGTAGCAGTCAAAGGTCAGGGGACAAATGAGAGCTACTCAGCTAAGTGAGGCTCTGCAAGAGACAAAGATAAATTGATATGGATGTGGGAAACTGGAATGAATGAAGAATTAAAAAGATGTTTCCACTGGTCTGGCACCTGCAACAGAAGACAGAAAAGCACATACCCTACGATCTATGTCAAAACTGTTTAAAACGTTTCAGCTAAAGCTGTCCGGGGAAAATAGTGTGACATCTCTTCAAAATCACAGCCAAGCATGTAGGTGTTTACACAGGTTTTACTCAGACACGTAAATTCCAGATTGTAGGATATATTGAAAGATAGGTCATATACTTGAAATACTACTCTCACATCAGCTTCTCTGTTGAAGAAGTGGATCTTTATATGCAGACATGCTTTAGCAATCTTCCTGTAAGCAAACTCAACTCAGGACCAAAGTTGGAAATCTGCATGACGTCAATCTTTTGACGAAATTCACAGCACTTCATGATTTTAATAAGGTCAAAAATTCCACAACTCTTTTGAAATTCAAAAAAGTTTGCCAGAGAAACAAAACCTTACAGATTCAACAGTCTTCAAGTTTTGATTCTGCTTTGATTTAATTCAAATAGCTTTGCTCTTCACTAGTTGGTATCTTACTGGAGCAAAGCTTTATACTGCCTTTTAAGAATTGCCTCTTTCTGTGAGGGGATTTGGCTTCAGTAATATGGGGAGGGACTCCAAATGATAAATAACCTGAATATTGAACAAATGGCAACATTTCATTCATGCAGAGCAGGAAAATTTAGCCCCCATGGGTTATGTTACTAGGAACTCCTTAAATCAAAATGTGGAAACTCGATATTGAGGTACATAAACTATAAGCTTTATTGATCATGTCTCTTGTGACTGGGCATTCCTACCATGCTAGAGACATAATTCTGCATGGGGCTGATTTCCTTCAGCTCTGACTTAAGGTGCTCAGTGTCTAAAAAAATCATAAAATCCTATTGCTGCACACATGTGTCTCAGAATAGAACATGGAAGAATTCTCAAGGGTATTCTTTTTTCTTCAGCTTTTCTGAAATCCTGGCCAGGCATCTATGAATCCTGAAGGAAATTAATGGATATGCTTTCCGGTGGAGGAGGTTGCCTATTTGGCATAAACTGCAGTAACAGTATGAAATGCCTCCTGATAAGAGGCCAATGTCATTTTGTTTTCTGATCTAGCGTAACGCTAGTAATCCATTCTTACGTATTTGCATAACTTTGCTTTATATCAACTTGAGTGACTATTTACTTGTCATGTATGGTGTGATACTGAGTAGATGCAGAAAAGGACAGCCAGCAGAGGGTGAAGGAAGATGCCAAGGTTATAAACCAGTGCTCATATTTACAATCAAGCTTTATTTTCATGAGAAGCTTCTCCAGCACAGACATAGGTGCAAGTGGAGAACATCAGAGCACTCTATCAGGCAACACCCCTCCCTGGCTCATTCCTGTAAATTCTCCTCAGTGGCATATTTTATTGCCCCGGAGACACCCCATGATGGCTATTTATTTAATTGCTTGGAAAGCCCAGCCAAAGAAGGGTGTCTCAAGTTTGGCATGTTAGTTTCCTGCTTGCAGATTTACAATTTAGCACCGTTTGGGTTTTCAGAGTCTCCTTGTTAAAAGTGCGAGGGGCCCATTTCACCAGATGAAGTACAACTGCTTTGTCTGCCTCCAAACAGCCAAAATCCCCCAAAAGGCACAGAGCAGAAGTGCAGTCTGCTTAAAAACTGGTGTGTGCCGCCCCTCCAACCACTGATTAATATTCGACGTATTCTCCAAGCAGAGCTCTATATCAAGTTCAGTGTTTTCTCTGTCCTGTCCTTTCCTTCCCTTCCCTCCTCCCGCCTAATTTTGTAGACAGGCAGCCATAATACGCAATAGAAGCATAACTCTTTAAACTGAAAATGTCATCACTTAAGAATACAAGAGAGTGGTATGTGTCATGTATGTCTGCAAAATGCAGTTGCTGTCTGTTACAGTCTGTAGCAACTTTTAAATCTGTCATCACGGCATGAATTTCATATTAAGCTCCTTCCCAGTGCTTTAGCCAGGAAGTAAAGGGGGGAACATACTGTATCATTTATGGGCATGCTGGTGCTGGGTCAACCATGACATCACTCTCCACTCTGCTGAGCTGTAATGAGGTGAAAAGGCAGCTTTAGAACAACATAGCACTTTATTTATTAGGAAAATTTAAGTGTGCGTGTATTTCAATTTATGATAAAACTGAAAACAAAGGTTATGGACTATAGCTCTCCTACAGCACAAAGTGAGGGGGGGAGGGAAGGCATTCAGTAGATGGTGAAAGATTTAATGCACATAAAGCACAGAAGATTGAAAGTTCTGGCCAGGCTAAAATCCTGTACTGACAGCCCAAACAATTAGAGATGGTACACAGCGCGTTTTGCTGCAGTCAAATTGTACTGTACACTTTCATCAGAGCGTGTCACTGAAGCAAGAAGCTAGTTGAGACTAGCTAAAATCTTCAAATTCGAAAGGATGGAGGCATATAAATTGAGCACAGAAGAAAAAAATTTGGTGAGGGTTGAAGGCTATAAGAGCCCTTGACTGCAGAAGATTCCCTAGAAACCTGCAATGCTTTTTTAGTAACACTGAGAAGCCGGGCAGTTCATAGCATCTCTCCAAATTAATGCTTGTATATAAGATGGACGTGTGTACTGTACAGTAAGGATTTTTTTTGCTCACTACTGGAGATGGGACAAAAGAGGTACAAAAAAAGTAGAAAAGCACAATGCAGAACAGGTCTGATCAGACTAGCGATTAACTACTCTTGTTCATTTTCTCAACTACTTCTTCTAGTGTTCTGTTTTATTTTTAATGTTGGCATAATTATTTTTCATGCGTAAGTGAAACAGTAAGGAACATATTATTTTTACTGCAGGCACGGTACCAGCAGTTGGCTTTTTCTGGAAAGCACTGCAAAGGCATCACTGGTGCTTACTTCCCTATTTTGAATTTTGCCTTGCTTCTAAAAAGGGCATCCCACTGCCAGCTGATCACTAGCCTGGCAATACCGTCTTCATTGGCACGCACTGGAACCCCACACCCACAGTGTTCAAAAAATACTTTTAAAACACTACAGGCAAGCTGGAACTTTTCTGTCTGTAAGACCTGAACACCGTAAGTACCAGGTCTACAACATGAATTTCTAGGCATTACTGTCATACAAATAATAAATAATAATTTACATAAATACACTGCTACTTACAAATAAATAGAGCATTATATCTGGGTTTAACTAAGAAACGTAAAATTTGATATTGAGATTTTTTCCCTATTACAAGATATGACTTTAATAGCTCTGGTCCCAGGAAACAAATAGCCTGAAATTGGTCTGCAGCCAGAATACATAGGGTTCTAACCTTCCTAAATCTCACAAACCTCTAACACCTAGCAAATGCCTGAACAGTATTTCGCAGAAAATACTCCATGAAAAACCCATCTGGAAGAGTCAGTGTCAGCCCCTGAAAAGGGGGTATTCTTTTCTTCAAATTAGTGGTAAGCCATTGTCTCAGCATGGTGCTAACATACAATGTACTGCTGCAGTTGTAAGTTTTCAGATGAAATGTACAACTTCATTCCTCAGTGTTCACAGAGGTTTAAGAAGCCATTATATGATTCTCAAAGCAACTGTATTATTGAGGCCAAACTCTCACACGGGGGAATTTATTCTGCGTAGTATATTTATCCGAAGAAGGGAAAATTGTTTCTTTTTATTTTTTTATTTCATACATGCATCAGGCAAATGTATCAGACATTTTTAAGATCATGTTTCAAAAGCTAATATCAACCTTCCAGAAAAAAAAAAGAGACAAAGTAGGCAGAACAGATAATTTTGTATATATACCTATTTCTGACAAAAATATCCACTAGACAGCACTAAATATTTCATAAGTTGCAAGGGCTACACTTCCAATTATGGTCTGCAATGTATATGTAAAAGAAAGAGGTGAGTAAATGGGGCAATTCATGCAGTAGGCAACTCCTCAATCCAAGAGTAAGAAAAACCTAGACATCTTTCACTCTTTCTTTGTTCTTTTCTTGATTTTTTGGGGTAAGCTTACCCTCCTACATTGTCATTTTCTGTTTTCCCCCCATTCTAATCAGGTTCGAATTTCCTTGCTTAGGAAGAAAAGTCTAAAGAAATGCCACAAAAATAAAGTCTCTTAGTCCACTACTCATTCTTAAAATATCTTTGTCTGCCTTCTCAGTGCACATTTGAAAAACAGTTCTGGAACACTACCCGAGGAACCTATTAGTTAAAATATTTTTATTTAAATTTGACTTGTAAAACATTCTCTCTACTTCCCTTCACATGTGTTACTTGTTTCAAGTACAGCAAGAACCAACAGTAAACATCGTTTTCCATCTCTAGCTGTGATGGAAAGCACCTGGAAGACAAAAGATGATGGGGAGTATCAAACCCAAGATTATACAGCATGAACCAAATTCATTCTTCAGATGTTTCCTCAAATGCTGACCTAAATTGAATTACACCGTGAGTAAATCTGGCTCTCTTTCTGCATTTCTTATTAAATTGCTCACTGTTAGCATCTGCCTTTTCATTATACCTTGTGACCTTTTCTTTCCCATTAATAACCTCACCATATGCCCCAAGTTCAGTACTTCCTCCATTGAATTTATTTTGTCATCTACAAGATTCTTTAAACTGTTTCCTTTTTCAGTATGTGAAACTCCTTAATAGAAGACAAGAACCACAGTCTCTAAATTATCAGCTACTTGTATGACGCTCTTCTCAACAGGTAGCCCTCTGTACCTTTCTATGTTTAGTAGTCCTGTTTCTGTCACCCCCAGTCACGCTTAATATCGTGCTACTTCCTATGAATCTACAGTCTTCAGAAAGGAATAGAGGAAAAAGCAGAAAACATCATTATGCCACTGTATGAATCCAGAATGAGTGAGCTCTTGAGTACTCAATAGAGCTTTGGTTTCTCTATCTCAAAAAATTGTAGCAGAATTTGAAAACAGAAAGAAAATGCCAGCAAAGACAATTGGGACTTGGAGTGACTTGTACATAGAAATGATTAAACAGAGCAGGCCTTTTTAGCTTAAAGCTCTGCCTCTGAGAAGACATGATCCTAACTATAAAAATCAGAAGTGGCATGAAGAAGTTGAAAGGTCTTTTCTAATACAAGAATTAGATGATATCAAATGAAAATAGTTCAACCGATGGACAGTTATACTAACAAAATCAGACACAGGATGCTGGGAATGCTGAAGATTCAACATGAATTTTCAAAGCTGTTTGATATTTTCATGAAAGAAAAATCCATCCAGGACTATTAAATACAGGCATCACCTTTGCTTCATGGAATCTATGAGCCATACATCAATGAAGATTAGAAGAACAGAGAGGGAATTATCACTATATGTTTGACCTAATCTCATGCCCTTCCGTAGGCGGCTATTAGTGGCCACTGTTGGAGGAAGAAATCTGGGCTACCTAGGCTGATGGAGGAACTCCAGTAACACTAGCAGCAAAATTTTAAAATCTCATCATCTGGCACAGCTTACTGCCTGTGCAACGAGACTTAGTAAGAAAGAATGTGTACTCCTGCCCCAGCTGCTCCCGTTTCAGTTAAAACACTAAACTGAGCTCCAGAACATAATACAGATCTCAGTCAACTTTCTCCTGTGACAGCAGTGACATTCAGTTAGCGAGGAAGCAGCAGAGAGCTACTCAGCAGTGCCTTACGCTGCTGTAGTAAGATTCACAAATGCTCTTCTGATAATGTCTGTATCATGTGCATGTTATACTGCACGTTATACTGCACAGCGCTTCGGCCCTTAAGTATGATGTTGGTCTCACTTTCTGCCTGCTCACTAGCTGACACCACAGACCTTCTGTAAATACTTCATGTATATTTTTCTGCGTTCGCAAATCAAAGGGTTCTTTTCCATTTTAATTCTCAGTGCCTTATAATCTGTACAGCAAAAGCTGAACGGGAAAAAACAGACAATGGAACACAATGCAGGAAGATGCCAAATCAGTCAGAAACCCCCACCCTATCCACACACAATCAGCGCCAGCTGTAGTCCAATTAAACTTAATCTAGTCACATGCTCATGTGTTCCTCAGAAATTAGAGGAAATCAATTCAAATGCTAATGAGAAACCCCATAATTTATTATCTGCTGAGGAATGCATGTTACATTAATTTTAACTGTAAACAATTATTTTTATTGCAAGATTAATTACACCATCTTACACAACTTCCTTTTTTCATATTTTTTGAAGGAATTAGTTTTCTGCTACTGTTTTGTTGATCTGTCACAGTATTTTAAGCCTGGAAAAGTATAATTAATTTAGGAATACTACCAATGTGGTTTTCTATTCTTCTGTGGAAAGAAAGTGGGACAAATGCCTGGGGCAAAATACAGAAAGATCCAGCTGAAGCTCTTGGCCTAAACAAGAGTACAAGAGCTGGAAAACAGTGGATTCCTTACTGGGAGCCAGAGCTAAACACGTAAGGTGAGAAAAGAGAGAAAGTCCAGGTAAAAGCAAAAGTAAATTTTCACAGGTATTAGCCAAAAAAGAATGGAAACCGAATTTTCAGTTAACCCAAAATGTCATTCAGCTAGCCCAGTAGTTTGCCTTATTTTCAGCTGATCCTTTTATAATGATGCTTGCTCTCCTTCAACTTCGTTACAGAGTCAGGAGTTGCAAAATATTTTATCAATAAAACACAAGGAAGCTGTGGAAAAGGAGAAGCGTTTCAGGGCAGTCTATCTTGTTTGCTGACCAGAAGTCTTACTGTTTTTCTAGAAAGTATGTGTACAGAATGAAATATCTGTATTATAGCTGAAGTTTATTGCAGTCATACAGAGGCAGAGAACAACAAAAATAATCCAAACAGTATTTTTTTCTGTTTCTAGACTTTTTTTCGTTTGAAAAGCCTGTTCTAATCTTAGAAAATGTCAGTGATAAAATGCCTTATCCTAAGCAGCTCATTACTCTTTTTATGTGTTTGATTTTTAACACCAATAAGAATTCAGACACCCTTACCAAAACAAATATCAAAACCAGAAATGTATTTAAAGAGTTAATTTAGTGGCTGAACAAGGAAGAAAGACCATGCAATGTAGTAGTTTTGTTTCACATTAATTGCTAGGAGTTTAGTTTACAAGTAAATCTGGGCCTCAGGGTTTTGGGATGGCTGTGGGGCTCAGGTTTTGAGGCTACCACTAAATAGGAGATTTTTCTTGACAAGTATTTTAGTGCTACCATTGGTCACATCACTTTATAGGAAACACGACAAATGTAGCTCTTTTTCTCCTTGCAAATCCTTTGCAAAACTGATTTGCACCTTCACTAATTTATTAACTACCTCATAATGTATTCAAAGAAGACTTTAAACATATCTGACTTTGTGTATCCTTTTATTTTTGTCATGTGTCTAGTAAATGCAATCGCATGTTGGTGTTTATAATAAATGGGTATCCCACTTTTTACTGACAAAAAGAAAAGTGTAACATTGCAAATAAAACTCAAAGAGTATCAGATAATACTGTTTGTCACAAATAACCTTGTTCGCATGCACATAGTGAGGAAGATAAGATTATATTCAACCTAAAAACTGTAGTGCAAACAGAATACATTACAGTAAATATTCACCAAAATCTCAAGATGAGTTTCAGAAAGTTGGGCATAATGAATTATTTGTCCCCAAACTGTGTTTTTAGTATTAAGTCAGATCAGTACATTGTAGAGAAACAGGGGACCAGTTTATAACAACTGGCCAGTTTCATATCTGAGGGTAACAGCTTAGTGAAAAATGCCCAAATTTCTTAGTGTTTCTTTCACTGTCTTCACGTTGCTAATAAACACAGAAGCTGGAGTGCACACAACTCTCACTCTTTTCCTCCATCTTTGTGCTGAAAAAAAAGCATCCATTTTAAAAAGCTGCCACAGAGGACTACTGTTAGTGATCATGAAGTCTTCTTCATAATGCAAAGGCAAAAGGAGACAAAGGGCAAGGGAACTTCAAACACCATCTGGGTTTGAATGTTGCTGGATCCTATACTTCAGCAGATTGAATGGTTCAGCAGTCACCAGAATTATGCTTTGCCTGCTCTAAACCACCATTGGTTTTCTGAGCTGAATGTGACTATGTCATTTGTTGCATTTGTTAAAGGAACTCAATACATTGTAATTCCAGGTTCATCACTAATAGTGGTTAAACTGTAAACCTCTCTACAAAGTAATAAAGTAAACGGAGCATACTAGCATATATCACACGTATGTTAGGAACCAGTGCTGCCATGAACCTCTGATTAAGCAGCACAATCTTCATTCAGTCTTCATGCTTCAAACCCATACATTTTGAACTCCTTCCCAATAAAACTAGAGAACGTGACGAAGCTAGTCTGGACCCCTTCGTACTTCACATGCTGATGACATACAATGACCAAAGGAATTTTTCCTTGGCACAGGGTATTGTGTTGCCATAGTGCATTTGTACCAACACCCCTTCCTCCCAGTTTGCTTCAACACAATCTGCAGTTCATTCTGTCAAAGCAGAAGCTTTGACATCTGTCTTTACTGGCACTTCTCACCAAGTAAAAACACTGCTGACAGTTTCCAGGAGAAGGATGCAGGATTTTTCAGAGAGGTATTTAGTGGGGCAATAATGATCACTAGAGTTGTAAGAGTGTCTTTAAAGAGAACCTAAGGAGAAAATGGAACCACAACTCTAATCCTGTTAAGCAAAGAGCCCTAAATAAAAGTCATTAAATTGTATATTTCAAAATTTTATAGTTCAAAGTAAGAAAGAATTATTAGATGCTTCCAGCTGGCCACCTATTAATCAGAAAACATTAAGTTTCATTCAGACCGCCCACAGCGATTTGCAAAATTTCTAGTTAAACCAAAATATTTGGCCCCATTGAGGTATTAAATTACTTGCTGAGGCAGAAGGTAGAGGAGCACAAATAAGAGTCCAATAGGCAAAACTTCAACACAGGCAGGAAACTGATGAGGTGAGATTTGCCCAAGTGATCTCAGCAAATGAACTCTAGCCTCCGCTATTGAGGGCTTTCCCATCTGGGTTGCAGGTGTATTCCCCCCCAGCCAGCCGTCAGTCTAACACAAGTACATGAGCAAGACAAGTCAGCCGCATCTAGGAGGTTTCTCTGTACAGCTCAGCACTCGGGCTCCCATTATCTGCTGTCCCATGTCTAGTTATGGTCAGCCTCTCCTCCTTTAGAGGAAGCTGCAAACAAACAAAATCCTTGGATCTATACACTTAATTGGATGTCTGGGGAAATTCCTTCTTGACTGGATGAAGCTCTGAAGCTTCAGAACTCTTTATAACTATTGTCTTAACGCAGAGCTGTCTGTGTCACCAAACAAGGCAAAAGCATTTCAGAGAGAGCAAGACAAGCATCTCAGTTCTTGCTGCAACCCGCAAAAGAAAGGAGGAACTAAGATCTACAAACTCCAAGGACAGAAAAGATAACTGGAAACCTCCAGCAACCCACTTTCACTGCCATCCCCACATTCCTGTCCCTATAAACACACAGGTATTAGGATTTCTCATTGAAGCGCGACTACTTTTCTTTTTTTTTTTTTTAAAAAAAAAAAGATCTAAACTCCCTTCCTTAAAAATCTAAGAAATGGTGAGTCCTCCACCTCACCTGGCAAGCAGTTCCTGCATCTAATTACTCTCACAGCTTCCAGCCATTCGATCTTGTTATGCTTTGTCAGCAGGACAGAAATGCCCAATTATCAGACTTTTTTCCATTGAAGGGTATTCATGAGTTTCTTGACCTTATCTTTAAGAAGCTGTGTAAGTAGAACTCCTTGCTTCTTTCTTGGAAGAATAAGGCTTGTTTTCTAGCATCTGCACAATTTTCATGGCTTGCATTTGAAGTCTCTTACTTCCACATCTTCCTCTTGAAGAGTATAGTCTCCAGAAACCAACACATTCTTATTACTGATCTTGCCAATATTGTTTGTACTTCTTTACTTCTACAAATACTTTTCTTCTCATACAGCCAAGGAACCCTTTGCCTCTTTTAGCTACAGCATTGACAGCTCATATTGAACTGAATATTCATAAGATTCTTCTACGACAGAATTACTGCTTACGTTCTTAGCTTCTAGGTATAGCGTATCTTGCCATATTACAGCAAGTATCTGTAGTACAGTATGTATAGTGATACTAACATGCAATTGGAAATAACATGATAATTGGTCTGTGACCGTGTCACTAGGTCACTGAGATCCATTTAACAATTGCGTTTTTTCTTTATTGTTACTAACTCACTAATGCCTGCCTCATCTACAGACTTTAACAACTAATGCTTTTCACCATTGTCTATTTTTCTTGACAAAAATATTAGTATCAAAACAAGCCTAGATCCCTGGAGAGCTCCACTGGAAATAAATCTACCAAATTAATCTCTCCCTATGCACAAATACATTTTGATATCTGTCATTAGCCTATTTTTAATCCTTTTCATAAGTGTTCTGTTAACATAATACAAGCTTTTTTCTAATCAAAATGGTTTAAGATGAAAGATGTGTGCAAATAATAGAGTCAGGTTAGCACTTATAAACTGGACATATATATGCTACTTGCCTGTTGAGAAGTAAACCAGGTTAGCTAAAGCAAAAGTTGTTTAGCTGGGACATTTCCAGCACAATTGCAACGGGCCATACTTGTGCGGTCACTTAACACAACACACACGTGATGTGCATCTCAACTGGGATTGCTGCTGCACTTCACCAAGTGCATACAGCTGCACTGAAAACATTCCACATAAGTGCAAGATTCTGCATGGCTTAGATGGCGCCAGTGATGGAAACATCATGTAGAGCTACATGGGAGGCTTGTACAAGCCACCGAACAACCTCCCCACTAATGATCTGCAGCTTCCAGCTTTTCAGAATCTCCTTCTTCAGTTCAGTGGACTGACATAACTTCCCGTGTACAGCGCTGTGCTTTCTAAATATCACATAGACCACTTTTCACAGTAAACTGATATATACCTAATAAAAATGTGTTCTTTTTGGAAGCTGTATTAATTGCACCGGATGTGTCTGGTAGATTTAGCCTTGTTCCTGGTCTACATATGTCTCGATTGCGAAACTCCTGTCAAAAGCTCAACCATCACATTTTAATGCACTTATTGGATGGCATGCAAATACAAGACTTGCCTGTAAACCTAAAAGCTAGTAGCTGGTTACACCCAGAGACTTAATTGCTCTCTTTCCCTTAAAAGACTTCCTAGTTTGGAATCTTGCCTTTTGGGTAAGTGTGTAAACAGAAAGTCTGAATCTTTGAGGGTCATTTACTGCTTATCAGAAGCCATGATGAATATTAGAGTAGCTGTACAGCCTTAGATGTGACACTTACCTGTGTACTGCTGTAGCTTCATCACAGATAATGTTGTAAGCATTCCCAATACAAACTCAGACGTTATCCTATGAGCGGGCTGATATCAGACCATCTGTGAGTATAAACATTTGTGCAGATGAATTCCTGCTGCATATCAGCTGATGAACATACAGATGAGTTTCCTCTGTGTAAAACAAACTCTTTCTGACTAATCAACCTTTGCATCTTGACACTTCAGTGGTAGAGTATATACATCCTTTCAGCTCTGCCATCAGAATGTAATAAATCTTCCTGCTAGTGTCATAATATTCTTCTCAATATTTATAGTTACAAAAATTTAACTCTTGACTGCATGTTGAAAAACGTAGAGAGGATTGATTATTAAAGTAAAAATCAATCTGAGGGTTTTGATGATTTAACAAGCCGCAAAAGCATATAAATGTATCACAAAAACTTTGATTGATTTATAACTTTGTAATCCATCCCTCCTCATCTATTATCCTGTAAGTACTATATTAGCAATCATTAGTAGCAAGACGAGATAGAACACTGACATCTTCCTGACACAATATGACCATAACTGGAATCTTCTAATATACAAATGCTTTTACCTGGCTATTAATAGTGCCCTTCACTAAAGATGGACTGGTATTGCCAGCCGTATTGAACGACTGAAGTTTGCTATCAATCCTGGAAGTGTCTGCTCCGGATGGTTGTACCTACCGGAACAATAGTGGAGTGCCAGCCAGACTACTGTATTACTGTTCTTACCAGTACTTTCATTTATCTCTGTAGAAAGACAATCATTTAAAATTAAATCCATAGTAGTAATGGAGAGGTGGATATTTTTCAAGATTTTAGAATCAGAATCTGACTCCGATCTGCATGAAAAAATGTTTTCATTTTTGCACAAGCTTACAATTCTCCCATGTACGTGAGACTTCAAGATTACAGGCAGACGCTAGGACCAGCAGTGATGTCAAATAAAGATCAAGAGCTTACTACATAACGATTTTTTGTACTGTCATTATGACAGCACTTTTTCTAAGGTTTTAAATTGTCTCTAAAGAATTTTGTACAGGATAGAAGAGCACAAAGCCTCCACCAAATTGAAGATTGACATTACCTTCATTTTAAACAGATTATAATCAAAAAGAACTCCATTACTTGTGCACTAAAAAGGTGTAGATTTTTTCTATAGATTCTACAGACTATATACACCATGGATGTCAGTGGTTTAAGCAATATAGTGAACAGCTTGGGCCACTATACATTTTTTTTTTCTTCCTTCCCTCGGCGATTTTTTGATAGGTGACACTTTTGTTTGAGCTTTTAAAATTCTTTACAGAAACAGGTGTTGTGCAAAGCAGCCTAGACAGGCTCTCCCAGGGTGATTCGTGGCCCTGCCAGGTGGAATCCTGCCTAGTTTCCTCATATCTCTTGCTGCTGTACGTTTTCACCCTATAAATGGATGCATTTTATTGCTAAAGTGCCTACCCTGGGACAGTTTCTTATCTTCTTTATACTACTGTAAATCTAGCACAATTCCTTTAATGATAGCAGGGTCTTTTTGCATTTATGCTTGTGTAAATCAAATCAAACTTTGTCATTTCTGTCTGCACATTTAACACTAAATATTCCCATTAACTTCAGTCTTGTTCTTAGCTGTGTAAGAAATCCATAACAATGGCAATAGCCTGTAACATGTTTAAGACATTTAGAAACACATGGCATTACATAATGTGGTCTATTTCATAATACTGCATTTCTTGTTTTTATATAAGTAATTCCTAAAGAAATTCCTGCTATACCCTCTTGAGATCCCAGTTGTGGATAATTCTATGTCAAATGACAAGCTCCAAAATTTCTCCAACAGGGTTTTGTCTACAGGAGCAGGATTTGTCTACAGGAGCAGGTGTCTAGGCCTGCTTTTTGGTGACAATGAGCCATTCCAGGTTCAAATCTTTTGTTAAACTGTCTTACATATCGAACCCATGTCTGATAGAGCCAATGCCAGCCGGCTCCAAGACAGGCCCACCACTGGCCAAGGCCGAACCATCAGCGACAGTAGTAGAGCCTCTGCGATAATATATTTAAGGAGGGGGAAAAAACCTGTGCGGAACTATAGCAGTGGAGAGAGACGAGTGAGAATATGTGAGAGAAACAACTCTGCAGACACTGAGGTCAGTGAAGAAGGAGGGGAAGAGATGGTCCAGGTGCCGGAGCAGAGATTCCCCTGCAGCCCGTGGTGAAGACCATGGTGAGGCAGGCTGTGCCCCTGCAGCCCATGGAGGTTAATGGTGGAGCAGATATCCACCTGCAGCCTGTGGAGGACGCCAATCTGGAGCAGGTGGATGCCCGAAGGAGGCTGTGACCCTGTGGGAAGCCCACGCTGGAGCAGGCTCTTGGCAGGACTCGTGACCCCATGTGGGACCCATTGCTGGAACAGTCTCTTCCTGAAGGACTGCATCCCGTGGAAGGGACCCACGCTGGAGCAGTTTGTGAAGAACTGCAACCCATAGGAGAAGTTCATGGAAGACTGTCTCCCATGGAAGCAACCACATGCTGGAGCAGGGGAAGACTGTAAGGGTTGTCAAGCATTGGAATAGGCTGCACAGGGAAGCAGTTGAGTCACCATCCCTGGAGGTATTTAAAAGCCGTGTAGATGTGGTGCTTAGGGATATGGTTTAGTGGTGGACTTGGCAGTGCTAGGTTAATGGTTGGACTTGATGATCTTAAAGGTCTTTTCCAACCTAAATAATTCTGTGATTCTATACTTCCTGTTCTCAGGTACTCCTTATTCAGACCCAGTCAAGGAATATTTCTGGATGTGGCCCAATCTTACTATTTGTTTTTTATTTCAGAGAAATAAAAATCAGTTAGGCAAAAGAGCATAAGGCGTGCAATCATGCTGAGCACCGACTTTGAACGAAGTGTCATGTTCATACTTGCATGTTAGCATGTACTGTCCACTGGGTGAATCTGTAGTATAATATAAAGGATCTGTAAGACAACTCTGGGTCTGTAACGTTTTCACCATTGAGCATTTCACAGATTTCACCTTAGAACTTTAGCAGTCAAACCAGCAGCTGAAAACTGCGCACTTGAATGTTTATGAAAGGCCTTATTAAGCTGCTTCTACAGATGTGTTTTCCTTCCATTGTGCTTTCTTCCTCCCAGAGAGCACAATGAAATAGACACTTTTAAGAGTACTTTTAAAACATTGATTGGTTTAAACATTAAACTGTCACAAGCCTAAAATAACATTTTATTAAATTACCACTACATTGAAGACCATGGCCCAAAACTGAAGACAACTAAGTATATTAGTAGCATTACTGCATGATTAGTCTTAGCAAATTTATGAGATTGTCTTAAGCATCTGCAGGACCATTTCACCATTCACAAGTGCACATTAATTAGTTAATAGCTCATATTGTACATTAATATCGAGGCAAGGATTCCTTAAATATTATTCAAACACTTGTCTTACTCATGTAAGTAATCCCATTAACACCTATAAAGCTAATCCTATGAGCAAAATACAGTTCATGGGTGTTTCCAGGATCAAAGGTTTGGGCATCCATGGAAAATTTTGAACACAATCAGCCATAGAAAGAATCAGTGAGCTGCCGGTATCTTCACAGTTCTTTACTCCTGCAACAGCTTCCAGAATCAGGGGCCTTTATTCATGGTAGCAGAACACATCTCCATTTCATTCTTACTCCAGGTGCTCTTTGAATTTTGAAATTCCTTAGAAAATATTAATTTTGTAAATATTAACAAGTTTTAACTTATATAATGACTGAACTATACTAATATTTTAGTACTGCATTTCCACTCCACAATAAATTACTTTTGGTTAAAATCCCATTTGCATTACCTTATAAAGCTGGAGATATACACACCCAGATAGATACATAGTCTGTTCTTTACAGATACTTCTGGTTTTCTTTCTCTCTTTTGGATGGCTGTTAAGTGGTTATCTAACACATTAAGAATGATTTTGTAGGAAAAGAGTTCACTTTTTCCAAATGGGCTATTTTATCTGCAGCAGATTCTGTCATCCTCAAACAAGCAATACATAAGCACTCTTATTTAGCTGATGGAGACACTGTATAGATCAGAGAATCTTTAATTAGCACAAGGGCAACACATTCCGCTCCTTTGTTTATGATACTCACAAGGAAAAATTTTGTAAAATTTAAATTTACTAAAAATATTTTACACATAGTTAAAATAAATAAAAGCAGTACTCTCTTACTGTAGTCATTATAGACCTGAGCTTGTAATCATGCAAGTGCCAGAAATTCTTTCCTTCTGACTTCAAATCTTTCCAGAAACTGCCTCTATGTGAGAACACTTGCTGGATCTTCCACTAATTATGGACCTGATCTGCAAATACCAACTCACCGAAGACTTGTTATAACAACTTATCACCACTTATGAGTCATCCTACAACAATTTACAAGGTTGGATTGCAATTTTACAGACATAACTACCACAATGAGTACAGTAATGCACTCTTCAATGTTATTTCCCATCATGCTGCAAAACTTTTCATTCTTTAATACCACACTACCACAGACAGGACTAATAAGACTGGTATCAACAGACAACTACAAATACTTAGAAGTACAAACCAAAATATTTTGTGTATTTACGTATAAAATTCTCTCCTCTTCTGGTGACAAAAAATGCCCCTTCTGTGTGAACGTTAGGCCAGGAGTGAAGAACCACATTCTAAGTGTGATAATTTCAGGGTCTGTCTGTGCATGTGGCTATCTGTAGGCCCAGGTACCACATCGCCAAAGGTCACAAAGGCATTCTGTAACAGAATTCTCTCAGCTTCCTATAAGTACAAGCATACCAAAGACGTTTTCTGTGTTCAACTGAATTTCAAATCACGTTTAGAAGTTCTTTTTGTTTCAAAAGCTCTGAGGTAGCTCATTCAGAGCTATTATCTCAAGCATGACCACACACAGTATTTTATCATGTACTTATTTCCTCAACAGTCTGGACGGAGAGAAAACACCTCAAGCTCTAAGTGGAAGGCTGTTAGCTGTTACACTCCTCTAAAGCAGCGGAACTCTCAGCAACAAATGATTGTTTGCCTACAGAACACAGATCTTCCTCAGCTCATCTAAATGCATGGTGTGAACTCCCACAAAGAATAAGGACTGCTGCAGAGCTTGTGCCATTCCATTCCCGGTGCAAGGCACATTTCTTTGATATTGCCATCTCCAAAATACCATACCAACTTGTGAATTTTAAAATAAAAACTCAAATCTCTAGCAAACCAAGACATTCCGTTGCACATGCTTCTTCCCTAGGGAGAGGATGAGGGAATGACCAACATGTGACAGATATTAGTCACATTCCTTCATGAGCTGCTGAGCCCAGAACTAGGATGACAAACATCATTTAAGAGCCTAAATGGAATCTTGGAACTAAACCTATGACTCTTGAGAAACCCAAGCAGAGCGCTTTAATAATAAGACAACATCTTAATATCAAAATGTAGAGGCAGAAAACACTCACTTGTGTGATGTCTGTTGCATGTAACTGCAATTCACTAAGCAAAATACATTTTACATATTTTTATACGAGGAAAACAGCAGTCTGCATTTCCTACTAAAATTAACAGAATGTAAATGGGTAATTCCTGGCTTTATATTCATAACCATCTCTCCAGAACCGTTTGTTCTGATCACAAGAAGTTGTTTAGACCTATATGCAGGAAGATTTATGCCTAACAAGAGTAAAGGCATAGATCTAACTTATTAGTCTGAAGCAATTTATTTTTCCTTGATCTGCACATGCTTTATGCACAGTCATGTTTAAGGAATGCACCCAGTGAATCTTTCCTGGAATATAATACCCAGAAGAGGACAGGCCAGTCCACAAATAAGAAACTGTACTTTATTCAGGATCACCTTCAAACTGACAAAAGCTAGAAAGCAGTCAAAATATCAATTCTTCCTTAAACTAATGACTACCCATACTATCTCTGTTTTATTATGAAAGACTTGTGTATTACAGTCACTTAAATCTAACAATTGCCGTCCCTGGTTTCGTGCTACGTCCAAATAAAATCAAATCTCATATTTAAAATAAAATCTGTTGAAGTATTACAGTGTGACTCTTTTTAGTAGCAGTGTTAATGACCTCCAGAAAACACTTTCCCCCTTTTATTTCAATGTCGTTACACTTTTTTCCAATGTTCTCCATTTAACTGCCGTATCTTTTAGCACAGTCTCCCTATGAAGACACGCCACACTTCGTGGTATGTGTACCCCACAATACATATGCTTATAATAACCTTCACTTCACGGGTGATATATGTTAAAATGCCTTACAGGAATTATTCTTTTCTTAAAAGACAAATATATAATAGAGAAATACGACATAAAAAAAGCCAATTGTATGGCATCGAAGTAGAGGGTGGAATTCTTTGACCAGCTCTAAACAAACTTGAATTCATGGATCTGGGTGAAGTTTCAATCTATTGCCATTAAAACTAGTCTTACAATTGAAATGATAAGTGATACTTCTTCAGGCCATTCTTGCCATACTAAGTAGTTAAGAGTAAGGTTGATGGTATCAAGGACAACAGGAATCATGGCATCAGAAACTCATTTGTTACAGTAGCAATAATAAACAAAGTAAAACTAAGAATAGCATTGGACCAGAATCAAACTTCTAGTTCCAAATATCACTGAGCTTTAAACGCCAGTGAAGTCCCCATTTAAATTCTGTGGATAACTCTCCTCTCTGGCCAAGCCAAAATCCCAAGGATAAACACCAGTGAACTTTAACTGAATGTGACTCCAGATGCAGTGGAGAACAAGAAATGTGTGGCTTGCTACCATGCAAAATATTTAAATACAAATTAAAATAAGCAATAGACCAACAAATGCCAACAATAATGCTAAGAATAATACTAAGTATATGCTTAAGGTAAGATATTTCTATTTATAAATAGAAAAGGGTGCTTTAATTGCATGCCTCAGTTTTTTGGAAAAAAAAATGCAAAGCTGAAACTAAATTTATTAAGTGGAATTTCTAGGCTAAGAAAAAATTACAAGCATCTGTGAAAAATAAACACAAGAAACAGCAAAACGCAGCCTTAGTATATGTTAAGGGAAGGCAGAAAAGAAGGAGTTCTACCATTTTGTTATTTTCTGGTTTGAGTTATTTAACAAATGCTGGGATTACTGCAAAGAAATCAGCTGGATGCAATTATATAATGACACCATGCCAGGCTCAGTAATGCCACTGTTCTAAAATAAGCTCAGAGCTCCCTCTCAGCCCAAACAGTGTTATTACATGCTGTTAAAAATTTTTTTTCAAACAAACTTCAGTACTTAATACTTATGTTACCCAGCCATTGAAAGGTCCAAAAAGTATTTCTATCTATTCACATCTTATAATCATTATACTATGGCTTTTAGGCTTCCATTTGGTTGTTTATACATACTTCACATTTTTGTCAAGTCGCTATTTCACTATTGTGAGGTCTTCTTTTCAATCTCTTTGGAGCGGTATCTGGATTTGTACATGAACAGAACAAATTTTTATCTATGGCCTATTCAGAATACACTAATGAGATTTTATGTCACTTATGAAACATAATTCAGATTATAAAACTTGACATAAAGCTGCCACTATTAACTCAGCATCTGTGTGCTATTGTAGTGTACGAGAAGAACAGAACAAGTGTTCCAGATAAACAGTTAGAATAACTTATTGACATTCAGAAAATTCCCTTTACCCGATATTCCTTATGCAACTAATAAAATGTGCAAATACATACTCATGTTTGTATAACGTTTGCTATCTATCTAAGAAGATTCACTTCAGCAAAGCTTCTAATAGATTTTAGCACAAGTACTCATGCACTTCTCTTCTAGGAGATCAGACTATGTTTGGGTATGACAGACCACAAAAGAGAGAATGAAAGAGAAAGACACCTTAGGAAATTATGCAGGTTGTATATAGTACTATAATTGTTCTTTAATGGAGATTTTCCAAATATTGTATTGCTTTTAATAGAATAAAAGTAAAATATATCACATATGGAAAATTGCTTTCGATTTCGATGGAAGCAGAAATGAGGCTGCTACATGAGATACAGACAATGTTTCTGAAGGCTGTTCATTCCCAAAAGGGGCTGTTTTGCTTGCAAGAATGCTGTGTATTACCACCACCTCAGCTAATGAAAGAAAGACTGTGATTTTCTCAACTTTGACAGAGAAACAAGCATAGTAATGGATAAGCTCATAAGTGCTTTGTTTCAAACTGGTTTTGACACTACATAGAACGTGCATTCAATGAAGAAGAGATTACAGAAAATTCCCAAAATGCACAAGGAATAATCGGCTAGCAGCTATAAAACAAAGTACTTTTTTTTTTACGGAGTGCATAATTAAACTGCAGAACTCACAAATATATATGAATCCAACATTAATTAGATAAATTAATGGCAGATAATTGCAGTGATGGCTAATAAACAGTGCTGTACAACAGTACTAAATGGGTTCAGGTTTATTAGTTTGGACTTCACATCAGCACACTAAGGAGAAGGTGGACAGCAAAAAGAAGGACTCAGCAGAAGGCCAGAAGATCGATAAGGGAGACGCCGGGTACAGAAAGAGACCTCAAGTGGGTTGGCAATAAGGAAGCAGCAGAAGCCTTGTGGCAGAAGGTTTTAAAACAATCACATTCGTGAAAATGCAGAATTTTTTTAAAAGCTGCCCTTTCACTAAAATTTTTACATAAAGATAGTGCTTGAAGCATGGAACAAGAAGACAGAAAGGAAGGCTCTCTGAGAGCAGACATTGAATGTCAAGCTCAGTGAAAGTTAGATTGACTTTTGTATGGCATTTGTTAATTCTTTTATTGCCCCATTACTTCATATTTGCACTCACCCCTGTACCCTGTTTCATTATGAAAGCAGTTGAGAATGAGGGAAAACTGTGGATTAATGTATCTTTAACATAAAAAGAAACACGGTCAAAACACAGAAAACTCGAAATTACAAAGCATATATTTACTAATATCTCATTCATTCTAAAAATCAAAAAGTGCTTCTCTGGAGATCTTTTAATCCAGTCAGTCATTACTTCATTTGGTGGTGTGACTTACCTGAGCATGTTCAGGGCAGATCACCCAGTTAAATCTGTAGCACTCTAAACTGCCACTATACAAAGACCTTAAAGGAAGTGACTGGCTCTTTTGCAGCATTCTGGGAAGCAACAGATGGATGATATTATATCATGGTGCTGATGTTCAAATTAGGATTTGCCTCTGGAGGTGAAAAATTTTGTAAAAGTTTCCTCTCATTATGTCAAGTTATTCTATCTAAATACATAAATTCCTGTGAAATAGTACAAAAACAATGTATCATCATTTCATCATAATTTTGCTTGTTGTTAAAAAGAATAATAAATAGGCAGTCAGGTGGGTTTTTTTCCTTCTGAAGAGACAAGCATACTGTAGCTCAGAATGCAGAGAAATAAGTCACTTAACATTTCTCAAGGAAATTACTGAAAGCACATACCCAAGCCTACGAAATGTGAGAAAATCAACTACTTGAGGCCTTCACCTTCATTCCTTCAGACATGTGTGAAGGGAGGCAGAAGCCTGGCCTGTGAAACAAGTAATGAGATGAAACCTGCACATCTCAAAACCAAACAAATAAAAATAATAAAATAAAAAAAAGCCCAACCATATAGCGAGAAAATGTATCTCCCCATGCACCAATCAATCATTCGTCACTCTCCAGCTTTCTCTCTCCCGTACTATGGACTCAAGAGTCCATTCCTCCTCTAGGGAATATTTGCTGGCTTGGGGTAAAGTCCTGCAGGGCTTCCACTCAGAAATAGGGATGTGAAACACTAGAAGGGACTTTCTAATGTTCAGAACTGGGAGCTGAGCCAGTATGAGGAGCTCTTGCAACCAGCAGCTGCAGGTCATATTTACAGCTTATCCTTGGTTTTTAATTACTATTAAAAGTATGATCCTATTTCTTTCTCTTCTTGCAAAGGTGTAAAATAATTGCTAGACTTGAAACTCCATGAGCTTCCCTAGGTATCTGAGGGAGAAAGACAGCTGCAGACAACACACTCCCTGGCATGCCCAGCTGGTCAGACTTGGGCCAATGGCCATATTAAAATGGATGTAAGCGTGCACATTTCTTCTGCTGCTCCTCAATCAAGGAGGGTCGGGGGAAGCAAGAGGCAAACACTGGGGAGTACATCACACAGCCGTGCTGCAGACCACAACCTTCAGCCACCTTGTTTCACAGAGACAGGGCAGCGAGGATCCCTCCGCCAGGCTGGCTGGCACCTCTCCTCCCACCAGCTGACATTTGCCCAGAGTCTGTGTTTATAAAAAGTCACCGGACATTCAAAATCTATCATGGACCTTGTAATATAACATGCTTTGTCAGTCAGAAAGCGTTGCTACCACCTCTTTTGTAGTAGCCCAACCTTTCTACCCAAAACCATCAAGAAAAAAATATAGAAAGAATGATCTCACTTTAAATGCATGGTCTAATTAGCTGGTACCTGAGCATAAGATTCGAGCATTAACACAAAACTCTGACTTAGTGAATCCATACATCTGTGTGAAGGACTGTCATTTTCAGGTGTGAAAAGCACCAGGAAAATTTGATTACAATTTTAATTAATACTAGCAAGTAATATCATGATAAAAACACATCTATTTATACAACAAAACATCCATTCAGACAAAGAAATTCCCACTGGTAACCTTTTCCCAACTATGTGTCAGCCGTTCATTTTCATTTTGCTGATGTTTCTCTTCTCTCTTTGGTTAACACATTCCTGGTTATGCACTTTATCTCATTTTCCAAGAAGGCCTCTATTTATGAAGAGTCACAGCCATTTTCTTCTGGATGGAAATGCTGCCCTCAAGCTGCCATTGTAACCTGAAACAAGGATGCTTCATTGCTTCAGAAAAGACCCTGGGGACTCTTATTCATACACATATTTATCTTCTTCCGGATGTACACACAGATTTCCATTGTGAAGAAAAGCTGTGTGATTCCAAAAGGCTGTGCCTTTCGTGAAACGAAGGTTTGTTCAGGATTGAAATTAAGCTGCAGCATTTGGGGAAGAGAGAAGGAATCTTACCAGAAAAGCACTTCAGCTACCGTAAGGAACTGGAGAGAGTCGGATCATGGTTTTTGCTGTATTCCTTCCTCCTCATTTCATTTCCTTTCAGGTGTCTGTTCCCCTCCAGTCCCCCACCTCTGTCCTCTAAAATATGTTGGTTTTCAGCTGCGTTCTTGACCCTCAGCCATAATCCTATTATTTTCCTGCACACTAACCAGAACGTTCATCAACATCCACCTTTTTAATAGCACTGTTAATGATTTGAGGGGAGTAAATCACAGTCAAGATAATGGCTGTAAAAAATTAATAGACATGATTTTTATGATATAATATACTAGTATACTAATCGTCCGAACAGTTAATTGAAAAGCACTAAATATTTTATTATTCATCTAGTATTCTTTCTCCTTTTACCATTCATGCTTCTGTTTATTTTCCTTTCTTTAGAACTTTTTAACCTACGGTTCCATCCTAATTTATCTTTAATAAAAATTACACCCTACTAGCATCTAATCATAGAACTTTAAAAAAATATTTAATAAACTGAGAATTTTTTGGGACACTGTTCAGATGAGATGGGGAGCACAGGCTTCATTTCAGTATCTAGAAAGCTTGCTGCAGAAGGAAGTCCTATTTTTTTCAATAATTTTTAAAAAATCTATTTAAAAAAAAGTATTGTCACTCTGAAGCATGCAGACTCATCATGACAATCAAGCTTAGACTCTTAAAGGGACAGAACACTTGCCAGTTCAGTGATATCTCGAGGCCTCAATTTGTCTCCAGCACTGTCCAACAGCTCAGAGGACAATTAAAAAAAAACCACAATGGGATCTATCATAAGTCAAGGGTTTTTTTCCAAAAAGATCGTCATAATTAAAGGTTGTGTTCTGTGTAAATTTATGAAAATGAGCTCTTTTTTTTTTTGCTGGCAGAGGGTTCGGGGGTTTGTTTGTTAGAGATTTTGCCTTTAATGTTAGCACTTCTCTTATAGTATTCGAAAAATGCAGGGCATATCCTTTACACAGCCAATGGCTAGCAGTGTAATACACCAAAAATGATTAATTGTGTTGTTTGGTATTTGTAAACACACCCAGGGGCTTGCTTAAGTAACAGACTTGCTTCTTTCATAAATAAATGCATTGACTGAAACAAAATCAGTATTTATTCTGGGCTGATGGGTTGTTTTTAAATTTTGACTAAGCTTAGCACTTATGAAAATATTGCATATACAATTTAGGTAGCAAAGAAAGGGCTGATACTGTATTAAGCAACATTGTTTACGAAATCACAACCCTGTGATGCTGTTACAGTCTTCCTGCAAGGACAGTCTCACTAAGCTCTGTGACGATCCTGTGATGGTTAATATAGTCGCATACTTACACAGCTACATAAAACTTATGTTAAATTAGCAAACCAGACACTCAAAGCCTAGTAGAAAGCTCCACATAGTCTGTGATGAAGCTTTTAATGAGATGACTGCATGCAGTATTTTTCCACAGATCCCCGCCTCATTCGGCAAATGAATGCTTATGCACTCTTCTCTCTATATGCTTCACAGAATGTGTGGCCCCAAATACAGAATTTTTCAGTTCTACGTAAGCCTCTCTCAAGAGTTCCTCAATAGAATATAAATGCATTTTTCTTAAAAAGCAAGAAAAAAGCCAAAATCTATGAAATGACGCAGCATCATTATTTTGTGGGAGGCTATTTTCTCATTTTCCTGAAAGGAGAATAAAGAAGTGGGAAACAGCTACCAGTTACCAAAAATATCACCAGTGATTTTGATGCTTATAAAAAGCTGACAACACCTGACCAAGATCACCATCCATAGCACTTTATAACTTTTTACATTCAAAACACAATTCCCTTTGACGTCCTTTGCAAGTGCTGAAATCTCAGACCTGGACGTGTCTATTGTCTCTATAAACTTCACTCCTCCGAGGACTAAGTCAAGCAGTGCCTGAGCACATAATGAGGCTCTCCACACTGCAAGGATCTGTCCCCAGGCCACAAGCTGCAGGTCTACATGGGCTAGCCCTCTGTAAACCTGTGGATCTATTCTGATATATGTTCAATATATTGCAAGTAACTGCAAATAATACAAAGGATTTTATTTTCATTCTGACATTCTAAAAGATTTATCTCAAGTGTACATACGAAAACATTATTGTTCATTTGTATGTGGGTATGTGTCTTTGGCATTTTTAATACCTGTCCCCAAGTAGACACTTACGACAGATCTCTGCTAAAAAACTGAGCCTTGAATTTTCAGATGTGCGGAGCACCTGCAATTCCTGTTGACATCAGCTGGCGCTGCTGGGCTCTCGGCACTTCTGAAACTCTGGCCTTAGTTTATAGACCGCCACAGGCAGGCTCATTCTTTAATGAGCACCTAGCATTTTGATACACTTGAATGTCATAAAGGCGCAGATGATGGAAGCAGAAAAAAGGTGGAGAGAGGTAAACTATTCAGAAAACCTATTAATTCTGCTTTTGCCATATGCCTAATCAACCCTGCGGTTGACGCTGCTCAGCTTAGCCGATACGTTTCAAGGGTTGGCATCCGCTGCACATAAAATGTATCCATAACCACCTCTTCCTCTCACGTAGAACACCTTGTTTACCTGCGTCGAAGTGCAGTTTCTCATAGAACAAGTCCGTATGTTCAATGTCACAGTGCAACTCTTGTGCTCAGTGTAGGGACAACAAAGGCTAGAAGCCACTGAAAAAGCAGCTTTCTGAGGTAGCCGTGGGAGCTCTACACGACCTGTAGCTACAGCGACAAATGCACACCTGGAAACTGCTAACTAGATGCTTCCAACACTGTAGCCCCGGCTCTCTGCACTGGAAGAAGCTGATGGCCAGTGGGTCACAAAGGAAGAGCAATCCTACCCTCTCTGGGAAGATTTCTCAGTGCTCAGCTGTATTATTGTGCTCATTTTCCAACCCATCAGCTAAACCCTTCTTTTTTGCTATGCATCTTAGGAGATTTTATGACCTTGTGACCATAAAAAATGACCTTCCACTTGCCCAAAGCTATTGTGTACATTCAACACTACCATGGCCAGGCAATCCTCACCTTTCATTGTCGCTACCTCCATTTGTATTCACTTGACTCTCACGTAACAAAAGATGTTGAACTACATTGTCTTATAATATTAATTTACTAATACTTAGTAACAAAAGGCAATCAGTTCTATTTCAGACTGTATTGTATATTCTATGTGAAAAGGATGGTCTTCTGCTTTTTTGAGGAAGAGAGCCTGTTTTGTTATTACTACAGCACAGGTTCTCGTGCACTTCTCTGCGGACGTTGTAGTAGTGCTTCACAGACAAGGCAAGAAATAGAAGTCTCAGCACTTCCTCCAGAAAAAGCATCAAAGGTGTCACACAGGACTGCTCCCAAGGTGAAATTCACTCTAGTTCTAAAGACAAAACAATTTTGATGGTACTTTCGAATATTTTGGCATTTTGGGAAAGACTTAGAAGGACTGGGTGCTACATTTATTATATTATGGAAGAGCAGGACAAGAGCTGACTTAACAATTCCATTGTGGTGGAACAGAATAAAGCAAATATTAATGGAAAGGGCAGGATATTTGCTTTTGTTTTGAAAGCACTTGGATAGTGAGCCTATTTTTGTTGATTTGTATCTGGATAATGCAAAACTATATTTGATAAGTTCAATTTTGAACTTACATTACTGCTGAAGAAAATCATGCCAAATTGTGCTGATGATGTCAGCTAATTGGTTTTATTAGTTACAACTGCTGAACGTAATCCTTACAAGGTGAAGAGCTTCCATTCCTTCTCAGGAATGAACCTCCCAGACAGAGTCCTTTCTTCCAAGTCCATACAGACAGCAACTCGATAGATATAATACAAGCCTTGGATCTAACTAATCAATGTTATGACTTGAATGTCACTTTCCAATGACTATATTCTCACCGTGTTCTCCCGGTATTAAGATGACGCTCTTACCCATTTACACTGGGTAGAAGGGCTGCTTTGCATCCTTTGAAGCCACAGAGCTCTCATGATAACTCCACCCGCACAAGAACTGAGAGCCCATAGGGTGGGACTAATAGGTCCCACAGGGCTCACACCTCTTACAGGTGTGTCTCCTGCCTCTAGGTCTGGAATGGGCCAGAGTGCGATACTGGCACTTTAAGCTTTCCTACCCATAGGTGTGCAAACTGGGATCATTTCACAGTCACAGCTCAGATTTCTCTTTGCAACAGCAATCCAATTACATTTCTTTTTGGCTTCTGTGTATCTAACAACGTTTTTATTTTTGTCGTGTTCTGAGGATGAGTGTGCATTCCAGCATATACACAAAGACAGCAGAATTGCTTGTTTTTTAAGAGAAATATCATTGCTACAGAGAAAGTCTTACCTATAATAACTACTTAAAAGAACAGAAGGCTGCCATTCAACTATGTACTGAAAAGACACCATGCATGCACAATTAGGCTGCTCAAACTCCTTCACCAATGAATTCAAAACAAAGACTGCCTGAAATAAAAGGGCTGTGGGGGTTGCCACTACCTTTCAGAGCTACTAATGCAGCAGCAGCCCTCTCTTGTCAGATACCCACAGGTGACTCTCAAGAAGAAACCAAAATACAAGAAACTTCATATTTTGATTCATGATTCCACTGAAGAAGCACAATATTATATGCTGAGATGACTAAAAGTCATGAAGATTTGATGAATAATTTATGTATCACTGTCTTGATTCCATATGATTAAGGGCATGTCAATGTAACGCTATATTGCATAATGATAGTTAGGTTAGTGCTATACAACTTGTTTTGCTTGGCTTTTCAGATGCCAGTTATACTTTCCTTGGACTTACAGCTTATAATTGAAGTTTTCCTTCCGAACGTGCTTTCTTCCCCTCCAGACAGATGGTTTGCCGGTATTTATCACTCTTCTTCATCATTGTTTTTGCACAACACTTACACTTTGTGAAATAAATGCAAATATGAAAATGAAAATTAAGGAGCACAATGCTAAATAAAAATCATTAAGTAGAGCGTTTTCAGTATAAATTGACTCTTATTTTAACCTCACCAAGAATCTTAACACTCAGCTAATGAAAACTCAAAAATACTTTCTGAAGTTAGGTAAACAGAGACACACAAGCTGAAGAATTCCCTCAAGTCACATAAGGAGGCAATAACAGAAATAGGAGCAATGCCCATAAATACCGACTATTGTGATTCTTAGCTTTAACTAAAAAGACTGATGTCCTTGATATTAGCACAAATATCAAAGCGACTAACAACTGTAAGAAGAATTACTCTGTGACAAAGGACTAGTGCTGTCAAAGTAATGATATTACAGCCGTGTATCAACAGAAGAACAGCCATATCAAAATCCATCTAACCCCCCATCCTATCTTCTGTTATGGCCAATAAGGATGCTCTGGAAGGATTATATATCATATACTGGTATTTCTCCAGAATAGTCTTTCACCTTCTAGCAATCTGTACTTTGGGGGCTTTCTGAGTTAAAGCAGTAAATTTGTATGTAATATTTTTCTCTCAGAAATTTGTCTAATAGTTTTTTGAATCATAATGAATTTTTTGCATGCTCAATACTAAACCTAGAGGTCAGGAATTCCACTGTTTACTTGGTTTTGTGTGAAAAAGGATCCCTTCTGTTTGTTTGAAACTTTAGCTTCCTTTAGATTCATGTTCATCTTAGAATACTACTGCTTTCATTCTAATTAGTATGTAAGTTCCTGGTACTTTAGAACATATTAGCACAAGGGTAGGTGGTATGTTTGTTTGTAGTAAATAATCTATTTTGGCTTTTACAAAAAGTTAATGCTTCAAATAGATTTGGTGGGTGGGGCTGAATGGAATCAGGACACTTTTTTTTCATAGTTTTAGCCATGAATTCTTATCCTGAAATTAAAACCTTTTTTTATTCTGGGAAATCTCTGCATTTACCAGAGCTGAGAGCTTTTTGCCAAACTTAAAGCTTAAACTCTGAATACTTAAAGCTCTTTTCAGTGGCTTCAGAGTGAATGTCCTATGATAACTTTCTACCTCAGACTGATTTAGGAGGAAAAAAAACCTGAAACCACAATAAAAATAATTCAAACTTCTTTCTAAGCATGAAGTTATTTACATTCTTCTTCCAGTATTGAAAGCTGTTACACTGGAATAATGATTTCAGAGTTGAGAATCGAGTCATCTGAAATCAGAAAGGCTTTATAGAAGGATCCTACATCTCCAGAACAGAGAATAAAACATTGCATTCCTTTGCTGTAATGCACATTTCATTCACAAAATGCTTTTGTCCCCCAAAGTTATGGCAGGCTCACTGAGAAAATAGTAAGCTATAATGGTAACTTCTAGTTTCTCAATTAACTTAAGGTACCGAGATCTATGCTGCAGAGTTGCCATCCTACCAGAAAGATTTCCGGAGACAGTCTATGCAACGGAATTTCCATTTTTATCACTGTGCCTTTTAAGAGCATTCTGGCTAATTAAGTACCCACAAAGCATGTGTGTCATTGTGTAATTAAATATTTTTCCAGTATTCATTTACACAATCAAATAGTGGTTTTTTCACAGACTCTTCACCTTAACACAATCGTACATGGTATTTTAGAAGAAAACCAGAGTGCAGATCTATATTACAATTTAAAAGTAGGTCTGCAATTCACATAGGTATATCTGAGCTTGCTTTGATCTACTTAATAAGGCTACTGATAGTCCCACAGTAACACGGGAGTTACTACAGGCAAGCTACCACACATTTACTTAAGGCCTAGGGAGGTTTTGTAACCCAGGTTGAACTTTTTTCCCAAGTAACTAGACAACGATTGTCTTCCGAGGAACTATGCAGGGATTAAAACTGAAGAAACCCTATGGTACTACAGATATCCAGATTAGGAAATAAATAGAATATCTTCAGGCATTTTGGGAAGATGACAGTAGACTCCGTCACTGAGAACTTTACAATCTCTAGAAGTTATCTGTTTGTTTTTAAATAAAGTATTTAATAAAAAGTGATGTTTGGGGGAAAAAGAAGCTGTTTGCTAGAGACACGTAATGGTTTTAGATTAGATTTTCCTTGTGACATTTGCCCCAAAGACAGTACACTAGTTTGTGTTACTATCCTTGGGAACCACATACCCCAGAGAGCAGCTGATTAATGAAAAAGCTTTTGTAATTCATTTTTATGTATTCATGGTAGTTAATGTGAAAAAATATTATGTCTTAATAAAAATATATCCTTATCATTGCCACACAAGTCATTCATCACTCCGCTATAAAGGAGCTTCCCAAGAAGTCAATCCAACAATATCATCAGAAAATAAATAAATACATACAAACATACATACATAAGAAGTTTTGGGGCTTTTTAAAGCCTTATCAGTGAATGTGGTTTATAATGGAACTTGCTGCTAAATTAAAGTCTACTCCCCCAAGGACTCTTATGTCTCTTTCAAAATGTTTTTAAAGCATTTTACTCTTCAGCAGATCACTACAACGCCATGTAAATAAAACTGATTAATAAGAATTCAGTGAGGAGAGAGAGACATTTACCATAAAACCAGGAATGCTTTGAGCTCTGTAGAGATTCCTTTCTGCCACACACAGCTTGGCTGGAAACATTCCACTGGTCCCACAATGCACATGTTTTCAATTAGAAACTACAGATTTTATCAGAGCTTAAGTTAATTATTTTATACCTCTGAGATGAAAGCAATTCATGTTTAAAAACAAATGTACATATCTTCCTATTTTAAAGCAAAAATATTTGTGCTTCCCAAGAATGGGCTGTGAACCCTTTGGAATGATATTTTTATTTTTAAAATCATTGTGATAGGGAATCTATTCCTCTCTGGTGGTTTACCTCTCTTGAGTTATCAAGCCTTCACAGCATAATTAGATCAAAATTACATCTCGTGCCAGTCTATTATGCTTTTGTTATTTACAGCCTTTTTAGAAAAAAACAGCCCCTGCACTAGCTTTTGTAAAAATGATCCAGTATGTATTTTCTACCCACTGCTGTTTTCAATGTCCAAACTGTATCAAAGTAAAACAACCCAAAGGAAATGAAGCAGTTTCTGTCAACATCCCCAACGTGCCATATGAAGTACACATCCAGTATAATACTTGAGATTTATATGTTAATAATATCAGCTTGTATTTAATAAGTAAATCATATATATTGTTTTATAAAATGAAAAGAATCATCAGTTAGCACAGATAAATCTCTAAAAGATGTTACTAAACTTTATGCCAAAACCGAAATTATAACAGTGCGGAAATGTTGTATTTTCAAAATTCAGTATTAATACATATAATACCCTGTCCAACGAATCAATATTTTTTGGTGTCTCTTCTCTGAGAGGAGAGTACACACACCATGACATCACGCTGTTTGAAACTAGTCAAAAAATTTGTCCAGCGTCATTTTTAAAAACTGCACAAACGCCAGAAAAGAAGATGAATAAGAATTAATGAGAACTCCACTTCCATTGCAGAAAGCTTTAAGGGCATTTGGAAAATAAAATCTTCATGTTTTTGAAGTAGAAGATATTAGATGTCTCTAAGATGGGAAAAAAACTGCAGAGGCTGGGGTTCTGTTTTCCTCTCCTGTCATGGAATCGCCCACAGCTGCAGGCCAGTCCACGCTGCACACCACCACCTATCAGTTTATCAGTCTTTGAAATAGGAAGCATAACGTTTGCTGATCTAATTTAGTAAAGCACTGTGAGATTTACATTTTAAAAAGTGTTATGTGTGAGTGTAAAACAGACAGTAAATATCCTAAAGCAAAGGAATGACTCATCAGCAATGAGACAATTTGTGGCAAACACTCGTTACTTTAGCTAATTTGTTGCAGAAAAGAATAAAACCATAACAAATAATATCTGGCCAAAATAGAACTGAATACAAAGGGCACCCTGGAAATAATTTCTGCACTTCTAGTTTCATGCTAATTGTCATGTAAATTAGGAGACCTAAAATTACACCAGCTGGGAAAGTAAAAGGTTTCTTTTGTTTCTTGAGTGACCCTCTGAAAAATCTTCTCCACCTGATTAACTAACATTGTGTTTGTTTTGTGGACAATAAAATGTAAAAAGTTTTCCTTTTCCTGTCAGCAAATGATGAATACATGTGGAACAGATTATTTAATACCACTAGACCACCAGGGAAGAAGATTTAGGTGAGCAGCAGCAGAGCTGTACCATTTATTTTTATTACCATGCATTAAAAATTACGTTTACAGATAATTGTTTTTCTCCCTCCAATAAACCAAGATAAAAAAAATCAAGGAGAATATTTAATAATACCAGACCACCAGGGAGGAATTTTAAAAGTTGATTTTTTTTATTGACAAATTAGTTTCTCTTTTTCTTTCTTTCTTTTCTTCTAAATTTCCAATTATTTTTAACTGCAATTTGTGGAGAGAAAATTCGAAAATAGAATGACAAAATGAGTTCTCAGCTGGGGGAGTTTCACACAGATTAAGTTGTCCCTTTATAAGGGTAATTAGCTAATCAAATAGTCCCTCAACACCAGCAGTTTTATAACACCTGTGCAGCTGCCCACATGTTCTATAATGTTTTGCAGATGTAAGTCCTCAAAGGTCTGGTCACACAGTCCGATTTCCTAGTATTCTTTGTCATTGCTGCTCCTACTGAAGTCCGATCCTACAGCTATCTGTTTCTGTGGGAGTGGTACTGGGTATAAAGTTGTTGAATTTACTTCATTTTCCTGCCAGGAAAATTGCATTTTATATAGACTTCTATTTTAAATTCCCAACTCCAATTTGAAACTGAAGGATTGTGAGAAAGGTCATTCACTTCTGTGGTGCTCCTGATGCTAGGAAACCCCCAAAATACTGGAAACATAAGTAGTCAGCTTGCTCATGTGAGAACTCCAGATGATTTATCTATAGAAGGAATTTGGGGCCAAATTCTCAAGTCAATGCTCGTTAGCTAAACAAAGCTGATATGGGTTTCAAAGTCAGTAGTGATTTTTCCTAAGTAAAACCAGCAACCCCTTCAGGATCTGATAAGCATTTGAATGCCTCAGATTTACAAAAAGAAAAAGAAATTAAGCCACTGAATGTTTAGTTGTTTGTCTATTACAGTATGAAAGCAACCAGATGTTAGAAGAGGAGCCTATGCTATTATATAGTGCTGGTCAGGTTCCCACTATTTTCTATTTGAAGAAAACAAACAATTCTGCATGCACAGCAGGGCCATAAAAACATGCAGTGACACATGAACGTGCAGTGAACTTTTTCAAATGGGGACTGGCTTATTGAAATATAAATGTTGGCTACTCAGCAGCCACCTACAGCTCCTACAGCCACTACTTGGATCTGTGTTTGCTAGTTCACAAAGTGGCTATACAGGGTTTTTTCTTATACATAACTTTAAAAATAAATATATATGCCTGGAAGTCAACATTTGCTACATACATTTTCAGTTCTATCCTGATTGGTTTAGCATCAATATACGCATCAACCAACCATTAGTTTAAATGAGAATACACTCTCTAGGAAGGGCTTACAAACTTTCCTATGTTCTCGCAGATGACCAGAAGACTCAAGCAACAAAGCAGGAACAGCCTGCAGTGGCATGCTGCTTACCTTGTTTGTGTCTAATGAGACAAGAGATCCAGTCTGAACCGCTTCTGCTTTCACAGCCAACTGCTCCTGCCATTGCTGCCCAGGAGAGCGTATGGCATGGTGTTTATCGCTGCCTGTTCCTCTCAGTACCAGCAGATGTTCCCAGAAGGAGAAGAAAGCTCTGCTTTAATGAGTAGAGTTCATTTCTCAATTCTTACACTATTCTTTCCCAGATTCTGGTCTTAACCTCCTACACACAGGAAAATTCAGACCTTGCCTTCCTTCTTCCTCTTTCCCTTCTTTCCCCTTCCAGGGGACTCAAAAGGTTAAATAGCAGCTTCTGCTTGGAAGGAAAAAAGGGTCCCCTGAAAGGCTGAATGGAAAAAACAGAACCATGTACCTGCCCAGCCACCAACCACAAACTCAATAAAGATGCATACCCTGAAACCTATTGAGTATTTCCACTTCTGTTTCCCTAACTAACTCCTTCAGGGCACTCGTTGCTCTTACATGACTGAGCTCTCCCCCAAAGCTCACCTTCACACTCTGGAAGTGATTTCCTATGATTTCTCAAATTGAATGCTATAATTTCCCAGACCTCAAATTCTCCAGAGCTCTACTCACTCCCTAAGTCTTCATACCCACCTATAACCTTCTAAAATTCCCCCTCTGAAGCCCTACTGACCAGATGTCTTCTTTTAGAACCCCAGCAACTGAACTTCCCCTTCCCCTAACATCCTTAGCCTCCTCAAAACCCAGCCTTCATTCTATTCCCCCCCAAGAAGTCTGTAACACAGTGAACTTGAATTTTGCCTGCATTGTTGGTACCACTGAAGAGTCAATCCAAAGCTCATTGAAATCACTTGAAACTCTCCCAGAAAGTTTAGAGGGTTTAGTTTTATTTTTTTTCATTAGGCCTTTAGCTTTGATTCTAACCTTCCTATACTGGGGAAAAGTCAGTAAATTTGTGCGCTTTTTTCTATGCTGTTTTCAAAACCTAGAAGATGAAAGGCAATATGTTGGCAAAATATCTAAATCTAAAAAAGATTAATAAATTTTTATAAGATTCAAGAAACTTCATATATTTAATTTGCAGGTATATCACTATATTAAATCTAAAAATGTATGCTTTTTTTTTCAGCTGTAGCTAAGAGGACAAAGCAGTAACAACATGCGTGTTCACAATTACTCTATGTAATTCACCATTAACTATTACTCTATGTGTTTGTCAATAAATATGTTTAGTAACTAAGTAATGGAGTTAAGTAACAAACAACAGGAGAGAGAAAATATGTTTGAAATGAGGTTTGAAATGAGAGGGAGAGTCAATGAAGCAGAGCAATGGGAGTTACATATGCATAGCAACTGCAGAAAAGACTGTTATGAACATGAACAAGGAGGAAAATATGAATTTCTCTTCCCTCTCTGGATATTATTTGATAATGAGCAGGATTCAAAAACTACTCGAGTTCTCTAATTGCAGCAACAAACTGATTTTTAAAGGGATTTTTAAAGGGACACCATAAATGCTCTTGAAAAAATAAGGTTCAGCTACCACAGCCACTGGAAGTTGTTGTCATCTGCAAAGTAAAAATTAAAAATCAGCCAAATCAAAAGGCTCAGTTCCTCCCAAACAACAAAGAAGAACTTTCTGGCTCTTCAGGTGTTGTAAGGGTTCAGTTTCAGATTCCTCACAGAGCAGCGGTCTCCTTTTCTTGCTCACAGCAAGTACAAGAAGGAAACAAAATAAACATAAATCTTTCTGGCCCAAAACCAAACTAAAACCAGGAGAGGCAAACAGCATTCCCGTTGCCCAGAGCAACATCTAGCTGATGAATGAAATAAAGATGATGGACAACAAACTCATCCCTATTCCCAAGGTAAATTCTCATTCACTAAGTTAGTAAAGTCATCAATACCATTATTACATTTACCTTACACAGCAGCTGCACTGTCCCTGCTGTTATATTTTATTTTGACTATTTCAATAACCAGTATTTATTCAGAAGTGTAGGCACAAATATCAAGGGAGAAAAAGCAAGGTGAGGCATGGTAAATGGGCTTACAAGATAATTTTATCCAGCAGTTGTACAAAATGAATACTGAAAACATTTACAATGTTGACCCTACTTCCTTTGCCCCTTGTCTTGAAATGCAGTGTCTGTCTTGGCACAGGAATGGGGCTGCTGGTACTTTACTTTAATTTTGCCTGCTGAGTGACTGAATGTAAGAATAAGTTCTGGCACTGGAAATAATTTGTTTCTGAATTTTTAATGCTAATGAACATACATTTATATAATATTCATGATGCCTTGCACTTAGCACTTACAATTCCTTAAGATTCAAAAGCACTTTACAAATAAACATAAAAATGATATGTAAGGGTCACTCACATCACCCTCCTTAGACTGTCTGTTTCCTGTGTCACACCACCAAAGACATCTTCAACAAGACAAAAATAACACGAGTGAAGTATTGCTGTTTGGACTGAATTTGGACAAAAGACACCCAGATGAACTCATCTTTCCTTACAGAAAGTGTTGTAGGTGGTCAAAGCCCTGCGTTAAATACTCGCCAGAATAACAACACATACGGAGTCAGAACACCTCAATATAGACTTGTTCCTGAGCACCATAGTTCAATACTAGGGAATGGTACCAATGACTGACAGCTTGCTTCACACATTTCCTTCAATATTGTCCCATTTACTCTTTTGGCAATATTTGTACCACGACAGACTTAATCAACACACAAGCACAAGACCTCTTTTCATAATTTTGAACTTAGTTGTATATAGGTAGATGAAGTTCAAGGCAACTTTTAATTGCATGAATAAGGAACACCTCTCTGCCAGTTTTGGACTATATTCCAGCTGAAATTAAAAGTATTTCTTTTCCTGATAAGGCAAAAATGTATAGCTTAAATCCCAATTGTCAATGTTTTCTTTACCTGCTACTGCGTTCCATGCAGTTTGGAAGCATCTATTGCATTGCTTTCTCTGGGAAGATACTAGGTTTCATCTCTAATTTCTGTAATGCACTATGTGTAAAGGAGTTTGATTTATGCATGCTGCGTGAAGAACTCTAGCCAGTACAATGATTTGTTTTCACTGACATACAAAGGAAACCATATTTGGTAAATTCAGCCTCTTTCCCTTGTTTCGCTGTTTTAACTTTATAATTGTCGGGAACAGCTGTGTACATTGCCAATCACCTTCCTAAAAACTAACAGGCCTCCAACAGACAAAACTTCTATTCTCCTGCTAAATTTGTTTTTAATTATATTACAAGTAAGAAAACAAAATGCCCCAGCTGTTAACACTGACTCAGAAAGGCCAAAAGGAGATGTAGAGCAGACATTAGGAAATACTTAAAAAAATTCTTGTAGTTCATCATGCTTTAGTGACAGATATTTCTGGCTTTGAATGAATTCTGAAATATTCTCAGATGACAGATTAAACAATAGACTCTGACTATTATATTCAGATTTTAATGCCTCAAATTCTGCTTCAAAAACACAGTGTATTTTAACTCTGTATTTTCAGGCAAATAGTAAGTTATTTGTCATAATAACTTTACAACTTTGTGTTTCACCTTGTCTTGCCTTGATTGCTGAAGGTAATAGGGCCTGCTTTATTATGCCCATAAATTGAGTCAATTGACTTATCCTTATATCCTGTTTCCTGAACTTAATGAGAGATTCTGCATCATTAGGAAAACACATCATCCTACAACAGGATCAAAAGCAAAGGAAGCCTGATAATAAGTCATTTGGATTTCAGAGAATGTTCACAGGCAAACTCTCAGTGTTTTGACCTGAGCTAGGACAAACAACTGGCTTTGTAAGTTTGCCGATTCCTGTGCTTACTTTGCAGATGGTCCAGAAAACACAAGCAAAACTCAGCTTTTTCTGAACGTAACTTGCCTTCAGCTGAGTATAAACTCCATGTGCTTTGTATGAAATGATAAAAAAGTTCAGAAGTCTAAACAATCAAAAGAAGAAATCAAAGCAACAAATGAAAGGAGCTGCTTCCATCATAGATTTCAACTTTAATGTATTTTCACTACCACACAAAATGTCTATTAGCTATTACATTGCCCTTACGATATTTGAATGTAAAGGCTCCTATTTTATAACTGAAATAGGAGGACAAATCTCTTAAATCCCAGCAGATTGAGTTCACTGGGCATCTGGGCACATGAATAGAGCACCAATACAACACCTGGGTAAAAGGATTCACTGGCACAGAGCGGTCACAAGAGAACGCAGTCTCCCTGCGTGATTCTTCACTCATGTGTCGCGTGGCACGTGCCACTGTTTTGCCCATGCCAGAACCCACAGTACGTTCTGCATTCCTAGCACCATTACGGGTTTCCTATGGTTTAAATACAAAACACTGCCAGCCTTATCTTCTCGCCCCTGCTCAGAAAATAAAAGAAAATAAAAACTGAACTACAATTCTGCAACTCATGCTCATACGTTCTCAATGCATAGGAGTGTGTTGGAAGTTGCTCAAAAGACCTTTCAATTGTTGATTTTCCACTTCTTGTCATAAAGATGGTTCTATTCACACACAGATAAAGTCAAAACTTAAAATGGGAGTAAGACCTAGAAAGAGAGAAGACTCTGTTTAATAGACAATGTTTTCATCAAAGCTGAAAAGCAAAGAATGGAAGTATTCCAAATAAAGCTGTTTTCATGCCCTTTTTCAGCTCATTTCTGTTTTTTCTGAATAGGAAATTTAGGAAATTTCTAGTGCAGCCATTAAACTAAACCAAACTGCAGTCTTGTTTCTTCAATATGATTTGAATATGCATCTGTAGTCCCTTGAATCCCTGACCTTGGGAGCTTATACATTACTAACAGGTATTTTTCGTTTACTGTTATCTTTAAAGGATAAGGAGTAATTTCCAGACAAAATCATGTACAATTTACATAATACTTCAATTAAAATGATAAATTATCTATAAATTTAAGGTTCTGACAAACCCACTGAACTAGAGACCTTGAAGTTAATAATAAATGCCCTTTTTTCAAAGTAGTATGGAGTAACTGCAACATACTCTATGGTACACCGTACCTGACAATCCAGCAATACTTATTCCTGTTAATGATAAATTTTCAACCTTCATTCTGTCTTTGCACTTGAGGATATATACTAACCCATTATTACAACCTATCTTTTATAGAAACGTGATTATTTCTTTTAGAAAAGATTATTTCGATTTTGATTTAAGTCAGTTATGAAATAAATAATCCCACAGTAGAAGAATATTAAAAAAGCTATGTGTATTGTCTTGAATTAATCTAATGAGTAGGAGGGTATTCCTGCAGTATGGAGTTTTATTGTCAAATATAAGTTCCAAAATAATACTTCTGACACCCAGTGATCCATAATATTTTTCCACTGCAAAGCACATACAAAAGAATTTTATAGGCACGTTGTCAATACATGGTAGCAATACAGAACGTAGAGCTGGATGTGTCATGGAGTGGTGCAGGAGACTCCAATCTGCAGACTATTGACTTCTCTTCGGTATGTATATTATTGACAGAGTACACCACAGTGGTCAATTGTGTCAAGGTCTACTTAGTCTCTCTTTAGTACACAGATTCTTTACACTAAAGCTCATAAAACTTCCTGTAGAATTGTTACAGTGTCTCAATAAAGACTTTGTTTCAGATCAGCCACCTTCCCACAAAAGTCACCTTGTTCCTGTGGTCCAGACGTATTTGGCATCTATTTGGTATTCCATAATACCTCTCAGCTGTGACAATCTCTATTCTCTAAGAATTATTCATTAAAAAGACATACCTTCCAAGTATATTTTTGCTGTTGTTGTTTTAGGCACTACATAAGAGAGACAGAAGTTACAAGACAGTGTAAGTGTTCCCTTGACCACAAATACCTTCGGTAAAAGATTACAGCTGAGAGAAATGTTGTTCATAGTTAAATAAGGATTAGTAAATATACTAATTGTATGTCCAAATGTTGCATAGTCTTGTTATTTGACCAGTTTAATAGTGCTGTGGTTAAGATTAATAGCAATTTTACATCATGCACCACATCCATCATGCAGATGGCTTCTTTTCACTATGCACTTTTATAATAGCAAATACGTCCCCTTCTAGGAACAGATCCTGAGTGAATCCATGCAGATCATTTAGATACAAAAAGTGAATTCTCTTTTTTAAAGTGTTTGGTCCAAAATCAAATAAATACAAATGCCAACAAGCAGGTAAGAGTTAATCTTTTTTTGGAGAGTCTAAGAGCTTCATGTGTATTGGCTGCATCAATTAAGAAATTAATACTGAGAAAAGAAAGTGTAAAACTCTCCTGCAGTAGCTTACACACAACAAAATCTGAAAGTTAGGCTCAGAAATTTACTCATGGCCCTTACAAAACAGTTGTGCAGAAGTACACCCTGCTGAACTGCAGAAACAAACTTTTATCTAGACTCCCTTTCTGGGATGTCACACATGTCCCATTGCTCTTGTGATTAATTCCATTAACTGCAGGACAGGGGAACCTCAGCTCCAGCTGGTTATTGCTTCCAGGATCCATTAAGGGGATGCAAACCCTGGTTCCTCTGGAAAAATGGAGAGCATTGGTTTCCCTAGAGGTGTTTAGTGTACCTTCTCTGTGCTTATTTATTTGTACGGGGCTTGAACACAAGCCAGTTATTTCTGCAATCATCATACCAGCATCCTTCTAAGGAAAATAAATGTGCTCCCAGTTTGTCATGAGAGAATACTATCTAAGTTGTGTAAGCCAATTTCACCTGCCTTCATGAACCCCACTCTTTGTTTATGAGACAGAAGGAAATTGCATGTTCAAGGAAAAAAAGGGTTTAAGTCTATGAACTGTGAACATGAGTGGTGTGCAAAAGGGTCATAAATCAGGCCTTTCTTTATCAGAAATGCCAAACATACTGTATTATCTTTACACTTGTTTCTTTTCTTGGAAATACTTTACGGATGTTTAAAGGGTGTGGAAAGGAAGAAACTCTTTCACTAAAACACTAACATTGGCAGACATTCAAACTGCTATGTAAACTTACTGTAACCAATTTTAAAAGTCTCTTTGTGAATATTGTGTAATATTTTATATAATACCTCCCCAAGGGTTCAGAGGAGAAATTTTGAAGTAGAAAAACTAAATGACAAGTTTGATTTTCGTACTGAACTCTGAAGTAATAGTCCGGGATAATTCCTCCTCAATTAGATCTGTGTTGTCAAATTCATATCCAGCTTTTGTGAAATTCTTTTTCATGCACTAACTTATTTCTAAGTCCTCACACATTGCCTGACACTTTCTTTGGCTTTATAAACGGCCATGGACGAGGTTGTCCTAGTGAAGATGTAACTCTTTCAGACTGCTATGATGGTCAGCCCTAGAGACAGCTTGAATATTGGAAATGAGCTCCAATTCACAGGGATCCAAACCTGTTATAGTTTAATTAGGTAAAACTTTTTTCAGGTTTTGTCACTTCACTGCTAGGTATAGTATGTAATAATACTTGCCTGATACCATAAAAAGCTGATGATTTATTAATGAATAATAAACCTCATGAATAGTGAATATTTGCATAATGATAAATACTACTAGCTAAGTTAGCGAGGACCACTCAGCTGAGGAGAAATTCCAGTTCTGTTTGATAAATGCATAAGACTCTTTCTCTTTTCCTAGAAGCAGGAACCATTTCCCCCTCTACTATTTGCAAATAACGTCCTCTTCTCTCTTCCTATATTTTATATATAAAAGCATACAACTTTTGATTATTTCCTAGAATATAAAGGTCGCTATAAGCACCACAGTTCCCAGAGATACTCGGAAAAACTACTTGTAGTACTCCTTTCAGAAAATCTAGTCCTTATTCAGTCAGATCCAGAACTGTCAGCAAAGACAATCTAACTGTATTGTTTTTATAAATTACTTCTAGACATTTTCACAGTTTTGTTTTCACCTTTTTCCAAGCTAAATGGTGCCAAATAACAGGTCGAGAGCTTCTAGTCAGACAGTACAAAGCTTTCACATTAATTGCAAGGTACACAAACGTTGCTTTGTCTTGACTTAGTTGTTTTTTTCTTAGCCAAAGAGACATATTTAAATCTCTGCAATATACTCTTGATACGCTCCTTTGGCCTGACTGCCTACAGGAAATAGCTTTTAAATACCAAGACTCCACTATAGTTGTCCAAGCTCCAAACACGGATATGAGATTTGTAACAGTTTTTATCATCTTCTAACATGCGCCAAAGAAGAATGCACTGAATAGCTTGAAGCACTGGAAAAGGAGAGAGAATGTGAATCAGCGCCTGCATGAGCTCCTGAAGCTATGGGTGAGTACTGGCTTTGAAGAACAGTCACTTACTGAAGATTTATTTATATCTTGTTTAAATAAACATTCAAAACAACTATACAAAGGATTTCTCTCTCATCGCCTTAAACTGCATCCTCTTAGCTCCACAGAGGTGTATCTTTCTGTGTTAATTTCCTCGGCTCCAGCAGTACTCCTCCTTCTTATGGAAAGACTTCACATATCTATAGCAGCAGCGGGAACAAAACAGCTTTCCACTCACCAGGAAAGGGACAGAACGGGAGCTGGCTCAAGAGGTCACTAGAAGCCCATTCCCGATGCTTTGTTACTATTTCACCCCTCATTAGAGGAGGCAACTGACACTCTGAAATACTGAAGTATTGACAGAAGATTGGTTCCAGACATTTTATTGCTTCAGTGGATAGAATAAAGTCTCACCATAACATTATCATTAATACTGCAGTAGTATTAAGTATGACCAGCACATCTTTTATCTCCCCTGACTGAAACTATGAAATAATATTACCTCGTTTTTCAAACTGTTAAAACCATTTGAGAAAAGCAAGTTACCTGCTCTTTAAGATCCTTAGCAGTTGTGTGAGGTTACCTTTTTTCATAAAATTTTTCATGTGTGTCCAATTTCCATGATTTATTGCATCTTCAGATTATAAAAAGAATAAAGCACCATTTGTCAGCAGAAGAGTTGACCGGAATGCCTAGCTATGGCCAGAATAAAGTACCACCTACTACTCCACGCAGCAAGGACAACTACTAGCCGATTAACAGCAGTATTAGTTTCAGAGTAGGGTGTTGAAACCAAATAACTGGAAAGAATGGTACATTTTCTTTTTTTCCCTTTTTTTTTTTTGCTTTTTTAAGAAAACCTACCATTGTAAATAATCCAATCATAAACTTTAATTTCAGTCTTGATTTTGGTGCCTGACTTGTGCATGTGATGGTCGTTTGCTGTATTTGGCAAGTGGCATAAGAAAAGAGTGAGCAAAATATAAGAAAAAGACAGGAATAAAGTAAAGAATAGCATCTGTACCAGAAAGGAGTTCAAGGATTAGAAAATAGGGGAAATTCAAAATAAAAACTTTCTAAATAGTGATGTTCTAAGTGGGCTTTATCATGTTCCAAAATAACAGTTTTGCCTCTCCCTCCACAGGCCAGACGTAGTGAGATAACATTTTTTTAAATGTTGCTGAATTATATTCTTAGTTGTAAGATATTTTAAATGAAATCCCATTATCTTCAATATAATTTTGCAGTATTTCACGTTGCTTTTACTTTTAGCACAGATATTGATAAAACTTATAAATAACAGAAGAGTATTTTTTTTGAGGTAAACATTTGTTTAATTGGTATAAAGCATGTTATCCCTGAAAAATTAGTCACCTTCTCTGATTCATGTGTATATTTCTAGAAACCCATAGGAGAAAGACATTTTAATAAGAGGACAAAACATGTCAGTCAGCAAAAAAGGAGAGACACATTATCTTTTTTTTTTTTTTAAATTTACAACGTTCCTTTAAAAAACTTCCTGCTTACTGAAGAACACAGGTAGCCAAAGTCTTTGGATTTTTCTGTGAAAACTGGGCAAGTATTTATGTAAAGAATTATCATATTTAATCATTATATGAAGTTAAAAAAAACAGCCTGTTTTGTGGTATGAAAATCCAAAAAAAGTCCAGAGAACACCATTGAGCAGATCAGCAACAGAAACTAACTTTGCCTGAGATGGCAAGCCTTACAGAGAACCCATACCACAGCTAAACAGACAACCAGCTTAGGAAGCAACTTCTGGAGAGCATGCCAGCTGGATTTACTGAAGCTTATCCACCAGGGAGCCAGCTAAATGGACAAGAGGCCAGTCACATTAACCACACCTCAAAAACCAAGGAAATGAGGAATGAGGCAGTCTGTGGAAATCGCATCTGAGGAGCTAAACAGAAGAAGGGAAGAAAGCCAGTTAGCAAGACACTTGGAAGCTTAGGCGAGCCAGGAGCAAGCCACTCTGTGATCCATACAAGCAGCCAGAGAAAGAGCTA
This sequence comes from Chroicocephalus ridibundus, assembly GCF_963924245.1. Taxonomy (NCBI): domain Eukaryota; kingdom Metazoa; phylum Chordata; class Aves; order Charadriiformes; family Laridae; genus Chroicocephalus; species Chroicocephalus ridibundus. Next base: position 27,418,251 of record NC_086290.1, read on the forward strand.
CCTGCCCATCAAGTGATGAACCAGAATACTGAGGAGCTTGAGAGCTTGCCAGCTCAAGAGCCTAGAGAGCCTAGAAAAGAGGTCACACAGCTGTTGACAAGCTGGTTGATTGGTACAAAACCTGGCAAGAAAATAAAAGCTCACTTCCCTGCCTGTTTTCTCTTGATGGCTGTGACAGAATGAACATTCCTGTGGAACATTTTTGTTCCATCAAACAGGCATCGTTCTATTGGAAAAAATTCTGTAAGCTCTATTGAAGGAACATACTGTCTTTCTTCTAAAAATACCTATTGGCCATAAAAGATGTTACCCTCCTGGATAACTAACCAGTCTGTAGGACTATTTCGGCTGCTTTCTTCAACATAATGGAAGAAATGCCTCAGCTAAAATTGAGGCATCGACTCAAAAATTAATTTTTGGATTTCAGCTCTACTGACCCTAAAAACTGAAGGACTTTTAAGTAAGAGACATATGAGAGCAGATAACAAAATGATGCATTACTATGGGAAAAATAGCAAAGAAAAAATGGTAATGAGCCAAAATACAGGAGTTTAGTATAAACATGTAAGTCCCTACTGCATGTGTTTTCTCATTTCTAGAACATTATCTGTAAAGAGGCCTAGATTACATTTTGTTGCAGAGCAGTGAAGATTGAGTTAAAATAAAAAATTGCTTTCTGCCAACTCTTCACTTCAACAAAAACAATAGGAACATTTTCTGGCTAAAGTCCAAGGTTTTCATGCTTTCCTGAATCAAACAAGTATGCAATGTTAGCAAGGGTGAGAAAACTGTTGTTATTATTTTGCCAGAAACAGCTTTCTAAGTTGCAGAGAGTAGCTCAGGTAGTAATGCTTCTAATACCACATAGGTTTCATTGAACTCAGCATCACAACATGTGACAGGTGAGAAAGGAGTCTGGTGAATAAAGACAGCATTATTAAAGATTGCTGAACAGATTGACTGTTACAAAGACACTCCTGTATTCTTAAGGTAGATATATTTTCCATGCCCTTAGCCAAAAAAATCAGTGGCACTGGGGAGGTGAAATAAAGAAATACGCTTATCCTTACCTTGGCAAGAGAGGGTGAGCTGTGTTCCAAACTTGTATTTTTTATTCTCATTCTGACAATCACAAACACTTACTTAAGCTGAAATATTGGACTATAGTGCAGATTTTAAAATATGATTTTTGAAACTTGAACTCTTGACTCATATTTACATGAGAATTGTGACATTCTATCCCTTAATGCTAAGGCTTGCCCATTACGCTAATACTGTACTTGTGTTGCTCAGCTGACCAATCCCCACATAGAAAGTCCCACCACACAACATAAAATGAGTGATAAACTACTTATCTCTCAACACCGTGATAAGCCATAGCAGCAAATAACAGATCTCAAGCTATCCAGTTCCTTATTTTCATAAAGCTGTATCAACCTTATATTTCTCAATATGAATTTGTTTTACAGTTCATCAATTTAATTTGTGTTTTGTCCATCAGTCACCAAGGACAAATTCTCTTCTTTTTCATTTCTCTTTTTTTCCTTTTTTTCTTTTCTCAGCTTCTTGCAGCCTTAAGCCAACACTTTTAAACTTTCTATCCACAGCAACCATTGTAGCCTGGATTACATCCAGCCTTTTACTAACATCTGTCAAGTTCATATTTGTGGTTGCAATGAAGTGGAATAGAAAATAAAGATGGATGGCAATGGATTAACCCTAACACTTCTTTATTATACTGTAGCCATTTTGTTCGTCTCTACTACACTGAGTCTTACTCAGTTTCCATACATTATCTTCCCCTACATTCTTTATCACCTAGTAACAGAAGATAAAAAGAATTTTTTTTTCATTTAACGAGGCAATTTTTAGATCAACATTATCAGTGACACAATTAAAATTCTTAAGTCTGAAATGCAACCTTTTGCCTATTCCACATAATTGTGCATCATCTGTTTCAAACACATTGAAGCACATAAAAGTATCTGAGGAAAATATTTTTGTCTGTGAAGAGTAAGAATAAAATATATACATATAAACATTTTATTTTCAAGATTCCAAAAAGTAGTACTGATAATTTTCACTTCTACTATGAATTCCACTCAAAAATCTCACTTCCTTTTATAAAAATTAATTAACCCTTATGAGTAAATTCTTGTATTTGGGAACTAAGGAAGATGATATTAAACAACCCACACAAGCCAAGCAGAAGGCAGATGTGATATTTTGCTTGCTTGCCAAACTCAAAGCAAGGAAAGGTGTATGTGTTAATGAAAACTAGTTATTGTAACAGACTGTTTTTAATTATTATTTTAATGTCTATGTCTGTAGAGTTCCAAGTGCAGCTTTTCTTCAGGGAAGCTCAGTGGTCACTGAATTCAGTAAGTGTTCGTATTCTCCCCTCTTATTTAATAAGAAAGAAATTCTTCTTTGAGTGAATGGTGTAAATAACTGGGGTTTTTACCTGAAGAAGTCATAAATGTGGAATATTTGAAAACTTGAAAATTCCTTAGCTCCTATTAATTTCCAATAGAGTCCCTAAGCTTTATTTTTCACAAAAGCTTTGAAGAGGAGAACATTTGCTAAACTTGCACAGGTGTCCTAGTTGGAGGTAAAACAGAACCAATTTTCTGTTCAGTAATTTTACTTTGCAGCTAAGCCTCTTCTAACTAACTGAACTCTCCGAAGCTCTCTGAAATTAACAGCATATTGTTCACTCTCAGAGTGATAAGACTTATGTTTATATTAAATACCAAGGAATGGTGTGCAGAGAGGCTCCTGCTTATACTGATTGCTATAACAACCAAGGTCAGCTCACTTTGTTGTGTGCCCTGTTGGAGTGTCAGAAGTGGAAAAGCATAGAGGGGTCGCACCCGCAAGGAGGAGTGGACAGGACGGCTGACCCAAAACTGACCAACAGGGTATTCCATCCCATCAGCATCACGCTCAGTATAAAAGCTGAGGGATCAAAGGGGTCAGCCCTCTTTCTTCAATGGCTGGTGTCCAAGGAGGACTCTGTTCTTCTGCCTTTGATCCTGATCCATGCATTCCAGAATCCAGTTCCCATCCATCGCTGAGTCCAGTCTGGGATTTTCCCAGTGCCTGCCAGTGACATGATCGTCATCCCAGGAGCTTACTACTGGTTTTGTATATGTATTTCATTATTTTCTTTTTATTTTATTATTACTATTTTCATTAAAGTAATTTAATTTCTTCTAAACTCATAAGTCCCTTCCTCTCTCTCCCTTCTCTCCTTGAAGAGAGAGGTGGGAGAGAGCATCTGTTGTCCATCCCAGTGGCCAATCCAGTCCAAACCATGACAGCAGGTGTGTCACGTAAAATAGATATGACAATGAATTACAGCTGGGCTGTTTACTGACACTGGAAAGAAATGAGCTTGAAATTAAGTTTTTTATTGATTTTATTCCATTCTGAGCACAAAGGTAGGAAGTTAGATAACAACCCTGATCACAGAGTATAACATGTGATTCAAAAGCCCCAAGAGGATCAAAAAGTACTTTGGTGTTTAAAATGGTTGGGTTTCTTCCAAGCCCAGTAAGACACTCTGCCTATTACTTTCATGAAGCAGTTACAGAAATACAGCTTGGCCTAACGTTCTAAATCAATGCATAAGAACGACAGAAATTTTACAAGTGCTCGAAGTTGTTTGCTTATATAAGTGCCTACAAGACACAAAGAACTTGATTAGTCAATATGTATGCTAGATTTTCACCTAGAACCAGCGGGTGGGAACACAAATTCCTCCTTGAATTTGTTCTTATTTTGTGATTACTGTGTTTGAAATACAGCTGCAATGGTGTCAGAAATCTGCCAGCCTACAGTGACAAAAGAAGACACTAAAGATTGTCTAATTATCATTTGAAAAACAGAAGAGCAACCAAACACTACTAAGCCAATAAGGAAGAAAAAGAACATAAAAGAACAAGAAAAATCTGAATTGTTTTAATTTAGTTAATTCTGATAGAAAGATAAAGCAGTCCCGCATCTCTAGGTTAAATGCCACTGAAGTAGTCAATAAATTCTGTTCTGATTTAGGCTGCATGTTACTTCCCTCATTTCTTGCCAGTAAGTAAGTGTCATGGATTTAAAGGCTCTGTAAATGAAATGTAGATACTAGTGATGTCATTGACTATTTTTTTAAGCATTTGTCTCTATGATAAATATATCAAATGGAGAGTTGTTTTTCCTAGTGAGGGTCAAGCTGATCCTGTTGATGTATTTTTGAAAGTACCAGATAGACAGGCACATCAGCAGAATTTGCAACATCAGTAGGAAGCTGCAAGTAGCAGCACTCTCCAAGTGGGACGAGAGATCTGAAGCCTACGTCCTATGGAAAGGCCTCATGAACTCTCCTTATGCTTCTTGACAGTCTGTCTTCACAGAAAACAAAGCAGAAAGTTCCCCCCAACCCAGGAAGTCATGAACACATAAAAGCAGTTTGTGGTCTCTCAGCATACCCATGACACTTCAGATAAGTGCCTCCTCACTCTGCAGGAGTAAAAAGCGAAAAATGTCAGTCACTGGCTATGCCAGCTAACCACCATTGCCTGTGCAACTCTTACTGCCATCAGCATCTAGTGAAGCTGTTCTTTGAAAGAATTTTAGGAACAACAAACATAACAGAGCAAAGTTCCTGAAGAAAACAATGCAGAAGAAATGGCAACACATTTACAAAAAAATAGTAATGATTGGTTATTTTCTGAGACAAAAGCATTTCTTCCCCTATCAGCATGTGAATGTACAGATAGACCATGAATGCACACCTACACTTGGAGGAACAATATCACAAATCCCAAAAGTTTAAAATATTCTATTTTAAATAGAATAGTTGCAGAAATCAATGCTCTTCATCAATCTGTTTACCTAAGCTTTTGTGAGTTCTGTGTGAAGGTATGTTAAAGGAGCAAGGAAAATAACAATTGCTAATGCAACAGCAGTGAGATTTGGAGAAACTCAAGTTGTGAGCCATAAAGAAACCCCTGCACTTCTCAGAAATTTTACTAGATTGATTTTACCGCATATACTAGATGATGTATCTTTGTAAATTATTTCAGAGCAGAATTGATAGTTGTGTCCTTCACCTGCTACATAAAGACCACTGTTATAACACTAGGTAGCTTTTTAGGGTCTTAGATTAAAGGAAATAAGTTGCTCCTTCAAAGTTGTGACATAAGACTGGAAAAGAAAACAACTTTTTCTTGCATCAATTTCATCATTTGTTTTGACATCTTCTGTACCAATTTGAAGATTAAGAGATTCATTCATAGCTACTTATGAGTTCAGTTTGATCACTGACCTATTCATTGTAATACCTTTGCTTGTTTGCCTATTATTATTTTAATAAATCCATTAAAAATTGTGTTAAACTAGATTTTTCTTACAAATTCTCATCCTGGCCCACAAATGTGTAAGATTTCCAAGAAGGACTTGCAATTGTTGTAAAATCTCAATTTTTTTCCTGGCAGATACCTCAAAATAACGAACTGTTCCATCTATTTTTGTGCTTGTATAATTTGATGCTTTTTGCATTTTAATTTAATTTAAAATGTCTTCAGATTATTTCATGTGCCATAGATAAACTGTTTATTTTTCCCTGAAAGCCTAAGGTAGTACTCAGAAAAACTGAGAGATTTAGGCACATCTAACCATCACAACTAGTATATTTCTGCCCCTACCACCCCTCAACCCTGTGGTACCACTTCTACAGTGACCTCTTGTCCTCAGAAATATGACTCACTCTAATGAAATGATAGACCTTCATAACTATAAAGCAAGACAAGTTATTAAAGGGGACCTCTTACTGGCCTTCATATCAATGAGTCAGCTAATATCTAGCAGCACCTAACTCCCTACACGTTCCTCCTTCAAACTGCAGACTTGTTATTCTTTCAGTTATTCGCTGTTTAGAATAAGAATATTTCAGCTGCCTACTATAATCTATTTCATTTGCTATAATAGATGTATATGGTAACTATCACTGGTCGTGCTTTGGTTGTAAATTGATGAAATTATTCCAAACTTTGGAAAGCCAGCTCTTCATCATTCTCTGCAGAGCATTTTTCTTTTTTACAAAGTTGGGTTATTGCCAGGAAGTCTATCCTCCCTGCAGCATCTGGCCTCCAGGTTCTCTAAACCAAGAACCAGCCAGGCAGAATTAAAATAAGAAGGCCGATATTTATGAAGTTCTCTGCATGTAAGTATAACTTCTTCCCTACATCTCTGCCAGCTTCCAAATATGACAGAAAAGAGAACACAGAAAAGCTGGAAATATTTTTCTTCACTGTATTTTTTTAAACCAGAACGGGTGTGGCTGACTGTCTTCAAGCAGTTCAAATAGCAGCAGAGAGAAGTTTAACCATAGTCATGAGCCAGGCCAAGGGTACGCATGGTTTTAGCCTGGCATTATTCATAGTTTACAGTAACAGAGATTGCTCTGTAAATATTTATCTTGCTAAAAATGCTTCCTGATGCTCTTAGTACCAAATCCTCAACTGAGGGAGACTGCTATCACAGTGATGAAATTCTGTGTGATTTCTAGCTCTGTTGTCTGTAATTCCTCTGCTGATTTTCCTATTGTTACTAGGCAGTGTCATGCCAGTAAAAAAAAAAAAAAAAAAAGCAGGCACAAGATAAGAAATTAAAATCCATGGATATTCAGAACACATCCTTCCATGCCCCACTATTCTGCCAAAATAATTGGTGAAGCAACACAACCATTATTCATCAAAGTTACAGAGTTACAGCTTGGTTTTTTCAGTGAGGGCTTCTATTTTATTTAGTTATTTTAATTGAATCATTTTAATTTACTTAGCTTCACACAGACAGAATGACTGAAGTTGGAAGGGACCTCTGGAGATGACCTCGTCCAACCCTCCTGCTCTAGTAGAGTCACCTACAGCAGGTTTCCCAGGACCGTGTCCAGACGGCTTTTGAGTATCTCCAAGGAGGGAGACTTCACAACCTCCCTGGGCAACCTGTGCCAGTGCTCAATCACCCACATTTTCAAAAAAAAACCCCTGTCTCCCGGGCTCCTGTTTGTGCCCATTGTTTCTTGTCCTGTCACTGGATATCACTGAACAGGGCCTGGCTCCATCTTTACACCTTCCCTTCAGATATTTATATATACTGCTGAAATCTCCCCAAGCCTTCTTTTCTCTAGGCTAAACAGCCCCTGCTCTCTCAGCCTTTCCTTCAGTCCCATAATCAGCTTAGTGGCCCTTTGCTAGACTCTCTCCAATATGCCCATCTCTCTCTTGTACTGGGGAGCTTACAACTGGACAAAGTACTCCAGGTGTGGCCTCACCAGTGCTGAGTAGAGGGGAAGGACCATCTCCCTTGACCCACTGGTAAAACACCTAATCCAGCCCTGGATACCCGCAGCCACTTTTGTTGCAAGGGCACATTGCTGGCTCATGTTCAACTTGGTGTCCACCAGGATCCCCAGGTCCTTTTCTGCAAAGCTGTTTTCCAGCTGGTCGGTCCCCACCATGTACTAGTGTGGGGAATTACTCCTCCCCAGGTGCAGGACTTTGCAGTCCCCTACCTTGAACTTCACGAGGTTTCAGTTAGCCCATTTCTACAGCCTGCTGAGGCCCCTCTGGATGGCAGCACAACCCTCTGCTGTATCAGACACTCCTCCCAGTTTGGTGTCATCAGCAAACTTGCTGAGGGTACACTCTGCCTCATAATCTGACCCATTAATGGTGACATTCAACAGTATTGGGCCCACTATTGACCCCTGGGATCCACTGCTAGTTAGTGGCCTCCAGCTAGACTTTGTACTGATGATCAATACCCTCTGAGCTCAGCCTTAAATTCCTGTTTACATATGAACTAGTTTCTGTTACTAAAGACATGATCTAAATAACACTGGAGGTAGGCAGGATCTCTCTTCTGCACAATCATACAAAAAAGAGCAACAGTCATAAATTACTGAAAAATAAAATTTACTAAACCCTCTGAGTAGTGCACAAGTTTGCTTATTAATGTTCTGAGATATGATGACAAAGGTATAAAAGACAATGATGCATCACCAGTGATGCATTTTTACTCTGCAAAAGTGATTTGTCTTTCTTGCATGAATTTTTAAATTTTCTACAGATCATTTCACTAAAATGCAAATAGCACTTTGGGAATAAATCTAATAGACACTTTTTTTGCAAGCATAAACACTGGTTAAAATCTATTTTCAGTTACACACAAGTAACCTGGGGGGCTTTTGAATTTCAAAGTAACACTTAAAAAGCACGCTATTAGGAGTCACGAACTCTTGAAGTGTCTTATTAAAATGAAATTATTCTTGATTATTATTAAAATAAAAATTAGTAATATTATTAAAATTTGAAATACCTATATTAAAGTTAAAGTTATCTCAATTTAGTTGCTTAAATGCTTCACAAAACGGTATTTCTATCTTGTCAGTAGAACAGAACTTTCATATTCATTGAGATTCTACCTGCACAAATGACATCCATTAATCAGTTCTTCAGTACTGCAAGAATGAGTTAGCATGCAGTGGTAACGTAACATGGAAACTACTTCATTCTGCAGCGTAACTGAACTCGAACTGACCCAGTGGTGCTGAAATGAAAATTTACAGCTTCCAATCAGAGTGGGATTAGCACACACTGTGTGCTAAGCTCTGTTGCTGAGTTTACAGTTAAGACCTGAAGCATTCACAGTTTTAAGATTTACCTTTGGATTGAGTTGAATTTCACATATAACTCACATGCCAATAAATATTTATGGAAAGTTTATTTAATTAGCTGTCTGGTCAGAAGAAAGCAAATGACAATCATTATGAGCAGCCAAAACTCCAGAGTAATACGGTGATAAACAATTAAACCACACATCTCCTTCTCTTTCATATCAGTGGAAAGCGTGCCAGGATCTCTGCAATTATTCACTTAAAATTACTACAGAAGGAAATACAATTTGCAATAGGCTCTGCTTCAAGCAATAAATAAAAGAAACATTTCACAGCTTAGTATACATCTACAGCACTAAGATCAGGAGGCTATACAAAAAGCATTACTTAGTGAAATTTCTCTTTTCAGTGCTTGTGGTGGAGGGGAAAGGAATGACTTCTGTTGCATCTTAATGATTTTTTGCAATCATCTAATGCAACTTAATGATTTTTTAGTGAAGCAGAAATAGCAAATTCATTTTTGAAGATGCAAGTAACATTCTCTCCCCTCAGCATTGTGGATTACTGTCTAACTAGTAATGGTTACTTTGTATAGGGCTTTCCCTACTAAATTAATGTAACTGTTTTTTGCAGATGTATTGTTCTGTAAATCTTTTACACACAAACAGATGGACACACACCTGAAAAAGATCTGAGACAGCAATCATTATCTTTCAAGTCTAGGAAAACAGGCCCAAACTTAGGAAAAAAGGCTTTTACTGTCCCTTGTAGAGGCAGGTTCTTTAAGCCAGACATTAGAGGAAAATATGATTCCCAACATTTATGTTAATATTCTCCTCCTCACTTGAACACAACTTACCCTTAATGTCTGACCTTCCTAAGAGTCCAAAAGCAAAAAAGAGTCCAAAATAGTTTGTCACCATGGTTGCTTTCGAGTACCTCCACAGTACTGGGAACTTCATTCATAAAACTGAGTGCATTCATTCGTGTTCCATGTTAAAAGACAGTTACATATCAAACTGATGGTGTTAGATATTACTAGTAATACTAATAAGGTTTTTTTGGGTTGATACATATAAAAAATGAAAAAAAAAAAACCCACCCCAATTGTCAGTGACTCAATAGTATAATTCACACCTAACATGGTACCGTCAATCATTAGTTTTGATGACACATGAAATTTTACTTCTCAGTCACATAAAGAGCAATAACATGTTCTTATGACTGTGATTCTTTCCTAGAACGCCATCCTTAAACAGAATACCACTTTCCACAATTGTTATATCTTCTCTTCACTACAAGTAGTATTTCATAAATTGAGCAGTATAATTTTAATGAAATACTTTCCCACCAAAATCTTGCCAAATGGAATTCCATTTTCCTCATTTCCTGTATCTTTGACAAAGAAAACTGTACTCATTTCTAAGGCCTCTTATTTGATATCTTTAGCACAAAACCACCAAAAGTGTAAGACATTCTACTTGATTTTGAACACTGTTGGATAAATTGCTGCCCCACAATTATCAACACAAGTAAATTAGTTCAGTTTATATTTGGCTATGACATTCATTGCTTTCCTGGCTATCTCTAAAAGCCCACGGCTGTCTATACCATATCTTCTTTAATAGGAGGAAGGTATGTTTATTTTATCATATTATGCTATTTTGAGAGAGATTTCCTTTCAGGTAGTTTGCCCATTCATCTAAAACTCATAAAAAGTGTTGGAAAACACACCCACCCATTTAAATACTTTAATGGAGGCAGTATTTTGGGGAGAGTGAGTGGGTGGCACTAGAATCAATATACATAAAGAGGTTTTGTTACCAATTTTGTCATAGATTTATTTCTGTTTGAGCAAGTAATTTAGTACTCTGTGCTAAGAACTGCAACATTTATAAACAGATAAAACAACAAGTTAAGAAGTAAGCCTTGAACCCTCATGTGTATTCAAATATTCAGCAGTAGACACAATGGAAATATTCAGGCATGTGAAGACCATAAAAGGGCCTTAAAATTATCATATGAAATATAAAATGTGCAAATTATTCATATTCTGTTACTACTGTCTTTCTGTAAAATTTACTGTAGTTCAGCCACAGGCCATCAGAGTCAATGAGGAATCACCAGGGGAAATGGTCTATGGTCAAACTAGATAATCATAACCATTTCTTTTAGCCTTAAAACTCTATGAATCCATTTTAAAGCTGTTATAAATCTGGAGAGTTACATTAAAACCTCATGACTAATAAACACAAATACTTCCGTTTAATTCTCTTTTAATACATTCTAAGTTCTTATGTACTAAAGAAGCTCAAAATGAACACTAACTGAAATAAACAGAGCTACTAATATAAAATTTAGACATTTATCATGTTTTCAAAGCACTCTCTTCACATATGAAATGTATTCCACATAGTAGAACTCAGCACTCCTTAATTGTGTGTGCATTTTTTTCTGTTCTCAAAGCTTTTTGCTTCACTTTTACATCGTAATCATTTTACAGAGTGGAATGAACAGGGTTCAATTACTGATTCCTATGGGAAGTGGCTTCTATTCAACTGTGAACAGGTAATAACCCTGGTGAGTCTCTCTGCCTTTTCTTTTTTAACCAATTACTTATGCACAGCATTTGTGTAGTAGGCCCTTACCTGACCTGTACAAATACTTTAACATGGATACCTTGAATTCTTGTTGCTGCGAGTTTAATCAACACCTTGTCATGTAGAATCAAACTCATTTTAAAAGGATCTAAACAAACACCACCATTTAATTGTTCCTATTATCAGACAAGCAACTCTGCTCATCTAATAAGAAGTGTATATCTGTGTTTCTGCCCTCTTCATTGGGTTAATGGTGATTCAATATATTTAGAGCTGGAAGCTACTTCTCTAAGCTTGAACATTTGAATGAAAAATGGGCAATTCAGCTACATCTCCCTCAGCAAAACAATCCATTTAATCAGTGTTATAGTTTGTATCTAGACAGTAGGTTTTAATCGGAGTACCTATCTACTAACTCTAAATAGGAGGAAGTAGCAGGAGTAGAGAAGGTTGTGAGATTCATTGTATCATTGCTGAGTCAGTTTATTTGCTGTAACTATCCATCAGAGCGGGAGAAGCAGCAGGCAGACGCACACTTACTTCAGAGATTACTTTTTTCCCCGGGGGATTCTAGTGTTGGATCCAGACAACATCTGTTCCACCACTCCAAAAAAGGTTTAGTGTCTTCTTTTGTTTCTCTCTGTATAAATGCACAGCTATTTTAGTCTACCATGTCACTATATCCTCTAAAAGATGTTATGGGCTTGGCACAGAAATTACAGGGTTTAGTGACAGGTGGAATAAAAGTCCCGTAACTTACACAGGCACTTAGGTTAAAAGAATATGATGGTATCTCCTTGTCCTGTACAAATCTAGAGTAGGCTTGTGAATAAGAGCTTTCGGGAACGGTGTTTTCTTTTGAAAGTCTTTCTACTATATCCACCATCTCTGATCCACCACTGGATCAGAGTATGCTACGCAGTGACACAGTTATCAGCAAACATACAGCTGCACACACATATATTCACGCATCACATTATTATCCAAATCTCTGATATTGAAACAAACGATGTAAGAAAACCTAAAAGTAACAATTTTGAAGTGACTTGGTCCATGCAGACAACTTTAGATCTAAAGCTTAGTTTCATTCAGTAATCACCCCATGGAAGTGATTTTCTCTTCCCATTATGTCTGAAGAGACAGCCTAGGTACCATACTCCTACAAAAGTGCCTGAAGTGAGACACTATGAATCCTGTCCAAACAGAACAAAAATTTTAATTTGGCCTTCTGGCCATTAACTAAAGAAATGCAAATCCATTACTTAATAAAACATTTCTAGGACAATAAACTTCTGTTGATAAGTGGAAGAATTGAGCTGAAGTTAATACAAGATGCTTCCTAAAGCTTTATATTCTAAGATTTTTTAAAATAAAGCTTCTTAAAATACATTCCTGACATCACATATTTCATATGTTTTTTTCTGTTGCATGTTGCAGTGTAACTGGCTTTGTAAATTCAGAATAGTATTTTTATTTGCAACATGTAAAATTCAACAAATAAACTGGATGAACTAAAAAGTCCAAGAGAATAAATATATAACAATACATATGTAGATGTGTTTGCATGTATACACATATACATATGTACGTAAACACACCTGAACATTTTCCTATATGTAAGCATACACAAACTTTTAATTATAGGACATAAAAGCACTCGGCAGATAATATTTAGAAGCATGATATCTCTGTGGACTAAGTGTTATTCCCATTGTGAATATGTTGATTTTTGAGTTTCACTGGAAAATACTCAATAGTATTTGCTGTTTTCAGGGCAGATCATAAGAATAGCCATGGCAGGTCAAAACAAAGGTAGCCAGGTAGCCTGGTAGCCTGTTTCCAGCAAAAGCCAACAGTAAGTGCCTAGGGAAGAGTATTAAAATAGAGCAATTATACAGCAATACTTTCCCTGGACATTCTTCCAGCTCCTGGCAATTTGTGGGAAAGACTTCCTAAACTACAGGTAATATCTGTGTTTAATAGCCCTTGATGGATTTTTCTTCCACATATTTATCTAATTGCTGTCTAAACCAAGGTAAAATTTAGCTTCCACAACATTCAATGACAAGAATTTTCACAGCCAAATTAAACTTTTTGAAAATGTACTGCCTTTGTTTTAAGCCTGTCACTTTGTACCTTGATTTCATGGCCCCTCGTTTCACTTTAGAAGAAATAGTCAACCTCTATTCCTCTTTTCTCTGCCTCTCAAGATTTAACAGGCATCTATCATATTTCCCTTCATTACCTGTTTTCCTAGCTGAAGAACCCTAATCTATTTAGTAATTTCTTTTATTGTCATTGTCTTATTTTATGACTTTTCTGGTTTTACTGTGCGAATTTTAGCTGAAGGGGTGAGACGTGCAAACAAGTATTGAAGATATAACTGCATGATGGTTTCTTTCTAACCAACGATGGTTTCTTTCCTAACGATTCCTAATATTTTATTCAATTTTGCCATTACCCAGCACTCAACAGATGTCCTCATAGAGCTAGCTGTCATAACTCTAGTATGATGGAATTGTTTCTCTCTTGAATGATAATAATCAATTCAAAGATCATCCCTGAATATATAAAGCTGGAAATGTTTTTTCCCATGCTAGTTGCTTTACTTTTATCAGCATTTGATTTCATCTGCCATTGTATAGCCCAGTCTTTCAACGTCATGTAAACTTTTCCTAAAAGATTTCATTTTTAGTAACATGAATAGCAAACTTTTAGTTATGTTTAGCAGCACAGATAGATAAGCAGGAGCAATGCATGAAGAATTTGCATGTTCTTAGAGAGATCAAGCATATGAAAATGAATAACCAAGTCTAAGTTAGATATAGGTATCAAGATTTGAATATGTCAATTCTGGAATCTCAGACTATTCTCAAAAAAATTTGATTATACTTCTCAAGATGAAGCCCTTTATCGTTTATTTATTTTTGACAGCCAAGAAAACTGCTTCAGTCAGTGCCTGCTTTAGCTGATCAGCATAATGTAACATAAGCCTTTGTAAAACCTAATTGATTTATATTAGCAGAAACAGATCCTGATACAGGCAGGGTTCCCAAGTTCTCTTTTCCTCACAAACACGTAACATTCAGTCTTAAAACAATTCACAATTTTAAATATTTATAGCCAATATCTAACTAAATTATCAAAATGTTTAGTCAGTCTCTGAGGATCTGTTACATGGTCCAGATCTCATCTGAGATCAGACAAGGATTTTTTAATAAATGGATATGGATATAATATAGTTCTGGACTTTCTTCCACAGAATTTCTTTTAAGTTTTCTAGAGAATATAACCTCAAATTTGTAAAAAAAAAATCCTGATACTAACTTGTTTCTGCTTGTTGAGTTGGTTTTGGGTTTGGGGGTTTTGTTTGGTTTTGCTGGGTTTTTTTCATAAAAAAAAAAAAATTATTCAATATTTTAAGGCAATATTCAGGAACAGCACAGTTCAGCAACAGATTCAGATTCCCAGTTATGTATCTGATACAAAAATTCACATCATAAATCTAACCTTATAAGCTCAATGGGAAAAACATCAAATGAAGCTTCAGTAGCATTTTCCTTGTTTTCTTAGATTTCCCAAAGAAAGATAAATTACTTTTGCATAACAGTATTTAAATAAAAGCCCATTATCATTAGACTTCCCCCAGCAAAAAGCTGCTAAGCCTATTGTTTTCAATATCCTATGACTATATTCTTTTTCCCGTAAAATTAAAATGTTCAGGAAGTGGTCTCGGTGATTCAGTAAGTGGTTTCTTTCTCCTACAAATCAGTGTTGAAATGATGTTTCAGCAATGCTTGGAAAGCATTTGGCTGATAATGATACTATGATTTGAATAAGGCTTAAAACTGATCTGAAGCACTTCAAAATCAAAGAAGACAAATTATTGATTTCAAAGGCTTTTTATCAGGTTTCAAAATAATTACAACTTTCACAACACTTCAGTGTCCATACTGCAACAATAACTTATTTCTGGTTTTACGTCTGCTCAAAAATGTGTCCCTAGGCATTTACTACTGGCTTTTGCTGGTCACTAGATGTACCTACAGACTGCTCTACACTACTCTGTCAATCTAAAGACTTCAAAGGTGAACACAAATGTAAACTTTTCTCTGCTTAGACTTTCTATATACTGTCCAGCACTTTTTAAATGGTTATAAAAATAAAATGAGAATCTGACCTACTGCGTTGTTGCCCAGAAGTGCTCCTTTTTTCCAAAACACATGTTCTTGACAGTACAAGAACAGTTAAGCGTTCTGATTCTCTGTTATTATTTTTTTCAGAGAAGCAATAGAAATGTAAGATAAATATTACCTCTTCACATAACACCAAATTTATCAGTTATGTTACAGAAAAAAGGAGTAGTTTACTTTTTAGTAAGTGTTGTACGGTAACCATTAAAACAGAAAGCGGGGCTGGGGGGAAGACTGCTAGAGCACTGGTGTTAGAAACATGCCATTAGGGCTAATGAATGCATTTTGCAACTATATGCTATTGGCTTTCCCCTTAAAAAAAAAATCAATACAACAATCCAGGTGAATATTTTCTAACATAACTACCTTTTGACCTTGTATTTTTCATTTTCTAAAGGTTAAGTCAGAGTGTAAAAAGCCACATTCAAAACACAAAGTGGGTTTTTTTCTCCTTTGCTTCCTGAAAGAAATAAGTGTGCACAGCATTTATAGAAAAGGTACCATTTAAGTCACAATACAAATGGACTTTTACTGTACTTTGACAATAGCATTATAAGTGAACAGGAGGAAAAACTGAACCTTGCCACTTGATGACGTCAAATGTCTAATAATTGTATGTTTAATCACTTAAGTTTGCTTTGATATCATCAGAATCAGATGATACGGTCAAAGGGGAAATAATTAGCATCTTAACTGATAAGGGTACAATGCTAGGACAGTAGAAAGCTATGAAATTGGATTGGATTCAAGCTGAGAATTGTTTTACTGTGGAAGTGTAGTGATCTCTAGAGACGACTCTTCAATTGAAAATGATTTTCCTGTTTATAAATATACATCACTTGAGGTTGGGTTGTTGGGGTTTTTTGTTCAGAGTTATTATCTTTTGAAAATTATCTTGGCTCCCAGGAGTTATTGGACTTATTTAAGATGACAGCTTTCTCTTTAAATTGAAATCCAAACCCATTTGCAATTATGTAGTTTTATTCCCTTTCTGACTTCAACAATTAAAAATGGAAACACAGGCATTTCATTGAGATGATTTAGAATTTTAATCCTACAGTACCAAGGCACCAGTTTGCTAGGAAAACAAATCTTATTATGGGAAATTTGAGCGTTAACTGCCAGGAAATAACCAATTTTACATCACAGCTGTTGACAATTTGCTTTAAAAATACAGTAAAATAAAAAACATTATTACTTATCTGTAAAGATGTTCTATGTCCTGTCTTTAAAAACAGTGCACTAATCATAGAAAAAAAAAATCTTGGATACTATTGGACAGATTCTGAGCGTAGTTACAGAGTACTTACTGTTTAGGCATACACTTAAATGTAACATAATAGTCATATCTTTTTATTATTGCTCAAATAAAAGCAAGAATAAAAGTGGTGAGGTCATTTCCTCCCAACATTTCTACCATTTCCCCCAAAATATTCCATCTTAGCCAGTTATCAATCCAACTAACTGCAGATGCATAAGCTTGTAGACAGAATAAATGAAAGACTATTCTGCAGTTTAGATAGAATGAAGAAATGGGGCTTCAGGTCTTATGAAAAGCATGTATATATAAACACATTTGCTGCACAAATACCTTGTGCTGAAAAAAACGTTCTGTTATATATTATAATAAGGTGTTGAAGTAGTATAATCTGGATCCGCAATGTGTATCAGAGACAGGGCTGATCCAAGTCATCTGTATACTTAGCAAACTTAAAGTCCACACTCCTTCAAACTCCCAGGAGGAGAACAACACAAGCCTTAAAAGCAGACAGAATTTTTAGTGTCCTGTAAGGAGCTGAAAGGATCCTGTTTCCACAAACATTCAAAACCCTGATAAAAAAGAGTGCACATGCTGCATTCAGAGAATTAATTGCATATTATTAACGCTTCATAGAACACCTACTGGAGAAATGCCCAACGGAAATATTGCTTTTGGGTTTTAGCTGTTAATATTTTTTCCACAAGACTCTATTTTCTTCATATTCACACACCTAATAACCGCAGTGAATCAAATTCAACACCAATTTACATCCTGCACTAATCTACTGAGCTGAATGGCCCAGTTCCAGACCTGTTATAACTGAATGTGGCCAGCAGAGTTCCATATATTTCCATCAGGACTGGATTCAAATAAATCTATCTACAAACAGCTCCTGCAAGACACATTCATATAACATCTAGTCACTATAAATAGCCAGATAAAAATAACTGTTTGACCCAAGTGTCCTTTGTGGATTAAGTTTTGGATAGAAACAATTCCTCCCATTCTGTTTGTGATTGCTTGAAATAAATAGATTTTTACAGTTCGTGTATGCATGCAGAAAACCAATTAAACAGAAGCCAAATAGAAATAAAAACTACAGGCTGTTCCAAACCACCACCAACATCGATTTCATCAACAACGAACAGTTCTCATGAGAGAGTCTACAGGTAGCAGGCAAGTTGACAAAACTTGGTACACAAAGCATGGATCCAGCTGACTTTTATTCACTGAAAAATATCATCCTTCAACAGCCAAACAAGACATTGAACTTGCAAGTTCTCCATAAACCTAACAAAAGCACAAGTCTTTGTAATACATAGAAGCATCCTGATAAGCAGAGAGAACAAGAATTTCAAGTGGGAACGAGAGAGGACAATGAGGGTGGAAAGAAAAGAACTTCAGATAAATTGTTTCACAGGATCCCTATCTGACTGCACAGCTCGGAGATGCTCTGTGCTAGATTTTTAGTAGAAGACTTTTTAGACTCCGCTGCTTCATCTGCTGCAGAAAGCACACGGGTGCAGGTGTATTCTTGTTCCTGTGCAGTGCAACTTTGGCACTTGGAGTCCAGTCACTATGATTGTCGCTATCCTTCATTTTAGTGAGTCAAACTGAATGTGACAGAATTCAGTCTGATATTTCCAGAAATACCTTCAGGACCTCACAAGTGTTCTCAAATCAGATTCCCTACTTAATATACTTGCATTCAACTGTGAAACAAGGAACCACTTTAATGATGCCTGGGTTGTTGTTTCATAAAGCTTTCCTACAATGTTTGGCACCTCTCACTTCAGAGCTTTTTATCTTCTTTGACACAACTAGAAATATTTGTTACATTATGTGGGCTAAGCTATGTAATTAAAAGACTTAAAAGTTAGTAGAAACAGAATGGATGATTTCTTGAACAAGGCAGTTGAAACCTGCCTTAAAGAATTAGATGCTATCACTGACTTACAGAGTCCTTATACACTGGGCAAGTCACTCAAAGCAAATGTTTTGTAAGTGATCACCAAATGTGTGTTCTTCATGCATGACAGGAGAAACTGAAATCAATGGAAATGGTGCTTTTAATGTGCTACTATATTCCTAGTGCTATTGTACAATACAGTGCTATTATGATACCAGATACTCAGAATAAGCAAGCCAGTATTGTCAAGCCATGCTCCTAGAATTAGTAGATTCTTTTGATTCTTGTTTCTACATCCCTCAGTTTTGCATCTGTAAAATTCAGATAATGGCACTTTATCTCACAAAAGCTTGGTTAAAATAAATTAATTATTATGAAGAACACCAGTGCAAAGAGCACTGTGTAAAGCTCAGGAGGGAATCGATGTTCATATAAAATATTCTAGGAATGTGCTGCAAATAAGTGTGCCTATTGAACAACAAGAAGAAATTAAAATTGCTTATTAGCTGAGTGTAAATGAACTGTAACTTAGAGTGGGCTGTTAAAAGGACAATAAAAGGTCCAGCAGCTGACAAGATAGTACAAAACCACCCTGTGAAGATAAAAGGACTCACCTCAGGAATGTAAGGATCACAGACTGTAACCTTTCTGTTTTTCTTTTCAAAGGTAGCCACTTAAGAGAAAACTGAAAGAAGTGTACACATGCAAAGTTTTTGTATTTCCAAACAAGAAAACACCACACCCAAGACCACTTTGCCTTTCAGTAGAGGGACTTTTTAGAGATGCAACTTCCAGCTGCGCCTTTTTCAGGTTAGTCTCTTTTCCCTATTTTCTACATGTGTATTTCTATAAAATATTGGCCACTGACCAAATTTGACACTTGGATAAGATTTCTCCTTATTCTTGAAAACTAGCCAGAAAAACTGAAGCCAGGGGAAAATTTACTTCAGAACTGAATATGGCCTGTAGGTTTTGGTGTTAGGCAACTAAAGATTTTCTCATGCATAACTCCAATAGTTTTAAGTACCCTTCGCATCAACTTGCTAAAAAAATAATTAACTTCTATAGAAGTTTATCGGACTTTTATACGACAGTGAAGTCAAGGTGGGAGAATCTGGAATCTTGTACTACATCTAGTACAAAAAAGTGAAATATTGTCTCCTCTCTCCCCCCTCTACCTTGCACGTCTGCCTGCTTCCTTCCCTCAGCTCTTGCATCTGCCTGCATGATCCTGCCTCCTCCTTCCTACCAGCTCTGGTGCTTACTTACTTCATGCCCCAGCGAGGCCATCTAACTCACTACCAGCAACACCCTATTCCCCACCAAAAACTGTCCTTAGCCACGAAGAGACACAGAATCAGCATTTCAACTGCCACAAAGATGCAGTAGAAAAGTACTCTGAAGCGAGGAGAGAAGCTGACATGGGGCACAGAAGAACATCTTTGTTTTGACACTGGTGAACTGGTATGTCAAGTCCTGCTCCATCTCACTTTGTAGGGTAGGCTGATAATACCAGTCTCCCCTGCTGTTAGGCATGTGGTCACCCTCTACAATTTTGTCTGCACAGGTGAAATTTAATAAGATATGTATGCAAATTTAATAATTTTATGATTAAATGCATTAATAATTCAAATCAAAACTGAAAAAAGCTTAAAACCAAGCCCCAGGAGAAATAAAATACTATGGAGCATGGTTTGGCTTCTGGGTTTTGTGGTGTTTTGTGTTTTTTTTTTCCAGGAAAGTCCATGGCAAAACTCCTGTTTCTTGGAGAGTGTTATGGCTTTGTTTGTACTAGCAACTGTGTTACAGTCTTTACTAATAAGCAGATGAAAGTCCTCCCACAACTTTATGATAACCCATTTCCTGTTCACCTGCAGCAGAGGACCCAGTAAGAAAGCAGTGGGGGCAGCAAGTGCTTTAACATCAGTATTAACCCTGTTGCTCATCTCATTTGAAATGTTTAGCAATGGGAACTTTGGATTATTTTTTTTTAATCTGAATTTCTAGAAATGATTCTATTTTGTATTAAGATTGCATCCAACTTCTATTAGCCTACATATCTTTCAGAAACTATCATAACTGTTTATATTTGCACATACATATTTATATATTAAAAAGTTAATATTACATTTTATACATATGTTTTTCTATACTATATACATGTATACACAAACCTAATTCAACAAATACTTAAGACTATTTCTAAAATCTAGACACTCATTTAGGACAAGAAATAATGAGCTGCATTGCTTACAAAGGCTCCTACAATACAACAGACAACAGTTCATTAAATCTTGCCTCCAGTCACTAAACAATCTGCAGACAAGTCTAGTCATTTCATAGCTCTTGATTTTGGAGCTATGAGCAGAGCTTCCCAGTCATGCAGAGCCATATGGGTTTTTTAACCAAATGCAGTGTGAAAATGGGTGTTGCAAAGCATTACTAAATGAATCAGCAAATTCCTGTATTCCAGTTACAGAGCTAGAATGGCAAAACAGGCAGCATAAATACAAAAATGTGTTGCTGTCTACATGATCAGTGGGAGAAAGCACAGAAAAATAATTTAACTTAATATAACTCTTTTGAAAACCATAGGAAGTTGCACATTGCAAATTACTAGTAGCCTTAAATTCTTAGGGTTTTCTCCTCACTGCTAAAAAAAAACCTGCTGCCGTTGTTTGGATGGGGGCTGCTTTGGGTAATTAATACATGTTAACTGTACTAAAACTATATATAATGTAGGTAAAGTGCTTCATTTTTTTTTAGTCAAGAAAACTAGGCACAGACAGCAAAAAATTTCTGACATCACTTAATTTACTTAGTGCCTTGTTTGCCTTACATGTCTCTCAGGGTCTTTCACACCTTTTCTCAGCAGCAGATACGGGACAAAACATGTATGATGTTCAATGAACAAATCAGATATGATTCAGTTGCTAAAGCTCCTGAGTGAATGAGCCAACACACAAAATGGAAAACAAATGCCAAACGGCATAGAGAAGCATACAAGGAAAACGCCATCTGCACCTGAAGCAGCTGGTGCACTCACCACACTCAAATACTACTGGAAAAAAATCACTAGAAATGATCACGTCACAAGCAGAAGTAAGCACAAGGGCCTGAATGGAGCTGTATCATCATTGTGTCAAATGGATTTTTGAATATTCTTCAGTTATGTTTCCCTGTCTTTCAAAAAGCTGGTTACTCAATGTGATACACCATAAAGCCATAAGGCACGATGGCTACAACAGCAACTACACATTTTGAAAGTCTATTCACAAATTCTTTAAGAG
Source organism: Chroicocephalus ridibundus (assembly GCF_963924245.1). Lineage (NCBI taxonomy): Eukaryota > Metazoa > Chordata > Aves > Charadriiformes > Laridae > Chroicocephalus > Chroicocephalus ridibundus. The sequence continues at coordinate 27,440,172 of NC_086290.1, forward strand.
GAAGACCTCTGTGTCAGTGCTAATGTTTGCGTAATAGCATGTAGCATAGTGCTGTGGAGCCCTGACTCTAATTAAGCAAAATACCAAATACTCTTGAACACCTCTTTTGCTAATTTGCTATTGCATTGTTTGTGATACTGATTTAAATTGGATTCCTTCTATATAACAACAATAGGAAACAGTAGGACAGATGATCCTCATTGTAAAAGTTTTTCTTTTCTGCTTGGGAGCTTTTAACCAACAGTGGTTCATTCTTAGTAGTTATTGCATATATGATTGTTCTCTTTTTTGTCAGTTTTTTATTGTTTTATCAAATATTCCTCAACCACAAGAATTTTTAGGGCTACTGCTACTAAAATGATGAACTTCTCTAGAAGAAGCGGCTTTTCTTAAAACATCTTGTGTTGCAAATAAAACTAAATGATCTTTTATGACAAATAAAACAAGACTAAAAAGGTATATCCTCAAAATATGAGGAGGCAAAACACTAAAAGAAGACATAAAAATTGAATTCTCTCTTGACAATAGTATATATTGAAATGGAAGTCATTAACAGTTCTCAATGATAACTTCCTGGATCAATTCTGCTAATTATTGTTAGCTTTTCTTACCTAAAAATCTAATTCCTTAAAACTGCTGTAGTTCTTGGAATCTGCAACTATCATTTGCTAAAATATTACAGATTCCATGAATATCTCATATTATTTGCACATAAATACATATATTTCTAAAAAAAAAGGTTGGGTTTTTCTTCAGAAGTCCCAGTCACATTATATTCACATATCTAATAACAAGGCTATTTACAGCAAATAGGATATACTGAAGACATGTTGATTCCATATTGATCTTTGACATTTTTTTAAAACATCACAACTTTAATAAATGGGTAAAATTTCATTTTATATGTTTGATGTTCAAGTATGAATTCAGAACTCTTATGGTTGATAGGAATCCCTTGCAACTATATGTGTCTTCCAGATAAAGAACTCACAGTACTTTAATTACATTTCACTAGACCCCTTGAAAGCAAAGTATCGTTACTTCAGCCTTCCCTGATGACATGGAAATTATGTACAGATCAATGGGGCACCTAAAATAATTCATACATACAAACTCATTCTTCCACTTGGAGTCTCTTGGCCGGACCAGAGTTGATTCAATTCGACTTGGGCACATTCACTTCAAAAGAGCAGTGATTAACACTATGAAAGGGATTGGCCGTGTTGTTCTACAACAATGACATTGATGCGTTCATTAAAATATGTGAGCAGGATAAATCTCCCATTTAGGCATCAACTTTGGCTGGCTCTTCTGTGGGACATCCTAATTATCCATGCTTGTGATTTTAATAAGAATTTGTTTAGAAGTGAATGTGATCTGACACATCCAATTTGAACACAGATGAAAGCTGAGCTGGATACAGTACTGCAAAAGTACTGCAAAGTACAGTACCTCATTTGTTTTGAGCTAGTTTTCTGATTCTATTTTTACTCACTGTGATTTACCACCAGTATCCTCTGGGTGATAGTTAAGGAAACAGATGCTGGGAATCTCTGTCCCTTCAGTTCCTGAGAGGAGAGCTCTGACTCACATTTCTGCCTAGTCTCTCCTTTGTACTCACACATGCAAAGGGTGGTTGTGTGAAACTTAAATTACTGCTTGATTTCCAGTTTCTCATTGCCAGTTTCCTCAAAGTTTCCACTTACGTATTTTACAGCTTTACCAGTTTCATTTGAGCAGCATTTTATTACACGTTTCCCATTCCAAAACCTGAACTGCATGTTCCCAGGATAAAGTTAAATTCCTTTATTTTGAGGTGCTCTATTTATTTGGGATTTTCCAATGAAACTGGATAGAAAAAAATGTACAAATCTGGGACAAAGTTGAAATTAATTTTTAACAGATGTTTTAGTCTGTATTTTTCCTCCCCTTTGAACAAATGCATATATAGAACGTATAGAACCACCGAACAAAAATAAATACAGCCCATGCCTGTTTATAAGGCTATCATGGAACTTTGCATTATCTGTGTGCAGATATGAGAAGACTTGCTGGCTTTCATTGATAGACTGCAGTACCTAGCACAGTGCAGGAAGAACACTTCTAGATTGAAGGTATGGGCAAACCAGCAGCAGTGTTCCTCCCTGGGTGAGAAAAAGGATCATTATGATCTAAAATGCAACTGTCATTATTTTGAAAATGTTGCCCAAAACACGACCTTATAGTAATGAAGGAGTTAAGTAATACACATTTCATTCACAGAAGATTTCTATATGACTAGAATTAAAATCATAGTACAGTTCAGAGAAGTCTAGTGTCATTTAGCAATGAGTTGCCCTGGCGGAGTTTATAGGAGAAATAGTCACAATATAATTAATCTGGTGGAACAGCTGGATACACAGACTGCAATTAATTTTGCTCTGAATATTAACAGTTCCACAGCAGTTGAAAAGAAATGATACCAGCCAATAGATTTTTGAATTAAGTAGGTTGTGGGCAATAAAGCAAATTACTGTTGATATTGTAAAACTTGTTTAAATCAACTGAATGATTACAGTAAATCCGTGTACTTAAGAAATCTGTACTAGTACTCATTTATGCAGAAAAAAGAGAGGAGATTCACTCTTCACCTTCTAACTAAAGAGGCAAGAAAAGTTTTAAATAAACTATCAGACTTTTTCACTCATTAAATGGAACAAATGTGGATTGTTTACTGTTTCATTGTTCAGTATGTAAATAACATATCAGAACACTGAGTAACTAATATCCATACATCAGAAACTTGTTTCTTGATTATCCAGAGATATAGGCAGTATCTCTTTAACAGTTTCTTTTAGGGAATATTTCTGCAGTAAAAGCTGGACTTCCAGGCAGATGGTCACTGCACAAGAAACAGTTGAACAGTGGCACCCAGAGGTGAAAAGTGTACTGCTCCGAAAGAATTATTCCATTTGTTGTAATCTATTTCTCATCTTTTCCTTCTGTCATTCCCATCTTCTCTTTTCCAAGTAACAAATGCCAGAAAAAAAAATCTGCAATTTGAAAGAACATACTCTAGAGTTTGAAAGAGAAAGCCCCTGCTTTGTAGCAACTATTATAGTTGGGAACACATTTTAGAAGCACATTTTTCCTACATATTTTCTCTAACAAAGAACAGGATAAAAATAACCATGGAAAAGAGAATATTTTCAGATGCATCTCCTCGGATGGAATTCTGAAGCCACAAAGCCTAGTATTCTCCCTGAATTCACTAGCTGAAATATATTGTGCAAGTTTATAATGGGAACTTGAAGATCCAAACACAAAAGTTGTTGAATATTAGGAAAAAGGCTTGGGATCATAGTACAAATGGAATTATAGTTGATACAAACTGTGTCATACTATCTCAGATGCCTTGACTTCAGACGTTTCGTAAGACTTATTGTATCATTGCCCTGAAAGCACCAGGCTGAGAGCTCCACCCCTCTGTGATAAACTCCCCAGGCTCCTTGGCCAATATCTATTTTTTTATATGCATAATTGCATATATGCATTATATGCATGCCAGTTATTTATTTCACAGAAAGTTTAATTAAATACAAAGAAATGGTGTGGCTACCCAGCATCAGCCTCAGGAAGGCCCAATAAAAAGAGGCCCATTGATTTTTAATGATAAAGGGCATACTTCTGCAATTTGCAATGAGTGCCTGCATCTTTCAGGTAGAGCGGGACTCTGTACCTCAGCTGAGCTGCAGCAAACCACGTCCACACTCTGTAAAGATCCTCCAAACAACCTTCCACTTCAGGGATCATAATAGAAAGAGCTCAAAAGAGAAGAGAAAAGAAACAGGTGTTTGTTTTGCTTGAATTTTAAAGATAGAGTTTATTTCTGTGGGTTAAATGGATTGGGTGAGGTGTCCAGAATGTTTCTGATGATTTTTCCCTAGTAGCAAGTCCTTTTGTCTGCTCTGCTCTTCACGCTGGTTGTTATCAGCATTGTTATTATCACCATCATAATCATCAGTATTATTATAACTATCATTATTTATTATCATGTAAGGAGCAATGGTAATGCGGTGGTCAAAAAATATCACCTTTCTACATCTGCATCTCCAGACCAAGCATAAGGAAGGAGTTTCCCTATACTCCAGAGAGTGGCAAATGTTCCTACACTTATCTCTATATCCAATGTGTTCAGGACTGTGCTTAAGCTACTATCCATACAAAAACCACCTAAGTCAATTTCCAACAGTTTAAGTTTACAGGCTAGGACATTTCTCCGCATCTGCCTTTCAAACAGGATTTTAAACAAATATGTAAAAGCAAAGAAGGAGAAGAATTTTGGCTATATGCAGATCGATATTCTTCCTCCCTCCCATCCCACCTATATTTTCCTTTCTCTGTATGAAGACCGCGACCATTCGCTGCAGGGTTTCCTTGCCGAGGCTGGGAGGACCTGCCGGGTCCGGCGCGCTGCCGCTGAGCTGGGGGCGCGGGGGGCAGCTCTGCCGGGTGGAACCCAACAGGCGACAAGGCCGTGTCCAGCACAGCCACCCCACGGTGACCATTTTACAAGAATCGTACCGACTTGCATTACGTTTACGGCATATTTTCTGTCGGGGTGAAGACGCCACATCTCTCGCAGCGGTGGGCACAGCCGCCCCTGCAGCTCCCCCTTGTGTTCAATTTCCGCTCTTCTTGGACCTACGGGCAGGGATTTGGCCACATTGCGTTTGAATTTTAGGTTCTAGCTCCCAGAAAACGTCAGCTTAAAAGTGACCTATTCATTTTGAAACAAAAGTTACTTAAACGCATGGCTGGAAATATAAAACTTAACAACAATGTTTAGACCAAAGTTCCTCTTCCAGGATTGTGCTGTAAAGAAGGACGTGTAAAAATAAATAATATTAATTGCCAGGCAATAAATAAAGGCACCACTTTTTAATTCCATAAAAATACATTGAAAGAGGAGAAACATTTTGTGGAAAATCAGTACGTATTTCCGTCTACAAAAAGTAGAGGATTTTCTGTGTTCTATAAAAGCACGGGTATGCTACATGGGTGGAAAAAAATAATAATTCAAACCAACAAAACTAAAAGAGCAAAAGAAATCAAAATATCAGTCCTGTCCCTGCCAATAAAAGACACTTGGAGAAAAGCTGAAACGGAAACAAATATTCTTGTTTCAACATCTGCATGAAGGTAAGTACAGTGCAAGAGATGGGGAGAGGGATTCACCCTTCCTCTATTTAATCTTTTAATTTGTAGACATCCCTTTAAAATGGACTGGTTTTTAAAAATCTCTCAGAGAGAAGACATTGCCTTAACCCTTCGTGCCTTACTTGCAGCACCCAGGCAGATGCGGCAGCCTTACTCGCTCCGCCCCCCGGCCCTCACACTGTTAACTAAAGAGATCTTCTCATATCTAATTGCACGTGTTATGCCTCATAGCCCAAACATACATTTTTCTGTTTTGCAAGCTCTGCAGTTTATTCTGCTTGGCTGGGGTGATACAAGAAGAAAAGAGATATATAGCTTTGCATTGGGGGGTTAAACACGAAAAAATTACTGTTGTGAATTTTCCTTTATAATCACATCTGCTGCTTATGTACGTACTAGAAATAAAATATTCTGAGTATCTTTTACATCCACCCCAAATGCCTTATCCAGAGAGCTAATGTGTAGCCCAAACTTGTACTGTTGTCAGTGAAGGATGGAAAGGATTAACTGTCTGCGTATATCACCGATACTAATATGTGGTACAGATTTTCAGCATTTCTGGCAAGCTAAACTGCCAAACAACCTAATCAATGGTCTATTCTTCTAACCTAATTTTCCACCACTCCAGGAGCATACAGAAGAGCTTTCCATGAAGCACAATTCTAGGATAAGCTATCCAGTTTGACACAGCAGTTGGCAAATTTCCCCCAAATTATGACGGATTATATTCCCATTTAAAACATCGAATCTAACGTGACTGCGAATGTCATTATTCCTATTGTTGTCTAGTATCTTGTTTAAAGCTTGATACAGGAAGAAGACATTTAATTTTCCATTAGAAACTAAATACTCTTCTGAGAAAACAGTTGATAAAATGGAATTCTGCAAGAGAACTAGCCCAGATAAAATATCACACGTTACATATGTAGGGCACAGACCTGAACTGGCTGTGCCCTGCACACGCGAGGAGATAATTTCCATTTCTAACTTCAGTGACTCTATGATTAAAAGGTTACAGAACACTTGAACAAGTTATTTGACATAATTAAACTATACTAGCATCATATTAGCAAATTAAATGGTATGTTTGGACATATATGAGTTTTATAGTAAATAAGGAAATTTTACAGGTTTTGTTACTATTTAGAAAAACATAGCAAATTTACAGGTTTTGTTACTATTTAGAAAAACAAATTAAGCAAAGATAATTACATACAGATAAAATTTTAATCTGAATCCACATTGGTAGATCCTCAGCCTGTGCATTATGTAAATGCATATAAGTGCATTTATTTAGTAAAATGAAATGATAGTAGATAGTCTGCTGACCATCTGATTTTAACTAACCAATACACTTATCAAAATGACAGTATTATTTTCATAGCTGCCTGAATGTAAAAATAAGTTCCATCTGATATATAATGTTTATATTAATCCTTTTAAACATTTGCTGCCTTTCACCCCATAGGTGATCCCTGCAAAATGTGTGGAGTGATTTATTAAGGTCTGACCCGGCAAAGTGCAGAGAAGGCTCACATCCCACTGGCTTCAGGAGCAATTAAGGGCTTCTCCATGCACCTTCCAGGATCAAGCTCTGAGGATTTTTGCAATCCTTCTGGACTACAGTTCTGTTCAGATTTTTGTACGCTAACTTTATCATGTTTTCTTTTTGCACTGAGGTCAAGTAACAGCTGGACCCAAAACTCTCTGACTGAGCAAAATTTTTAGTTAAGTCAATATGAGTTTGAACAAGAAAGGAATGCAGGAATAAGTAAAAAGTTTGTCACAGCTAGCTGTTACACAGCAAAGATTACTTAAGAATTTCATACCACAAAGATTTAACAATCTAGAGTTCAAAAAATTATAGCTATCATAGTTAATAGTTAATAAATAAAATACAGCAAAAATATTTTCACTATAATGAGTAGTTCCTAGACCTAAAACTAACATTCACCAATCCTATCTGTGTTTCTTTCTTGAGAATTTCACCCTACTACAAAACAACATGTAAATCAATGGAAAATATTGGAAAATATAAATCTCTAGTAGTTATTTTACTACTAAAAAGAAAATCCATTATTTTAATTTTTCTTTTTTGCTGTTTGCCCTTATACTCCAGAATTTTCTCTTTTTTCTTTGATATTTTAAAACCTGGTTTTAGACAGTCTGTTAAGTAACAGTGGTCATGAAATTCCACAAGGCGTTTGAAAGGATCCAAAGAATTTATCTGCATCTGATTGAACTGATTGACTAAGTAAAATAATAATTCTTTTTAAAAAATACATACCGCTTTTTAGAACACAATGTAAGAGCACTCAGTATTATAACAGGTAGTCTAATTTGAACACTAGTAAAAAGACAGCACAGCATTCTTAAATTCCAGAAAAAAATGTGTTGTTCTTTCAGTTGTGTCTTTGCTAACAATTTGGAAGCATCCATTGTATTACTACTGCAGTGTTATTCAGCTAGTTTTATTAAGGCAAATTTATAGCAATGTTAGAAATTAATACCACTCTTATTTCCTCCACTGCCTGGCTTTATTGAATGCCATGGGGCATATTAATCAGTAAAGCCAAGTAGTGCATGAAATAAAAGTATAAATTAACCTGTAACATGAATGTAAAAAGGGGCTTAATAAAATAGAAATAAATAACACTTTAATGATAATCAACTCCGCCTGGCTTAACCAAGCACATAGTGTAATAATGCTAAATAAAATTTTCAAAAAAAGTATTTAAATAAAGTTTAAATCATGGTGCAAACAACATGATTTACAAAGTAAATGTGTTTAAACACATATAAGATTGTACAAAAAAAACTTCCTTCTGTCCTGACAGTGCTTCATGTAAAATTCCTGTCAACCTTGTCAGCAGGCCCAAGGCACAATGACTATGAATGTGAGAATTATTTCAGAGCAATTCCACATTCTAAGAAGCTATGCATTTAGATGTAACCAAAAAAGAAGCCTTTGCATAGTATACTTTGCATACACCCAAAATGTATCTCCAAATATCAGCTAAAACCAGACCAGTCTCTTCAAGCCTATTTCACACAGGTGAACCGCACACAATGTGTATAGTGATTTATTAAGGGTTTGACCTTGCAAGTGTGTGAAGTCATTTCAACCTGTCCTTAAATTTATGTTGTGGTTTTTCTAAAGGTGGTGTATTCTGTGGTGTAATAGAAGGGGTTTTGGGGGAACAGTCTCTTCTTTCCAGCGTCCAAAAAAACTCTGTCCAAAGAATTAATCCCAGTACACAAACTGATATATGCAATTCTTTGCTAAATCAAAGCCAATTTTGTAATTGTAAAACAATAGACAGCTCAGCTTTTCTCCACAGTTATGGCACTTCGGAGCACAAACATTTGGCCACTTATGTACGTTTCATATACATAATCACGTACATGAAAATACATGTATTTGCAAAAACAGGAAAAAAAATTGGCCAAAATCTGTAAGTAGCATAAAACATCAATGTGTATGCTCCCTCTGCTGGCTCTGCTGCAGAAGTTAACTAGGAAACACACCTGTAATTTCTCTGCTACTAACACTGACATAAATATGTAACAGCTTTGCTGGAAACACCAAGTAACAAGAAGAAAGGTAAGATGAGAAATTCTGCATGAGTGACTGCACACATACAATATAAACATGATACTAAAGCAAAGGTTTTACAAATACAAAGGTATAATATATTAGAAATGCATTGGAGTTCATTGCATCACAGCTGTGAGATCATTATGAAGACACGCCGATATCAGATACAGACAACATTTAAAAGATACTGTGAGCTATGCTTGAGACACTGTTTGGGTGGACCTGTAATGTTGCAACCAGTATTAATTTAAATTTTTCACATTTGCAAATTGTATTAAACAGAGCTGCAGAAAGGTTACATTCAAGCGTACCCAGCGTCCAATAGAAATGGTTAAGGATCTTATTTTGCAGAAAACGCAATGGCACTGAACAGGAGGCAAGCTTAACATTTAGTCCAAGTGAGGTCCCCGTACTCTTGGATGATGTTTGCTAGGAGTTCTGTCAGCTAATGAGTTGAACCATCTGTAGCAGTTTCCTGACAGATGTGGCCAACTCCCGAACTGGGCCTCTGCATCTTCTGACACAGAGCTTTGCGGAGGACTCCGGTGACAGCGTTCTGAGGCAAGGGCAGAAAATGCCGCCACCAGGTACTTAAACATGGTAGCTCTTTCAAATAATAAAGCGGCATTTTTTGCCAAGGGGCCTTCCAAACACATTCCTTTTCACTTCAAAACTATTGCGGATCTTTTTTTCCCCTTCATCAGCCATGGTATCAAATGCAGGCTTAACACAACATCAGTCGATATAAAGGAATTACATGACAACTCAATTTAGGCAGGTTTTCTTCTTTTTTTAAAATCAAGGTTTGTGTGTAAAATCTGCATTCTTCTAAGTCCACTTAGCTTAATCTATTAAACAGATTGTTAAATGCATAAATTTCAGAGTTTTATGAGATGCACAAGTGTATCCAGTTTAGAATACACTAAGTATATTATCTCAGTGCTATTATAACAAGTGTTCTACAATAGTAAAGAAAGCAAACTGTTAAATTTATATCTGATCCAGCAAACATGTAGAAAATAAACTTAACATCTTTTAAAAAGGTTTTTAAAAGAATCGTTTTGCATTATTTCTGTCTTCTGCATAAAGTATTCATTTTGAACAAGAAACACATTTGGAGTATAATACCATTATAGCTAAAGGACTTTCAATCCAAATGGATATTTCAACATAATAAATACCTGTCACTGCGTTTAGATCATTGAACTCCACATTATTTTGTTTGGAAGTCAAATACCTTGGCAATTTAACCTCAGTGCTGACAGCATTATAGTCATTAGTGTGAATAAGCAACTTTTTTTTTTTTAATGACAGTAGAGTTACGATAAAATAAAAAAATAAAATAAAATAAAATAAAATAAAATAAAATAAAATAAAATAAAATAAAATAAAATAAAATAAGAAATTATAGCATGAATATGGTGTTTTATTTACATACCAATACATCGTTTTAGATAGTTAATTTAAAGCACCAAAAAGAGAAAACTGAAGCTGGAGAATGTCATGTGTTGGTCTCAAATTCAAAGAGTGCACCTGATTTTCTGCAACTGGGCAACACACGGTAAGTTCTTTGAAAAACTAAAACCTTATTGAATCAACAATTATGTAGATGTCAGGAGACTACCATTTTGCAGAATATCCCAAATCATTTAAGTAATAAATCATGAAAGAGTGTGAAAGACATATTATAAAACCCACAATTAAAAGAAATCACTTAGGATTCATACTTGCCTTTTAGTATAAGAGATATCAGTGGTTTTTTTCATTTAAATATTTCCTGAAATATTAAATTAAAGCAACTGTATTGAAACAGCACATGAAAAAAACAGAAAGTGCACATCTGTCACAAACACATTGTCTATGGAAAGTGGACCAAAAGGAAGTGTATGATGAAAATATGACAATATATTCCAAGTAGTTACATGCAGTGAAACAAACAAGCACCATGGGTCCCTGAAATTCTTTCACACCTATCAGAATACAATTTACTTTAACAACAGAAGACTATTTCTTGCATAGGTTAATATTTCAGGCACCTTTTTAAAATAAATTGTTTGTGTGCCTAGATTTTATACAAAAGTAATTCCACTTTCTTTATTCCCTTGAATTAGAAACATCCCTGCATTTTTACACCAGTGTTATCATATGCGTTAGACTGGAATTAAGACTGTGACAGCTCTGCTTACTGCCTGCAGCTGTCACTAACACTAGATCTATCTTCACAAATATTATTACAAGTGTGTTCATCTGAGGTGTCCTTATTCACAATAGCTGACCTTCATGGCTGTGTCTGACATTTAAAAAGAAAAGTTCTGCTTTACAACCTTCAGCGTGCCTCCAGTTATAAATTACTGGTAGAGTATTAGTAATAATAATTGATTTTAGCAGTAAGTAATAGAGTTATAAACAGCTCCTACTATTTAATGAAAAAAATGCTTCATCTTCTGGTTTTATTTATTAGTATTCAAGAGCCTTCCACAACCTCACTGAGATCAGTTATTGCTTAATTAAACTAGAAAAGATGGCCTGTCAATGACTCTTTGTTCAAAAAAACATTAAAAATATTAATTATTTTTTACATTTCTTTACAAATGTTCTTAAGATTTGCTTATTTTTCTTTTCTGTTGTGAGCTTATTTGAATACAGGTAATGCATGTGGATAATGAATTGTTTGAGTTTTCCTTACATGTTAATAAAATACAGGATTTTCATCTTAGTGTGGTGCATCAGATACAAGTAAATATAATCAATGAAGAGTTTTACCCTGTATTGGCCACACTAGAGCTCTCACGGTGTTCACAAGTGAACCAATTGCACAAACTGTCTAAACATCTGTTCACTCACAACTAAGCTCTACCGCGTTTTTTAAGAATTTCCGTTTTCTAGCAAAGTAAAAGAGCACCTACAGGTTCATCATGCATAAGAACTGACGTTCACACATGGGAAACTAAGGACTAAAAGACTTCATTGGCAAATGGCCTGATGAATGATGCAATTACTCTATCAATAATGGCAGGAAGGTTTCAAATAAACAATATCCAATTAAAAACCAACTGGAAAATGATAGCAGCTACTGATTTTACTTTGCCTTTTTTGTCACAAAGTAGTGATAACTGACAAATAAAACTTAATGTCACCTTATCATGATGCACATAAAAATATACTGTACACTTACATAAATGTCAAGCTTGAGATGCTGTCTATCATCTCTCACCACTAGCTGGCACCATAGCTTTAAAAATGTAGCGATGTGGCTCGTTTATATCTTACTAATTAACAAGCCAGCTACCTAATTTTCATCAGAAAACAATTATTCAAAGCAAACGAGAAATATTTGGGGCTATAAACTAAAAAGAGTCTGAAAGCAATATTCTCAATGATGACTGGTAACATACATTCTGCAAAGGGAAATGGATAATAGTTAACAGACTCAGGGCTTGTTTTTATTAGATGAAAATAAACGGTACCGTGCACAGATGGGAGAGTCTGATATTTTTGCTACTGGCTGGGAGATCGTAGAGGTCAATATCTTGGATTATGAAGAGGATGAACCCCAATAAACTGCCTCCCTTACTGGGCTTTTTATCCCAAATAAACTCAGAGGCCACTTCAGGTTCATTCCCAAAGCAGCAGCTTTATTGCACCAGCTAATAAATTTCACAGAGTCTGTCTCCTTCACTGGCTTCCCTTTTCTCATTAGAGCCTGCTGCTTTCATTGTCTGCTGGCTGGATACAGACGCCCTAAGAGGCAGGGACTCGGTTTCCAGTCTCTCACGGCAGTGGATCTGACATTGCTGTAGACCTCACTGCTATGTTCTGCTCTGATTCTTTCAGGCGAGTCACTGTGGGCTGATCCGATACACACATTGGCACACACACACTCACATCCAGACACACACAGAGTTCAAAGCGGGGGAGTTACAAGCTGGTCAGCTACTGCTCAGCCTCAGAAGAGACCAAACAAAAATTCAGGCAACTCTTGCCAACTGTCTATGTATTCACAGGTAAGGCAACAAAACCCATAAATGTTCATGTATTACCAGTAACAGAGCCCTGTTAATGTACAAATACATCATATCTGTGGCTGACCCGTCAGCTGTGGTCTGAATAGACACTGAAATACTTCTATAATGTAAGAAAATCTTCCCTAAAAAGAAATTAAACCTTTCTCCTGTTATAGGGCAGGTGCCTGCAGCTGTCCAAAGTCACTCTGAAAGCTGTGACATACAGACAAAATTTCTGTACCAGTAATGGCAGTCACCCCAAGAGAACCCTGCCATTCTGGCCTTGGCACCATTAAACAGTGTAGCTCATAAAGTTACACATATTCTTTTTTACAATCTTCCATAGGACCAGAGAGAAGATAATATACACTTTGAACAATAGTGCTATACAGGTTACAAATTCTGCAGTTGGTTCACTGCAATGTCTAGCTCTCTCCCTACAAAAAAAAAAAATAAAAAATCACAGAATAACATATACTGTCAGCTATGCAGAAAAAAAAGCAATCTAATTCTTACTCTGAAAAAGGTCACCTGCTGTATAATATTATAGTGACATTTTTGTCCTACCTAACTGGGAAATGGTGAACCTCATCTACATCTTCACTATTATTGAGACTGGTTAGATTCTGCCATTTGCAGGCTACAGTACCACTGCCAGGCTAGTCTGCAGCCCACTTTAAGTACTGCCCTTCCATCCAACCGAAGAGCAGAGCAAACAGCAGCTCCCACACACCAGTACTGAAGGAGATGATGCACACAGACTGCACCTATGCTTCCAGGATAATCACCGACGTCATGAAAGTGCCGTTGTCTAAAATGACACAACCAGTTCTAAGTAACATATTGATTTGGAAGACTACGCATGGAAGGATTTGGGTTCATGAACACAGTTATAATATATATTCAAACTGGTATGGGACAAACACTTACCTTCCAAAAGAAAAAGAAAAACAAACAAAACAAAAAACTGGAAAGTAATAAAAGGAAACCACCTAGATCAAATTATTTTGGTGTTTTAAATCTCTTGTACTAGCTTCATATATGCTACTGAATTCTATCCTTCACTGATAGAGATATTTTGTGTTTTGTAAAGCCTTATTTCAATCCCATATTGGCCAGTATGTATACAAAGGCTTCTTTGCGAATTTTATCTTGGAAGAGAAAAGAACAGTTAAGAGAGCATACTTGTTTCTCTTCTACTTCAAAAAAATGCCATCTAAGGAACACAGATTAGAATCACATTTGTTGTTTCATAAGAGGAAAGTTTACATGGCAACATTTCTTCATTGTATCTGGACTTCTCAGATTCCTGCCGCTGGCAAGTTAGACTTGCAAAGTTCACTCTGTAACTAAAGGTTAAGTCTTTGTTTTTTGTAACAAAAACTGTCAATAAACAACAAATTAGTTGCCCCTAGTGTTTTAACAAAGCCATGGGAGCTGACTGACACCTTTTTGACGTATATGCTCCACAGGATAAACATGCTGCCAACATCAACTAATCATAATTTTAAGAACGTGGTGGGTTTGCCTTGTTCCAAAGTTATTTTGAGGTCATTTTTGTGGTCCTGCAAATAGTCAACAGGGCAGCCCCTTGTAACTGAGTCAATTCCACAGAATTCAGGACAGACAGCAATGTGAGACGAAGGATCATAAATTGGAGAAAACCTAGTCTTAGTGAATGCAGCAGAAAAGCTTGTAACGGCTGCAGTATAATAAAGAAGTGTTAGAGTTAATCCACTGCTATCTGTCTTTATTTTGCTAACCCACTCAAGTGGACACCACAGCATTGAGACTATATTAATCAAAATTTGGAATGACCTGCTTTTCATTGCAAACTGCAGTTATCTTTCTTTACTGATTGGCCTTGACCTGTCAGCTGCATTTGGTACTGCTGACCCTGGAGGTTCTTTTGAAGAGCCTGGAGTACTACGAAAGGTTGTCTGACTCTGCTCCTGCTTGGTTTAATTCATATTCTACTCAACATACCCATTTTATTTCCAGTAGAAATTGCTCATTTAATTGCATTGTAAGTTTTATGGGGTATGCCCCAGGCTGCGTTCTTTATGCCAAGCTTCTCAGTATTTATATGTGGAATGGTGGAAAAGAAGAAAAAAAAAAAAAATCAGTCACTCACAAAGCTAGACCAGGCTTCATACCAGTTATTTTCACAGCTTTAAATTGTATACAAAGCTGTTTGGGGAATAAAACAAATGTATATGTCACCATCTGAGGTTTATTTGACAAATACATTGGTTTTAACTTAATACTTTCAAGACAGTTTCATCCTCTTTTTAAGAATTTTGCAACCCTTTCCTCAATGCTAGTATATATTAAGTCTAGTAAGAGACCTATATTACAAATTCATATCTAACCAACTCCAAAGCTGGCTGGATGAGCGCCCTAGTGCTAGAAACCCAAACAGCATTGTAGTGGCATCAAAAGTATTTAATGTTTTCCTTTGCAATGGGGTTTCAGGTTAGATATCCCCAGTACTGATTCTCCCCAAAGAATTAAAGAAAAGGGAGTATAACATAAGTCTACCTTACTTGTGGTGTTTGCCAAAACATACAAGATTTTAAATCTGACACTGCTTAATCCATTTAATTAGTTAACCTATATATGAGATGGTTTCAAATATTATGCCACACATAAACCACCACCTTTATTAGTAAAAGACAAATTGTACTCTTACAATAGCATTTAAGTTTGCCAGTCCACTTGGACACTGTCAAAATGAAGAGAAATGTTACATCATTTAGGAATGTGATACCAAAAGAAACACACAAGGTAAACTTTAATTTTTGTTCTCATCTTGAATTAATGGATTATTTCAACAAACAGGGCTGAATTTATGGCTCAAAATAGAACTGATATAGTAAATCAGTATCATTATTACTATCAAACTGAAAAATTTAGATCCATCACTTAGGAATAATCTGGATCCTGGTCATCCAACCTGTTTTGTAAAGAACAACAACTTCTTTACCAAGGACCAACTGCAATGGAATGCTGTGCAAGGATCAGAAATCTGTGTACAATGATAATAGTTCCAGATTCACACCTCAGAGCAAAGTATTAATGTGGCATTGCCAGTAAAATGTATTTATTATAAGCATTACTTATTAACATTTAATTACATTTACTTTGTACTATATCAGCCATCTTATTTTAACATAAAAAGTAGAGAGGAAAGAAAAATACAGATTATAAATATAAAAATAAAATTATGATTAACTTGAAAATTTTTACATATTTTTAAAACAGGCAATAGTAATAAAAATAGAAGATACAATCAAAAATTGAAAATAAAGGGAAGCTACAAAAAGACCAAAGTTGCAGTTCACTCATGAGTGAAAACGAAGTAAAAGACAATCTCTATCAAGAGATCACAAAGCAAACCTGGAAACAAAACACCTCTACACTGTGGAAAAATGAAGCTCAGAATGTGAATTTTGTGAGCTAGGATAATGGGTGTAAGCTTTGCTGGAAATCTTTCAGCCTATTACATAAATATATTAGAGCAAACTCTATATGTACTGAAGTGTTCATCCTGTTGTTGCATGCTCTAATTTGATACTAATTCCAGATGAATTAGTACCAGTTTCCTTATCTGTAAATGCATTCACAGAAAAGTCCAGAGTCTGAAATTCACCAAGCATCTATATGGAAAGAAAACAAAGGGGCTTATTTGTTTACATAACCTCCTCCCACTAAGTTCATCAAGCCCCTTCTTATATTGTTTTCCTCTGCTATATGTAGTTTTTAAAAACAACAGAAAATTTAAAAACCACCCACAAAAACCACTAAAGTATTCTTTCTGATTAGCTAGGAGCTAATGACTTTTTTCCCCTTGCTGCGCCTCACCTTGACTTTTTTTCCCTGAACAAAGTCTGTCTGTTGAGCAGTAATTGCTAGGGCAGTATTGCCAAAGTAATAAAACAAACTGCATTAATACTTTAACATTCAGCTTAACTGCAATGGTAGCACATACATTAAGAAAAAGAAAAAACATACACACTTCCCACTTTTGATGAATGTCACAAATTACTGATAACAACATGTGGCACCAGAATAGAAATGAGCCAACAGCTGCAGAGATTTAAGTCATTTGCACACTGCCTGTTGTCTGGTACCTCCCCTGCTGGAAGTTACCATCTTCAGAAAATGGTAAGGAAAGGGGAATGTGGGCCTACAGTTCAGCTGCTTCAACTCACAATTCGACATGTTAAATCATGGGATGTAGGAAAACATACTCAATTACCATAGCTGAAGTCCTAACCAATCTGCCAGTATTAAAAAAAAAAAAAAGTATTCACATTCAGCATTGTGAAAGCAGCATTTTGCCAGATTTTATTAGAAACACACAGGTATTTTTTCCCCAGGAGATAACAATGAGCAATTATGTACTATTGGAATTTTTCAAAATACTCATAATTCTATGCCTATTTATAACCCAGTTCCTTCCAGAATGGTTAAAGCACAGTTGATTCTCACAGCAAAGACAGAACACTGGTCCACTCCTCTTCTCAAACCATCCTACCTAGACTGTGACCTTACAAGACTGAATTGTAATTTAAAAGTAACAAGTGGCAGTCCTACAGTGTTATGTAGCAAATTTCCTATACAGTCCTCAGTGGAAGCAGGAATGCTCACAGAGCTGTTTGAAGAGCAACAATGTCCAGGAGAGTCTCAGGAAGGCCTGAGACAGTTTGGGGAAGGTCTGAGGAGACTTTCTGTACTGGTGGCATTCATACAGGGATAAGTAACGTAAGTTCTGGCATACTAATATCATTTATGTAAGGCAGACAACAAAGGAGCATGGCTGCTGCTATGAGGAACTGAAGGTTTGTGGGACAATTATCAAGCTAATATCTAGCAGCATGTAATAGGGAGATGCACGTTCCAAAAGAAACTGTATTTAATACCAAAATATTCCTTTCTCCTCATTGCCCTTCACAGAGAAATAATTCAGCAACAGCTGTTTTGGTCCAGTAATTAGCTTTCGTTAGAGTAAAGAAGCTTGCCACTGCAGACATATAGAAGTCATACTACAGCAATTTATGTTCTGTTCTTACTGGATACCACTAAAGTAAAACCCTAATAATGGAGTGAAACATGTACAGACATTTTCAGCTAATATACTGCCAATTCCCTCAGCATCCTAAGACCAAAATGCATGTAAACCATTTGGAATCATACATGCTTGTGTTTTACTGTAAATGGGATCTCAGATATGGATTTCACAAAAAAAAAAAAAAAAAAGAAGACTTGGGTTCAAAAGATGGACTGTAGGCAGATTTTAAAATCAATATTGACAGATTTGATCCAGAGGTCAAAACAGGAAAATCCGTCTCTTGTCATTGAAGTGAACAAAACAGAAAAAGGAAGAGCTTTAGGCTGGTGGCTGATATTTCAGCAGTGCTGCAGTCATGTATAATTTAATACTGCATGACTGGCTAATAATACTCTTCTCTGTGTTCCTATCACAAGTTTTGCAATAATGATCAAGATTTGTGGTTTCCAGCCATCAGCTTGGAATATTGCCTCACTGCTCCAGGCCTGACATAGCAGTCCTAGTTTTCCACTGGGATGTGCTATATAATTGCATCAGTCTGCTTTCTGATACTCTTGGGAGGGTGTTAAGCTAAAAAAATAGACAAGACAGAGGCTTTGTTTGGGCGCAGGGCTACAGAACAGAAGAAAAAAATAACTAATTCAGTTAATCCCATTGCTAACTTCGTGAGAGGGAGGGAATAAAAGCAACAGGTGGACTGGAGGGTTATATGGGGGCATAAAAAGCAGTTAAATCTTGCTTAGATAAAACAGTAACTTTAAATCACAGAAATATCCAGCTGTGTGTTTTCTATATTTATATGTTACAAACACCTTTCCTGATTTTTAAATAAAATATTGTATACTGATAGACACAAACATATAAGAAACTATTTTTATCTTGGAAATTCTGTGGTACGACTACAGACAGCATTCAAAATGGTACAGCCCTCTTGGCTGACTAAATTTAAAAAGAAACTCCAAAGTCACCGAGTCCCAGGTGAGACTTCTTCAAGTGGGCCCCACTGAAGCGAAGCAATCGATCAGACCCGTTTATCTGCATGTTTTGAGTAACAAGTCTCTGAAATGTCACCCAGAAAGAATAAGAAAATGGAAAATAATCTGCAAATTACTAAGGCCTGCTTAGATTGTAGGCCTCATCCTTAGCCAACATAAAGTGCAAGGAATGGACATCAGACAAGAATCTGATTTCATAACTCTAAAGCCTTTATCCAGAATTTTTTGTACACCTTGGGGACATCATTAGACAGTTTATTAAATCCCCTAAACATCACAAAATCCAACTATATTTTAACTACATCTGGTACAAGAGATTGTAACCAAGTCCTCTGACATCTAGATAATGTAGATTGATGAACTACATGTTAAATGCAGATGATACAACTACAACAGTGTTATGGTTGCAATTGTTAAAAAGGTACTAGTTTTTATACTCTATTTCACAAGGAGTGATAGGTTGCAGGGGAAACTCCACAAAAAATATTTGCCTGTCATTTTTCCAAAAGTAAAATAGCAACATTTTAAATCTGAATTGTTCCCATTTACACGACATAACTTGTTTGAAAGTTACAGCCTCAAAAAATACATTTTTATGAATTAGTTGACCTTATGTTAGATTTCTCTTGCATAATCTATCTACTTATATTACTATCCTCTTATTAACACATAAAAAATTATTAATTATATGGCCAAAGAATTCAAACCATGTGTGTCCTGAAGGCAGAAATGTCATCAGGTTATATATTGCCATAAATATTTCCACTACTCAGCATTTTCCAATTGTGTTTATTGCATATGACCTACAATATTGGGTAAACAAGCATGTGCAGCCATTTACATGCATTACAGGGCATTTTTTTAAACATGTAACACAATTTTCTGTGGAATACATCAGTTCATACTCTTGACGTCTCTGAATGTACATATGACTAAGTACCAGCTGTGGTTTCCTCACCTTTGGCTATATTCTCCCAGGAGTTTCAATATATTTCTCTTAATTAACTGATTTAATCAGCCACAATAAGTAGATTGATTCTTGACATTCTCTAGAGTTTTATTCTAGTCACCCAGCACCCCCACTGAACTCCTGGTATTGGTCAGTACAATCATTTCAATACTGAGAAAGAATTATAAGATACCTAGCAGAGACTACTATAATGCTTATGGTAATGGTTTAAATTACCACCACTTGTGTTTTAGGGTATAATATTTTGTATTTAGCAGTATCTATTTCTAACTAAATATAAAATTTTATGTTAGGAAAGAAAAAAGAAAACTTTTATGAAATTCATTATGAAGATTTGATGATTTTTTAAAAACAGATATGCCTTAATGTTCCAAATACAAGCATTAGCACATGTAGTATTACCCTTCGGAATTTGAACTTATTTTGGCAGCTTTTGAAAGACATAACCTTATTCACATATGTTTCATGCTATATATAAAGAACTGTACATATGTCCTTGCATCTCAGTAATCTAAAAACCTCAAATACATATAATAAAATGAACAAAATGTTTCTCAGCAGCAACAGAACAGAAAATAACTATGTAAAAAATTAATTCAATGTATTTTGAAATATCTGACTTGCCAGGGGTGTGTAATACTTAAAAGTGGAGTACAATTTACAAACAGATTAAAACATAGCACGCCATCAAAAAGCATGATCCTAGCAGTTTAAGCATAGCTAGTAGAGTAAGTAGAGGAAAGGAATCATCTATGTGATATCATCTGTGTGTTTTTAAAAAAAATCCTGTCGTGACATTTGTTGGTAAAGTAGTTGTTAGGGTAGCTACAGTGTACACCAGATAGTTAAAATTATGTTTGATATAAATCACAATCTGAAGAATGTGTGCAAATTCAATTTAGAAAAAAAAAAAAAGTGAAAGGTTTTCATGTTTAGCAGTCAAAAAAGGCATTTTGAGCGACACAAATCCAGTGCCAGATGTAAGGCTAACTATTGGCTGAACACTGACCATGTGTTTGAGCCGTGCGGATATGAAAACCCCTCCCAGAGCCAGATCTGCATTGCAGTCAAGGAAAGAACAAGATTTATTTCCCCTGCCCTACTCTCTTGCATAGATACATAGGCAAGCAGGAAATCCACCTGCAGTTTCTCGCCTTAATAAAACATACCAAGTAAAACTTACCATTTAGCTATTTGTATAATTACTGCTAACTAGTGTTTTCCAAATCTTAGTAACAAAGAATGAACACTAAGATCAAGTATATTCATATACTACTTTTCATAATTTTGATTTCAAGAATAGCAAATATCACCTGCTATGTCCTCCATTTTTCTTTCCTTCTACATCTCAGGGGCTTTTTTTCTTCCTGTGTAGAAAACATGAATCCCAATTAAAAATTATTCTAGTAATCTTATATTTCTTGTCTTTTTCCCAGTTGTGATGATTTTTTTACACAAATTTTAGCACAGCTGACCCCTCATGCACTGGCATCTTAAACACAACATACTAAATTTCATTTTAGCTGGAGTTTTCAACTGTAACTGGCTATCACATTCCTTTTTTCCCTAGCAATACATATACTCCTTTCTATTTGATCTACAATTGAAGAAAATATATGTTTGCTAACAAAAAAAATCTAGTATAAACAATGTAAGTTGCTTTTAAGAAAGCCCTAAATTTACCCTAGAGCCTTGTATAAATCAAGCAGCATAGGAGGTCAGGCATACAATACTTTATCTCTAGTAAGCTCCTTAAATATGATTGTTGACACAATCTTTGTTACATGTCTGACATGGCATCTTTACACTTTGTCTAGGGCATAATTTTGCTACTAAGAGAACTCCTCCTATCCTAAGATCTAGTCAATAAATGTGAAATTCTTGTGCACAAAGTTACAGAGCCAACTACACTGTAGCAGCATCTCAGCAAGCTATTGTTCCTTCACTATTAGAGGTTTTATTGTTTGGTTAGTCCTAATGTCATTCCCAATGCACACTTCCTCCTTTAATTTTTGACAGAGGGTTTCAAGCAAATAAATTTTAAAAATAAAATTCAGATAAAACATAGAGAGAGCAGGTTATGGAATAAAACAGTCTAATATGTTCAGAATTAATCAGCATCCAAAGAAGAGCAGACAAATGGGAAAAAATTGTTTAGGAAACTATTCATTTTTACAGCAATCCAAAATGCTATTATTTTCCATATTACGTATCTGGTACAAATATAAAATATTCTAAAGAATAAACATTTTATACAGAGATATAATTTGTAGAAAGAATGTCCCTGAATGAAACCAAAATATACAAGGGGAAAGCAGTTTAAAACTATTTTTTAATTGAGCTAGTTGCTAATTGTTTGAGGGAGCTCATTTCCTGGATCACAGCTCTGAGATGTAGCTCTTGAGGAATATATGTCACGCGAAATCGATCGAAGGTCTCTGACAGACGGAGTCTAACGGACATAGTTGCAAGAGTTCAGTGTTACTTCCCCAAATGTTTGCTGGAGATTACTAAACCTGTACTAGGCTGGTGGACGAGTATGTGTGTCTTTGCTTCAAACTAGCTCATAGACTGACATACTACTTCAAATGCACCTTTATCAATTACTAAAGTTAATATAGGAGTTTGTAAATTGAAGCAGCTGATAAATCTAAATGCATTCAGTGCCTTCTGTGGCAAAAAAAAGCAGACAGAAAGGGGAAATACTGTCTCAAACCACTGCAACTAAGTCCTCCAGAGACTGCCACTGCTCTGGGGCAGTCTGAAGTGGAAAGGGTCTTTCGTATTTGTTGTTTCTGGAGTGTGTGTGTACACAAATGTACATATGTATACCTATATGTATATATGTAGGTATATAGGTATGTATATATGTGTGTGTATATATATACACATATGTATATATATTATATATATAATAAAGAGTATTATTAACAATTTCTGAAAAAAAGCAAATACTGTAGCATAATCATACTACTAATTCTGATATCAAGAATCAGGTTATTGATTCTACGTATTTTTAATTAATAAAGTAAAAGGTTTTCATACACCCTGCACTGCATACAAGTACAAGAAGGATTGCCAAAATGTTACCAGACTTTACACTAATATATTATCCTGTCTTTGTTCAGCGAAGCTCAACAGTTTAAATCAAATTCAGAGATGAAAACAATTGTTTCTAAATGAAGAAGACAGCAGAAGCTGCAGTTGCTTGCACAATAGTCAAGTGTGTGCAATAACACTTGCCCATGTTTAAATATACCATATTTCTATAACGCAGAAAAAAATAGCTGAATGTTAAACAATCTTTCGTCCTGAAGCTCACACGAATGTTTAACTATAGAGCACTCAGGCCTTCTTATCAAAATTGTAGTTTGTGTCTTTTTCAAAGTATGAAACTTAAATATATCCAAACCAATAAATTTGCAAAACTATCATCAAAATACTAACATTTAATTAATTATGTGTCCATTTGTTTCTGCAACCTAAGAGGCTTACAGAAAACATATTTGGTTCAGTGAATCAGCTCCATTAACATTTCTGTTCTGGAGACTAGAATTCAAGATCAATTTCATATTTGCATCCTAACCCCTGTGTAACACTAAAAAAAAAAACAACTTTGGACAATTTCACCAACAATATTTACATATCCGAAGATTCACTTCACAAACAAATACCATGTAAGAATCAAGCAATAAAAATCTCCAACAAACCCTCAACAAAAAAGAACAATGAAGAGAAACTGACATTTCAGCCACAGAAATATATAAAAGTTAAAAGCCTTTCCCACTTTTTTTTGAATGAGGTACAAACTACTGTTCCCTTGGCTGACAAAGAAGAGAGCACACGTTTGCAAACAGTGCTAGGAAAAAAAGAAAAGCGTGTTAGCCATCTGCATAAATCACTGATGCTGCATCTGCTACATTATATGAAACCACATCTGACTATGAAACTACATCAGCCAGAGTAGATACAGGTGTATTAAATGCTATATTTTTTCTTAAGGAAATGGGTGATCCAAAATGGGAGACAATATTCTACTAGATAGCAACCAACCTGAAAACACTTTACTAGCAGAAAATTATTTGCCTGCAATCAAAATTATAATTTTTCATCTAAGACCTCAAACTTGTGGATAATTTTCATCAGCAGCTGTGAATCTTTGCAAAATGTGCATCTCCCTCATTTATTGCCTTGTCTTTTATGTCAGTGCAGTAAGCACAGTATTATAAAATTATTACATTCTGTACAATTGATTACACATAGGGGAGGACTATCATGAACTGAAACTATAGAATTCAAATGTGATCTGCCTGTGGCTGTGCAACCAAATGAGACCGCAAGACAATCAGCCTCTCCATGAGTGATGCTTACTGTGAAACGAATGGCAATCAAACTAATAAAGGCATGGTATTCTTCAAATTCGGTGAGGCAGTTCCTGTGTAAACTAGAAGAACCTTTGAAATTGAGAGACGTATTTAGCCAGTACCGTTGTCTGTCTCACAGTATTCTCATCCTTTGGGTAACAGGGCAAGAGAACAAGCAACATAAATGATACACATATGAAAAATTTTATTTTAAATAAAAAGTTAAATTTTGTGGTTTACTTGATTGGGAGAAGGAAGATGAGAAATTGTTGGTTTTGGCCTCAATGCAAAGAATATCTGGAGGCTGCTGAGATTTCCACTGGGTTTTACTTTCTATGAAGTCACCTACCTTCTCACATCAAAGATCAAAATATAGGAATAATCTAAAAACTTCTTTCAACTTCTGTACGCAATAGTAGTGAGAACATTTCTAAACCTATTGGGAATTTATGTACGTATTAGGAAAATTCTCTCTAGTTAGAGAAATCAAATGGGTTTTGACATTTTTGCATAAATGAAAGATGCTAATCTGAAACTCAAAGATTGTATTTTCCTTTTTCTTCTTTTTTTTTTTAATTTTTTTTTTATTTTGTAGGAACTGCATAACCCTTTCAGTCAAGCACTTCATATGGGGGGGACATCCACCTACAAACCTCTCAGTAAAACCACATCAACTGGTTCACTTCTTTATATAGCATAAAGATATTTTTAAAGTGGGTAAGAGCTAACACCTCCTGCCTAGGTTAGGTCATCATACTGAAATAGCTACTGGTACTGTGAGAGGATAGAGATAACCAAGAATGAAACAACTTTAAGGGTAGCTTTTTCTAATGCTGTTTTTCCTGATGTCATTTTCCAGATAAGCAAAAATTTGTTACGCATGTGCTTAACTATGCTTTTTTTCTATACAAAATCCTTGCAGAAGACCCTTTCTTTTAAGCTCTCTATGCTAGTTTATGATGACAAACGCCACTAAGATACAGGCAATGCCTCTGCTTAAGAAGCTATGGAGAAGTCTGTCAAACTTATTGCTTTGTGTGTTTTGGTATTCAACCAGAAATACACTAACCTACCCTCACTTCCAAAGGGCGAGTGCTAAACAGTCTCCGGAGAGCAAATCTTTTCCTTGCCTCCTTGAAACGCCTCCAGGATCAAAACAATACGTGGAGACAAATAATTTCTTTTGGAAAGTCCTGGGCGCCTCAGGCATACCCTCCTACTCCTGCAGAAGTCCTCTGTGAGTATCACGTCACGTCCCCTCCTTTCCTTTTCCTTTCTCTTCTTTCCTACAAAGTACTTTAACCCGTCTAGATTAACGGTCTCCCTCAAGGCCGGCATTTCGAGGGCTTCCCTTTCGCACAGCAGCCGCCCAGGGTCAGAAGCAGGCAAGGTACCCGCGGCCCGCTCTGGTGGCCCTGCGCCGGCGGGAGGCGGTGGGCGGGCGGCGGCGGTGGGAGGCCGCGCAGCCGGCGGGATGGCCTGACGTGTGGCGGGGAGGCGGTGCCCGCCTGCGCGCACCACTCACGGCTGCGCGCCGGCGCCGCCACCCCCTCAGCGGGCGGCGGTTAGTGCGCTGGGCCGGCTGCCGGCGCGGGACCGACCAGGGCGGGAAGGCGCTTAACGGAACGCTGGCACGGTTCTCTCTTTATTCTTCTCTCTGCCCCCCGCTCTCCTTCCCTCTCCTCCTCTCTCCACCCCAGCTACCCCTCGCCCCCGGCCTTTCCCACCCTCTCGGCGGGGAAGGGGCTGCTCCGCCGAGCGCGGCCTCGGGCGGGCGGTTATGGTGGAAGGGGGGGAGGGGAGGGTGGCGCTGAGAAGAAAGCGGTAACGGCCGCCGCGCGCGCGCGCGCGGGGCCGCCAGCCCTCCCTCCCGCCACCTCCCGCGCGGGGCCTGCAGCCCGCCTTCCCACCACGTGACACCCCCCCCTCCTCTTCCTCTGGGATCCATATTGGCACCGAAGAAGGCGAGTCTGGTCACAAAATGGAGGTAACTGCCCGCCGCGCAGGGGGAGCGGGGCTCGCCGGGCTGAGCCGAGGCGAGGGTGGAAGGGGAGGTGAAGCGGCCTCCTTCACGCACCCGCCCCCTCCCTCCGCGGCAGTAGAGCCGCTGTAACTCGCCGCCGCAGCCCCCGGTGGGAAGGCGGAGCGGCGGGCTGGGGGCCTGAGGGGGGGATCGGCACGTAGTGGTGCTCCTCGCCCTTCCCGCTGCCGCCTCCTCCTCGTAGCGTGTTTCTGCCGCGATCCGCACCCGTTTCCCCCTGCGACGTAGCGCATTATCCCGCAATGGCGGTCGCTGGCAGGAAGAGGGAGGGTGCGGGAGAGGCTGCGCTTCCGCCGTACGGCCCCTCGGGCGCAGCGGCGGCGGCCGCCATTTCGCTGTGCTCCAGAGCGTGGGGGGGGGCGAGGCCCGCCCCGCGGCTCGGGACGGGGCTGTGGGTAGCAGAGCCCTCCTCGGCTGTCCTGGGGGACACCGGAACACTTAAGCGCCTATTCGGGCGAGAGCGGGGAGAAGCGAGCCTCACACATGGCGTGTGTCATTGTTCTGTCCTCCCTGTGTGGCCCGCCATGTAAGCCATCCGGCGTAGTGCGCCAGGGATATTCTTTTTCCCGCTCATTTTCCTGGCAACAGATTTTTAAAGCATGAAGGTCGCGTAGTGCAGCACTCAAGTTTCTCGCCGAGGAGCGCTGGTGCACGTTGCACCGCCTTCCTGATATCCCTCGCCCCCATCCGCAGGGGAGTTCGCACGTGTAGCGAGCTTCTGCTGCCCGGGGAGCGGGGGAAGGTGCAGTGCTCAGCTCTCTCGAATAGCTTCCCCTTTCCCTTTCTCCACTCCCCCAGCCGCACATGCACAAAAGCTACGATATTCCGTGGCATCTTGCCATGATCCTGGTAGGGAACACGAAGAAGCAGTCCTGCACAAACCTTGGCTCAAATTTCTCTCAACTTGAATGAAGTCGAGACCAAATGCACGGTGGGGCAGTTATCCACACCCTACCCAGAGGGACTCATGGTATCCCCCTTTGCTTTTCTTTCCTCTCTCCTCAAAACCTACGTTTTTTTGCTCAAGTACTTCAAGTAAAGCATGATGAGCAAAAATAATGCAGGGTTGGGGGTTTTGGAAGTGGGTTTTTTGGGTTGGGATTTTTTTTTGACCCCCTTCTTTGCAAGCTGAAACCTTAGAGAACTGAGAGCAGAGAAACTAACAGGTCACACAACTTTTGTTCCTACATTAAAAGCAGAGAAGAAACTGAATCCCTTAGCAAAACAGCTAAAAATAACTCTTTTCCATGTAAGCAATTGATTTAGCTGCTTCGGAGTTGTTGAATAGTTTGACAAATGGGAAGGATGATGTTCAAAGCATTTGAACATTCTTCAGTAAAGCTTGGAAACCCCTCTCATAAGTTACTAAGCTAATATCTTATTTTTTTCCCAGCAGACATTCCTATTGGCGTGGTGAATAAGCTACGAGCACACTTAAAACTGAGAATCTGTTGGTTTGCTGCTTTAACTCTTAGGTTTGTTACAATATACTGTATATATACATTATGTCCAACTTTAGCTATTTACAAAAAAGACCAGTATATCTGCATAGTATTCTCTAGACAGGTAAACTTCCCTCATGGGAATGTTTGTTTCGCCACCACTATCTTACTACTTGTCTCTGTAAGAGATACAGTAGCATTATAAGTTCCTTTGAGTAAGGTGGCATCTCCTAGTAACTTTCTTTAATAACCAGCAGATCTGTTCTGAGTCTACTTTCAGCTCTGTAGCCAAGTTGCACTATGCAACTCTTTCAGTGCTAGTTTAACTCAGTTGATAAAAATGTTCTGAATATTTTTGAGTTGAATGGATTATTTTGTTGATGCTAAGTATAAAAAAAAGCTAATATTGTCATACTGATATTTTTAACAACTTTCTATGGGGCAAAATAGGAATAAGAGAGGAGAGAGCTGAGGGGCATGTGTTAGCCAGGAGACAATTCTCTTGTGACCGTCATGGCCTTCAGAGGCCATTGTGGCAGAGACTCTGCCTGAGAGTTTTATGTTGGCCAGCATGGAGCCCCACTGGAGAAGGCAGCAGGTGACAAAATCAGAAAGGGATTGCACACTTTTCGTTACTTAAGTATTTAAATAGGCTTATCGCTTTCCTCCCTAACAGTTCCCAAAGTTTTATTTTGCCATACAGCACCTTTTTCAAAAGTTAACATTCTGTTTCATACTTCCCCTGTATGACTTTAAGAACTGAACAGCTCAATTGAAACACTTAATATCCCAATACCTCCTAAGTCAAAATGATGTTTGATTTAAAGTATTTCAAGAGCAGGTTTAACAATTGTGTAGGGAGAAACTGAAGATAACACAAACACTTTGATGTTACTTAATAAAACATCTAAAAATGTTAGTTCATGGTACTAATGATTTCACACTTTAATTTGAACCTGGATTTTAACATGGAATTGTATTAAATAATAAATTCCACTCTGAATAACAGTACATATTGGTCATTAGTAGAGACCTGCTTGCCTTTCCCTACCTAGTATTTGCAGGAATAAAACTTTACAAAAAAAAACAAACAACCCACAATCCAAACAAAACCTGCTAAAATACACCTGATCTTGTAAATATCAATGATTTTAATGCAGCACAAATACAGTTTTATAGAAGCCTGTTATTTAGTTGAGAGTATTCTGCTTTGGCTACTGTAAAAAAAGTTTCAAGAAACGTCCAAAGTAGTGATTAATTGCAGCCAAAGATACTAATACAGTATAGTACAAGTAAGTTAATGATCTCAGAAAATGTGAAATAATAAAGTCTAAAGGGAATGTGATTTCTTTTGTAGGAATGGGTTCATTCATTGAGCTTATCTTGTGAAATACTTGAGTTTTGTAACAACATGTTAACTTTGTTAACATTTATTTTGAAAAGTTGTGCATGTAAGTAGTACAGGTTAGTAATCAAATATAGCACTTGGAAGCAAAAGTGACGCAGATGGCTAATGCTACAGATTGCTGAGGATCAAGTGTTAAAATTTCTGATGTTGCAAGAATAGAATCAGTAAAGGATTCTTGCACTGGTGTTAGCGGAAAATATTTTTCAATACAGAAAACATTTAACGCATCTCCTAGTGTTCCAGTTTTGTAGGCTGCTGGATCACTGATTACAATAGATCACACATAAGATAAACCTGATAAGCAGTATTTGCAAAATGTTAAATATTCTTTGGGTTTAAGATCTAGAGAAGTAGAATTTGATTTATGTGGTGGGTTTGGGTATCAAAGGTGGAATTTGCTTGCCCTGTACCAGTTATATTCATGATAGTTATGTAAGACAGTAATCGACATAGGTTGTTTTCTACTGATTTTAGCTTTAGGTTGTACCTAGTTATTCCAGCAGCTGTAAAAAGCCCTTTACTAGGATAGCAGATGTTCCTTCTGCAGCTTTTCTTAATTGTGAGCAGAATAGGCTGAGGATTTTTACTCTACCCTTTCAAATACTTACCTTTTTTTTCTAATTTCACCCCCCCTCCCATTTCCTCCTGTAAAGCCACGCCCGTGGGTTGCAGCCAGAGAAGGCCCCACTGCACAGGAATTGGGGTAAGTACTGACTTATCCAACCTGTTTTCTAGGTTTCCTAGATCTAAAAGAAAGGCTGAGTTAGAGTACCCTTCCAAAATGGCTGCTCTTAAGGAAGAGAGAGACGTGGAAGACTACAAGAGGAAAGGAAGACGGTCCTCACAGGTGAGAGGATTGCTTATTTTTTTGTTTTAAAAAGTAGCTCTAAGGGGAAAAGACTTAAAAAACCCCAAACTTAACCATTTGTATCTAATGTATTAATTCATAGCTTTATTTCTACCTTCTTCATCCCCGTATTAGCAGAATAACTTTAAATCGCAGTGTATTACTTACAGTTTTAAGGGGTGGGGTATTAAGCATAGTGGGGAATTTTTGCTTTACTAGTTTTTTTTATAACAAGACTGATTAAATGTATGTTTGTGATTAAAGCAAGGTGTAATTATTTTTTTAAGAAATTCATGCATCCTCAGAGTATCAGCAGGAACTTGATTCCATCCTATCTTCAAAATCCTGGTTTTAGTGGGAATGAGGACAGGTTCCTTTTTTCTTTTTTTTTTTAATAAAAATGGTTGCCTAATAGTCACTGCAAATGAAAGCGAGGCTGTACTAAGTAAAAATAACTGTTTTCTTTTGCTTCTAGCAGAAATACCGTAGACTGAATAAGGTGCGTAGTATAGAGAAGATGTTGGGGCTGTTCTGGGAGGATGGGAGCTAGTTACTTTGGGGCAGGGTGTGGAAATGGGAGGGGGGGAATAAAAAGTCTTGACACCCTTCAGAAAATAAACTCAATTTTAAGGATCAGCAAAGAGGGTGTTAAATATGTAGCTTATAACTGAGACGTTTTCTGATTGTTTATTTTTATTCGTTTGCTTTCTAACGTTACTTTTCCAGGGTGCCTGAATATTATAGCTAGTTCAAACCAACTTTATCTGGAATGGTGCAGTACTGCATTGTGGGAGGGGCTCGAGTACACTTGAACTGAGACCAAACCTTGTGCGGGTTGCATGTCTCTGGTAGCGTATGGTTATTTTGTACTGGAATGGTTATTTTGCACTGAAGCGGTGTGTAAAGTCCTCATGGAAGGAATGTTGCAACTGTCTCACTCCTCTTGGACTTTGGATAGAATGTAACTCAGGTCGCGTTGGTAGTTACAAAAGTATCTCGCCCCAGAATGTACTTAAAAGCTATTAAGTTTCTAGATGGGAGGTTTTGCAGAGAAAGGTGGTGAGGCCCCGGTTGTCTGTCCGGCTCCCGGGGGCAGAGCGGCCTCGCCGGGCAGGTGGAGCCGCAGGCGTGGCGCCAGGCGCTTCTGGGGCGCTCGCTGCTGTTGGTAGAGGCGCGATGCAGGGGGAGGAACCCGCCTGAAAACGCTGCCTTCGGAGGGAAATACCGCAGCTCCAAAGGGCCGATTATTCCAAACCCCAGCCGCAGGGGCGAGCGGCGGGAGGCGGGCGCGCTCCCGGCCGCTCCTTGGCCGCCCATGGCGCCACTGCGGCGCGGGGACGTGGCCGGCGCTGCTGCGCCTTCCCGCTCCTCCCCCCCGCCCCGCCCTCCGGCTCCATATTGAGGGTGGAGGAGACGAGATCGCTCACAAAATGGAGGCGGTCGGCGCTGCGCAGAGCGTTGGCCTGAGGGAGGAAGTCGCTAGTCAAAGCTGGGAAGAAAGTTCCCCGCCTCCTCAGAGCCTGTTAATGCGTTTGGGGAGTCCCTTAAACTGCTTAGGGGGAGAAACGGAGCTTATTGTCAGCTTGCTGGCTGCAGGCAGGCTGGGCGTTCTCGCCGCTACTCCCCCGCCCTTCCCTGCCTGAAGGAGCACTGCAAAATGGCGTGCTGGCCCACAGCATGGGTGAGTGGGAGGGAGCCTGCTGATCTTGTTGAAGCAGTGTGGTAGTTACGCTAGGGAGGAAGGGAGAGAGAGAGTTTGCTGCCCAGGAGAGACTGCTAGTTCTAACTAACTTGCAGCAGCAGGGCGGAGAAACAACATTCTGTGTGATAGAGGACAGCACTCTGAAGGCCCTAGAGATTCTTATCCCCGGTGAGAATAAAATGCCTGAAAAAAACCCAAATAATTCCTTAATAAATTGTTGCCTTTTATTTCCGTGGAGAGCTCCTGTAACATAGCCTAAGTGTGTCCTGAGGATAATTTGTCTCCCATAAAAGAGAGAAGCTGTAACAGCAGGCGTTCTCCTCCCATATGAGAGCATCAGTTCATGTGCACATAATAAAAATAAGCAGAAGAGGACTTAACTTTTCCTTTCATGAGTGACCCAAAGAGTTCTGTGGTCATTCTTTTAAGGTAAAAGCAGTCTGAGTTGCCAACTGGAACCCTGTAGCCTTGAGGAGTGTCAGAGAACTGTAAAAAGTCTGTCTAATTTTTCCTTATATAGGCTTTTGGTTTTGAAGAAGTCTAAGCTTTACAGTTTTATGTAATAGATTTCTTCTAATATGCGTAGGAGGGATTGAAACACTTAATGTTGTCAGTTTTAACATAACCCAGCTAAAATTAAGTAGTGTCAGTAGATTAAAAAAACCAAAATGCAATTACCATCAGAAACCACTATTTCACTTAACTTCAATCAGTTTCTCTATACAGTAGGTGTGTTATGCTGTATGATTTTTAAGCTTATGTATAGTTAAAAGGGAGATGTCTTTTTTTTTTTTTTTATTATAATTCTGTAGTCCAGACCACTTGGAAGACCATAGTAAAGAAGCTTTACTTTGTGGTCACAGGACCATTGACTGTCAGTCACTTATATAATGTTCCTGTAGTGACAAAGTTAGTGACTTAAGCAGAAAGCTGTTACCATGAATGCTAGGGCTCTTTCTCACTAGGTTTAGCAGGTGTAAAAGCAGGATCTACTTCTCAGCCAGGTTTTCATAATCCTAGGCATTTTTTCCTGCGGTACAACCTGAACATTATAAACCAATAGTTTCCTAAAGCAGTATGTAATTCAGAAATTCTCTTTTGCCATGTATTGCTTCACAGTATTCATTGCTGTGGTGGGTAGCTTTAGGGTGGTTGTGATGCCCTCAAAGGGATGCACACTTTTCTGACGAGCCCTAGCACTAGCCCCCCTGCTCTATTTAAACTGGCAGAGGTTAAAGGAGTTTACCTTCAGGTTTGAAGCAAGACATCTACATGTAGAAGTCTGTGGCTGATTTTTCTGCTGCATCTGGTCTGTGTTAACCCACTGCAGCAGAAGCAGTAAAGCCTGCTACACAGTCATGCTGCAGAATTGAAGCAATATGCAGCATAGCTGGCTAGCACCTTGTTGTGGAGTGTTTTACATGCACAAAGGTACCAGCTTGCTAAATAAGATTTTAATCTGATTGCTTTTTATAAGACTTACCTGTCTTGGGAATGGGAGAAAGTTGTAAAATAGTTTTTTATAAACTGTCAAATGTAGGGGGGGGATATTATAACTAAAAAACATATGCAACACTGAAAGAGAGCAGAAACACTAACGTACTTATAAGCCCACTTAATTTGTGCTATAGAAAACTGGACTCTGAAAAGTAGCACATTTTAAAATGTGGCTGCTCATATATATGTGTATGTAGGTTATACTGTCAAAAGCTTCAATTAAACTTAAGTTTTTTTTACGATGCTTGTTAAGGTACCAGTCTTATTCCAGTAGTTGTACCCACTACTGGTCATTGATTAGTCATTATTCAAGACATTTTTCTATCTGTAAGACAGAAGTCCATGTTGATTCACATTTAAGGGCTCTTTCCCATAACACTGGGAAACCACATATGAGATTCTACTTGCTTGCTTGCGTGCACTCAACTTACAAAATTATCCGAGTACAAAATGTGGAATTTTAATGAATTAAGAATTGATAAACTTCTTCAAAATACATAAAAATAACCTTTCAAAATTGATATCCCAACGGAGTAGACACTCAGTTTGGTCAATAACCTTTTTTTCTTGTACACTGTGTTTTTAAATTTTTTATAGTTCCTCACGATTACGCTTCATCAAGTGTTAGAATTTCCCTTTATCTAGCAGTGCTTCATTGCTGATCCCTACAGAGCAATCCACAACTTGAACATAAGATAGGCATAAAATGAATGCACTTCCGGGGGGGTGGGAGCAACCGAATTATTTAGTATATTGAAATCTCTTTACTGTTGTTTGCGTTTGAGTACTCTTAAGTTGTTAGTGTTTTAATTAAAATCACACCTCATTAGGTGTTTACTATGCTGCTGTCTGAACCCATTAGAAGTCGTTGTTTTTATGTAAATGTATTCCACCTATTTGTAGTTATAATGTGCACAGATAATTTTTTGTAGTTCTTTGAAATTTTAACTCTGGTTTGTATTCAAAATACGTTTTTGGTTTTTTATTTTGTAGGGCCATGAGCCAAAGGAGCCGGAGCAGTTGAGAAAGCTGTTCATTGGAGGCCTGAGCTTTGAAACAACAGATGATAGTTTGAGAGAGCACTTTGAAAAATGGGGCACACTCACGGACTGTGTGGTAAAGTGTCAAATATAAATTTGTACTTTTGTAAGGATATAAGTACTTAATCTAGTATAGAAATGCAGAGTAACCTCTATGTTTTTGCAGGTGATGAGAGATCCACAAACAAAACGTTCCAGAGGCTTTGGCTTTGTGACCTATTCTTGTGTGGAGGAGGTGGATGCTGCCATGAGTGCTCGACCGCATAAGGTTGACGGCCGCGTGGTTGAACCAAAGAGAGCAGTTTCGAGGGAGGTAAGTTAAGTGTTTCAGATAACCGTATTTCCTAATCTTTACCTAATAATTTAAAACACTGAATGTCATTTTTGGTGTTGTAGGATTCTGTAAAGCCTGGGGCACATCTCACAGTAAAGAAAATATTTGTTGGTGGAATTAAAGAAGATACAGAAGAATATAATTTAAGGGAGTATTTTGAAAAATATGGCAAGATTGAAACCATAGAAGTCATGGAAGACAGGCAAAGTGGAAAGAAAAGAGGCTTCGCTTTTGTAACTTTTGATGATCATGATACAGTTGATAAAATTGTTGGTATGTAACTCCAGCGAGAAATGTCTTGCGGGATAAAAATGTCACACTAGATTTCAGAACAGCAGTGTGTGGAGTGTAAGATGTTGGCATAATCAGCTGCTTGAGTATTGTAAGAGATGGGGTAGATTTAATGTAGCTTTCTATGAGAGTTTTACAGCGTATTGCTTTCAATGATTTGATTTTCTAACTCTTTCCTATTTCACAATTTTCTCTAGTTCAGAAATACCATACTATAAATGGACATAACTGTGAAGTGAAAAAAGCACTCTCAAAACAAGAGATGCAGACTGCTAGCTCTCAGAGAGGTGAGTTTGGAGTTCTGCATAGCTGTTTTATGTAACTGGCTTTCAATTAATGTAATTAAAGTGAAATATTTTGTAGGCCGTGGGGGTGGCTCAGGCAACTTCATGGGTCGTGGAAACTTCGGAGGCGGTGGAGGGAACTTTGGCCGAGGAGGAAACTTTGGTGGAAGAGGTAAATGACTGGAATGTTTGTATAGAATGTGATTTTTAATTTTTTATTTCCTGTGTCAGTTGGCTTAAACACTTAAAACGTGTGTTCAGGAAAACGTTCTCATCTGTTTTGTGTTCCAGGAGGCTATGGGGGTGGTGGTGGCGGTGGTGGGAGCAGAGGAAGCTTTGGGGGTGGTGACGGATACAATGGATTTGGTGATGGTAAGTGTACTGTTCACTTTTTTTTTTTTTTTGCACGACGTTGTAACCAGCTGTAAGTCTTGCCTTCACCTTGGAAACCAAGTCTACTTTGGTGATGTTTTCTACATAGTAGAGCTGTGAAGAGTTAAAGTTTTTTTGTTTTCCCCACAAAATGATGGGTGGAAGAAAAATACTCCATTGTATGTACCCTTTAAAAAACCTCATGTCATGAGGTCGTGTAGCACCTCTTTATGATTATTGAGAACTAAACAAAGATTCTGGTGTCAGTTGAAGTGACTAAAACTGAATAAAGCAGTGACCAACTAACATACCACATATCTTTTCAATCAACTGTAAGACTTTTTATGGCTCGGTAGCATCTTTTTCATGATGAAGTTTGAATGAGTATGCAAAATGCATCTGAAGAGAACTGTGGAAATTGCCAAATGTCTGTGGAAGTAGCATTTGGGGTGGGGAATAAGGGAAATAGCATGTAGTTATTTATGTCCTGATTCTGTAAGCAGATATATGTAGTGGTGTTGAGTTATTGGGAACTATTTCTCAGTTTGGAACTACTCCAACAAAATGTCTGAGACCAAGTCAGCATCCGGAATACTAAGTCTTTCAGATAATCTTTACGTGATCAGAAAAAAAGAATGTCTAGTAGCTTTGACACACGTGTAAATAAAGCTGTATGTCTAGATAAAAAATGTAAACCAGAATTCTTTTGAGGGCTTTGCCTAATGAGTGATTTCAGTTTAGAGGAATAAAGAGGATGGTACATGGTACTGATAACACCATTCGTGTAAAGAGGCAGTTATTACATGTAAGGGCTGGTGGTAGCAGCATGTCTATATATTTTCTGTGAGCCAGAATGAACTTTTAAGTGTCATGCTTCAAGGTTATACCTGAACTAATGTGGGGTTTTTTTTGGTTTGGATTAAATAGTTTAGATAAATGATGCAACCACAATGAATATAGTACTGGGAAAACATTGTGGGAGATATTTATTGTGTATGGGGTTTTTTTGTTTGTTTTTTGCTTGTTTGTTTTTAAATGGACTTTTTCTTGCCAATATTTAGCTTTGGTGTGCTTAGTTTGCTGCTTCTTTTATTCGAAGGTGGCAACTATGGAGGTGGTCCTGGCTATGGCAGCAGAGGGGGTTATGGTGGTGGTGGAGGACCAGGATATGGAAACCCAGGTGGTGGATACGGAGGTGGAGGAGGAGGATATGATGGCTACAATGAAGGAGGAAATTTCGGTGGTGGTAAGATGCCAGCTTTAATTAGACATCTATTCTTTTAGTCAGGTCTGAGTTGCACAGCGCCTGAAGTATGATACTGCATAAAATGAGTTGTACAATTAGGTCTAATGCAAATACTGTGTTACATAAGGAAAGTTCTTTTGCCTCTGGATCAGCTTTGATACACTATATACAACGTTGTTTTTTCGAAAAGCAGCAGCTATAAATCTGTGTGTGGCGGTAGAGTAGGAGGATTTTTAAAGTGACCATTTGAAGTACACTGTTGCTGTCAGATACCAGTTCGCATTTCACATCGCGTAGATCATGTCCTCCTTGGTGAGGACTATACATCTGAGTTTCTGTAAGCTTTTTTTATTGTTTGCCTGTGAAATGAGCTACTCCAGTTATTTTTATAAAAGCAGTTCTTTTGCCAATTACACATTCTAATTAGACTAATTGGAAATTGCATTATTATAATACTCTTTTATGGTCTTAACTAGTGTAAACCCTTGACAAATATATGTAAAATCTAGGTTAATATCTAACCAAAATACATCTAGCTATGTCCTGTTGTATGATCAATTTTGCTGTGTTCTACACTGTCAGTATTAATTTCCCTGCAGGGATTTCAGAACGATAAGGTTAATTTTTAAATCTGGGGTAACTTCTGTGCAGGCCTTTAATGATAGGCAGGATGTTTCTGGCAAGGGTATCCCACAAATACCGAAACAGCTTTAGGTGCGTGACTAGAATTGTTGGAGAAGGAACAGTAAGAACTTGCCAAGGACTAGTGCAGGTTTGGGGGAGTTAAACTGCAAAATCTGCTGCATGTTTTATTATGCCCTCTGATCTGTATTTGCAGCGTGCCTCTTACACTTCTATCACCTTTTGGAGCAAATAAATTGTATGTAGTTTACATTATTGTCGTACATGCAAAGTGTTGGACAGTGGAAGAATGACGGTGAAGCTTGTGCTTTTCCAAGTTTGGAGGCCTTAAATTTGGCCTGATAACTTCAAAATTGCCTACTCAAATCTGTATATATTTTCTAATTTCATGTGGTGTTTTTCATCTTCAATGAAATACTAGTTTCTAATCTTCAAAATGCTAAGGGTCTTGTGTCACTTGTGCATTGTGAGTGGAGGTAGCATGCAAAATGCTTGCAATTCTATTTGAAGTTGTTTTAAACAATTACAGTTTACATTTACGTTGGATATCATAATTTGGCAAGCTTCACGCCCTAAGTGTTGATCAAACGTGGCTTTATAAATCTGCATTTGTTTCAGGTAATTATGGTGGAAGTGGAAACTACAATGATTTTGGCAATTACAGTGGACAACAGCAATCCAACTATGGTCCCATGAAAGGTGGTGGCAGCTTTGGTGGCAGAAGTTCAGGCAGTCCCTATGGTGGTAAATAAGATTTTGTACAGAAAATGTGTTTTGGGTGAAAATTTCATGTATTCTTGTATTTCAATATATACCCTGTTTTTGTAGGTGGTTATGGATCTGGCAGTGGAAGTGGGGGCTACGGTGGTAGAAGATTCTAAAAATGCTACCGGAAAAAGGGTAGGTGTAATGCATATTTATATTGATGATTAATAATGTACAACTGTTCACTGAGAGTAATAATTTTCTTATCCTGTATTCAACAGGCTACAGTTCTTAGCAGGAGAGAGAGCGAGGAGTTGTCAGGAAAGCTGCAGGTTACTTTGAGACAGTCGTCCCAAATGCATTAGAGGAACTGTAAAATCTGCCACAGAAGGAACGATGATCCATAGTCAGAAAAGTTACCGCAGCTTAAACAGGAAACCCTTCTTGTTCAGGACTGTCATAGCCACAGTTTGCAAAAAGTGCAGCTATTGATTAATGCAATGTAGTGTCGATTAGATGTACATTCCTGAGGTCTTTATCTGTTGTAGCTTTGTCTTTCTTTTTTCTTTTTATTTTCCCATTACATCAGGTATATTGCCCTGTAAATTGTGGTAGTGGTACCAGGAATAAACAAATTAAGGAATTTTTAACTTTTCAATATTTGTGTAGTTCAGTTTTTCCACATTTAGTACAGAGAACTCTATAACAGAAATAAAATGTAGTCTAGGGTGTTTCCTTGTTAGTTAATAGAGAGGATTAATGCATTTCTCAATTACTATTTTGTATTAATTTAAAGTTAACAATAGAAACACCTATTGATTTGCAGTCTTAAGGGGTCTAGTCTCAGTGTATATATGTAACTGTCACTGACATGAGTTACATAGGCATACAGAGGGAAAACATCTGTATGTTGCATTATAGTTTGTTTAGATGTATAACTAGGATTGAGTTACTCAAATTAGTGTTTGTGAATTATAGAACTAAGCTTTACCTTAATGAAAATTTCAAATTACTTTTTTGGTTTGTGCATATTTTTTTAATTTGTAGTTCTGTATTAGTACTAGCGCTTCAAGAAAATAAGGCATGATAAATATTTTAACAAGACCAACTTTAGACACATTAAAGCTGTCTCCCGTCTCATTTGAGATGTATAAGGGATAACTGCAGTTGCTTAAGTCTTGGGTGAAGAGAAAAAGAAACTTGCTTTTTACCTTTATATTTATTGTAATTCCCGAGAAGTTGAGGTGGGGGGAATCAAGTGCCTGTTTCCTTGGGATATACAATGATTCTGTTTCAATAAAACTATACTTTGGGGAGGGTGGCTTGGAATTTTCATCCCCTTCCTTTGTCCCCATTTCCCTCTCCCTCACACCAGACTGCGCTGTTTCAATTAAACGAGGCGTCATAGTGAGAGTAATAGGTATGTTCCTCAATAACTTAATGGCTATATACTTTCTTGCATGCACCCTAGGCAATTTTCTGGACACAATCTTCTGACTGGGAGCCAAGGGTAGCGCAGGTGTAATCACTGACAGTCCAGGTAACGCGTTCCAAAAGCCCGTTGACGATGGGCTCTAAGTAGTATAGCTGTCAAGCTTTTTCCCTTGCGAATGTCTGCGCTCAGCTAAGAGCTCGAAGAGAAAACTGAAACACCACCTAGCTGTATTTTACCGGCTAGAAACACTTCCCACAACGTAGAATGGTACAGTCTGGAGTTTCCACAGGCAGAATGATAGTGTGTTAAAACTGGATTTGATGCACTGGAGTAGCAAATCTTATCAGCACATATGGCTAGAAATTGTACTTCATTCTCACTTCTGACCTCCAAATTAAGGCACTGCAGCCTGTCCTTTTCTCAGCTGATGTGAATTCTCTCTCGACTGTTGCCAGGACAGTGCTTTCTGTCAATTCAGACTCAGAGGAGTAGGGGCCCAGTCAATAGAAGAAATACTCAGACACTTGACAATATGGTCTTGGAATTACTCACACCTGTTTCACTTCTGGGTCAATGTGCAGTATAAGGTAAATGCGATTCCAGTGTAGGAATGAATCTGCAAAGATGTATGGAATGGCTCAAGGCATAATCAGTCATATATAATAATGAATTATAATTTTAAGAAGTAGTAGAAAAATGAGTGTGTTGTTTGAAAAAAAAAATTAAACAATGTTATTTAAACACTGTTATTGGAGTGTATGTAGACTGCAGTACACTAAACAAGGAACCGGTGTCAAGATGGTAGCCTCCAAACTGGATTTCAAAGTCTGCTTATTCTATTCTGTGGAGTTTTAAAATATCTCTAAAGTGCAAGCAAGAATTGGTGATTTAGTGAACGCTTCTGTTGTTGTACATATTAATTTGGGCTTGGGGAGGGGGGGAGGTTGTATTTCAATAAAGGCATTTTTTTAAACGACCCATTTGGAGTTTGAAAACCTCGGAAACTAAAGCACAACTCACTAGGGAGTGAGCCACCCAACTACCGACTTGCTTTGTACGCTACTGTGCTTAGAAGATGTGTAGACTTGTACCTGGGGCCTGCACCCGGTTGCAGGGACAACTGGAGGATGGGGTTGATGTCCCTTCTGACAATCGATCTGGTGTTTCTAAATTTTTTTAGAATGTATTGACAGTGTTCTTTTTAACAGGGCCTCTTGTAGCTGTACTGTGACAACAATGTTAACTTTGAAAAATAGTGTCATAATAAACTTTATGAACAAGATCTGTATGCAACCTTTTAAGAGATGGATGTAAGTGACGGCTTTGTAGACGGGTGGGGTAGCTTAGCTGTTGTTTGTGACGTGGAAGAGCGTAAGGACAGTGATTAACCAGCTTTAAAGAACCTAGGATGTACTTCTTTGACCCATACTTTGCTAAGGAGACTCATAAGACAGGACTTCAGCAGCCTATTGAGTATGGAGAAGTCAGCATAATTAAAGAATGACGAGGCAGCAGGAGCAACAGCTTCAACTTCCAGAAAAGTGAAGGCATAAGATACTGTGCTGATAGTGAGCAGCTTTCCAAAGGCTAGTTAAATCTGCTTATCACAGCTGAAATATCGAAGAAAGTCTAGCAAGAGTTCTTCACCTTTTGGAACCTCCTTGAGTGATAGCTACTTGAGTTGACTCAAAATCAATAGGTCTAGCATTTAGACCTGAAAGGAAGGGCAATGAGCATAGGTAAGGTTTGCCTTTAAAATTTTTCATGAATTATAAAGAGTAGCGGGAGGTTTTTAAACAAGGTAAGAGTAATTTCTTTGATTTTCAGGTTGAATGAGAAGCTGCTGCTTGACAAAATGGGGAATGTCTTGCACATCCTCTTCCATTGAAGGTTTCTGACTGGGTAAGATTTGTAGTGTATAGTAAAACACTTGTTTAACCCGTATTTCCTTCTAGGCTTTCCTTTGCCAGCCTTTTAATGTCGAGGAAAGCCTTAAGCACTCAGGAGCAAGTATTCCAGCATTCGTCACCCAGCCTGTCCCGCGCTGGGCGAGGGCTGCTTGCTGGCATAGTTGCTATTCGAGAATCTTCTGTTCCTGCCAGGTACAAAATCGCTGTGTGCCTGAGATCGACAAGACAGAAACGATAAATGTCTTGAAATACCTGCTCTCCTTACCGCTGCCGGGGGCGGGGGGGTGAGAAATTGTTCGTTACCTTGTCGTAGAAAGAGAAGCCTTAACAGAAACCCGGCAAGGTGAAGACACCGGAGCGGTTCATCGCAGGTCTCGGTGGCGTGTGACACGCTGCCGCCGCCGCCGCTGCTGCAGAAAGTCCGTAAAGGCACTTTGCGTTGGTTAGAGCAGGGACTTCCCTCCCAATAAATGAGTCGCGGCGTACCAGGTGGGTTTGTATTTATCTGTGCGAATCTCAAAAAGAGTGGAGTTTTAGACCCTTTCGGGTGTTGGGTGCTTTCAGGCGGGGTGGTTTCGTGGAGGCTGGTCCTGTCACGTGCCGCCCAGCTGAAAGCACGACTGCTTTTATACAGGCAAATGGCAATAAAAGAACTTTCCATGGAATCTGCTTTAATGCACGTTGGTTCTTAACTCTTGGAACGTGTATTCCCTCCAATTGTTACAAGTCTGGGATATTTTAAACTCTGTGTTGCATAGTAGTAGTCTAGTAACTATTCAAACTTGCCGATATGTTTTTTGAGTCTCTGCATTATTTTTGTGAAGTCAGTTTCTATTTTAGTGTTGGTTTTGCTTCGATTAGTCAGAAAATAAAGTCAACGGAAAATGGAAGTCGCGCATTTCAGTTTCACTTGGGCCTTGGGGATGTTCACAGACTGGTTCAAGCGTTTAAACTTGTTACCTGCTGTCTGTAAACATCCAGAAAGCAAACTCTTGACACCGTAACATACAATTAAAAGTTAACTTGTAAGCAATTTACAATGGTAACATTGAGATTTTCATATAATCAGGAGCTGCTTAATGGAACTCTCGCAGTGACTGCATTTTTTTTTTTAATTTTTTTATTTTTTTTAAACGTTGACAAAGGTTTTTTGGTGAGCTGAGGTTGAGCCGAAATTGAAAGTGCTGCAGTGAGGCCCCAGGCTCCCCTCGGCGCAGGGCACAACAGCTTGGTGCCGAGGGGACAACGTGCTTCTTGCGGCCGCAGGTGGGAAGCTCTGCTGCTCCTCTGCTGGGCAGAGCTGCTCCTGAGCCCCCCTGGCCCCCGCGCAGCAACAGGTAACGGGGAAGAGCATTAGTGTGGCTTCTGCTTCCTCCCTTGCGGGCAAAGGCCTTTGTATTTGAGGGGGGAACGTTACAATTTTTTAACAGTAAAATCTTGAAAATGTTTTAACAAAAATAAGTTTTAACAGAAACTTTGTAGTTTGCATCCCATTTCCAGGCCTGGACGTTTTCCTTGACATTAGAGGGTTCTGCGTTGCCGCAGACTTGTCCTGTGCTCTGGAGGGGGCTTTTTGCAGCACATGCAGATCTAGATATTCACTGTTAGAATTCTTTTCACGCTTGGATTTATAGCCCTCTTGTTAGACTAATTTGCTTAATTTCAATTATTCATACCACAATTTGCTCAGAAATAACCCCTGTCAAAGACAAACGCATCCTTAAGGAGTACTTGGTCAAGTGTATCTTTGTCCATGAGGCGCTTCCAAGAGTTAAGAATGCTCTTTCGCGGCTCCGTCTTTCTATAGCGGCTGTTGTTGGAAGTAGCAGCTGTAAATGTAGATGGAGACGCGAAGTTGTAAAGTTAACGAAGCGCTGGTCCCTGAGCTGCCGTTCTGCGGAAGTTTGTTTGATACGTAAACCTGTGTCTTAATCGAAAAGCAAATGGTATGTCCAGGTGGTAAAAATGTATTCCCCCAAAAGGGGCCCAGGTCGACGCGGATGCGATAAGTGTTTTGTTTATACGACGCTGAAATGAAACAGCCTCTTACCTTTGGTATCCTTTAAATATGTAAGGCGGGAAGGGGGATGCTCCCGGTCTCTGGAGCGTTGATTGTGTGATGTACTGACTTTCTGTCTTTGGTTCCTGTGTTTAAGACGTGAACGTGTTTTCATACGCTGTCTGCGCTGCGGTGGAATATCCGCTTCCCCGTCAGTCTGTGCTCTCTGACAAGTGTTTGTATCTTAAATTGTGTGGAGCATGAAAGATCTTCGGTATCGCTAAAATTGAGATATCTGATGGATGATTCTTTTTCTGCTGTGGGTGCTACAGGTTGACATCTCTATCTAAGATTAGCTTTTTCCTGAACTAAAGTAATCCAAGTTTCTCCGTAGAAGAAAAATGGCCATCATGTAGAAGATAATATCGCAAGATTGGAAACAGAATAATATGTTAAAATAACTGGCAAAGACTCCAAGAGCCACGGCGCTAGTGTGCTGCAATCTTAGAACTTGTGGTTAAACAAGTTTAAAAAATAACGTGGAAATTAAAAATTTCAGTATAGTCCATAATGGATTGAAATTTGTTAAAATATTTCCATTTTGTATCAGAATAAAGTGTACGTTGTCAAATGACTTACAATCTAAAGTGCGTTGCCATCACCTTTTTTAAGTGCCGTGAGGAACACAAAGTGCTCTTCAGTTATCGCACCACAGCCTGGGTCACGGGAGCTTCTTTCCACCTCGGGACTGCAAGTCAGGAAACCTTGGTTCAGCCCAGCTCCTCAGCGGTACTTTCAGTAGTTTTAAAACTGAACCTTTTGATCAAGAAATAAAAGGTCTCCAGGTGGAGATGTGGCAGCGTGTGAGGTCAGGGTTGTGATGCACGAGATGGGCAATGGCGCCAGTCACGCTCAGGTTTGGGAACACGCTCTGTACCTCAGCCGTAATAATAAACCGAAGGCTATCGTTTGCAACCTGATGTTTTCACATACGCCGAAATAATGGAATGTGGAATATTTTCTTGCCTTAATGATGTTGGGCGTTTCGATGCCAGTACAGCCCTCGCCGTGTTCGTGCTATGAAAAATGCTGGTTTAAACTGAATGCAAGTTGTTGTGGTCCCAGGGACTTCAGACTGATTTGTGGTGGTATTCCAGCAAGGCTTTGCATTAACTGCAGGGGTTTTGTTGTTGTTGCTCTTTTGTCCCGGTACTGGAATAAGTGTCCCCGTATCAGGTTTGAGACGTGGGTAGTGCAAATACACCCGCCCTGGCAAAGGCTGCAAGGTGCTGTTTGCCTTGGGCCTGTGCGTTAGTGCTAAAACAAGGACGAAATTGAAGTGGAGGGTAGGGGCTTACTGCGGTCTCCGTTTTACAGCCAATTGGTGATTAAGGTGTT
The DNA here is from genome assembly GCF_963924245.1 of Chroicocephalus ridibundus. Classification (NCBI taxonomy): domain Eukaryota; kingdom Metazoa; phylum Chordata; class Aves; order Charadriiformes; family Laridae; genus Chroicocephalus; species Chroicocephalus ridibundus. The sequence goes on from NC_086290.1 coordinate 27,484,969, forward strand.
TATATTACAGCTAGAGAGAACACTTTCTCTGTAAGTCAGAGACATTTGATAGCCTGATTGATGGCGGGGGGACACCCAGGAGCTCGTCCTCTTCTGGTTCTCTGTGCTTTGCCATCAGACCTACCCATGTGCGAGAGCTGCTGCGTAGCTGTGGTGAAAGACTGTCCAGGGCATGGCTTGGTGTGCTGCCTCCTTAATGCTTACGCTCCAAAATTGCCATCCTTAAATATGGATTAGACCCTCTTGTTTTACACGGCAGCGAAGTCTCTCATTTCCCCTGCGTTTCACCCAGGCTTGGTGACTCTTAGAGGTGTTTTCTGTCCTAGGCAGTGCTGGTGGCAAAGTCAATATGGACTTATTTGGACGACAGCAGCATAAAAAATTTCCCTCACTGCTGCACTATCTGAGATTTAATTTAGCTGGTGCTTGGTTGACCTTTCTGGGCAAATAAATCTGCTTCATCCATCAAATCCAGCCTCTTAAGTTTTCAATCATTGGTATTTTTTGGTGTTGGCTCCACCAAGAGGAGTGTTCTTGCCTGTGCGGTGGGGTGGAGTGAGGCGCTGTTGGCAGGCAGAAGGTGGGTGTGAAGAAGGTAAGCAGCCTCACAGGGCAAGCTGGATTTCCCTTGCACCCGGATCTCCATGGCCCGGTGCCTTCTGCGGAAACACAACTGTTAGATTTGATGTAAGGGGCAGGGTTCCCAGCACTGCCAGCCATGTTGGAAAACCGAGGCTACAGGGTTTTTTTCGTGATTTCACTGTATGTGCTGCCTCAGATACAAACATTTTGCGTGGCAGGACCTCACTTGAAAGTTTGCAGCAGGTAACACAGTATGAGATGTGCAAAAGTGCTACTTTTCTCTTAAGGTGGGCTGGAGATTCTGAGAGTCCCAGGTTTAGGTACCAGAGAGTTTCTGCTGGTACTGGTGCTTGGCCCTTACGCGTGCCTTTTAAAGAGGATGTGGTCAACGGGATTGTGGTTCCTGGCGTTACGCTGCCCTGGAGCGAAACTACCTTCCTGCTGACGCTGTTACTGCTCTGCTGGCCTGGCCCTGCTCTTCTCTGCGTAGCTGAGGTTGTGCTGCGGGCGAAGCAAGGGAGAGAGAGAGAGAGAGTGTCTGCACCAGGTACTAGAGCAGCCTCTGATATTTGGAATCAGTAAATGAGTTAATAAATGAGCTAACAGGAAAGATGAATGACAAGGTGACAGAGATTGGAAATAAAAACTTATTTGGGGTAAGAAAAACAAGCTGATTGTGAAGAGTTACACTGATACCGCTGGGACCAACTGGGCAATAAAATAACATCTGAAATTCTGTGCACACAGGGAAAAACACAACTCCAAAGCGGTTGTTATCGCTGTTCGGGTGAGGGTGCGGAGTGACTGGAGAGCTGAATGAGCAGTGAACAGAACAGCTGAACTTCCATTGCATTCATCAGAACTACAGCTTTCTGTATTAGTCCCTTCCTTTCCTATTTGTGCCTTTATGGTTTTGGTTTTTTTCAAGTACCCTCAGAAGGTCGGTAAGCAGTTGATACAGTGTGGAACAGGGTTGTTGTTATTATCTGGAATCATTCTTTTGGCTTCCACAGCCAGCCAGGAGATGAGCTGCTTTCTGCTGGGCGGGTACGCGGCTCCAGCATGGCTCAACAGTTTGAGAAATAAAAAAATCTCAGGACCGAATTCACCAACCACTGTATAATTTTATTTAGCGTTACTCTAACTTTGTGAATAATGACCTAATGGAGGGCTGGTTTCCTAATCTGATGTCCCTCTTTAAACTCTTCTTCCTCCAACGTTATTAAACAATCTTTGCAGGCCTGACTTCTACCTTCTTTCAACATCTCAGTTCCTTCTTTAAAAAAAAAAAAGTACAATAAGGTCTTGCAAAACAAGTTGGTGTTTATTACACTAGATGAAGTTATGCATAATGTTGTAATAGACAAAATATTCATAAAATGATATAGAGCACCAGTGGCAGAAAAAAACATTTCAGATTAAATGTGCCTTTTAGAAGTTTCATAGGGAAGATGAAGGAAGATGATGTGGTTTTTAATGTTGAGATCAAGGTGTGTATTTCAAATCAAAAATTATGCATTTTCTGCATTCAACAAATCCACGATGATCAAGTACCGAGTCCCTCTGAGAGGAGTAAACAAAACAGTGCTATTTACTTGCCCCATTTTTATTCTCTTATAAATCATAATTTAAACGCCACATGCTTTTCAGTAATCGAGCACAGGTTCCAACCAGTGCAGCAGGTTGGCAGTAAGTGTGTGCCTCCTTCCGTTAGCTCCAAAGCAATCCCAGTGCCGACGGCCGCTCCCTGCTCGCAGACACAGCGTGTGCTTCTGGAACAATTACTCAAAAGCGTACAGAATTCTTAAGGCGGCACAACGCATAATGCTGACAGTATCTGCCTTCACAGATTTTTAAGTGCCTTTGGAGGAAAGGATCTCATCGTGAACTTAAGTAAGTAGTGTTCAAAGAGCAAAACAAGAGTTATGTAAACTTTGCGGAGACCTGAAATTTAACTTTATGTGACACAAATCCTTCCAAATGGCAGTTAAAATTCTGCTGACAATGCGGCGTGACACACCTTGGGTAATGAAGTGTATTTGTTACATGAAGACTTCACCTTGGAAAACTAGTCAGGATTTCCCTTCTTTAGGGAAATAAATATGTATGAAGTAGAGTTTTTTAAAAAAAAGTTTAATGAACTGATAAATCAAAATCAAACAACTTTCATACTAAATTAAAATCATATTAAATATAAAGCAAGTATAAACGTGTAAGAAAAATGGGAAACAAACACTATTGCATATTTATAAAAAGTATCAGAGGCCATACTGTTCGTCTTGCAAGAAATTATATTTAGAAGGCTAAAATCATTTTTTTATATATATATATCAAATAAATCTATGAATATAACAAGAGATAGGAACAGTATATAAATATGGTATCTTTAAATATTTACATGTATACGGAAACTAGTCAAAGTGGTGCTATAAGAAGGAAATGTCTGTTACAAAAGTAAGATTACAAATTTTGCATACGTCCATCTCCATTACACTATTAGTTTTAAACTTGCATCTTCCACAAACTAATCATCAACTTTAAAATTATCATTGCATAGAATTACTTGAAAAATATTACCTAGTTCATTCTGCATTCCACCTCACAGTGAAAACTATCAGGATAAGGATACAAAAATAAGAACTCGGAGACCAGCAACCAGCTGCGCTGCCCTTCAAGGTTTAGTCTCTGACTTCTTGCTTTTAGGAACAAGAAAGACATTGCCATCCCTGGTTTGCTGCAGCGAATACTCACTAGGAGAGTAAGACTTTCCATCTTCGTCACGTAGCATGCTGAAGACCTCAAGGTATAAGGTGGTTAGCTGCTTTTTCATTTGACGAAGGCTTTTGTCGTGCTCTCCTTTTTCCTTAAGCAATTTCTCTTTCTCGTCTTTTAGGTTACTCAAGTCTTGCTCCAGTTCCACTATATTTTCCAGTTTTCTTTTACGGCAGTTTTGAGCAGCCACTTTGTTCTTGCCTCTCCTGCGTATATCGCGAATAAGCGCAAGCTGGGCTTCGTTGAACTGCTCCTTAGACATCATTTCATTGAAGTCATCAACGGGGAGGTTGATGATTTTTTCGACAGGAAAAGGGATCTGCAGAGCTTTTGCTCTTTGCTCGTCTCTTGTGAGATGAGCTTCAAGGCGGCTTGAAGGTTTATCTTTTGTGAACGGGGCTTTGGGGTGGCCTGGACTGGGAGGGGGTTCTTTCTTTAGTGTGTTTATACACTGCAAACTGGGCGTTTGAGCTCTTGGCCCCACAGAAGAAAACGCTTGATCCTGGAATTGCAATGAATACACGCCAGCGTTGCTCTGCGGCACGCTTCCAGGAGCGCTATCCATGTCTTCCATTTCAGAATCGCTACAAGCAAAAGTCTTATCTCTATAGGCAGATGATTCGAAAGAGTGTTCAGGCGACGCTACGCTAGAACTTGCATTCAATGAAATACCAGAGTCAGAATCATTACATTCTGGTACGGTTCCTGAGTGGTTGCCATTAAAAGCTTTACACAGTGAGAAATCAGAAAGATCAATAGGTTCACTTAGAATTTCCGCGAGTGATTGACTGATGGTGTTTGTCGTTGCCGTGTCACCGTTCGCCTTTGTCTCAATAAAGGCGGTGTAGAAATCCTCGCAGAAATCAGAGTTTGAAGGGGACGTGTCGTTTAAAGAGTTCACGCTCAGCTGGCCGGTGTCTTCTGGTGGCAAAATGCTGGAAAAGGGGCCCTCGATACTATCCAGGAAATCTGGACCACAGTTAACATCTTTTCTCATGACGGGTAATGAGCTGTAGTAATTATAGCTGTTGTGCATCTCTGTTGGCTTGGTTTCAGGGCTTGTGATTGTGCTGACCTCAGCCAGGTTATCATTTTCAATGTTTAGACACTACATGGGAAACGTAAGAGAGAAGTTGAGCAATACATCACCAACTGATGATAAAACCACTTTCTACAACCCACAAACATTAAATATTTTAGCAATCAACAAGCACATAAAGTAGGTATTACAACACTGCTGTAACCTAGATGGCTACAACACACTTTTACTACGGAGGTGCAATCTAGGAAGACGACTAGACACCCGAGCAGAGTAGGAAGCAACTTGTTCTGGACAAAGTGGTTTAGATTAAGACAGCAGAGCCTCCAAACTCACAGCAGGATGCCCAAGAGCCCCATCCCAACGCGCTCCGATGCTGCGCGGAGCCCTCCTGTTCTGCTGAATTGCTAGCGGGGGTCCTAGAGCTGCCAGGTCTGAGCTTCTCACAAGCACCACCGCTAGGAACGGCATGAGTACAGTACGCATAAAATTACTGAATGAGACTTAATGAGCATTGCTAGCGCACTGTTGCTTTTAGCACTCAATTTCATGTTATGTGATAGATCTCTTTTCCTCAAGAAACAAGATTCTTTTAGGATTTACTGAATGAGTGAAGCAGCTGTTCAGTGCAGGGAAATGTAATTCTCGGTGAAGTAAAAAGAGCACTAACACGAAGCCTTGCAAACATTAACTCACCCCACGTACTTTTAGTTAAGCTGGCTAACATCAGGGTGAGCATCCAAAACTATTCCGCTGATGGGCTTTCATTGGCTACAAGACCAATGTTCTTTCCAACGGGGTGGCAGTTTCTTAACTGAAGCTGAAATAAGTGTGCCTGCCGTCCCCAAAGAATTAGGCAATTACCAAAATGATTCTGTTTCTCTTAAGAAGGGATCACACACTGATTATTTAATCAGAGATTGTTCAAGGCTTAAAATAAGGTTATGAATGAGAGCTCTTTTTTTTCTTTTCTTTTCTTCAAACATCATTCATAAAAGGCGATGCCCTCAATTTAATTATCTCACTTCTTTCAGAAGACATTCCATTACTATTCAGAATTGCTGCAATAGATAATTTTGGTTTGGTTTCTTAATCTGTTTTCAGCAGCAATCTATTTCACTGCTGCCTCTTCAACAGCCAATTGCCTGTTACTTACGTGGGGCTTTTAAGCAGTAAAGATTAGGAAACTAGGAAAATTTTGAAAAATATAAAAAAACAAAAGGGAAAAGTAGAGTGGCAGGAAAAATGCAGTTCCTGCAAATACTTTTTTTTTTTTTTTTAACACTTTAAAAAAAATTTTTCAGGTTTACGGGCATTCCACTGAGCATTCAGTTCTTCTGTTAACAGCATAAAGTAGAGCAGCATCACGCTGAAGCATGATGTTGTTCTACACTAATATATATAAAAATAAATTCACTCAATTTTATAGTCAAATGTAAGGAAAATATAAATAGAAATATAAGGATAGGAGGGAAAAAAACCCTAGATGTGCTCTGTAATGCACAATTTAGTACTATAGCAAAGTTTTGTTCCTTTGAAATATTTGGTTCAGGTACACTACATACTTAGTTCTAACTGAATATATATAAACAAGTTATATAATTATACCGGACTCTTCCATGTATCTAAATATGTTCTATTAACACCTTTACAAAACCTTTTCCTTAGATAAAAGTTGAATGCAGAAGTAACCATAAGTGATTTACACAATCTACTTAGACACAGCAAAAAAAACCCCTGTTTACATTAATGCTGGTGGAAATAATTCCTGTTGTAGATCCCTAATTCAGAAATGCCCATTTTTAAGCAGCTGAAATTTCAACAATGATCACGCTGTAAGAAGTTGCACAGAGGCAAACAATGATTTGGTAAATGTGGGGAAGTTCCGACTGGGAAGATAGATGGTGTTTTATTAAGGCCTTCTGATAAACAACTAATTTCCTTCCTCCTACATGTTTTTCAATGTATTATTTTTTAAAAAATTAAAGCTCATATTGAGTTATAGACATCCTACAAGTGTAGAATCCAACATGACAGTCACAATCGCCATCTGTTAAGAAGCTCTTGTAGTGCATTCTCTGAAATACCATACTCTTCCAAAATACCATGCTATTTTTTTCAGGTGCTTATTGTACTAAACCTTTACCTGTAACTCTGGAAGGGACAATAATTCTTCCCAGACTTGCTCTATGTTCTGCATATTCTCTGCATCAGTAAGTGGAACTAGAAGAGGTGATTCAGGTGGCTGAGTCTGATCAGAGGAAACGAAGACTGGGCTGCTATCAATCTGAGCAGGATCCAGTGACTGAAATGCAGATGAAGAAGCCTGGAGTGTTTAAAAAAAACAAGTTTAAAAAAACCAAATAAACCAACAATAACAACAACAAAAAAGATCCACATAAAAAACATCACCAAAAAAAACAGCTTTGAATTTTCCAAAGCAAAAAAAAAAAAAAAAAAAAAAAAAAAAATCTATTTTTTGGTGTTCTACCATTTCTGCAGAACAGATAGGTATTTCTTAATGAAAACATTTATTTTTAAATAATGGGATAATACAAAAATATACCCATTAAAGGAATTTTCATATTAAGGAAAGAAATAGCAGGGGAAAAAAAAAGCCAGAAATCTTTACACATCAAATAGTCTGGGTCTGCACACGGAATTAAAGCAACTCACATGCACTGAGCTCACTGTAACAAACCACTACAGTTATTTGCAGTAACTGGAAGGGTCGCCATCAGCTGGCGTTATACACTGGATCCTGGCTGCAGGATTCAGTAAGCAGAAGGAACACAGGAGCACGACTCCAGTCCCTCTGGACACAGCCCTAGTACACTGCTTTATTCCAGCTGGAGTCAGCCTGGGGACAAAACTCAAGTCATATCACAAACTAACATTTTGGCGAAGACAAATGTTAGTAAGAGAAGACATGAGACTGATCCCTTAGAAGACCACCCGTGAAACCGCTGTATTGAGCATTTTTACCTCATTGTCGTCTATAAATGGGAATGCTTCTGCCAAGAGCTGCATGCAGTCATCAAAGGACAAGGCTTCTGCTTCTGGTTTTGAAGTCTGTGTGGTCTAAATAGGAAAGTTATTAAAAAAAATGTTACTGCATCTTTGAATAACTGAAGAATCTTCCATTACAGCAACGAATGCAAATTCATTTTAGGTAACCACTAACATAATGTCTTCCTGTGAATGGAAAATGGTTTAAACGCACTCACAAACACAAACGAGAGCTTACCTGTGAAAAACCGACTGGTGGCTCGGTATTTTCTGACTCAATGCGCGGAGTTGGCTGAGCAGGAATAAATTCACCTGTCTCTTCATCTAACTCCAGCTGAGCCAGCAAGGCTTTCTCCTGCTCTTTTTGGAGCTGCTCTTGTCTTTCCTTTTCAAGTTTCTTCTGTTTCTCGAGTTCATACTCCTTCTGCCGTTGACTAAAATCAAAAACTTCACGCCTTGCCCCAAGGTCTATATCTTGCCTCCAAAGGATGTCAATCAAGTTCATGTCCTGTAATAGAAATGCTTTTTTTAAGCAAGCGTCCTCCCCAGCAAAACTGGTTTAGAACAACAGCAAAGCTTTTAAATTCTGTATTAAACAGGTAGACTCATGTAACTGAGGCTTATTCTCTCAATCCTACAAAATTATCTAAGTAAAACGGGGCTCTACAGGACCTCTCTGAAGCGTGTGAACTGATGGTTTGGTTGCTGTGGCCCATGCGCAGGCTCACAGAAACTAAGCGGTTTGCTACAATCAGTAAGGTAATACATGAACTAGCCAGAGGACAAATACATTCTTCTTTCCTAAGTTTGCTCATAGAAAACGTGAAGCTATAGAATGAATTATGTCACAGTAAGAAAGTAATTTTTAGAAGAACATTAAAGAGAAAAAAGAAATTGAAAGAAATTGAAAAGTTTGCCCACATAATTTTTTTACAGTATGATCATATAAAACTGTAAAAGCTGACTAAAAACACAACAGGGGCTGTCTGAAGTAACTATAATAGCCATACTGCAATGTATTTTAAAATATTTGTGTTCCATCCCGGTATTTAGTATTGATCTTAAAGATCTGCAGAACAGGGCTTCAGGGCTGGAGGACAACCTGGTTTCAAAGTCACCAAGTGACATAACATCACTGTAGTACCAAACACAGTTATTAAAAAAATTGTAATTTAAAGCTTAGTCTAAGAAGATGTTCTAAGTGCGGCTGGTTTGGAGCAGCTGAGTATAAACTAGAGGTTAACAGGTGTCAAATTTTGGTAATCAGTTGGCCTCTGGCTCATCACAGAGTCAAACATTATCAGACAGCTAACAATGACCTAAATTTCTTGGAAATCAGCTACCTCTTGAGCCTGTTTCAGAAGACAAATTAAACTCTGCTATTTAGGGAAAACCACCCATTTAATATTATTTGATTTGGCTACAATTTTTTTTAATGTATTGCATAAAGGATTTTTTTGGGGGGAGGGTTAGCCTCCAAACAGAATTGTTCTGTTTTTCTATTGTTCACACATTCAATATTTTTAAGGGCTGAAGTTTAGACTATTTTCTTCTGTGAAGAAAACCTAACACTCAAAAATCATCAATTTGGATGTCAGGTGATACAGAATTTTAAAATTTGGTAGCCACATTTCTCAGATGGGTAAATGCCAACAATTTCTTGCTGATGCCTGGGAGTTTTGACTTTATGGCATGTTCCCTTATTCTTAAAATTACCCTTTAGCAGGAGCACACAACAATAACGCTGAGTGCTGGGCATTCTCATCAGACTAGCACACTACAAATAATATACCGGACACTGCATTTCATTTAAACAGCACTTTACTCATTCAGTTAGCAGTTCTACACCCAAGATACATTTGTTTTGCAACCATATCAAATTAAAATATTTCCTTATCTCTAAAGACTATTTTCAAATAGAGAAGCAGAGTAACCTGAACACCAAGTCATGTTGCCATTCGAAACGGTCACGTCTGTACAACAGTTACGGCAAAAAGCTTTAGGGCAAGTCCACATGAGAACCAACCGATTCAATATTCTCTTTTCTTTGTTAAAAATGCTATACCATTAAAACTCATATTTATACATTGCATGAAGTACTTCTACCAGTTACTAAAAAAAGTACTTTTCTGTAAAACTGGGCAGTAAAATATCTGTGTGTAATACAATGCAGGCATTCCCAAATCTAAGATATTTAATATACCTTGCTGGGAGAGAACAAACGCAGCTTTGATGGCCAGCAATGAAGAAGCTGAAATAATTACAGTGGCTGCCCAGGACAACGTTTGGTCTCTGCAGATTGGCAGGGTAAAACGAACTAATTAAGTTCTGTAGTAATTGGAGATACTGCAATATGGTATAGCTTCATTAAGGGCCAGTAGTTTACCAGCTGCTCACTGTCTCCTTCTGCAGCAGATTCGAAACTGTTTCCCAGGCTCAGAGCATTTGCAATATGTTCTGGATAAAACTGCAGGATCTGGATTTTAGGGCTCACTTCTGAATTATTCATTTACAAGGCACCATTAAAAATGGGACTCAAAAGATTTTGTGTGTGTGTGTGTATAATGCACGAGGCTGTGAACTAACAGAGCTGTTTTCCTCCCCGAGCTGCAACAGACTGCAGCACAAAAATAGCAGAACTGGTGCTCAGTTTCAGTTTAAATCATGAAAAACAAAAGTGATCACAAAAAGAGGTAGAGAAGGTGTAACACGTTTTCCTTAAGAAAAACCACGTAGCCCTAGCACAAAAACTTAAGGCACAGCTATGAAATCTTTCACCCATGCTACTGGCTATAATTGTTATCAAAACAAGTAGCTTTGGGTGTTGCCCTGTTTGGGGGATGAGACCTCCACAGACACCAGCTGGCCAAAAAAAAATGCCGTGGCTGTACAGCAGCACCTCTGTGTGCGCGGCAATAAGTCAGCAAGCAGGATAATCTTCTGAATGAATACAGTTGCATGGTTTTCAGGATTTGGGGCTCTTTTTGAGAAATATGACAGCATTGATTGGCTCCTGTCACCATTTTTCAAGGGACCACATTTAGCCAGTATCTTATCTCTGGCAAAGGGCCAAGCTTTACTAAATGCTGTTGAGCTCTGCCCTGGAGAGAGATGCTTGTTGGGAGCACCTTTTTTTTTTTTTTTTTTTCCTTTTATTTTACTTAGTTGTTGCATTTGTAGCACTTAAAACCAAAAAGAGTGGGTTGGTTGTTTTGGGGTTTTTTTTGTTTGGTTGGTTTTTTGTTTTTTTTTTTTTTTAATTATCACCATATAGTTGGAAAAAAGCCCTCCTATTTTCAATTTGAAAAGTTCTGTACAGCAACATTAGCCTTAACTTCAAACAACAATTCAAGTAATTACTGTACACATGAGTAGGTGGCATGGGGGAAGTGTTCTTCTGTCCAACACGCTAATATGTAACATCATCAAACAGCACACTGATTTAAATATTAACCTGCCATTTAACACTTATCTATATTTTCAGCCAATGCTTTTAGTAATACTGCCCTTTTCAAGGGAAAAAAAAAATATATATATAATTCTAGGCACCAGTCCAAAGCCTCAGGTCAAAGTTAATGGAGTCAAGAGTGACCAGTGATTCAGTAAGGAGTGAATCACAACACCCAGCATAAGATGGTGGCAAAGAACTAAAAAAAAAATAAATTAAAAATCACAGTCTAAAGCAAATATTTTGCAATTTTGTTCCTCCGGCCTCCCCACAGCCTTCCTTTTTAAATTACTTCTCTGCCTTGTTGAACACTATTGCACACACACACAGAGGTATCCAGAGACACAGACAGGCACTATATTTCAGGTTTATCACTGAAGCATTTTCCCCCCTTGTGCATCACAAAAAATAGCCGTGTATTTGATGCATGGAGTGTTTAACTAAAGCTATTAAAAGGTATTTTACTTCTTGCTTGTGTAACAGCTACCCACTGATTTTTTGGATGCCTCAACATGATGTGCTAGTCTCAGAAAGATTTATTTGGAGGGACGAGCGAGGACAGATTCGCATCCAAACTGGGGCATGTGCACCCAGAGTCCTGTGAAAGATTCATCTGACCCAGGGCTCCCTGCTGCCCTCCGGAGTCACGCTAACCACTTCCCTTAATATCAGATGTATTTACTGTAAAGGCGCCAGCGGTCCCTCATGTGACGGAGTCCACAAGCGCCCGTTTGTTCTTTCCTCCGTTGTGCAATTTCTTGAATTGCATCAGAGGAAACGATGGGTTCTGGCAGAGCCAAGAGGCAGCGCAGGAAGAGCCAGACCTGCCCTGCAGGAGGAAGGACCCGCGCCTGGGAGTCAGGCTTTCCCTGTCTAGACCTCAGCTCTTTACCCCGAACACCAACGCCTATTTTGAGGGGAAATACATCAAGGTATTTAACGTGTGTATTACCATTGTCCCACATTTCTAACTTCTGGGAAAGTAATATGATTTTAATGTTTCTCCCAAGCAGGCAAACACCGATTTGATTTTATTTCTAATATTTTATTCACAATTCTGTAGACAGAGAAAGGATTTCTCTCAACAGATAAGGACGTGCTTTGCTTTCCCCTGATCCATGTAAGCAGGAGGTGCCTCTTATTCGTGGTTTGATTTTTTTTTTATTCATTTAGTGATATGGTCTTCCAACCACATTGATAGCTTAGTTTGGACATATAAAGGCACTTTTAATAAGATAAACATAAATGTTAAACAATTCACATTAAGCCACCATCTGGCCCCCAATGGAAATTTTCATGTTTTAGATTTACATATCAGCATTTGCCATCTGGGCAGAGTCTGTTATACATTTTATGCGAAAATCTCTGACTACATTGTAAAGTTTGACAATTAACTCTTATTGCTCCTAAGCAAACATATTTGCAGTAGGGTAAACAAAAGCAAGAGACCCTGTTTTCGTGTTATTTTCACAGACTGACTTTTGTGCTTTGAACAAAATGCTCATCTTTCATTTCTTCCCTGTTTGGTTTATCTGACTGCTTTTGGTTTTGTTTGGAATATAAACCACTTACAGGTAGCATCAGTAAAGTGGAAACATCCAGCGGCCCAGGTGTCAGGAGAGAAACAATCTGCTATCATCTCAGACAGTACTTTCAACCTGTTATTAGCCATCCCCTTCATACAGAGCACATCATGTATGTTGCAACATAAATTGGGATAACAGTAGCAGAATCTCTCACTAGACAAGATTTGTTTTTCTTTCCCAGGGTGCATTAGCACCTAACTCCAAGAAGAGAGAAGAATTCACCTGCCAGCATGAATAAATAAAAGAGCAACAGAATCAGTATAAATCACATCCAGGTGAGAGCTTGGACTGGGACCCCACAAGCAGCAGGAAAACGCTCCTATAGCTTACTCACAGAAAAAGAGATGGCAAAGTATCCCCCAATTCCTATTTGTTTCCCAGAAAGTGAAAGGAATGAACAAAAAGTACCTTAAATTTTTTTCTGTATTCAAAAAAAACAATGTGTGGGAAGTGAGGATCAAGGACCTGAGATACTCCAAGGCAAGAATGAAAGGGAGGGGATCAAGTAATAAAGCAAGTGCAAGAGAAGGAGCTGGAATCATCTCACCACTTAAGAAAGGCACAGGCAGTGGTAGCAACAGCTGAATGTCTTCCCCTCAAAATCCTCAGGAGGATCTGATTTTGTTCAAGTAAGTTTTAAGAATTATTTATAAGTCATTTGATGTCTTCATATGATCTCTGAAATCACCATAACTAGTGGTTTGTTCTTGAAATCTTTTTCAAGGCAAGCTACTAATTTAATTACAAGTCATAATTACAGAAAAACATCCTGGACACATAAGCCTCATGCTTAAGAGAAAGCAGAGAAAGCAGACAAAGTTAGCACAATGCCATAACTTTTCAAAAACAAAAGTTCAAAAACAGAGTTTTGAAAGCTGACCTGCAATTTTCAATCCCTTACAACTGGAAATTGAAGAAAGTAATTCAAGAATGTGAGGACACAAAAAATTTGAACGAGCAGTGGCCCTTATGAGAAGAATGGGGAAAAGGGAATGGCAGAAGCTATTTAAACTGAGGGCAGAGAGGTACAATAGCAATTTTAGATGTCTGCATTTAGGATTTGGAAATGTGACAGAGCAGACAGCTGTCAAGCAAACCCCGTGACAGCAACCTGTGATTTGTGAATGCACAAGGTCAAATCCCTGACTGCCCTGTGGAGCTGCCTGTTGTCCCACATTCTTCACCAAGACCTTCCAGGCAATCCAGGAGGAAACAGGGTGCTTGGGTGGGTGTGAGGGGGTTTCTTTTTTTTCTGTCTTTCATACCTTTGCCACTTACTGCTGGTGTGACTGGACTGACACTAAACCAGCCTGCTTCTGCTTCTTGATGCCCATTTGCACTTCCTGGCCCTAAACAGTCTCTGGATACCTGCTATCTTGGTCAGCAAACTCTTTTTTAAGCCCTGCAGGCTAACTTACCTGAAAAAGGTCTCTGAAAGGGTTGGAAAGCCATAGCTTTAAAGAAGTGATGTCGTAAGAGAATGTCCACTCTATGTCTATATATATAAGCCTGTTGAAAAATGGTGACCTTGTGTCTTGATATTTCATTAGCTAAAAGTGATTAGCCTCTGTTTTCTCCTAACATACATCTCGTATTTCAGACTGTACCTCCCACTGTATTCCATCAGGCTCTCATAATAAATGCCAAATTGTCAGGATCTACTCTTATAAATTAGATTAGTTGAAAAACTCCTTGGCTGGATTGTCCAGCATTCTTAAGAAAGTTTCACTACAAGCCATGTCTGGGCATTATTCTGACAAAGACAGGGAGAGGCTCTGGCTGGCTGGAAGGACAATCTTCCCCTACAAGTGCAATTCTGGACACTACCCACCCACTCTCCCAACCCTCACTCCAGAAATAACTCCTCTGAGAAGTGCGTGATTTATATATTTCACCTGAAGTGTCATCTTCCAGGAACGTTATCAACAAAGACCGTAAGATCTGTACAGCTCCCAACACGATGGTTTTCCCATATGATACATCCTGTGGCAAGCAAGCCTTCCAAACTGCCAGGGAAAACATATACCCCATATATTATCCGGTAATAGTGAAAAGATGGGAGTAAGAACATAACTGCAATAAAAAATAGCTGTTGTAGGCTGTTCATGGTCATTAATGTACTAACTTCCAAAAGCTGCAAAATCTGAATGCTAACAGTAGAGCAAGACCACAGCAGGTAAAGAAAAACACCGTCATCAGAAAGACGGGAAAGAAAAGGAAAAGGAGGAACACGAACAGTTTACTTCTTCACTTTGACAACAGTTTTCTCTTTTTTCTGCAAAATCAATCAATCCCCACCTCCCTGCCACTCCTTAAAACACTGAATGTGTGCAAGAGCCTCACAGCACTCCCTTCCAGCCTGGGGCACAGCAGCAGGAGCGACATTCTCCTCTCTGGCTCATTAATCTTTGGAGTCAGAAACACACATATATCTCCTTTTCCCACTACATTTGGTCTGCCTTCAGGTCACCATTTCTGGTACAACAGATCAGGGCATTCTTGCTCAGTGCCGCAGATCTTTTTGCGGAAGATTGTTTCGTGCTCTATCTCAGACACTCCAGAAGTAGCTGTGTTCTTCTAAATTGTTTTATCAATACGTATTTTAGAAGGTAGCTTTAAAATAATAGAGTTTAATATAGCATATGTGGTTTCCAGGGGATGAATGGTCCCAGAACTGATCCTGCCTCAACATCCTTAAAAAAAAAAAAAAAGAATCGGGGAAAAAAAAATAAGCCCAAACCCACTGTCTCGTTTGCATGGCTTACAGAAAGCAAAGTCTTAAATCTGACATTGGTACTTATTTTGTTTGTACAACACCTGACTTTTCAAAAGTTATTCTCTAGTATAGATGGCCAGATCCATCATGCATTGTATCTGCTCCAAATTCCCCTATTTCTGCCTTAGCCTAAAGGAAAAGAGAGAGTCTGGTCTAACGTTGTATGCTGATGATGATGAACTTTTCTTGAAGAAGTTTAACTATGCCCATATTTACAAGCCCTACCCTGGCTGCTAAGCAAAAGCCAAAAACGGTCTTGGGTGTCATCCCGCTTCTTCAAACTTAGTCCTAAATCTCTTGACATCCCCAGAGTGCTTTCTGGAACATCAGTATATAAAGCAATGAATCTTAAATGTTTTCAGAGCTTTGCTGTTTCTGTTAGATGGGTTCCGTTCTTCCCTTTTCTGTCTTAATTATATTGTGTTAATCTAAATTTCACTTTTCCGCAGTATATTTGGCTCGTGATAAAAGTGTTGTGGTACCTTCTACTCAAAGTCTGAATCCCTCTTTCAGCTTAACAGAGCCATTTACTTGCTACTTCTGTACTCTATCTTGCACGAGCAGCATTACAAAATGACTAAGTCAATAAGCACACAAAGTTAATATGTATCCAAGTTACAATCTATTACACAAGTTGCATAATGAAATTGGGAGGCTGGCAAAAATACGAATTGTTTTATAAAAGAGTGGGTTAGGCCGTCTATTTGTTTTTACATGCTTGATATATCAACAAGACTCTGCTGCGTTGTCCAAGCAAGTAAACTGAGTGATTCTGTTGTGGCTGACTCTAGCTGTTGTCTAATCACTATGTACCACACCACCTAACTCCATTTTGAAAGGTATTCAAATAGCAGCCATCTCAGAAAGAAGTCTTTGTCATTTCAGGAAAAGCTAATTTTAACAGCTTTATTTTGTGTTTGGGTTTTTTTCCTCCCAAGTCAAAACTGCATCATATAAACCCATGGCATTTACACAAGAACAACAAAAAAAATCCTTACCCTACACATAAACCAATAGTATAAAAAAACCACGGCACCTGAAAACACTGCTGTTCTTTTAACAATAGAAAAACAACAACCTTTGTGTCCTGATTCGTTTTACATATTGAGCCTACAGCACTTGTAAAACAGTTACCTGTTAAATGATTATCTTCAAGCTATCCTGCTGTACGCAGCCACGCATGTACTGCGTGCGGACATCGCCACAGGCTACTCATTAGTTTATCTACAAGAGGATTTGTTTATAATAATGGCTCAGTCATCTGGGAAACACGATCCAGCCAAATTACAGGACACTCTTACATCCAATGAAACAAATCAGGAAGTAAGAAAAGATGAGCATAGAAACAGGGAAAAGAACCTAGCAAAACTGCAAATAACATATTCATTAGGTTGTATTAACCTTGGATTAAAACCTATAAGCCGTTATTTCGATTTCATCAGGATTGCACACTTTTTGGAAAAGCTTGTTTCAAAACAAACATGAAAACAGTATATGCGTTTGTGAGTCAAAAATATTGTCTGGGGTTATTTAGAATCTTTCTCGTACTATATATTGTCACTGCTCTGGGATCTTCCTGTAAAGTCCCCATTTTTAGCTGTCATTTTGCTGATGGCTGGGCAAGTTATGGGGACAGGTACCAGACAGGTCATTACAGCCTGGCTGTGGAAACAGCGTGCTCCAGTATTAGGAGCAGCACCTCTCACCAAGTTTCACTTCACTGATCTCACAAGCAACTTTGTTGTTGTTGTTGTTTGTGGGCCAAGCTACGATTGCAAGCAACAGGAATTATCCCTGTGGGTTAGAAAGCAGTGAGGTTCACTAACTGTACTGCCAGAACACGTCCATCAGCCCTTTGGTAACACAGACATCTACTCCAGAAAGCTGCATCAAGGAAATTCTTCCACGCTTCCACACTGAGCTGACAGAGTAAGGATGCTTTCGATCTCAGAGAACTTGCTACACAAACACCTCATCAGCCTAAAAATGCTACCTGAAGACTAAAAGCTTAAGAATATGGTCACATTGCAGGGAATACAGCTTGCTCCAGAGGTGGTCAGCTGTGACACGTTCTGTATACAACAGCCCACATCTGGCAAAGTATGTAGGTTCCTACCTCCCACTGCAGGCTGTGGGGCACAGGTGTTAAATACCTTTGCAGATCAGTCTTGCAATTAATGTGTACTTTTCACATACATGATATATAGAGACAATGCTGGGAATTTACTGTCAGTGCAGTTTTGAATATATAAGCAGGATCAGGTTTGTTTGGTTTTTTTTTTTTTTTTGAGTGTTCAACTTTAAGTACACTTGGAAAGGTTATTTAGTTTCTACAAGGGGAAAGGGAAAAAAAACACAACCAGAAATTTACATGAAACATAGAAATCATTATATAATTTGCATGAAAGGAGTTTGTATAGCTTTTCCCCTTCCTCCAGGCACACCAAGACACATGATGAGAGTTGTTTTTCCATAGAATGAGGCAAGGATAGATTTTACTCATTTTCTTAAGCACCTGTAATTCACGTATTTCTGAGCAAACAGCAATCCTCTAAAATCCATCAATGTCCACAAAGGTTTCAGGAAGCTCTTGAAGGTCCTGCAAAGTTAAACAACTAAATCAGAAAGCTCAAGAAGGGCCACCATGTCAGGCGTCCACATGCCAATTTATTGGTTTTGTACACAATGACAGCTTTTGCTTAAAAAGGGTAAACCCACTGAGGAACTGAACAACACTGCGTACAAAACTAAAGCTTTGTTTCTGTGTGGTGCAATCCAGTCCTCACTTTTAAAAAGTCCTGCGTGGTACTCGATTTATAAATTCTGAAAGCAAAAGGAGCTAATCCATCTTCCAAGGCATGAACCAGAGTAGGTAAATGGTTTTATTCCTCTTACCAAATTATACAAAAGCAGCAGTTCTCGATATCCTCAGAAGAACAAAAAAACCCTCAAAACTCAACCATCAGTAATTGTGGCCTTCCATCCAAATCAAGCGCTTCCCCTGCCCGCCACTTTCCTTGCGGCTCCCATGTCTGTCCCGTTGGAGCACAGAGGAGGCTCACAGCCTGTACGGCCGGGTGTCACAGGGATGCCTCTTTTAGCCTTCTGATTAAATGGGAGATGTACCTGAGAAATCAAGGTAGAGGCCAATCCCTGACACATGTCCCCTCACACACTCTACCAGCACCTACGATGGCCAAAACAAGACTGTATGCCACAAATAATAAACACGTCAATATCTCTCTTCCATTCATAAGCAGCAAACATAGTCCAGGCATGTTAATATGTTTAACAAACATTAAATATTGGGGGAAGACTATCCAGATTGCAAATACATTACAGTACACTATATTTAGCAGACTGTTTGTAAAATCAGCTTTTACAGCTGCTTTCTCTAGTAGAAGACATTACAGAAGATTTGATTCCTTTCCAGATGTAAATAGAATCAATTTCTTGAGCAAAAAAGGTTAAGATCACTTGTAAAATAAGAAAATATGGAATGCAAAGAAAGTGTCAGGTTTGGATCTTAAACAGTTTTATGCCTTTTACCAAAACACTTTACTTCCTTATGCCTCACTTACTTGCAATTATCAGTAAAAATTGCAAGATTCTATAACTTCTCTATAGCACACAGTCAAAGCAGACAATGAGAGACAGATCTTGTTAGGGTAAATCACTCCTCTCAGAGTCAGCTGTGAACTGTTAATTCTGTCATTACTACTTGCATTTTGTAAGACCTTGTTCATCATCTCTGCCACATACACATACAATTTATCAAAAACTCTAATGCCAAGCTTCATTTTGAATTTAAAATAATTCTATGGGTCTGACCTTAGTAACGGATTTTTTCAGAATAATTTAAAGCACTCTATTAACAGTTTCATTATTTAAGTGGCTTCCATTCTTCATTTTGTCAGCAAAAAGAAACTTCAAGAGATGAGAGATGTCTAGATACGTTCGCACTGGTTACCAGCTGAGCAAGGATTCCTGAGAGTGGTAGGTGCAGACTAGATGCCTGTAGTGGCAGATGGTAAAGGATCACAAATCAAGCTGGAAAACAATACACAGAACTACAACGTTCCACTGAGTCACAACAATTTATACTAGTTGGTTCAAATACTAAAACCAAATTAGAAAGCACGGTATCAGAAGTCACTGTGCTGTAATTCTCTGTTACAGCATACACAGCTATGAGGCATTTAAACATGATGTGCATTTCCATAGCCCAAGAATTCAACTTAAATTATTTGGAAGACCAGCTGTCAGAAGTTATGACTTAGTTTCAAATATAAGTTCTGTTTTATCATATTACACTATTTTAATAGTGCTATTTTTGTTACTGAAATACTTTCATTTTCATCCTTAGGTATCTTAAAATCTACTTGTTTCAAAAGTCTGCTCAGGTTTGTTTGATTTATTTTATAAGTATCAGTGGGAAAATCTTCCAGAAATTCCTCAGCTGACACAGATCTGCTCAAGACCAAATTACAGTAGAAAAAAATAAAGTGCAAATATAATTCAATGTTATATAACACAAAATATGTCCATGCATCTCGTGTCAAATAATTCACAGAAGATTGCAACAGGGTCTACAGTACGCTCATTCCAAGGACACTTAATGACTGTATTATCTGCACCAGTGCACACGTATGAGTCACTACTGCTGTGATACCGGTGAACACAAGGTTAGTGTAACAAACTGGGGTAGAATACTCCAATTGACACGTTTCAGATGACCTCTGTCACTAAAGTCTCCATGTTTTTCTTCCAGCCATGAAGCTTCTGAAAAACTGTTCTGAAGCTGAGCTGCACCAACCTTCAGAGCTGCCTACCCGCCCCTGCTACCCTCTTTTGCCCATCATTTTATTATCCAGCTGATTGCGGAACATGTCATCTGGTCGCATAACTGCACGCAATCTAACTGGAAATACCCTGTCTACCCAAAATTCAGCTGTTTTACCCAACAGTACATAACTCAAGCAAACAGGTCCTGAAGACAGAAAGAAGAAATGACCGAGCTTCCAGGCCCAGGCGGCACAAAACACAAATGCCAGCTGTGGAGCAGACAGAAAACCCCAGCTTTACACAGGAGCAGGCAGCATTCAGAGTGGCAGACCTGCATCAACCACATGCTGCCTGGAAATTCCGAGTGTGGATCTTCCAACAGCCCAAGCAGCACAGGAATTGCTCCACTCTAATTATAGCAGTAAGTAGGGAAGTATTAATTTTACCACAAGGGTTCAAACAAACAAAACCCCCCAGAATCTCTCTATCATAGCTCTTAATGGCCAAATAGTGATGATGACCTGAGCAGGAAGCAAATCAAAATCACAGCATCTTTTCAAATAACTCAGCTGTAGAAAATTCACTGCTTCAACATTTAGTGGGCATTAATTTCAAACACAGCAAATAGGCACACCCTTAACCATAAAACAAACCTCTTCTTAAAGACAGGCTATCAACCAAGCTCCTTCTGAGTCAATTTCTCAAGCATGCAAACTTTGTTTTGCAAGCAGTCTCCAGGAGTGGGTCTTCTTATACTTACAAGAGACAGCATGTAAAACCAACACAGCAAACATCAATAAAACTTTGAAATTGCAAGACAGAGGTAGGGGCAAGGAGGGAAAAGTTGCTATCTTTATGTTTCATAGTCATACAGAAGATACTTCCTTAAAAGGTTTGGAAGAGATGGTTTCAAACTGGTCTTACATAATTTGTTGCTGCAACATCAAACTTAAAGGAACTTTCTTTTCCTTTCTCTTCTCTTTTTTAATATCATTGGTCAAAATAATACTGCAGAAGTTGGACGAAAATTGTTAAGACTCCGCAAGACAAGTACCAGGTTGGGTGGTCTCAACTCTCTCAGTACTGCAATAGCATCAACAGACAGATATACTTCTTGAAAGGGTTTAGTTTAACTGTAAAGATAGGAAGTATTAATAGTCATTTGCAGCACCCTCAAAGTAATTTAGCTAAAAATAAACACTGTTTTATATTCCTTCTTCCCAGTATAAAAACTGCAGCTAATCAGGCCAAAATCAGAAATTCACATAATAAAAAACTTCAACCAGATCCATAGTATATAAATTGTACCCATGTAAGTATTATTAAGCTATACCCATTCTACTACAGTCTTGCCAATTAGTACTCACGCTAGGGATTGGTAATATACCAGTGAGCAGTGGTTACTCTCTGCTGGTAAAACAATGCTAACTTAACCGAGTTACTAACTTGGTTATTAACGCAGTAAAACTCCTATTGGCTTTCCATCATCATCATGATCAACGTATCAAAACAACTGAATTAATTCTTTAAAGTGAACATTGAAGTAGGAATTAAGAGCCAAACACAAATCCCATGTATCAACATGTAACATTAGAAAATCAATGTGTCAGTTAAAGAAAACAAAACAAGTATTTCACCAAGAATTCAAAATGGCTAAAGACAGAAAACAGAAGATGGTTCATAAGATGAAGATAAACCCTCTTCTCCAAAGCAGTCAGATAACTGAACATTTTTATCTTTATTTGATGTTGTTACAGACTGCTTGGTTATGCAAATTAATATTTAATTAAATGTATGGTTCTGAGACTTGGCTTCTATTTGAAACAGGCACTATTGGGCTATGCATGTCAAGGTAAAACTAAACAAATATTAAAACAAGATACTCTGCTGGAGAATGTATTTTTTAATTTCCTTGTTTTAAAAGGTGGCAAAGAAATATATATCTAAAAATCACTGAAACAATGAAATCCTGAGACAGAGCTGTCCCTGTGCTTTTTTCAGTACTGTGCTGCACAGAGTAGTAATGCTGTTCTTATACTTCAGAAAAACTTAAGTGCTATATGATCAATTAACTTCTTGCTACTGACAATTAATACGTGACTGTCACTAGCTTTGCTTTTCCTGTACAGCAAGCAGTTACTGGGTAGGAAAGATAAAAGTACACAATACCTATCTTTACTTGAAATGTATTTGCCGGTGTCGGTTTCAGATAAGCCTTCCCTGCTTTAAAGCCGTTTTATACACCACAGATAGCGTTGCTGGCTTTCATTGCATACTGGCTGGTTTAATTGTTTACCTTAATAAAACAAATATGCCATAAAAGTATTAGTGTTGAGCAATCCTGAGCAGTTCACTGTATATCAGTCATCTTTGGATAACACAAACTCAAAGTCACAACTTCCAACTCCTCCTACCTGACTTCTCATTGGTCTATGCAGAAAGACTTGCATAGGTAGCAGATGAAGTGTTTCCAAAACCAGCTAAACTAGATTAATACTGAAAAAAAACCCTGATCTGGCCAACACATTGTATTCTTCTCCCTTCACCTAAAGCTGTATTCTGTGGTACAAAGTCCAACTTCTGTATAATACGCTGTATCAGAAAACCGAACAGACTTCAAACCCTTTCAAGTTCTCTAGGAATGTGCTCTATTAAAATAATAGGTTACTTAGGGTTGGAATGAGATGGGAGGCCAAAACAAACTTTAACTAGGTGATTAACCTGGAGACTTTGGAGGACTTTTTGCTGGCTGCAATTCAAGCACAGCAGCAGGGGATTAATATTTAATTCATGACGACAGGTTACTGCCTGGACTTGTACCGCACTCGCCTCAGCCAACACAATCATTGCAAATACATCACACTTTCACAAACTGGCCTAATTTTAATGAATGGTTTAGTCATTTTAAAGCTTATCTTTATAATTTCGGGGGGGGGGGGGGGGGCAAGAAAGAAACAGTATTCTAGATACAAAAATCAAATTCCTTCTTTCCAATGAAGCGCACATGCAGTGTTACACGCACAGGCACAGTTGGTGTTACTTGCTGTCACCATCTGAACCTTCTACATTCTCTCCTTCTCCCGCTAAGCTTTCAAAGATTTTCAATGACAGACTCCGACAGCTTTTGCTGTTTTGGGGTTTGTTGGTTCTGTTGAAGGACCAAATATAACAAAATTTTACAACTATTTAGGAAAAACTATATTAAAAAAATAGTATTAATTAATTTTACTGAGAAAGTAAATGAACGAGTATTTCACTTGGCTCCTTCCACTTCTGGTGTTCCTCATCATCTCACAAAGCTCCTTCCACTTCTAGTGTTCCTCATCATCTCACAAAGCTCCTTCCACTTCTAGTGTTCCTCATCATCTCACAAAGCCCAGCATATTCCACAAAGGTATCCAAGATTTATTTAACAAAATAAGTATATTCAATATGCTATTGCTACATTCATTTCAGTCAGGATCACAAAGGCAGCAATACGTATCAAACATATTTTTCTGCTTTGCAAACTTAAGACACCGAACTTGAGGGAAAGAAACCAAAAGATATCAGAAGGTTTATTCAAGTGCAACACTAACAACTATAATAATCTGACACATTTTTAACAACATCCTTGTCCTTCAGGATTATACATTACCCGCTGCTTTCTTATTTAGGATAAGTTTTATACTGTCTCTGCTTTTTCAATTAAAAAAAAAAAAAAGAAAAAAGTAAGGCCCAGAGAGCCAAAATTTATTCTTGCCCATGAACATTGGTGGGAAGTGTACACAAACCTTCCTAACCACCCACACAGTGCTATAAAAATGTCTCAAGTTCTTTAAAGCACACGAGATCATCCAGCTGCCCTCTGCTTACACTGAATGTTCTTTTTTGTTCCTGTTTGGTCTCTTTCAAATATTTCCCAACAAACTTTCAAAGCCAAACTCTTCTCCAACTTTGAGTCCTAACCACAAACTTCTTCAAGTCAGATTTTCAGAGGCAATTAACTTATTGTGCTTCCATCAATTTCCAATATAACTGTGACTTCTTAGCACATTTTAAAGACAAACTACAGAACAGTGTTCATATGATGGACATTTACTACAATAACAGTAATATCTAATTAGTTGTTCTCCTGAAGGGATTGACAGGGTCAGTTCCTATTAGTCTACATTAATTTCAGCTAAACATACTACATTGCATTACATCTACCACCAGCTTAACTGAAAGATATTATTTTGTGAGATCTGAAGGAAAGAAAGCTGTCAGTGAAGCCTCACACCAAGGTGAGCACAGAAGAACCGTGAGGGTGAAAATAAATGCATTTTCACTTAAGACAGAGCTTGTGATACTCTCCCATCTACTTCCTCCAAACTTGGCCATAATTTGAGTAGACAACATTATATTCAGAAGTGTGGATGTTTTCTTATATTGAAATTTATCTACATACATAGATACTTCTACAGATATCTTGATCAGATAGTGCTATTCAACAGAGTTATTAAAACACATTATCAAGAACCAAAAAAAACCCAAACAAAACAAAAAACCCAACCAACTCTAAAAACAAAGACTTGTTGCCAGGCCTGAGAGGTGCACTTGTTTGTCTTTGCCTGCAGAATCTACCTCGTGTGGAAATGACAGGCCATTAGGGAATAAAAAATAAACCCATTCACTTGACAATGTAATGCAGCATGTCATAAAAAAAGTATGTGTAATTCCTCGTTAAAGCCCTTTAGACTGAAGACATCACACTAATTGAGCTGGAAACTCTTCAGGGCAGTTCTCTAGGTAGAAAAAACCTAACAGATACACAGGCACTCAATTATTTGCTTACTTGGCTTTGCTAGTTGTTACAGTCGGTCTTCAGTGTAAGTACAACCCACTGCTTTATTCTTTGTGTTGGAAAGTGAATTCTCTTTGCTCTCTTCTTGTTGCAAGGCTCAAAATTTAATAACTGATGAGCATGTTGAGCTGTTTTACAAGGTTACAAGCAACCATTTCAATAACTTCAAATTTACTGAAGGAGAGAATAACTACTATGAGAATTATCACTGCTTTCACAAGTATGATTGAAACACCTTGACGCTTGTTCCATTGCATTCTTTTCTCTTATGTGTTTCAGTGTCTGTGTTGTTAGTGTGTAAAAGGAAACATCCCATTTTACCTCTGCGTACAGCAGCGCATCCTATTTCCAGGCAGAGAGGAATACTTTTTCTAAGAATATTGCAGGCAATGTCACTGCTAACTCCCACAGAAGTACGTAGCAGGAAGTGTCGATTTTACATTCTGGTTCAGGAGATAGATCAATCCCGATCCTTCACATTCACCTTTACTGCTATGACAATTGCTTCCAGGCACATAAAAGACTAAGAGCTTGCACGGTATTTGCACAAGCGCACACCTTTCCCATCCACTGCCTTGCAAGACCTAATGGGCTAAACGAAGACTGTGTTCCCCATCTCTCACTTTGAGGGAACATTTCATGGGAAAGGGTATTTGAATTTTCCATTTAATAAATACATTTAAAACTGTATGTCAAAGATGGTAATCATCCACTATCTAAAAAACGCAGTGCCTTTTCAGGCTAGCTCTGCAAGAGAATAAACCAGCAGCTGTTGAGCTCAGATAGGCAAATTGCAACAGGTGGCTTGGTAGAAAGTTTGGCAAAGTAGGGAAACAAGTAACAAAAGCTAGGTTTGCTGGCAGAGCAGTCACAGTGGACTGGACAAGAAGGTACAAAAGCAGGTACACAGGAATCAGTCTGTCCAGATTCCCTCAGAAATGAGAGCTAAAGTGCCATAGCTGGATAGTATAGGCAAAAAGAAATTTGCAAGGTGCTTACGCACTATGGGCCAAGAGCCTCATTTTTGTTACAGTATTTTCCAAGAAACCAAGGAGGCAAGGTAGAGGTCCCGAATGCGCTACCCAGGGCTAGAAAAAGAGATGGGCCAGGCAAAGGCATGAGTGGCCTAAGACAGAAAAGCAAC
This sequence comes from Chroicocephalus ridibundus, assembly GCF_963924245.1. Taxonomy (NCBI): domain Eukaryota; kingdom Metazoa; phylum Chordata; class Aves; order Charadriiformes; family Laridae; genus Chroicocephalus; species Chroicocephalus ridibundus. Next base: position 27,510,935 of record NC_086290.1, read on the forward strand.
AGCATTCAATGAACAGAAAAAGGTACATCTAACACTGTTACAGAGATGTTACCTGTAGGAAGTACCCACTTATATATCCTAAAGGATGGAGAGACAATGTTAAAAACAACCACTACTGCATAGCATATACTGTACTGACATACACTAAAGGAGCCTCAAAACTCTTGAGTCTTAAATTTGTAGTATTAAAAGAACTAAAACAGCTCCAGATGAAATTTCAAGTATTACTTCTTTAAACCTAACACTTGGTTGATAAGGTCATGTTTTCCATTTAAAAGCCCGAAAAAAGCATGTAACGATTATATAAATTTAAAATGGAGCTCAGTTATGTTTTCAGTTATCCACCCCGCGCTTGTGCAACTAGCTTGCGATCCAAAAAGCCCTGAACTTCCCCAGGCGTTTAGCGAGGAGGTTCCGTAGCACGAGAGCGCGAAACACAAACGCATCCCAACGCCCCTCAGCCTCCAAGGGACTGGCCTCGGAGGAGACCACCGAGACGAACCTCCTCCCGGGCCAAAACCCCAGAGAACCGCCATGGCTCGGGCCCCTCCAGCAGGCCGAGCTCCGCGGCGACAGCCCCTCAGGCCCGGGCCGGGCTCATCCCGCTTCGTGTTCCTCGGGCTGCGTGTGAGAGGCTGCGCTAGACCCAAAGCCGCCCCGGGGAAGCGCGTGATTGTGCAACAGCTCCTGCTCAGCCCGGCCCGCCTGGGGACAGGGCCCCGGCGAGGCAGCTGCGACGGGCAGCCCCGCCGCGACCAAAGGAAACCTGCGGTAACTCACCCGAGTAAGGAGCGAGAGGCCCACGGGCACGCCGGGGGCAGCGACGCCTCGCCCAGCGCGGGCAGCCCCTCTGGCGGTGGGCGCCTCGTCAGCCGCTCCCTCAGGGGCCGGCGCCGGCTCTGGCCCTCTCCCCCTCCCCTGCTCCTCCTGCCCCGGCAGCGGGCAGCTGCCGCCGAGGCGGCTCCTGGAGGCCCTGACTGACCTTTCCCCCCTCCCCCCCCCAGCAGCGGAGCGGGGCCGGGGGGGGGTTGCGGGGGCCTGGGCGGCACCGCCCCCGCCGTGACTCAGCGCCTTGGTAGGGGCGGGGCGGCGCCACGTGCTCCGCCAGCCTCGTGACCGCCCGCCCCGCCCCTCGTCCGGACACCCCACTGGGCTGGGCCGGGCCGGGCCCTACCGGGGGGGGGACCGGGGGGTTCCACCGCCCCCGCCCGCCGGGTCGCGCTCTCACCTGGGTGGCGGGGGGCAGCTCGATCTCCATGGCGGGGGGCACGGGGAAGCCGGTGCGGCGTGGTAGCGGCTGGCCCGGCACCGCCTGCCCGCTGACTCTGGCGCTGTTTGGGGACGGGAGGCGGCCCGGACCGGGACGGGCCGGCGGCCGCCCCCGCGCTCCGCCCCGCCGCCGTCCAGCCACTCAACGGCCTCGGGAGCCCGCGGAAGGCGGCTCCTTTCCCGGCAGCGGCGGCTGCGGCGGCCGTGCCGGGAACCTCGCCCGCCCCCGGGGCTTCCGCCGCCCCCTGCCCTGCCCGCGGTAACGGCCGGCCGCGTCTTGATCCGGCCGTAGCGGGTGGGCGCCGGTGCTGCCCGCCCCCATCCCCGCTGCCTGTCTGCGTGTGTATCCGTGTATGGCGTACCCACGGAGCGAGGTGGGAAGATGGAAGCGAGCCGGCAGAGGGTAGCGGTGGACGGCACTGCGGGGACAGAAAGGCGGGGGCGACACGGTAACGGCCTGGCAGAGCCGCCGGTGCACCGACTGCCTGCTGCCGAACCAGCGTCCAAACTCCCAAAACGGCCGAAAAGGAGATAAGGAGATCTGGGGTTCGATACAGACAAATTGCACGGAATTTATACCTTCAGAAGGGGTGCCCCCCCGAGCAGTAATGTTACTGGTCGTTACTAGTAACTTTTTGTCAACCTTTTGTCTTCTCCAACTATTTAATGTGCGTACGACAACACACCATATTCCTCAGGCGTAACAGCGAGAACGTGCCCCGGCAGACCCCAGAGTAGGAGGGGATGCTGTGGAGCGGACGGGCCACAGGCCTGGGTCCCTGCCCCTGTGTCATAGTTACCAAATAATTGGAGTGACTTATCTTAAATCACTTGTCATTATTTGGTAAACGACGTTAATCGGAGAGCAAGCTGAGTTCCACTTGGAAATTCAAGGAGCAGTCAAATAGACAGTCAATTCAGTGCACTGAGTACGGCTTGGAAGTGCATATGACTGCTGCCATTCTGTTTGTAGCCCGGCTGTCAGTATATGACAATACAGACCTTTCAAATGATCCTTCGGTCACCCTTTGGGCCCATTTTTGAGTCTACTTTCAATGATCTAATATAACCAAATAGCGTGGAATTAGGAGACTCTTACTAGCCATAACAGCAGATCTAAGTATTCCTTTGTAGCTGCTTATTTGGCTCGTGTGGCTTGCAGCCAGCGTGCTGCCGTAGCCTCTCTCAGACTGTGCGCTGTGCCCGCTTTGGGTGTTCACAGCCCGTCAGCTGTGTTACTGCACCTCGCAATTTAAACAGGCCTGGCGTGAAGATCTTGTTCTCACGTTTGCCCTGCAAGGTACAAGAGTGTGACTTTACAAATTAAAAAATAGCACAAGTGTATAAATTTGATAAATCCGTAATGATTTTAAAAATTCTTTGCACCATCATGTTGCAGATGGGTGTCTACCCAAAGATATTGCTTGCTGTAATGATATGAAATTGATATATCCCTTTGAAGGAAGAAGAACCCTTTGAAGAAAGAAGGCAGAAGTTGTTATATGTGTGTTGGATGACTGTACTAGATGCAGTGGGAGCACTTGCCTTACAATGAAGGTTTAGGTAAAACACATCTGTAGCACCACTAAACATATTACAGAGGTCTAAGCAGAACACGTGCTGTATCACCGAATGAACTAGGCATATCGAGGGAGCTCTTAAATGATGCGATGGCTTCAATTCCGTGGAGGGAGAACGGATGGCAACAATAAATCATTTGTAACGGAGAATCAGCAGCAAAATTTTAAGTATATTCATGTGTATTATTTTTGTAGGACCACTTTATTCTGTGGTCTAAAAGTGAACCCAACGGAATGCAGCTGAAAGCAGTCTGTTGGAGACTCTGGAGAAACAGAAGTTGGGGTTGTCGTAAGTTAAAAAACCTTTGAGTACAGCTGCTGCCAGCTCCTTGCAAATTATGTTTTTATTAAATACTGAAGCTTTTGACTTTTTCAGTATTATAAAAGAAACAGCAAGCAGATCATGTTAGCACAAAATGAGTAATACACAATGTCAGTTTGTGAAAAATTGCCCTGAAGCTATAAAGGTGTCTTTTCTATGTGCTTTATTTAATAGAAAGCAAAATAAAAGCAAACGTGAATCTTAGGCGTTGGCACAGATTGTATCACAGCGCAGAAATAGTATGCAAAGCTAAGCAGCTTGCATGGAGCCTGGGGTGAAAAAGAAAGGCAAGGACACTTTCTGGCCAGGCCAGATAAAAGAGCAGTGACTATATATTTCATTTGTGTTGCTTGCTTAATTTCTTTTCTCCTTTCCTTATCTCCACACCTTGAACTCAGGGAGACCAGCGCTTCATTTCTGATGAGTAAGGCAGCCATCCTAAACTCAGCTGTATGAAAATGCTGTATATCACTGCACTCATCCCACCATACGCCACTGACAAACGAGGTGTATGGCATTAGGAGCTTTCTGAAACAAAGTTATGAGCAGCACTTTTGCAATATTGTTATTTTCATTTGATTAAACAACCTGAAATACCTGGAAACACAGGCTTGTCTGTTAGTTGCTTTTTATAGCTTTTTGTATTGGAAATTTTGAAGAAAATGTTTTCAATTAACATTGCATCTTTCTAATTCTGGAGTTTTTATGGGATATAATAACATGGCCATATGGAATACATAGAGGAATATGGGCCCACATGTAATGCTTTGGTCTCCGCTTGTAAATATGAACTTTTGGCCAAGCAAAGAAAAATCAAAATGCTTTTCCATTTGCTGTATTCCTGTCAGTATAGTTCATTGATCTTTTAAAACGCAGGTACCTCGTTATATGTATTGACACTCATCATTGCAATATTACAGTTTGTATCCAAACAAGATAGATATAATTTCCAGGAAATCTGAAGTCGCATATTCAAGAACAACCCACGGTGGTACTTTACTGAAGAGTAAAAAGAGTATAGAGAACTTTTTATGACACACATAATTTTAAATGTTATTAGTTGCCTATTTTTATATTAGACATTCTCATTATTCCTATTCTTGCATTAGACTTTTTGTCAATTGTAATATTTAGAAAAACATTTATTTTACTATCAGAATTTATTCCAAAATTTTTTCATGCTCTTTTTAAAATTACAGGAATAGGAAATTGGAAATATCTGCCCATATTTTCAGATAATGGACTATTAACAACATTTTGGTAAAGTTATTTCTAATGTATCTGCACAACATTTAATATTATTTTGTATTAGAATAATTATGAAGATAGAAACTTCATAGTGCCATCTACTGCTGAAAATACACATTTTAGAAACCTTGCTAGTTTGGGTACCTTCAAATACAAGGGCAATGGAGGAAAGTATCTGTCAGAATAAAATCTTTCAAACCTCTGAAAAATGTTGGAGAGAAGTCCTGACTTGCCTAGTGAATTTCAGTCACACTGAATTTCTGAGGTTTGAACCAGTGACTATTTTGACTGAGACTGTAATGAGAAGTGACTCTCAGGGTCTGGGATTTTGCCTAGAAGTTTTTTCGATGTTACATCTTTAATAAGAACTTTCATTTTAAAATTATTCCCTGCAATGTCACTAGAAAAACCATGATAAAAGGATTCAATGAAAAAAAAATTATTTTTCACTCAGTGATAAGGAGACATCCTCTATTTCACAGAGAGCTGTGCATGAGGTGTAATCCAAGGACTCTGGAATCAGCATCACATGCGGCACAAGCTCTGTTCCCTTCTTATGTCCCAAAGTCATGAGATGGACCATGGATCCCTGCTTGGTTGTTGGCATAAGATAGTATGTCCTCAGCCACAATTGTTGGAATTCATCTTCCCAAACCCTTACCATCTAAAAGTTAGATGAGATTAACTTACAGTCTGAAATGCAGTAGCTGGTTCCTTCTTCACTTCATGGAGAAGACCCTGTCTTTAGTACTAGTGAAATAGTAACTGTAGGCCTACAACCTTTTCCCGCGTCCTGGACGTTAAGTATAGTTATGATCTCATTCCCAGGAACCGCAGAAATACAAGAAGTGGTAGAACTTTGTACCTGAGTAAGAACAAGTAGAATATAGACCCTTACTCTTCCTGAGGAAAGTTCAACTTTAAATTTGGCTCTGTGGAATCAGGAATGGTTTATCTTCTGCTGGTACTTGTCTCATCCTGTAGAATAAACTGACATTGAAATGCTTTGATTGCGTGACTGCCAGAGTTTCTGTCTTGTTATGGCTTGATGACTTAAACTGAGAAATTAATTTCTTTTCAAGTTGAAAAATTCTTGAGAACAATGCATTTAAAACAGATAAAAGAGCTTGTAAGGATGATTTAGCCGCTTTGTGGCAGTATGTTAGAAGCCTTTGGAGGCACTCTGCATGACCGCCCTTTTCATTCATAGAGGAGAAGGACTGTTGTCTTGACAGTATCACTCAGCGGTGCTTCATTTTGCAACAGCAGCCAGGTCTACTCAACAGGTAACAATTTTCAGAAGAGCTTTTTGTAACATACAGATGCTTACGTACAGACAATTGCGGGGTGCACATTTTACCAACATTACACATTAAGAATTCACCTCCTATTAAGTTAGCTTGATTAAAAACAAGATCAAGGACATTTCTTAGTTGTTGAGCTTATTGTGTCTTTCACACAGTGAAAACTCATGCAGACTTTTTGGTCAATTAAAAAAATTTTTTTTTTTATTTACTGAACTGGTTTTGTAATTTTCTTCACAATAGCTTGTATGGTGCTATGTTTTGGATTTGTGATGAAAAATATTGATATCACAGGGATGTTTTTAGCTATTGCTGAGCGCTGCTCACATAGCATCAAGGCCTTCTCGTCTTCTCAGGCTGCCCCACCGGGCTGGGGGTGCACAACGAGCAGGGAGGGGACACAGCTGGGACAGCTGACCCCAACTGACCAAAGGGATCTCCCATACCATATGACACTGTGCTCTGCAATAAAAGCTGAAGGGAAGAAAGAGGAAGGGGGAATGTTCAGAGTTATGGCATTTGTCTTCCCAAGTCACCATTAAGCGTGACGGAGCCCTGCTTTCCTGGAGATGGCTGAACACCTGCCTGCCGATGGGAACTAGTGAATGAATTCCTAATTTTGCTTTGCTTGCATGCACAGCTTTTGCTTTACCTACTAAACTGTCTTTATCTCAACCCACAAATTTTCTCACTTTACCCTACTGATTATCTCCCCATCCCACTAGGGTAAGCGAGCATGTGGCTGCATGGGGCTGAGCTGCCCACTGGGATTAATCCAAGACAGTCCTTTTTGGTGCCCAACACGGGGCCTGAAGGGTTCGAAGTAACAACAGATTAGACTGGAGTTTGCTAGACCAAATTTATAGCTGTTACAGCTGTTTAGCTATTAATTGGCAGGGTCCTGTGCTTGCCACGGGGCTTGCTTGCCTTACTGTATGTTAGAGTCCAGTGCTTGTTAGTGGCTGCTTTTTGCTCTTGCTGTTTGTTGTGGGGCTTATCATCTCACCCTGCTGTGCCTGGGAGCATTTTGATAAAGGCAGTGGCCATGTGCCTGGGCTGGCTGACGGCCAGGGCATCGCTGCTGTTCTGTGCTGGACAGGCTGGAGCTCTAGTGTCAGCTTGAGTCGAAGGGACTGTGACCTGTGTTCAGGTCCTGTTCATGGAGGAGCAGGACACCCCAAAGTGTCTGTGTCTGTGGATAAGTCTATGCTGGAGCATAGACTTGTGGCTATGGATAAGTCCAGGCTGTAGCAGGTATAACCCTGAAGAGGCTGTGGCCCATGAGTAAGTCCACGCTGGAGTGGGTGGGCCTGTGGTCTGTGGGTAAGTCCACACTGGAGCAGAGACAAGGGGAGGAGTACACTGCGGTGTCCAAAGGGACCAGAGGCAGAGATCGTAATGGATATACCTTTAAATTGTTGTAACCTATAGTTCAAGTTGCATGTTATAGCAAGTACTACGGCAGGAACCACCATCAGTGGAAGACGTGCCTTACAAAAAGCAGTGCAAGTGCAGCAGTAACACAGCCTGAGCTTTGGTGCCCAATAACTGCACGCAACGCACCACCTCTCCTGTCCTGAGTGACCACCATAACAGATAGAACTCAAGTCACGGACTAATGAACTCAGTGGACATTTTATGGACATTTTACAGGGGTGGTCCCTAGACTAGGGGAATGATATCTCTGTATATAGCAAAGCATGGGAAGGGGGAAAGTAACTGATAAGGATCTATTGGATAGTGTAGGACCTGAGCATGATATAAATGGTATGGAATAAGGTGTGGAGATTGTACTGGTTTGGTCTGGGATAGAGTTAATTTTCTTCATAGTAGCTTGTATGGTGCTATGTTTTGGATATGTGACAAAAACAGTGCTGATAAAACACTACTGGTGTTCCCAGTGTGATGCAGGGGACACCCACACCGTGACAGAGGAGGAAGGATGAGCACCCTCACAGTTGGGTAGGTAATTATTTTGCTCATAGGTACACAAGTTACAAGTTATGAGTTAATGAATTGTGAGTTACTAATTAGAGAACTTGTTAGAAACCTCATGACTTTAGTTATGAATTAGTGAATTCACGTGCTAGACTAGCCTGTACAAAGGGGATTGAGCCCTTGTTTGTCACGTTTGTTTTCTCTCCTAATGAGGTCATAAAATAAAGTTTAATTTACAGAGTACCTTGTCCTGTAAATTTGACAAATCCAGATGGACCATGACACAGAGCAAGTAGTCTGTAGCTCTTCTCCCTATTACCTGTCCAAATACTTTTAAACTGCTTTTTTTTTTTTCCCCAAAGAGCGAACAGGCAGTGACTAGGGACGCTCCTCTGAAAGGAGCGGGGGAAATCCTTCACAACGCTCAACTTCTGTGTTGGTTGTCTACTCCAAATTTCCAATTTTCTGTAAGGGCCTTGCCAAAGACCTCTGGTGCCTCCTCCTCTTCCTGGGGCAGTTATAATCCACCCGGTCCTTCCCTCTTGTTTCGCTTGCTATGGACTATGCACTTCTAGTGTTAATGTCTGTCAGGCTAAATAATTAAAATGCCGTATCCCATAAAACTAGAAAGGCTGAAAATGTGCCTCTTCCTTCTCAAAGAAAGGTGCAAACTCAAATCACAGTCAGCAGGAAAATGAATAAGCTATTTGGTGATACCATGTACAACAAAATAGCATCATAAAAATGAAATTATTTAAAGTAATATTCAAATCACACAGTCATCGATGATTTAGTTTCCAATTATACAGAGGTAATTGTATTAACGAACTGCCTCATTCAGTTTGGTGGGAAAACAATTGAAAGCTTTAATGTCCTGGCATCTGCAGATAATAAACGATGTGATCTGTGCTCCTAACCCAACTAGAATCCTAATTCTTGTTTTACCCAGGGAATACTACAATATCGGTATGTCTAATGAAGGATACTTCTATGACCTTCTGGAGCCAAGACAATTCTGGAACAACTCTAGAATAGAAAAACTGTTCTAGAATTAAATATTGAAATAAGCTAAAATAGATGAAGGAGCTTATTCCAGAATTAATGATCCTGTAAATACAGCAATTTAAAATCCATGAATAGAAACATTTGCAACCTGCATTGTTCTGAACATACTAGGAATAATTTTAAAAGCCTTAGTTTTGTGACTTCAACTGCTGAAGCCAGACTAACTATAAATAAACATATTACAAAGAGCCTGAAGTGTATCATGTGCTTTGGAGTCAGAACCCCATGTCTGATATGCTGTTGAACTCCCCACCATCCTCTAAGTGTTGGAATACATTTATGCCATAGGTGAGCTGACCCAGCTCCTGCCTGCCTATCTTTGTCTTTAAATTCTCAGGTGTTCCCAGGAACTCGGAGAGCCTAAACATTTCTCTAATGTATACTATAATTGTTAATGGACTTTTTGTTGCCCTTTCCACCCCCAAAAATTCCATAAAGTGTGAAAGTGAGAATAATACTGAGGTCTCATTAACTTTCATTTTCCGATGCAAGAGGTAACACAAACATTGAGTAGAATATCTGTCTTATCAAGGTATTTTAGTATACTAGCACTATCTACATGAATAGAATTAAGAACTCAAATAGTGTTAAATCTATGATACATTCATAATCTCTTCTAGGAAAGACCTTCCTTATCCTCTAACTCATTCTGTATGTCCTCTGCTATAACAAAAGTGTTTGCTAAATAGGGGAAACCCCAAGTTATTTCCTGTTTTATTTTCAAAGAGAAAGGGAGAGGCTGGCTGCTTTATTGCCACTTTTTTCCCTTGCTTTTTCTCTTTTTTTTGATATTTTCCTCATGCTAGTCACATGACATGGCAATATAATATGTTGTTTACTCCTTCAGCCTCTTGTCATGCCCCATATATTCTGCTAACCCAGCAAGGAGTCCGTACTTACCACGTTTAAAACATAAGCAACCTGCTGACTCTATTCCCACTGTTCTGCAAGAGCTGCTCATGGAGCAGCCACACGCACAGGATGCTCTGCTTCTGGTCCGCAGGGCTGTTACGCAGGCAGCCTGGTAGCCGTCAGCAGCCCCCAGTGCTGAGCCTGTCCTGATGTGTCTGCTGGGGTGCTAACTTCCAAATGTGCTCGGGGTTGTGAAGATGGGCACAGGCGGGAGGGCAGATGCCAGTGCTGCGTAGGAACACTCCTGCAGTCTCACTGCAAGCTAGGCAGCAGAGGTAAGACCTTGAACAAGTTGCACAGACCAGCTTCCAGTGCCGACGTGTCCTCTATGCCTCGGTATGAAGGCAACAGTCAGAAATGCAGAAACCCTGGAGTCATGCTGTTTCTGTTGGTATTTTGCCTGGTTCTACTTTTTTTTTTTCTTTCTAGCTTAACTTGCCTCTTTCTCTCCTCTCCTAAATATGTCATTACGTACATGGTGTTGCCACCCATTAGCCTTGCTCCTGATCTCATCCCCGTTAGTGTGCTATAGGGAGAGGTACCACTAGGCCTAGGGATGAATGAAGACTGTATTTGAATAGGAAGGAATATCAAGCAATGGGTGTGATTCTCGGCACTCTGCTGGACCACGTGCCCACTTTTTATTTAAATATGTGGTAGAAACAGGGAGGTTTGTCTCTGGAAGTGAGTTTCTGAGGAAACAAAAACTAAGCTTGACTCTCAGAATACAAATGCAACCCTTATTTTTAGGCACTCTTTTGGGATCTGCTACTAGAGTAATTTGGCAGCTGCTCAGCAGCAGGAGCTAACAACCCAGTGTTGGGATCTCTGGCGGCCCATGACCTGCTGACCGTTTTTTTCCTACTTTGTATTTCTAAGTACTCTGTTCCAGAAGTCATCCATTATGGGTTCCCCTTAACTACCCTTAAAGGTTTGGACAAGTTAAACATATACACATTTTTCCAAATAAATCCGGCCTTCAGCCATTGATGGCTATTCTGGCTTTTTTCATAACTCTTTCTCATTTATCTTTTGTCTTTTTGATAGTGCTGTGGATGGAACAGAATATTTTAAGCCAAAATCATAAAGAAAATGACTTAACCTGATGCTGCTACAGCTCCTAATTGGGAGTCCAAAATGACATTGCTCTTTTGCCTTGCCATGTCCTGTGCAAACTCGCATCTAGTTGCCAGGGAAGAAGGAGAGTTTCCCATCATTCTCTTTTCCAGTTCTTGCTTTTCAGGTTATTTCTTCCACTGAAAAATTATTTGGGTTATTTGTACACTATTTATCAATTTGCCTTATTCTAGATCAAAACGATTACTTTTTGAGTGCACCATTACTTTACACCCCATCTATAATTCTTTCTTCATTGGTATTTGCAGCTTTTTGCGATGTACAATTGTAAATGTCAGCAGTATGCTGAAGTTTACTTTATTTTCTTGATGAAAACATTAAAAAAAAAATCAGCCCTCGCACGAATATTTATCATACCTCAAACATCTCACAGTTCAATATATCATATGTCTTTACAACACTGTACTGAGGTTCTGAGTATGTACTGGGGTTTCCAGCGTACTGTGAGCCATGTTGGAGAGGGAGAAGCCTACATGGGAGACAGGGCAGCAGTCTGGTAGCTGGCAGAAGGAGGCAGATGGGCTGTCAGCAGCCTGGGAGCTTCCCAGGGAAATCGCTTGCTGCTGGCAGGGTGTCATTAGTAGCAGCAGGAGGACATAAGGAGGCAGGAGACACAACAAAACTGCATATGTGACTGGCAGAAGACTGGTGTCAAATGGTCCCAACAAGGCCCACCCCATACGATCATAACCGTCACTTGAGATTCAGCTGCAGGGCTGGTAACATTGCCGCTGTTAAGAGTTAGTTGTGCTTAAGGGAGTTGCCCTATTTGTTCTGAGAAAGCCATAAAGCAGTCGCAGACCCTGTGTGTTAAACGAGGACAGCACAGTAACTGGAGCCTGCAAAGCCTCCCGCCTCCAACACCTACAGCACTGGGCACTGAGCTGGGGGAGCGCTGGCTGGGGGGACATAAGGGGACAGGTCAGGTGCTCCACAACAAACTCACAGCTTTCCTAGCACAGCCAGCTTGAATTCATTTTTCAAGCAAGATTTTTATGGAATATTATTTGCAACCTTTAAGAAAATCTACTACATTACATCTGCTGCCTTCACTTCAGCCATTCCTTTTATAAACCTGTCCAAGCAGATCACTCAAGTTGGCACAGCAAGTTTTTTTTTAATAAAACCACAGTGTTTGTTGATTGTTGCCCTAGAACCTTCCAGATGTTGAGCTATCACTGTGCAATGTTTCTAGTATTACTCACCAGGAACAGAAATTATGCCTAAGAGAGACTGATACCACTTTTTGCTTGTGAAAATTGGTAAGATGTTTGGTTAATAAATGTTCCTCAGTTTCCCACATCTATTGTGATGATAATTCATGCTGTTAAGATAAGTGTATCACATGCATTCCACAAACTATAGCAGAATGCAGTTAGCATCCCTTGAACCCTGCAGCAAATGTAAACGATTTCCTGTGTTCACTTATAGTTTCTTAATCAATTGACTAAGAATTTGATTTTCAATCAAGCTATCAGTTTGCAAGGTCACAAAGGCTGTTTTTATTAGTGTGTGGTGTGTGTTGTGTTGGCTTGCAGACTGTTTGCAAGTGCAACAAGGGAGCTGGAGGTGTGTTGCTTAATGAAAACAAGTCCGCTGAACATGTATGTTTTGCTCAAGTGAGCTGACAGTACCAAGCAGAAAAAGCAGTCCCGGGGTAGGCTGCATGCTCTAATTTGTGACATTCAGGAGCTCTGTGAGTCTTTTCAGGTTATTATGCAAACTTAACAAGAATGAGAACTCTTCAGAATATGACATTTTTACTGCAGTTCGTGCACGCAGTTTTTTCTCTAAGACAGTTGTTGGCTATATTAGTCGGCTAGCTTTTCAACAAACTAAATTCCTGGGACTCTGCCTGACTTCCTTGGAAAATTTGAAGCTGTTTTTAAGGAGGTTCTGTGAGAAAACGCAGCACAGTGGATTTCACTAACTTTGGCTGGCTTAAAAGGAAAAGGCTTGCAGTTGCCCTCAGGCACGAACTTGATTACATAAAGAGTAAGAAAATACAAAATAAATCATATGCTTTAATCCTAAATTACATTATTTGATGTAATAAGAACTTCCATACCAGATCAAATATAAATTAGTTGTCTGCCAATAGTAATTCCCAGATGTCTCTGAGGAAATTGCCCTATTCTTCAACCTCCTTTCCCCCCCTCCACAAGTAGAATGGATAATTGTATAATAACCTGACTATAGGGGAAGTTATTTTCTAACCTCAGGCTGGTGGCTGATTTATGCCCTGAACTGTGAACATCTATATCCATTATGAATTTTTATCAGGTCCAATCTAATTCCCCACATAAATGTATGAATATGTATGTATAACCTTTTACTGAATCCTGTTAAGCATTTAGCCTCAATGATACCATTTGCAAGCATGTTTCACAGGTGTATTACTTTTGCCAGTTTTAAATATATTGCCTTTTACTTTCATTATGACAATCAGTGTTTACCTGGGGAATGTTATCTGTGGTAGCAATAACCCCCAATATCCTTTCCCTCTGTCATTCCCTGCCCTGAACAGCTCTGAAGCCTGCAGCCCCAGCTGGAGCCTGGGTGCCTGTGCTGGACCAGAAGGTAGCAATCTCCGGCCTGCTGACATTTCCTGCTCCATCCCCTCATAGCCAGACCTTGCCTTTTACATTACAGGTTGATGAAAGGCAGAGGGATGATGCTTTGCAGTAAATGAAAAGGTTAAAATGCCCCTAGGACTACTATCATTCTGCTCCACCACGACTTCCTGAATTTGCAAGTGTCATTAGAATTTAATGTCAGGAGAAGAAGGGTTTATTTTGGAGGGAAGAAGTTGTTTTGGACTATGGGAAAGAAATTAATTTTGATTTGTGTTGGGTCGGGTCAAAGAGATGCTTTTGTGAAATACTGGGGAGTGAGAGATTAATCTTGGGGTGGGCTATTACAGCTACTTTTTATTGTGAGAGGATGGTAGATTACCTTCGATTATGGGGAAATTGGTTATACCCGGGAAAAGAAGGTTGGATTAGGACTGATGCCGAATAGAAAAGTAAGAACTATTTTACCTAAAGAAGGAATTTCAGTGTATGTCTACATGGGCTGACTACTGACATAAAAAAGTGGATGGGTTTTTACTAGAAGCAAAAGAAGACGTAGGGAAGACCATGCATAAGAAGCAAGAAAATAAAACGTTTTCCTTTCTCCTCCCAAACGTGGACATTACCAGTGATATCTGCATTCATAGGAAGTTGAAAGGCAGGCAATTCCCAGGGCTGCCAAAGACAAGAGGCAAATCAAACCTTGAAAAAGCACCTGTAATGAAAAGGTGGCCATGAGACCCACTCCAATAGTTCACACATGAAAAATCCTGAGTTTGTGAATCCTCATAACACACACTCGGGAAGGAAATATCAGGCACAAAAAGTTCATTTATGGAGAATGGGAATAAATAAAAGCCAACAAAGACATTCAGAGTGGTTACAACAGACAGCAGAATTCAAGAGGCAATAACTGCACACAGAACTTTGGTGGTCAGGGTCAGTACAGGACACCTGTGGACTATGCCACAAATTTCAATTTTGGTGTAAATTCTTTAGTTTGGGAGTGCTGAGACATGATCTCCTGTTGGTTCACTAATTATATAATGAGCAGCTGTGAAGTTTTTATTTGGATTAAAATTTCCCTGGAACTCAAGGTAATTTAGATCTGAGGGTTTGGCTCTGGTCCCTTCCCAGCTTGTATTCAATATAAATTACTACCCTAGAACCATGACATGTTCAATTTATCCTCTATTTAGATGGCTGAAAAGTGCATGCATAATTCTGTGCATACCACACTTTCTGTAATCTGCGGTGACAAATAGAACAAATGACTGAAACTGCTAGGTAAGACACCTTATTTTAGTCACAAGCCCACACCCAGCCTTAGTTTAAATATGAGGGAAAAATGACATTTGAATTATTTGATTTGAATCAATGCCAAATTCAATCTTATGCAAACTCAGAGACAGGGGAAAAAATTCTTGGAATAAACCCAGTGACTTATGCATGGGAACATAAGGCAATAACAAGCAGCAATCGATTTAATTGTAACAAGAGGAGTGGACCACCATGAAAAATCTCACAACTTTTCACTGGAGCTACTGCAGTTGAGGGATTTTTACACATGAATAATGACAATAAGAAAAGTAGATGTGGGGACCAGCATTCCCAATTCCACCTTCTATCAAAAACGCTGGTCAAGTTTTGGATGCCATGCTCCATTCACACTACTGTGAGTTGCATAGACCAGCACAATGCAAAATGACAAATATTCTCAATCTGGAGAGAAAAATATGAAATAGTTAAATCACACCTGTCTGAAAGAAATTATATACATTTTCATAACCTAATTCCAAATAACTATGTTAAATTAAGAGCTGTATCCAGAAATGATGAACCTTGGTGTTGAGTTTTGATCTTCTGGGTCAGCCTGATTTGCCTGTTAGTGCCGTGAGTTTGGCTGCAGAGAGGCAATGTCATACCAACATCCCCCAGGAAGGAAGCACGACTGCCTAGAATTTTGTCAGTGTTACACATCTCACAGGGACAATGTTTTCCAGAATTATTTTATACTCTGAAATATTACTATTTTTCTGAGGGCTTTCTTGACTATGTAGCTAGCCTTTCTAATAAGGCCGTGTTTGCATAACCAAATACTAGAAGTTCAGTTCAGAAAGGCAGCCAAGACAACTTTGTAGCTACACCTACTAATTCCAACATTTGGCTCACACCAAGAAAAGGGACTGGGGGGGTAGCTGCATAGAAAGTTCATTACTGCAGTTCTCTTTGGCCACTTGTACTCAGAGAGACTCTGAATGAGCTTTCTCTGGAGTTACGCACAGAAAGGTCCAACTCCTTGCAGTTCTTTAAGCAATTCTGTCATCAGCCAGAGACCTAGCCTCTAATTTGATGCCTCTCAGTGGAATTTTTTTTTCTCTGAATTGTCATGCCAAACAGTTGTCCGCTTTGTTGTTTTTTTCATAGGAAGGCACCTGTTCAATTTTAGATACTGTTCAGCCTGTTCCACTTCAGTGGTCTGCACTACTCCTCTGAGAGCCCTGAGCTTTTCACATCTTTCAGGCTGCCAGCTCTCTTATGTGCTTTTCCCCAGCAGCCAATTCTGCTCTGGAAGCTCTTACAACTGAGCCAACTTCTATTCCTTCATAAAGGGATACCCTCTTGTTATTGCAATTGAGGAGTTCCATAAGAGGCTTTTAATGTCTCCAGAGTGTTGTTATGTACGATAAAATCTTGAATTAAGCTTTACCTAACACTTGTTCATGCAGTATTCATTTATTGGCAAATTGCATTTGTTTCTGCTGTTGACAAATACTTTTAGGTTTATTTCTAATACCGCAAGTACATGACCAGATTAATATACAACTGAATAAAATGTTATATGCTCTGTTTGACTAGGAGGAGCAGCTCGAAGCCTGAATTCACTACAATGTACACTGCCATCTTGTGTTCTGAAGTTCTAGATAATATAAAAATGCACATTATACATACAACTGTTCACAAAATAGGAGTTGGCTATATGAGTGGAATATGCAAAGTTATCAAAAGATGCTTACTTTAATTTTTCTTTCCTTTCTTGTAAAATGTAAAATACTCCTTAAAATAGCAAGTCTCACTGATAAGTCTGAATTCATCTGTTCTAGGGATCCACTCATTTTAATTAGTGATTTGTGGGTAACCCACTTAAAACAGACTACAGAGAAAATTCTGCTACAGCCAAGCCATTAGGTTTTTTTCCAGCAACAAGGTCAAATATGGACTCCAAGGACTAGCTTTGTTGCAAGGCAGCCTCTGGCCTGGTGTGGAGTTGCCAGAGGAGTTGTATGCCAAATGCTTCTCTTCTGCAAAAAGATAGAAATGATAGAAAAAGAGAGAAGACTTGTGTTCTTAGCTGGAATCTCTCTCCCTTTCCAACAACTGTAGTCCCAACATAACTAGATCATCCCTGAGGCTGTTCCAGTATGCACCACAGTACTGGTCACTTGGTTGAAAGAGGACCTAAAGTGACATTTACTCACAAAACGAAGAAAGTGAATCTAACATCTCAGCCTTGTGATGTTTATTCAAAACTGGAGTCAAAACACAAAATCAATGATGCATCTTAGTAGATGAAATAAGTACTGCATGCTCTTCCTCTAAAAATGATTGTTCCTTCATAACGTGCTAATCAAAGAAGTATTTTTGTACATGCATACTTCCAATTGCTTTCACTGTATAACAGTATTTAGCTCTGCCTTTTTATTATGTTTTTATTAATTCCAGCTTCTATAGTTGTTTACTATTGCAAATGTGTAAGAGCACTCTTAAACACAGCTTTGAACAATGGCTCTATAAAACACAAAGGATTTATTCCATGCAGCTGCTGTTGCCTGAAATAAGCATAAGCGCGAAAGGGAAAAGGGTGCCAAAAATCAAATACGAAGCTTAGAGACACCTGGGGCAGGGCAGGAAATAGTAAAAGCATATCAAGTTAACAGATGCCAAGGTAGAAAGGCAGAATGGCAGAGAACATTAGCAGGGGAGAGAAGCACACTCAGCCTCTCTTGCTCAGAAGTTCCCCTCAGGTTAGTTGCTTTCCATGCCAGAAACCTTTCATTCCACCTGTTTGGCATTTCTTAGGCCATTTGCACATACTTTTGTATGTGAACTTATGGCATCATTTGCCACCTCTGAAAGGCAAATGCTTGTGGCACCCATCGTTGACTGGTGCAGGCACAGTCTCCCAAGGTTGCTTTTTATGGTTTACACTCATAATATACCATGGAACAGAGTTTAAACAACCTCCCTCTCTTGTGAAATGAACAGTTGGAATGATTAGAAAGAGCTTTTGCTCCTGTAATGATACTCTTATAATACTTTACTGCTTTTTAAACTTGTCTTCAAAAGGCAACATGTGTATTGTGGTCTGGTTGCATAACCCCCCGTGTCAGTAAGAGAAGAACATTAAAACTGTTTGCACAACACATTGCAGTCAGTGTTTAAGTAATGCAAAATCTTATTGAAAAGGACTTTGTCATTTCAAAATCTGGAATGCTTTGCTAAGATTATTAATGCTGTTTTATTTACTTTATCTGCCTGTAAGATTCCTGCCAGTTTAGTTTTCTAGCATAGAGTCATACTTTCTTAATTTATATTCTTTGCTGTGTTGCCATCCGAGAGATTTTCATACAGAAAAAGCTAATTGGCTACATATGAGAAATAATAAAACAGTAACTCAAATTGTGCTAGAAATTATATCAAATAAAGCAGGAAACTGTTTTCTGTAATTTCTGTACTACAGTAATCTGTGACGGGGCGTACATACATACCTTCCTGGTGATTGAATAGCACTGGCTGTACCAGGTATGGGAAAAGCAGAAGAGGGAAAACTACTGCAAACAAAGCAGGTCTGGGAGGGGAACTGACGCCTACTGTGTCCTCAGTTCCTGGAGATGTGGGTTGACAAAGCCTGTGACTGTAGTCAGTCTAAGCCTCTTAAGCACCCCATGCTCCTGCTTTTGAGTGTCTGCCAATGGTTGCCACACTGCGTTAGACTGCATTATCTCCTAGCAATGGATGAAAGTTTGTTGTTTCCATTCCTAGTTTGTTTTTCATTAGCTACTTCATTTTGGCATTGTGAGATCTTTACTGATGCTAGAAGGTGCCTGTCCATCAGCCTGCACATGCTGGTAACTACCTACTGTCTAAAAGTTAATGGTGGGAGACAAAACATTAGGGATAAGTCTAAGATGTGAGTTGAAACCGTCCCCTCCGGATGAGTAACTGTATATTGCAGTACCATGTCTAAGCTGCTGGGTTAATCCTGAATGTGAATTTTGGAGAAAATACTAGTTCAAGTTTAGACTTTCATGTTCCCATCTAGGAGCACCCTCCAACCACCTAAAGTCACAGGCATTAGGCAGAACTGCAACCACTGGGTGCAGCCAAGTCCAGCTAAACCTGCAATGCCCTTGGGAACAGCAATGAAGTTTCAGAGAAAGAACAAGATCAGGGAATGGCAGATCGAGCTTCATTGAACAAAACTTCAAAGCATTTATTTACATGTTCTCCTGTAATTCAGCTTAATATTTCTAAGCTTTTCCAGGGATACAAAGCCTACTGTTTCTGTTATTGCAGCTTTTCGTGCTCCTTGTAGAAGTAAACCACCACACATCCCTGGAGCACACACCACACTTCCCAGAGGCCTTGCATGTACTTTACTACTCAAGGAGAGCTGTCTGAAGGAAAGGGAGATCCAACATAGGGCACAAAATAATCAGGCCTTGAATTTGAAGTTACCATAGGTTTTCATTTTATCTTTTAACAAAGCTGCTTTCCCTTCAAGTGTCTATCTGCAGGGCTATCAATGTTCGTGAGAAAGCCTCTGCTTAGGTTTAATTTCTGTTAGCAAGAGCAGTTGGCCATCTGCTGGGTAAAAGGAAAGCTGTACTTTGTTTGCATTTGGAAGCAAAAGTCACAAATAGCACATCCCAGTCCTTTGCCAATGACACGTTTAGGCTGTGACTGATCAGAAAATACCTTGTTAACCCACCCTGCTCAGCTTACCGGATCTCCTTAGATCAGAACTCAGTATTGCGCAATTTTAAATAGCTTTCACATAGAGATGCTGTCTAAGATCCTTACTGTCCCCAGATGTGGTAGGACAAATGAAAAGACGTCACCAGATTTTAGGGTACAGCTTCAGTCTCTGCATTCCAGCCTGTGAGGTGGGGATGTCCGTGCTGGCTGGGGACTGCAGGGCCCAATGCCTGCTCTGCCTGGCCTGTGCTGGGACTACCTGCAGGGATTTGCAGGGCTGAGGACACTGCATCACAGGCTTGCTACAGAGGCACTGATTCCAATCAGTTTGTCACAGTGCAGCACTCCAGAAGTCTGAGAGAAGCTTGTGCACAGGGGCTGCTGACTCCGGAGTCTGGTTCCAATGTTTAATACATTTTAAAGAGTCCTGGGGGCAGTGTACAAGGTAAGATAGAGTGAAAAATGAAGGGTTGACAGGAGAAAAAAAAATTGGAAAGCTTTTCTGTTAAATCCAGTCACAACATAACTGAATGAAATCTAAAGTAAGATTGACAAGGCATAAGGATCAAGTCTGTCTCTTTTAACACAGCCAACAATGCTGTACAAGTCAAGTAAGAACTACAGAAGGTAGGAACGCGTGGTACGTGATACGTGGTATCACCAGGAAAAGAAATCTGAGGCAAATAATTTTTCCTTTTTAATTTTAATTTTAATTTTTTAATGGTGGCTAGAAACTCGTTCGGAACTACAATAAAGTATATTTAGACACTATAAAAAAAAGTGTTTAGAAAATACTTTGCTGATAAACAAATACACACTTCAGTTGACTACAAAATAACTGCTATAATTCTTTCTGTAAAAGGAACGTGCTATGTGTCTTCATTCCTGCTCCAAGAGCAGAGAACTCTCCACTGAAGATCCAAAAGCAGTGCTTTCTGCTCTGAGAGTTGGAGAGCTTGAATGATGTACTGAGCAGTAAATGAGGAATTTAAACCTCTTATTGGAGGAATAAGACAGAAACGATCTCTAGCCATTTATGGAAAAATTCAAACGCATAAGAAAATCTCAAATTAGGAACTAAAGAACAAGGACAGACATTTCAGCTCTGTCCTGCTTTCCTGTGTACCAGGAGTCTCATCCTCTCCATTCCAGCTGAAATTTGGTATTTAAATAGCGGTAAGGCAGCTTTAATGCTCTTGGCCCAAGCTGCTTTGTACCAAGATGTCCAGGGTAAGTACTACTATTGTCACAGCAAGACAATCGTCCTGATAAATGTCTCAATTTTCTAACTCTCCCTCTGCCAAATTTATTATCATGGTTTTATTCTTCCTTCAGTCACAAGGTTGTACTATTATCCTTAATGGCTCTCTTAAAACTAATCCATACATTGGCCAGGAGGGAGTGCTCTAGCAGGGGAGCCAACACTATTATCCTGGAGTCTTGCTGTTCCAGCAAGCTTGGGAATGATTGCCCTGAGGTTTCTCACCAAACTGCTTTCAGTTCACAAGAGCATGAGGAATCACTCAGTACTTCTTTTTATGCGTCGTCATTAGGTATATTTACAGTAGTACTTTCTCCCTCAAAGTTTGGCACTGCTTTCTTTGCCCCCACTTTCTGTTTTACAACTGTTCCTTTGCCCCTAAACTTCCAGTGCTGCAGTGCTGAGGAGCCGTGAACACAAGGACAGTTTGTTTTTTTACTTCTCAGCATACAAAGAATGTTGTGTTAAGGAGAAAATAAATTCTGTTTTTCTCTCATTTGAAAATGCCTACCTTCTTCAGCACTATCATTGCATGTAATGGAGCAGTAAGCTGGTCCCCTATCAAAGAAAGAAAGCAGTAGAGATTAATTATCTCACAAATATTTTGGAGAATCAAGCAGTTCACCCATTTGTGCTGCTCCATTTCCCATGTTTTCAGCTGAAAGAGCAGGCTGCTGTCTAAATTGATGGCATCCTTTTCAGCTGAGACCAGCTTAATCTATTTTGTGTTCTTCAAAAAAGGAGCTGCCTTTGTTATCCCTTGTATGCACCACATTTCTCTGTTGAAACAAAGCACTGGTGAACAGCATTGGCTTGACAGTGCCCGAGACTGGAGTCCTCAGGTCTGGCAAGGCAGCAGCAATAGGAGCATTTAAGGTGCCCTGCTGGTGCAAATTCCTCAGGACAAGCTGAAGCTATGCTTTAATTTTATATCCTTAATTAAACTTCTAGAATACAATAATCAAATATGTAGATGAATTCAAATCACATCATCATCAGGAAGGAGACAAAATTTTAAAAAGTTAAATCAACAAATAAAGAATAATTCCAAAAATAAAAGGGAGAAAGACTGCCAGCCTGCCTGATAGTAACTCTCATGATTCAGCCTGCTCTAGCAGTGCTCGCTTACTTAATGATGCTTTTTAACGTTTCCTACCCATGACTGTCCACCCTGCCCTTCTCCAGGAGGCTCTCGCTCTCATCACAAAGACAGTTTAGCTGACTGTGGAGCAGCTGCTGAACTGCTCCAGTTTATAGCCTTGCATATTCAGATAAATTGCCACTCATTCCTCTTAATATACTGTGCTGTAATTTGCAAAATCCTGAAAATCATCCCTTTTTACTAGCATCTCTGATGTTAAAACTGTATTTTAAAAACTGCAACAGATTTGCATCTGAGCAGAAGCGTTGCTTTTACTCATACAAATATTCTGTTCAGCTGCCTTTGATTCCACAGCCTAAATTATAGTTGAATCAATGTTTGTTTTGTTTCACAGAATGACTCAATTAGCTACATTTGTTCAAACTTCCTTGATTTACTACTTGATCTCATTATTATTACTTCAGCCTGTCACCTCCTTCCGGTTTTTTGTTTCTCAGATGGGGCAAAACTGAAGATCTTATATCCAGGTCCAGGAAAAGGAGAATGAAAATGAGGTGTGGGAGATGCATGCTTCTGTCCCAAACAAAACACAAGTGGCATAGTACTGGCATGATAATTTAGCTCAATGTAAACCAGGAAATCACTCCCTTTCTGCTGCGGTTAGCTTTGAGTGCAACACCACATGGTGGGTGGTGCTCCCCAGCCTGTGGTTAAGTTCCCTGTTCACAGCTCTATGCTTCCAGTTCCTCTTTCACTGACTGCCAATTCCTCCTTCCCATTACTCCATTCCTTGAGAAACAGCAGAGGTACAAAAGAAACCTGGTACAAGGATACAGAAGATCTTGTGCTCACGGCATTGGCCGTCTCCTGCTGAAGTTTTCTGTGGCACGAGCACATAAAAAGCCATTGCTGGGTGTTCCATTTGCATCCACTATCTTGCTATAAAATTGCTTAGGGTGCTTGATCCTCTCTTGGCACAGCACATGGAAAGACCATTAAATGTCCAATATGACCACCTGTTTCTGTCTACACTCTGCCTGACTCTTATCTATTCTCATCATCTTTGCATGTATTCTTTAACATCTTTCTAAACTAACCATCCTGAGCATGTCTCTACAAATGAAGGTGAATTATTATTCCCCTATATCTAGTTAGTACATACAGGGAAAGCATCTTTGATTTGTCAGAAGGCACCTCTGATTTGGCAATGCAGAGGGAAGCTGGGCCAAACTAGAAGGAGTAATACAGCATTGCAGGAAAATTTGGGGGAATAGACTAAGAGGGAAGTGAATATCACTGAGGGCTAAACAAAGACACAAGTACAGTGGATCGGTAGAACGGTGGCTGTTTGGGTAAGAGTGCATGTTAACTTAGTGCATAAACTGCAAATCTGCTGCAGGACATGAGGACACAGCTTAACCCACACTCCCTAGCAGACTTTAATGGCAGGGATGGTATTCATCCTTAGCTGTGTGTTGAAAGATTACGGATCTGAATTATAAAAGCATATGGGTGCCTGCATATATCAGAATAAAGAGTGTTTTGTTCATTTTAAAGAGTCACCTGATTATTTGTCAGCTTCCATTTGGGAATAGTTTTTGCATGGTCTATTCAAACACTCTGCCTGTCACGAATACGGTGTTTACGCAATTACATTGCTTAATTGTGTGTCTGATGTTGCATACCTTGGTATTCCCTAGAGCATACTCGGGTAATTGTCTAAAATGTAATAGCCACAAGAAGATATTGTTCCTTCTCATTAAACTCCGAGGAAGGATTTGCAATAGCTGATTTGTTTGTTAAGCTGCCTTGCTATCTGACCTAGGAAAAGTTTTTTTTTTGAGATAGCCACAACAGTTGTGTTACAGCTTTAACTGAAATATATCAAACACTTCTGCTAAGTTATCTCATAAATGTCCATTCTCCAGCAGTAAAGAATTCTGTAATAAGATTAAGTCAAGAACTGCACAAATACACTAGGCTTTTCATCAGCACCTTTTTTGTATTTTAATTAAGCAAGTAAAAATTCAAGCACAATCAGCCCGCTCCATACCCTTGTATTTCTCCTGAGATGCTATTTCTCATCCAGAGGTTGTAGAGCTCTTGTCACATCCACAATCTTCTCAAAAGGATACACAGGAATTGAGTTTCTAATTAAAACCCAAGCAACTTTCTCTTCCACAATACAGTGTATATGTTATATACCCCCAGGAGTAAAACAATGGTTATTAGAACGAATGATATGTCTAGGGACATAAGCAAGGGAAACACAGAATTAAGCAAATGCCGTTATCAGGTCATTTCTTCTCCCTCCTCTAAACTCTGAGAAATTGTGGCAAATTGTGAGAATTTTAGTGCAAGAATTTTACTGCATCAAACTGCATACTTAGAATGGATTATTTAATAAAATGCTATAATACAGTCTCCCCAGAAGGCCGGATGTACACAGAGATCCTAGCAGTATCCTGAGTTCATCTCACATTCCATACACATTAGAGCACACGGGACAGGAGAGCGCCAGGATATAGGATTATCAGGACAAACTGTTGAACTTGAGTAATGTTTACTACATCCAGCTTCTCCTGCCTCAGTTCCCCATGGAACATTTCTCTGCTGTCTGCTGGCTATCAAAGCAATATATTTTGGGAAAATATAGAAGGGCATGTTTCCTTTCCAAAAATACATGACTATCCAAATGAGGAGAGTATCATAATTATATTAATTAAATGTCTCAAAAGGAAATTACTAACTCTATTCAGGAGAAATTAATAAACTGGGTTGAGAAAGGCAACGCTCCTTCTCAAAAGGGGATTTTCAGAGTTGCAACACTTCCTGCCAGACTCCTCCACAGGAGGAAATAAAGCTGTAATGAAAAATGGATGTTCTGAAAGTAAATGAAGAGAATGGAGAACAGTTATGAGATGGAGTCACCAAGGCACCAAGTACAGGAGTTGCAACAGCCAGGAAAGTGTAGAGGCAAATAGTTTCAACAGAAGCTCCCTTGTCGTGCTGGGCAGTTACATTTCACTTTAATTGACAGCTCTCTTAAAAAAGGGGAAGGAGAGAAAGTCTTGGGGCACTAAAAAGGAGCGTGCAAACCACACTGGAGCTCCTTTGGGATACGCACCTTGAAAGCTAAGTGTCTGTAAATGTCAAATTATGCTTACTCTCACTGACAAAGCCGTGGGAAGCCAGATGTGGTAACTATGTTTGGGTTTACTGAATTACCTCAATAAATAAATATGATAGCTTTTTCTTGACGGGCTTTTGGCATACATTGTGGAAGAGTTGAAACTGGGCAGGGCTATACTTCTCTACACAGAGTGTTCTAGGAAGCTTGCCTTTCTTCCTTTCAGTTATTTGGATGCAGCATACTTCATTACAGGAGAATGAAGAAGGTGAAATGAGTTCACTGAGAAACCGCGAAGCATCTACATTGATAAACATATCTGCCACTATTGCTACCAGTGATGGAGTTTAACTGGTTACTAGCAAAAGTAAATAGAAGAAACAAGTAGAAATGTGTCTTATTCAGTTTGCAAAGGCCAACCTTGAATTGATTAATGCACAAACTCATCCATGCATACAGCTAACAATTTAGCAAGTATCATTTGTTCATGCAAAATGTGATAAACAGAAAAGTCACATCTGGAGTTATTACTAGTACATAGACAATAATAATATATTACTAATAACTCTGCCTTGGTGTACCAGGGGAAGGCTTAGTGAAGTCACAGCAGTTTCACAGAGTGTCAATATGCAGGAGTCAATATGCATTTGTTAATATATTACGGACAAGGATTTAGCACTTGCTTCTCAGTGATTAGCTCTTGTTCAGATACAGACTTACTTCTAAACTCTAGCATGTCTAAGCTGTTCAGATCATCTTGTTGATGGAAAGCTGAAATTGTTGATTATCTTTGATACTTTCTCTCTTTATCAGGAGAGAGCTGACCACCATGTACAAAAAATCTGTATTTCTTTGTATGTTTAAAGAGAGAACATGCTGGCCACTAACCTTTTCCATATAAAAAAAGGTCAGATTCTAGTTGGAGATCCCTAGATAGGAGGTTTCATTCAAGGCCTATGCTCTGCAGGCTTTTATCACCTTCTTCATAGTTTCAGCTCCTCCTGTCCTTGTGTAACATTTCCAAATCCAGACTGATCCTTGCCAATGGCTTGAGGTCCTGCAGGCTTCTCACTAGCTGTAAGCTCTGAGAACTGGGCCTCTCTCATTCTGTGGCACTGAGACCTGCAAGCTGAGCCTCCTATTGCCATAAGCTGGCAGTGGATGGATGGATGGATGTGGTGTCTTTTCCCCAGGGCCTCTGCTGACTCTGTAAAAATGGCATAAAGCCTAAGTAGGTCTTAGACAAATTGGCTGGCCCCTTTCATGAAAACATTCAAACATCAACAAAACTCCTCCCAGAGCATGAATTACTTGGTGTTGAATGACATGTTCATTAATGGGTGTAAGTTTTCTTTTCCTTTTTTTTTCTCTGGTGAAAAAACCCGACTAATTCAGAGGTGATCCCAAGGGCTTATGCCCTTTTCCCCCTTTTGTTGCCTCATCAGCTTCTTCTGAGCCCATGATTCAGCTGTGGAAGTCCCACACCCATCCTGTACCTAGGGCAGCCAAAACCCCACCTTTTCTGTAGGTGGTGGCTTTTTGTACTGGGCTACAGAACAAAAAGGTGTTCTAATATATTAGTGTCAATCACATCTGAATAATAATTGAACTGGTGAAAGCAAGAAAATCTAAAACACACCTTATTCAAGTAGGCGTTACTTTCTGCTTTAACCTTGCAAGTGGTGCCATGAAATAAAGATTAGTGAAAAAGTTAGTCTCTAATTTCCCAATACCAAAGGATTCTTTAGGTTCAGTTTCTCATTGGCTACTATTATGATAATGTTATTCTGTTGCCCTCAGAAGCAGTGAGATGAATT
Organism: Chroicocephalus ridibundus; assembly: GCF_963924245.1. Taxonomy (NCBI): domain Eukaryota; kingdom Metazoa; phylum Chordata; class Aves; order Charadriiformes; family Laridae; genus Chroicocephalus; species Chroicocephalus ridibundus. Next base: position 27,537,572 of record NC_086290.1, read on the forward strand.
AAGAATTATCTCACAACTCAAACCTGTGCTACTTTAAAAGCAAAAAATAAAAAGAAATAAAAAAATCTCACAACCTTTTTCTGTTACTTTGTAAAGGAACAGCACAGGCACGAACTATGATACCGGCAATTCCTGCTAGTTTCAGCTGGGGCGAGGAACTTTCATAGGTTTCAATAGGACTTCTTTGAAATTTTTCAAAATTCTTTTTACGGTTTAAGTTGAATATAGTACTCTACTTTCTCTTCTAGATGTGTGTACAGTTGCTATTTCAGCAACTTGTAAGTTGCTAAAGCTTCCAAGGCTGGATGTGTATCCTATCAATTAATGTTCCACATCTGATACCTACATCTCAAGGGTTTCTCATGCTACATTAGGTGATTTTCAACAATCTGTTGAAGAACTTCATTCAAGGCAAGAAAATTTATCAGAAGTCTTTTCTTTTCACAGCCTGCGTATGGGTTGCCCCAGAGCATAGTGTTTGTCTGGAGCAGCAGGTTCCTTCTCTGCTCTCCCACGTAACTACTGCATAACAGAACTCTGAGACACCTTGCTATGAAGACCTCTTTGAAAGTTTAAAGTATTTTGGCTACTTTATTTTGTGTTACAATGTAAACTCTCTTTATAACTATGTTTCTTGAAAATGCCAATGTGCAGCATTCTGGAAATGCAGGTTTTTAATGACATAAGGAGCGTCATGTTGAGCTGGCATCTCACTCACGCTTGCAGATGCACTCAGGTATGTGAGAAGGACAGCTCACGGAACTGCGAACGCTGCCTCTTTGGCTTGGGAACTATTAGCATACTTCAAACTACCACATTGTAGATCTGCTGGTATTATTGCTGAAATCAGTTCTCTTTGCTGTCATAACCAAGTTACTTTCAAAATTGTGTTTCCTAAATTTTCTTTTCAGCACTTCTACTTACCAGATAGACTTTATATGAATCAAATAGACATCTTTTTTGAAAATATGACAGTGGTTCACTTTAGACAAATGATTAAAAACAATGACCTCACGATCTGCAGTATATTATGTTACTGCCTCTGTTTATGAAGATTGCCATCCTTCCAAGGGAGCTGAGGATTGCATGCAGAGCACTGTCAGGAACTCAACATTCTTGCTGTAAGCAAAGATCCCTCTTGCGCAAAACCAAGGTGTCACTCAGCTGTACCTTTGCTCTGTGTAATACAAGTGCTCTCACTGGTTTCCAAACCATATCACCACGCCTCTAGTGGCAGCCACAGACACACTTGAAAATTAATTGGGAACTTTCGGGAGAATTAAGTTCTGAGGTGGTGACAAATATTGCTTATCAGATACCAGTTGAATTCAATTTTTTACTGACAACCTCTATGATTAGGATCAAATAAATAAGCAATGGGCTCATTATTGTTCTTTACAAGTGACTGTGGGACAAAGAAACATTATAGAAAAATCTGAAACCTACTACAATGAATTTAATATCTCTTTGCCAGCATTCAGCAATGTGGAAAGATTTAGGTAACTGTGACTTAAAGTCACCCCCAGCTATATCCAGAACTTCAGTAAACAATGCGAATGGAAATTCCGTCAAGAGACCCATGTTTGCTCCCTACAGGCTGCCTCCACAGCAGCAGACAGTTAAATGTGGATATACATGAGTTAATCCACAAAGTAGTATACAAATTATTCACAGGGGGGAAATTTAACTCCATAAGCAAACTATCACACTGCCTGAACAGCTGTTTATGTTGCAGTAATACCAGAAACCTAACCTAAAGCTAAGACCCCATTGCAACTAGTGCAATTCCTGCCCCAGGAAAATTACAGGCTATTTTCTAGTCAAAGTACACAAAGGGCATAAAATAAATTAACAACAGTGAGAATAAAAGCAAAACAAATAGTAATAATACTTGGTTGGCTTTTATGTACTGCTTTTCATCAGTAGGTCTTACAGGGGTTGATCCTGTACTGTCACACAGTGCTTAGTGTATTTATCTTCAAACCAGTCTCTCCAGGGAGATACTGTTATCCCTGGTTTATATAGGGGGAGCTATATGCCCAAAGAGGCATCAATATTGCATGTGAAGTAGGGAACTGAAACAAAGACTCACTGCTTGTGCACTATATACTGCTTCCTGGAGAATTTTCGGCAAGATGCTGCTCCCTGGAGAACTTTCTGCTAGTTGCTTAGCTAACGGAAAGGTATCACGTTGAAGTATCATGGGAGAAATAGGTCCCTGAAAGAGACTGGAAAGAGGGCAAGAGTTTTATGAATTTTCATGTGATTTTATCTCATATACATGACATAACAAGCATAGGGACGTATAAGGAAGGAATGAACAAATCAATCAACAATGATAGGCAAGATGTCATTATGAAAGTATTAGTAATTGCACAGATATTAGCATCGCACTTCAAGATTTCCCCAAAACTGATCGTCACCATCAAACTGCAAAAGTTAATCACAGAAGTAGCTCCTGTGTGAAAACTGAGTAGGCTTCACCAGTGTAAGGTATTTCACGTCACAGGAAAACAGTTGGAATTAATATGAGTAGGTCATCTAGCCCATCACCTTGCCCTGAGCAGAAGGGCATATATATAGTGTGTATATACATATACACACACTATATATAGAGCTTATATATATATAGTGTGTGTGTATATATATATACACACACTATATATATAACCATATGGTCTCTGATAGACATATGTTGTCTGTTCTTAACACTGTCTAATGAAGGTGACTTCAGTCTCTACTTAGGCAGACTACAAGAGTTTTTGATTTTCACTGCCATTAGGAAGTAGTCCAATGCTAATACTCAAGTTATATCTTGCAGTTTGAGCTCATTCTCACCAACATAGCCGGGACATGAAGAGCAGATTGACTACTCCCTTTCACTTCATAGCAGCCTTTTACATATTTGAAGACTGAAACCCTATCTTCCTTAGTCTTCTTTAAGGGATGAAGTATGTTTTCATTCTCTGATGAAAAAAAACCTCTTCTCATCTGTTCTCCTTTAAAGTCTTTCCAGTTTCCACATCTTTTCCTGAGCGGAAATTCAAAGCTGACCAAAACCCTCCAGTGCAGGATGATTCCTAGTAGCAGGCGGCACCTGGGGTTGGCATCACATCTGTATCTCCCCTTAAATCCCAGTTCTTTTCCGTCTTCAAAGTGATGCTAGAGGGTGAATCCCAGCTGTTCACACAAGGCTCAAACATGGTCAGGATTGACAGTTCTGTACCCAGGGATGGCTGTCCCTGCTACAGAATGACAGAATAGTAGGGGTTGTAAGGGACCTCTGGAGATCATCTAGTCCAATCCCCTGCTAAGGCAGGTTCACCTAGAGCAGTTGCACAGGATCAGATCCATGTGAGTTTTAAATATCTCTATAGGAGACTCTACCACCTCTCTGGGCAGCCTGTTCCAGTGCTCTGCCACCCTCAAAGTAAAGATTTTCCTCATATTGAGATGGAATTTCCTGTGTTCAAGTTTGTGCCTGTTGCCCCATGTCGTGTCGCTAGGCTCCACTGAAAAGAGCCTGGCCCCATCCTCTTGACACCCGTCCTTTAGACATTTATAAGCATTGGTAAGATCCCCTCTCAATCTTCTCCAAGCTAAACAGACCCAGGTCTCTTAGCCTTCCCTCGTAAGAGAGGTGCTCCAGAAAGGGATATATTCCCACCAGTCAGCCTTCATTTCGTGGTGTGGGTTTACTGGTGGGAGGTGGATCATTGGGCACCTGGAGCCTCTCTTCTAGCAATGCATGGCGTGGGATGATCAGTCCGGTTACACAGGCACAGGCACCTGGCTCAGCAGCCCTCCCATCACTGGGGCCTTGTGCCCCTGTCAACAGTAATGATAGAATCTCTAATTCCTGTAGGATTATTTGTCACCTCACCAACCTATGTCTTAAGTAACCCACCTATATTATTGCCATTAATTAGCATTTCATCATTAACTTAGGCAATCTTTAATAGAACACACACCTTTGTGTTCCCTCAAATCTGTTTAGAGCTCTAACGGGGCAATAATTGTATCACAAGATGTGAGAAATCTCCAATAAAGCTTTTTTTTCCCCCTCCCTTTCTCTTCCTTGTTTGGTCACGTAAGCCCTGAACTGCTGAGGCCGGCAGTTACTCTAGCGGGCCGCGCGGCCGCTGATGGCAACCAGGCCTCGGCTTCGAAGCTCTGGCGACACAGGCGTCCTCCGTCGCTCCGAACAGTCGAGCGGGGCGGTGTGGGGGCACAGGGCGGGACGCCCGGTCCCGCCTCAGCTGCCGGGGCCGGGCATTCCCTCGCCTCAGGGGGCCGCGGCCGCCTCCCGCGGCCGCGCGCCCAACCGCTGCCCCGAGGCGGGGCTGGGAGGGGCGGGAGGCTCGCGGGCGGCAGTGCATGCCGGGACGGCCCATATTGAGGGGAGCGGCGGGAGGCGCCTTCCGCTCCCCCGACCTCTCACCCGGCGGCGATCGGCGGCACAACACGGAAGCGCGATGGCGGCGGCGGCTGAGGAGGCAGCGGGAAGCGGCGGCGGCGGGTCGCCGTCCTCCGCCCGGCGGCGGCTGCGCATCATCTCCGGGCACCTGCGGGGCTCGCCGCGGGCGGCGGAGCGGGAAGCGCTCTCCCCGAACCCCTGCAAGGCGCAGGGGGGCTCCGCCGGGCCGGCCTCCGGCTCCATCCCGAAGAAGCGGTGGGTGCGGGCTGGGGTCCCCGCGGGGCAGCGGGTCCCGGGCCGCGCCGGGGGGAGGGGTGCGTGCCGTGCTGGGCGGGCTCCCGGAGCCGCCGGCTGTCGGTGCGGGTCGGCGCTAGGGCAGGCTGCGCTGCGGAGAGCCGTCTCTCTCCCGCCTGGGGACGGGCGTGGGCTGACGGGGCCCGGGAGAGGCCCCGCGGGGAGGTGCGGGGTTAACGGGGCTGGGAGATGTGGGGAAGGCAGCGGCGGGGAGGAGGAGCCCAACCGCGGGTAAAGTGCTGAAGCGGTTCGCCGCTGCAGGGACCGGATGAAACGGAGGGAAGGTGGTTTGCAGCCTCTTCCTCGTGTCTGTAGTGAGTGGCGTTCTGTTAAAATGGAAAGTCGTTCCTAGGCACCCTGATAACTGGGGAAAGAGGTTCGGTGTTCGTAAAAAATACTTTGAGGCTGCTACAATGAAGAACGTAGCACGTGTGAGGAGCAAGGTTTGTGTATGGGCTTTCAGTCCCGTCTTTGCAGACACGTGAAACCTTCACCTTACATGAATACTGCCAAAAATGTACTCGTGTTAGGCTCTAACTCAGGTTTCTTAAACATTAATAGTTTTAAGCGTATTAACTAACTTTTCTGCTTCTTATTGTATTTAGTAGTAAGGAATCTCAAGTCACCTGAGACCAAAGGAATACATATAGTCAAATTGTTTCACTGGCTCTTGGATTTGTATTTCTAGTAGAATCTCTTAAACGCTACAATTATAGTACCATGATATAGTTTCATGTAACTTATCATCGTGAGGCCCACCTTTCTGCTCGGGTGTACTTCTGTTTGCTTCCTGATTTCCCCTTTCTCGGACATGGATTGTCTATATGTGTGTTGGTGTGCTGTCCAGTAAGAGCATATTACCGTTTAGGTTATAGACAACCTACTGCTCTCCATCGAGCTGCGTACAGGGACTTGTATGTTTGTGTATGGAGGTGGTAAAGAGGCAAATAGGGCAAGCAGTAGGTGAAAGAGTTGTTCCTCCTTTGAGGAAAATTCATTCAGCCTATGGTTTGCTCTCAGCTTTTCTCAAGAAGAGAACAAGGGACAGTCTGAATTATTCTAACAGGCCATTTGTGGCTCAGGGCCACAAGCTGAGCTTGCATGCTTTGGGAGGACTGGGATGTCATGGGCATGTAGTCAAATGTTAACAACTTTGAAATCTTTTAGTTCTCACTAAGGAGGATTTGATGCTCTTGCAGGAGGTGTGTCAAACAGTGCTGCTCACTAGAGAAATGAGTCTTTCCAAAATAGTTGCCTTCCATAGTGAGTTTTTCTTTGGTTTGAATTTAGGAAGAAATTACTGTTTCTGAAAAAAATATCAGTTTAGCTATTTTTCAGGGTTTTATTTTAAATGGAGTATTGTGTAACTTCTACAGCCAGTTATTGCATCTTTGAAGAGCAGGTGAAACAGGCTTTTGTGAAGATGCATGTGACCTGAAGGATAGCTTCTTTCTCTGTGGAAACACAGGCATAGTGAACTTAACACCTGTGCTTCTACAAGTTATTGACATTGCTCTTCCATATTAGGATTCACTATAAGATCATAATGGATTGCTATTTATACTCTAAATAATTTGTTCTGGATTAAGCATAAAAATCATGTTACTTCAAGGAGCTTATGATCAAAATGATACAACTGCTGGCTATTTTGCCATGGGAGTAAGGGAGCTGCTGGAAAGCTTGGTCTGCACCTTAGGTAGAACTGTCTTTGTACCTAGAGCCCATTTTTTTTGCATGTATAGAAACAAAAGAACTTTAAAGAGCTGCATCTCTGTCTTAAGATTCCTGCTAAACGTCTGAAATGTGGTTGAAACATGTTTGAGATATTGCATGTGAAAACTGATACTTTAATATAGCTTGGGTGTGAGGGTCTAGGTGGAGTTTGTGTTTCAGGATAATATGCAGATTTTGAAGTGAGTGATGGGGGAGAAAGACAATTCTGTTGTCTATACTGATTTGGAGGCAGCATGTGATGAACACCCGAGTCCTGTTCTAGTGACTTCCAGCTAATCTGGAGCTGGTTGATCTATTCATGAGACCTAGAAGGTTGATTGAAAAATCTGGTAAAAATAACTGACCCGTAGATAGGTACAGTGGTGCTGTGTGGCTTTTATCAGCAATATTAGGATAATCCAAACCCAGATGCTTTTTTCTTGCATTCTCTGATGATGATGATTCAGCTTTTCTGCCTCTTGAACTATTAGTTTAATTTTTCCTAGCAAAGCTGCAGCCAAAAGTACCTTAAGCACAACTTTTGTTCGTTACGCCTGTTGTATCCTTCCTGTAGTGTTTGAAATGGTGTCAAAGCTACAGATGCTATGGTACAAGATTTAGGGGCACTCTTCTCATGTTGCCTTTGTTCTGCAAGGCAGAAGACTTCCTATGATGAAAAAAACCCTTTGTAGTAGCTTTGTACTATTTCAGGTGTATGTTTCTGATCACAGAGTTTTCTTTCTGGCTGCCTATCCAATAGTCACCAGTCAGTCACCTGCAGAAATGTGGCTTTCTTGTTGATGGTTCAAAGACCAAACTGTTAAGGATCTTATCCAGACATTTTTCATCACCAGTGAGGGGAGGAAGGAGAGTATGTGGATCTGACTGAGAGTATGTGGGTGCTCATCTGATCAACCCTGTTTCCAAATAAAATTGCCTCTGAAGGCTTAACAATGTGTTTGCAAATCGATTTGTTTAAAGATTGCAGTGTGCTTCCTACTTTTTAAGATTATGGTTATCAAGATGGGAAAAGTCCTCAAAAAAAGACAAGCAATGCTATTCTTAGATGAGTATCCTTTTGAGGGAAGTCTTAGGTACTATAACAGTGGAGAGATGTTATTTCTTGGTGCCATTCCTGGCTTGAGTTTCATATTTTGAGTGTTGCAGTAGAAGATGGGGATCATAATTATACAATGTGTGTTTATACCTTAACAGGACAACAGGCGTGCTGGAAAACTTAAAAAAAAAAAAAAAAGTTGGAAAAAACTCTTCCTTGAAATTACTTTTTCTGAACTTTCATGTTTCGCTGTTGACTTTTGTTGACTGATTATTAGTAAGCTCACTTTGCTGGTGAGACTTGAGCTAAAAACTTACATACAGTTCTTTTGAAGATTAAGTACATGAAGTGTTCAACTTGTACTGCTTTGAAAACAGTAAGGTGCTACAAGTCCCTAGAACACTGCTGTACTATAGTAACTGTTATGAGTGCTAGAAAGTAAGAGTGCCTCAGAGGTGGAGCAGATGCTGATGTTAATCTTGCCATAATAGCTTGTATTATAACTTATTCAAATCAAACTTTAAACAATTTGGCCCTTGTTAAAAGAGAGTATTGATTGAGTGTAACTAAATGTTTACTTGGTAGCTCATAGACTTAAAATTTTTCTGTCCTGGAGCAAGAGAAAGTAGGGCAGGATTTACTGATTTTCCTATCTCTTTGTGGAGAAGCTTCTTTCCTGTGGGATGAAGAGAGCTTGTGGATCTCTTAATTATTATGGGCATACTGTTATCCAGGGTAAACTAAGGGATGAGCATGTACCCAGCTGCCTGCTCTGTATCAAGTTCACACACAGGTTAATGTGTTAACATCTCCATACCTTTATATAGACTCTTGCAATTCATGCTGTAGTTGCAGGTAATGATTATGACTATATTAAGCAGCAACATGAATTAACTCCTACTTGAATTTAAGAAGTAACATTAAAGAGGCTTCATATCTTACCACTGATACTCAGAGCAGTCTTTATTATAAACACTTAACTCTTCAGACAAGAGACAGCTCTTAAGCAACACTTGACACTGAACTGAATCCTGCTGTAGCTGACTTCTGAGCTTAAGGTGGTGGAAATTTAGGACGAAGAAGGAAAGAGCTGGTGCCCCTAGAGACTTAATAAATCAGAAGAGCAAGTCTGTTGCATTGAGGAAGGTGTAGCAGTTGACAGGAGGCTCTGTGATTGCATCAAAGCTAGTCAAGGCTGATGCTTGAAGTAGAGGAACAGATAAAGTAAGAAAATTCTCATATGGAAACATTAGCCTGATAAAAGAAAATGTCATAATCTGAAGGCAAATGTGACTTCATATGCAACAGCAATTCCTGTCTGTCATCTAGTGCCAAGTAGTTGAATGTCAGGCAGATGACGTGTCAGGAAATCTGTAAGAATGTAAGTAATATAATATGTATTGTTAGATCATTTGATACCAATTAAACCAAACTGGATATATTAATTGGTTAAATTTTATTAGGAAAAAAACCCACCTGGATACAAGATAGAAGTGTAAAGTATGTTTAATACATACAGTACAATAGGGATTATTATATGAAAGCAAGTAGCAGTTTACAGCAAAAACTGAAAGAATTTTTCTTAATATCTACTGAGGTCTGAACTGTTAGGTACAATAAAATGAATGCGTTATGTACAGCTATTTATTTAAACTTGATTCTTTATTTGAACTGAATAGAATGATCTGTTAACGTATCTGATCTAGAGTAATTACTTGTACTTCCTAGAAGCTATTTTGAGCTGAAGTAAAGTAAGGACATCTGTAGTGTAACAGGTTGCAGCCAACTAGGCTTTCCTGAAATGTTACTATACCTCTTAGTAGAGAACAAATAACATGAAGTATTGAAAATCAATTGTAGGCTGAATGTGATGGACAAGCATAATGCATCTGCAGTGTTATATCCAAAATTGGGCTGTTGTGTGCAAGTCTTCAGGGTTGATGTTATAGGCCAAAAACGGTTCTTCAGCGGTTATCTGATGTATTTGCCACAGAGCATGCTAAAAATTTTCCACGCAACAGGTAAAACAGTGCTGTCCAGGAACTGATCTTATTTTGCTTGAGCAAATAAATGGCAGACAATTGATTCCTCCACTAACCTGTCTTTTTTTTTTTTTTTTAAGGTAGTGAAGTGGGCTTCCTGATTTTGCAGGCTTTCAAAAAATACTTGTCAAAGGACTGTTCTCTAATGTTTAAAAAAAAAAAATCTTAAAGTGCTTGTTCGTTTACTGCCTGGAAGTAGCCACGTGCATGCGTTTTTTTTTTTTTTTTTTTTTGTAGTAGAGCAGTCTCTTTGAAGATAAAAATGAAACTGGTGTCAACTGAAGTAGTAGGTGGAATAGGGATAGCTTCTAGTAAAGTATTCCGTGGCATAAGAATCATAATTTGGCTGAGTGTATACGCAGAAGCACAGGTATAATGTCTTAGCTTTCTTGAATCTTTAATCCACCCTAATTGACTTAAGCTTTCTATGAAAGAACACTAGCGAAACACCAGTTTCCTTATTCCTTGGGGCTTTGTTTATTACAATGTGCTGAAATGAAGAGTAATGATATAGTCGAGGCTAGGAATGTGTAAGGAGAGTTAACATTTGTTTTATTAGAACAGTTGCTTAAAAAAAACCAAACAGCACTATGCTTTGGCATACTTAAACCCTTAAAGTCTTATTTTACACCTAAAATCTTGTCTGCATTAGCTGCTTACTGTGGATGTAAACTGTAAATATGAATCCAGGTTTGTGTTGCCATATCAGATATTCAGCAAACAGAATAGCAACTGAATCAGGTGTATGTGCACCTGCAGGGGTTTTAGCAGCTGAAAGCATGGGCTGCAGAACCTGAATGTGTCTAAGGTTATAAAGCAGACGTTATCTGACTTCAGTCTTGAGAGTGATTACATTTGGTTTGCTGCAGGGAAGACCCTCCAAGAGGGAAGAAGTGTAAGAATGACAAACACAGCAGATACTTCCTGCCTGCAGCATGGCACTCTTTTCCAGATAAATGATGCTTTTGCAAAGTAGTTCTTGAAGGGCTTCTTTGGGCTACACTTGCTTTCTGAATTTCCAGACACCTGATACTAATTTACTACTGCCTTCAAAAAGACTCTGGAGTGGCTTTCTTACTTGGTTGAGAAGTGTGACCATATAACCCAAACAGAGAAACTGCTCCAGAGGAGAGGGAGAGTGACCTTCCAGTATCATCTGTGGAAAGAGTTCTGAATTTCCAGGTGAGGTAGGCTTTGAGGAGTTACTGTTTGGGTAATGTCTTGTTGTAACTCCTTAGCACCATAATACTGCCTCAGTCTGCACCCATGTACTGAGTTTTGCAGGAACTCTACAACCTGCAAGACACTTGTGTTGTTACATTAAGAAAATACCAGTGCTTTAGCCCATGTGGTAGCCCTTAAAACTGCCACTTTAAACTAATTTCCAAGAATGTGCTGGTTCTTGGATCATGGAACAGGAGTGTCTGTGAATATCTTATGTATACATTGTTTTAATGCTGAGCATCAGCTGGTGATTGAATTGAAAATGTTGGTGGTTATTGTGAGGAAATTGATGTGAGCATCTTGGCTTTGCTCCACCTGAGCTGCATTGGTTCAGCTGCATTGAACTGCAATTTCATCCTGCTTCTCCGAAGAAAATACATGAAACTGTCGCTTGTCCTTTGAGTAAATTAGCCTGTTTGTCTAAATTTTGTGTATAATGTACCAGATCTTCAGAATATTTTGAAGAAGGGGGAAGTTTTGTTGATGTTTATGTGCTTAAATGGTATGTCTATGTAATGATGCAATTCCATTCTTTGTTAAATCACATGATGCTAATGTTTGGAGTTCATTCATTGCTTGGTTCTGATATTTCGTTGAACGTAATCTCATAACTTCCTCATAAGTGAAAAAAACCTTTGTGTTTACTTCTGGTGTTATAGTAGCAATGTGCTTTAAACCTTGGAAAATAAAAGGCTTTGTAAGTGTTGGTGACGCTTTTCTTTTGCAGTATAAAACACTTTTTCACTGGCAGTTGTATGTATATTATATGTATATTGTGTATGGAGGCGTCTGATATGTATTTGTGATGTGAATCTGAAACTACTGAAGAATGATGTCCATGGTGTAATTTCCACATGGGTTGAACTTCAGATGCTGAGCTTGGGCATCTGTGGGAGACCCTGTGCTTATTCTTCAGTTTCCGAGGGAGAGACCAGAACTTTTTCAGGCAATCACCATGCTTCTCCCTAAAACATGAGATTTGGAAAGTGCTGGCAGGTACAGTTGTGTTGAAATAATGTAGGTCTGGAGGCCTCCGCCTGCCCAGAGGAGTGACTGGGTGCCTTGGGAGCACTAGTTCAGCTGGTGGGTGGGGGGCCACCACCCAGGGCTAGACATGCTGTCAGCTCATGAGCTTCTGCCCACTTTGTAGGCACCTTCATGGTCGTTTGGGGGCTTAATATAGTGCATTGTGCTGTTACCTGAATAGTGTCCTGTCGAGTCTCTCCTTGATTATTCCATTGCCGGTTTTCCAGGTAAATGCAGAAAACACTTGGCTTGTTGAGCAAATCTATGCTCAACATGATTGTAGTAGATGATATGTAGTAACTTGATGTTACTACATCAAGTTAAACCTAGTATTTCAGTGTTGGGCATTGTAATGAAAGTGAAATATTTAAATTGACCTAACCTAGTGACATTATTTTTGTCTATTGTCACTGTTTCCATGGTGATTTGTTTTCTTTCAGGTTTTTTCCATTCAGACAACATAATTTTGTGTGTGTGTATATATAAATATATATTTTAAAAGTTAAGCAATCTTTGCTTTATAGTACTTCATATATTTCAGTAGTGAATTTCTGGCTTTTTATTTAGAAGGCAAGAAAGAACTGGTCATTTCCTACTATTTCTGGCTAAAATATTCCATATTTTTGTCAAAGATGAAAGTAGAGTTAGTGAGCTTGATATTTTGTTGAAGCCAATGACTGAATGGGAAGGGTGTTGTCTTTAAATGAGACAATTCAGGTACAATATAGAGCTGAGTAACGTCGAAGTTGAAGCAAGAATAGTACCAAATGTTGATGAGTCTTTTTGCTGTATATATTCCTGGAAAGGCGTCTGGGAAGAAAAATAGAAGGGTGTGTAAACTATGTCTTGCTACACATAGAACACATGTAGCATGAACACGGCAGTTGACTAAGCCAAACTGAGCATCTTTCTTTTTTCAGGCTAGGGCAGAAAACTTTTTTACCATGTTTTGAGAGATTCAGATATTATTCAGAGTATTCAGGTATTATATGGGGTATTCAGGTTATTTTTGTTGTTGGTTTTTTACCATTTAGCAATCAAATTCTTGATTTTTTTTTTTTTTTTGAAGAATGAGGATAGAAACTATTAATGCAAGGGAAATCTTGTTTTAGATAGTGCAAAATACTGAAGTGTTAGAGGACACATAATTTGTAAAAGTCTAGGTAGGTGTAATGATGGTACATATTAAGCTGCAGATCAATGTGTGGTTTGAGTCCCTTGGTCTCAAAGCCAAGATTGGATATGTTGAGTACCCGTACGTGGAGGGAGCTTTTAATGTCTGCTTAGGTCTGCAAGTGCTCAGCAGTTCTTTGTGCCCTTTATACTCTTATGGAATATGAGTTTAACACTGAGATTTTGGGAATGAAAACCTTGGGAAGTGTTGAAGGCTACATTGATTGCTCAGTCACAGCCTGGATCCTTGAGAGCCAAGGTAAACACAATGCATGGTGCTAATCTGTTGGGCAGCTCTAATTGCTACGCCAGGGCATTACACAGAGAGCAGTGGATGTGCTGCACTGGCGCTGGGGTGTGAAGAGCTCTTTCCAAGGAACAGTGACTGTATAAATAATGCTGCAAAAGGACGATATGAAAATGAAGGAGAGGGAGGAATGCAGTTGTGACACTTATGATTAGAAAAATACTTCTTTCTCGTTGCCTTCTGTTTCTTATTATGCTGTCAAATTACAGTTTTAATATCCAAATTTAATCTGGAAAGACAATGGAAAGCAGAGCAGGTATGTTCTAGTGTATTTGCCTTATTGAGGGAGCAGCGGTATTGAGGCAGACCTGCAGAAGAACAGCATGCTGCCCTGGCCGCTGTATTGCAGAGCTGCTTGCATGTCTTCTGAATAATACGTCAACTAATATCTAACAAAAAAAAACCTTCCGAAAAGTTTTGCTACAGTCTTTGAATTATATCAGTGTGACATTGCCATTGCCTCAGGAGTCAGGGAGGCTTGCAGATCTCCTCTGGATGTCTCCTGCTTTCCTCTGTGCTGAAGGTAATTCTCTTGAGGTTCACCAGCTCTTGTTCATGAAGAGCATACCTTTCAAATGGTATGTGAGAAGATCTAAACAGCTTGGTCTTCACTGCAGACCATGTCAATTACAAATTAGAACCGACTAATCAGTCTTTCTTTTAAAATCTGGTCTTCTTAGGCTTCTTTCTTAGGGAGCCACATGCAGTATTTCCTCTAACTTAGTGTGTAGTCATGAAGTGCTAGGAGCTACATTAAGTAAATCAAACAACAGTTCTTAACTGGCAGAACTCTAGTATAGTGGAACAAAAGAAAGAACAAATATAACTTCTTACAAAAAGAGCCCTTCCTGTCTCCAAACAGAAACCTCAGACTTGCCCAGTAGAGTTTTGAATATAAAAATTAATGTTTAACTTTTTGTTGTGGTGTTTATCTGTCACAAGATATAATACTGGCCGTTATACAGGGGTGGGGTGGGGGGGGAAATCTCCCGACTTCATGTTATAAGGTAGCTGAGATGCTTTAGAACCAGCTGTTCTGCTACAAGCATGCAAACTGTTAGATTAGATTTTAATTCAATTATTCTCAGGAGCTATGTTGTCTGGCAGAGTAAACCTTTGTGTACTTACTTTTATTCAGGAGTAGTTCAACCTGAAAATAAACTCTTAAGAGTTAAGACTCTTAACCTCTGTTCTGTATTTTAAAGCCTGATGAAAGCACCAGGTACCTTAACACCAACCTAGGACAGTAGGCCTTTAGAAAAGGCAAAGAGCTGGGAATGCAGTCAGCTTAGCAGAAAGACCTCATATCTGGGCCTTTGTTCATGGCTTAACTAATAGTACCTCCCCTGGATTTTATGGGGAGTATCTATCTGTACCGACATCAGGACTAACGATAGTTTCAAAGGTGTTCTTTATCAGTGTATGTTATGACACCAGTTCCTTTAGAGCCTGGTCTTTTGTCTTGGTCTGTCTGATTATCTCCAGCTTTGCAGCCAGTTTCTCTAGCCTGTTTCGTGCATCATATTGGCGTACTTATTCTGGCACTGCTTTGCAAGAGGACTTACCTCTCTAAATTAGGGGGGAAGCTGCTTGAGCCTTCCTCTGATTTTGTGTATTAATATCAAGTCTGTGCCGACTGAACAGGATACAACAAACTGCAGAGATCAAGTGTATAGAAATACTATGTTTAGTCAGCAGAGGGAGAAATCTTGCCTTGAGGAGGACTGCAATGATGGAAATTGGAGGGGAACATTTTGGGGTTGTTTTTTGTTTTGTTTTGGGTTTTTTTTTAAAAAAAAAGTCACTTGAGTTGACCACTTCTGTGTCAGCTGGGAACAACTTGCCTGTGTATGTCTCTTTTTGGAATATCATATAAATATATACAATATTTATTAATATACATATAGAGAATATAGGAATACATGTAAAAATAGGAAAGACTGCATAACATGCATTAAGAACACTTTTTCATAATCTGTCATGTCAGTGCAATAGCACAAGGCATTCCTGTGCTATCGAACATGAGTGCATCCTTGCCTTTTTCTGAGTGAGCACTTGCATGTATAAAGACGGAGTATCGAGAGTGGAGACAGCCAGACAGAGGGGCTTCTGTATCTGGACAGCTGTCTGCTCAAACGCTTTAATTTTGACTGGAATTTTAGAATCAGTTCCTCACTGTGGAAGAACAACAAAGACTGGCTATTTCACAAAAATGTATTAGTTACTGGGTACTGAAAGTGCTCTGTAAAGTTTACTGAAAGTGCTAAATTTGTCAAAGGCTTGTTGAGAAGTCTGATTCAAACAATTGTAATGAAATATGTGTCCGTGGTGGGTTTTTTTTTCCATTTGATTATTTGAAACCTTGTGTACAGGCAGTTTGAAGAAAATGAATTTTGATTAAGCCAAGTCTATTTAATTGCAACACTGACAGTATGTCAGCAGCCTATGCTAATGTTATCTCTATGGTGAAAGCCTTTGGTAATCAGTCATCACCCAGTTATCTTGTACGTAGTGCTGGAGTTATAACTGACTTGAGGCAATGCTTTCTCTGAATCATGAGGTCTTTCTCAGAATCATGAGGTCTTTTTGAAGTGGTCACCCCTGATCATCATCTTACTTTTACATTATACAATCAAAGAGTAAGAGCGACATTTGCTGTATATAGTGGAATAAGGTATATAATCTGTTTTTAGATTTCTTTAAGATGCCTTTTTTTAACTAAAATTCACTTTTTAGGTTAGTACTTCATTTCTAATGTAAATAAATTGCAAACTTTTTAAGCAAATTCAGATTAATGTGTAATTACTCTTCATATATCTTTGAGTCTTAGATACGTTTACATTGATATAATTCTGATGACTTTATCATAATTAAGAGATCCTCTGTTTTGGTATGCTTGTGCTTAAGGTATTTCAATTTTGTGGTTGTATTTTGGCAGTTGCGGGTTTGTTAGTTTGTTCTTTATACTCCCTTTCTTACGGTGGCATGCTTTGAGGTCACATTCAGGTTGTATTTGCTATGTTATTCCTGCAGTTCTTGGGGGTTTTCTTGACTTTACAAAATATATTTTCAGTCCAAATGTGTCTGTGTGGCTCGTCAAGTGAATTGTTATTAAGAATGCAGTGGGATTACAGTAGTGATGTCAAATAACTAAAACTTAAAATTATTCTCTTGACAGAGTACAATAATGCTAAATGTCTGTCTTATTCTGAAAATACTTAGCTATTACCTATTTGTGTTAGTATTTATATATAGATTTAAAAATAAACATCTTTCATATGTTGTTCTTGCCAATTTGAGAATATCACCATCCAGTGCGCCTTGACTTAAACTGGCTGTTTTTATAAAACATCTTGTCTTTCAAGTCTTAGGATGCAATCTGAAGGAGTAACGGTTGTGGCTGCAGAATGACCTTTTGCTCTATGAAGCTATGTACTTGATTTCTGGAATTGCTATGTAATGAGACACTTTTCCAAAGCCATAGAACTGCAAAACATTTTGGGCGTACAATATACTAATAATCTCACTTATATATTTTTCACCCTTTAAGGCAAGAACTTCTGAAGTGGAATGGATGGGGATATAATGACTCCAAATTCATCTTCAATAAGAAGGGTCAAGCAGAATTCACAGGAAAAAGGTAAGTTGAAAATCTGTCTAACTGGAGTATCTTATTTAAAGATTTTTTTGAAAAGAGTGTAAAAACTTGCGCTGCTGAGTTAATCCAAAGAAGGCAAAAAACTTGCTTTATCTCATGGAATAGGTTATTAGTTGTTCTGCATCTAACAGATTTACTGGATTCTAGGCACGGTAGCCTAACATGTAGTAAAATGGCCTATGTGGCTTATTGGAGGGTTTATTAAAAGTGTTATAAGGACAAATTAATGTGAATCTTTGTAACTTGATATACTCTGTACATTAAACTTCCTTTGGAGAATGGAATCAAACTGAGAATCTGCACCATGTTCTAAAGCTTTAGATAGCATGCAGCAGGTCAGTGAAGTTTTGCCGGTTTTGAGAATCTCTTGAGCATCAACAAGTTGCTTTATTAAACTTCCAATTTGTGTTTTAGTTTGGTTTTTTTTTAACCATTGTGCATGTAGCTACTATATCCTCTGAGCTTAAAAATAAAAACGTGCTTCAGTTGTATGTTCTGTAGTGGTAACGCTTCTGATCTATTATCTACTAGCCCTTTGTACAGCAAGTTTGTTTTTCTGAAGTTTTTTTTAGGAAATTATATTAAAATTAAGTCTACTTAGGGATCTCTTCACTTTCTTCCAGTGGGATTTAAGCCTGTCACTTGACATCTTACTTTTTGTTTTTTCTGCTTCAGTGGAAAATAGTCTTGTAGTCTCTTCCCTGGTTTAAAAAAATATACTTTTTGTAAGAGTAGAGGAAAAGAACGGGGAAGAGAAATAAGTCTGAAATAAGTACTGTCCTTCAGAAAAATTCCTTCCTGGTCTTTTGAGTTTGTGTAAACTAGCATGAGCTAGATTGAGTCAAAGCTGCAAAAACCTAATGGGGATGTTGAGCCCTCTAATCCTTAATTTCTTGATTTTTTTTTTTTTATTTTTTTTTTTCAGGCCCAGATTAAAATGCAAAGCCTTGTTTTAGGCACTTGAGTTCACGGTATAATATTTAGGGAGATCTTGGTGGTCTCTATCTTCTTATCTTCTTGCCAGGATTCTGACTTTTGTCACTTTGTCACTCATTCTTTCATCTGATATCTCTAGTTTTTGAAGGAAAAAAAGTTAAAGAGCTGGACTTGGATTTTTTTTTTTTTTTTTTTCCAGGAGAAAGTGTTGAGGCTGCTGTTTGATGAGAACCAGTCTCTGTTCTAGAATGGGGGAGAATGGCGTTTTTTCCGCAATCTTCACTTTCTCTCTCTCTCTCTCTCTCTCTCTCTAACTGGGCCACACTAGCATAGTTTCTATGGAATAGTTTGTCACAGCAGCAAAAGGAGAGTGTTTGAAGTGAAAAGAGAAGAATAGGCATCTGCAAAGATGATGTAGATGCCTTGTCCCTTTAGTATCCACTTACACATCTGTTGTTCATAAACCTGTCTAATAGCTTTCAAGTCTGCTGATATTGTCTGCCTCTACAGCATCCCATGGCAGCAAGTTCCAGGTTGCTCAATGGTATCCTCTCTTCCACTTTCTCTCCGTGCTGAGGAGTCCTGGGACCTTTAGTCTCTGCTTACAAGGCTCCTTGGTCTTTACAGTTGCTGTTCTCTGAACTTTCTCTAGCTCTGCTACATCTTTTTGGAGATACAGGGACAAAAACTGTGTGCTGCACTCAAGGTATAGATACACCAGGGCTCTACAGAGCAGCAGAAAGAGATGAACTGTCGTCTGTCTTATACCTGCCCAGTTAATGCATAACACTGTTGGCTGCTGTTGTATGTTGTCAGTGAAGATGCCGTGATTTTTCGTATACTGACTACCAGTCTGATTCTGCCAAATATGCAAATAATGCTTTTTTTTTTTTTTCTTGCAATTATCTACATCTTATCTTCCATCTTCATTTGTCTGCTCAGGTTTTTTTTAAGGTCCTGAGTTCCTTCCTATCTGTATGGTATCTGTCTACCCAAAAGAGCTTAATATTATTGAGCTGCTTGGAGAGTCCATTGATGAATCCAGATCACTGATGAAGACATTATGTAAAACTGGTCCCAGTAGCAGTGTGTGGCAAGCTGCACTCCTGAGTCTGTCTTGTACAGTGACCGATAAACCCTGCCCTTTGCTTCTTATCTTATCCTTCAGCCTATAGAATAACCTTTCCTTAACTGTAGCAATGTATTTTCTTAAGTAGTTTTTGGGGTGAACACCTGTGGAAGTATAAGGGAGCATGGAATTTAACGTTCAAGGTAGCCCCTTTATTTACTTTCTGTTTTCACATTCTGATAGAACTCCGAGGGTTAATGAAACAGAATTTCCCTTTATGAAAGTTGTGTTGCCTTTCCCAACAGACCGTGCTTTTCCATGTTTCAAACTATCTTTTTATTATATGCTCTACCATTTCAGCAGGGATAGATGATACTTGCTAGTCTGAGCAACTAAACCTGTTTCTTTGGGTGTGGGTGGCGGGAGGAGGTCTTCTGGGAGGCTTCTTGCACCATCAATGTATGTACAAAGCTTGCTTCCTGAGCAGTCATGTGTTGTATTCTGTGCAGTAAACTCACCAACTCCCTCTGTGCTGTCACTTCTGTCTGTTTCTTGACTTAGAAGTTGTTCGTGTTCATATAGCTTTAGCTTGTCCTTTGACTAAGTGTTTAAGGTTACCCTTGCAAGCCAGGTATAGGTTGGCAATACCGAAAAGTATGTTTGGAGAAGAAAACACACCAAGCTGACTTGAGTCTGTACCTTTGTTGTAAACTCCTGATGGAAATGCATTAAACTTTCACTGCTTATTGTGCTTTCCTTTTCATTGAATTCATTTAACTGTTTCATATGGGTGTGATGATGTAATAACAGCTGTCACAGGAAGAACAACTGAATGCTGTCTTCCAAGCTGAAGAGGCAAACTTGAGTTGAGATACGGTTGTAGTCTTTTATCTCTGTTCTTAGAGTTGTCTTTTTTTTCAATAGGAGAGCTGGGAGGTAGTTGATGCGAGGAAACAAAAGAAATTGATCTTTCTGTGTAACAGGGGACTTAGTTGTAGACTTGGTTGCAACAGCTGTGAAGGACAAGGTCATAATTGGATTAACAGTGATTGAATAATCTTAGAAGGAAGACCCATGAGGCGTAATGCAGTGACCCAGGTGCAAACTATAGCAAGGATTTTCAGCTGCTGAAAGCTCTTAATAGCAAAGAAAGGTCCCTTTTCTCCTCTCAGAGAATACTTGTGCATACATAAACATGCACGAGGTGTTTAATCTATACAATTAATAGCAATAGTTCCTACCTGTTTAAGTGTGTCCCCAGCCTTGTTTTGTTTTCACATGTGGTAGACATGTTCACAAACAGCTCCTCTGTCCCTTGTCTAAGTCCTCATTAGTCACATGGCTAAGCTCTTGCCAAAGAGTCTGTAAAATAAATAAATTTACATTGTTTGATGGGTTCTGATGCATTCTGGTGATGAGGGAAAATTTTTTAATGCTGTTTTTCTTCAAAGCATGTAAGGTGTACTGAGCTGGGTTTGTGTGACTGAGACTGGTTTATGTTGCAGTGTGTCCATACACACATGCCTCTACCTGCAACTGGCATATAAAGTGTGACACTGCTTTTTGTCCTACTGAAAGGGGGAGACCTTTCTTAAAAGTAAAGATGGGGGGTGGGGTATCTGAAAAGTCTTATGCCGCAATTCCCAAAGATTATGAAGGAAAATAATACTGAAGATGCTGACAATTGATTTGATTGTGTGAAGTACAGAGCAGTTAAATACAATGAAATGTGCAGTTGCATGAAAACTATATGTGCAAAAGCTTTGCAGGCTTGTAGGTAAAGGATTTGAATTAAAACTTAACTATTTGTGCATACATAGAATCGAAAGAAGTGTATCTGACATACATTCTTTTAATTTAAAATGACCGTATGTAATATTGACTTTTCAGGTACAGATTAGGTGGTATGATATTACCAACTTTTAAGGAATGGATAGAAAAAACCTTTGGAGCAAGTCTGGAGCACAAAACTACCTCTAGAGTAAGTAAATAGCTGAACCAGTTCCTTTGAACATTAGTCTTGGTGATAATCAAGACCATATTGTTAAAGATGATTCAGCTGTTGTCCTGAAGGTCACTTTGCGCATGATTTAAATATAGTGTATTAATACCTCAATTTTTTTGAAAGTGTTTTACATGAAACGTTCAATGACGTAGCATGACTTGTGGTTCCAGGTTAACTGGTAGTACTTCTGTTGGAACAAAAGTCTCCGATGCAGGGAAGTTTTTTGTCCTTGCTTGTAGGTTGCTTTTCAAGATTGTAGAAACTGTTTGCCTAGAGGGAATTGTTTATGCAATTTCAATGTTGTTCGTGACAACAAAGACAGAAGGTACAGTGAAGTTAAATTGTGCTGTGTTTTCAGTGTATTTAATGGTATACAAGTTCTTATTTGACAGTAATTATATTTACCTGTCTGGGTGCTGAAAACCAGCCACCAGAATACTCAAGATTGAACTGAATCTCTTCCAAAAAACAACATATTTGTGTTCTGGGTTTTGAAAGCATCTATATTTTGCTTTGCAAGAAAAGTAACTCATGTCAGTCAGGAGACCTGACTCCTTTCTAAGAATTCCTTTGAAGCTGCAGGTTCCTGACTATAGGCAGCTTAAGCAGTGTTAAAAGCAGGCTGTGCTTGTAACCCTGCTTTGGGTAACAGTTTTACACATTTCTTGAGTAAGTTCAAGATTGCATTTTCTGTGAAGTAGGTAATCTCATAGAGCATGAAAACTCGAAAATTTATTCAGTCATCTGTTGATCAAGACATTCTTTCATCTGCTATGACTTGCAGGATTTCCATCTGACAATATATTTTGAAAAAATTTATCTTGATGCATTTTCCTTGACCAGGATTGGTCTTAATTGGCAGCTGCTTTAATTTGCTGTGATCAGAGGTCCTGAGAGACATTCCCGCTCTACCTGTAGCGGAAATATAGAACAAAGTAGAGTCAGAGGACAAGGGCAGATTCTTGAATAGTGTCTTGATTCCCAGCACGTCTTGCAAAACAGCTCTTCAGGATATCTGCCAGCAATGTTGAATGCCTTCCTGTTAGGCTGTGTCCCTCTGCTTCTGATGTTCTTGTGATCTGAAACAGGCTGATGACCTTGATGCAGAACAGGACTTTTTGGAGTCTCTAGTATGTATCTGGGCTTCTCATAGGTGTTCCCAACTACTACTGCAGGTCCCCCATTTTCATGTCTCTGTCATAGTTCCTAGTTTATATTTCAGCTTGTCATGCTCTATTGGTTTTTGACCTCCTACTATCATCAGAGCGTGAAGGAATTTGATTATAGGAACAGCAGTAGGAGGGGGATCTCTTGGTCCATTTGTCTTTCTATCTCATCTCCTCCTGCCTCTATTCTGTAAGACGGGAGGGTTCCCTGTTGCATGCCATTTCTCTGTTATAATTAACAACAGTGAAAATGTACCTGCTTCTGTGATGCTCAAGGCCTGATGATGTTTTTCTCCTTTTTCAGACTAGAGCTACCACAGAGCAGTTTAGACCTAGTTCACAAAGGCCTGCCTCCTGTCCAGCCTTTCGGTGCACAAATCTTAAAATATTTCAGTCCCATAAGAAAAAATAAAGGCATATTTTTGTTTGGCTTTGCGTAAGCTTTATATGGATGAATATTAATTTTTCAATCTTGAAGATGAAAACTAAAGGATTAAAATACTTGTGGAAAAGAGATAAAAATCAAGATACTTAAAATAATCTGCAAGAAATTGTCATACCTTTGAGTAGTTTGTGTCCCTCTTGTGGAGAACAAAGATCTTCAAGTATTTGGTATTCCACTTGAAATGATACAAAATACTTCTTTCTATGGAAATCATGAAGAAACCAAATTCTAAAATAGAAAATGTAAGCACAGCTAGCATTGTTTTTTTTTTTTTGAAGTGGTTTAAAGATCTTTATTTCATTAGCAAACAGCACTGTGTGAATATGCATTAATGTCAGAATGGTAAGAGCTAAGAGCAGCAACCCAAGACCTGGCTTCCTGTGTGCTTATTGTGACCGGCCCCTAAAACCATGATCTCTTAGTAGCGATGTACC
This sequence comes from Chroicocephalus ridibundus, assembly GCF_963924245.1. NCBI lineage: Eukaryota > Metazoa > Chordata > Aves > Charadriiformes > Laridae > Chroicocephalus > Chroicocephalus ridibundus. The sequence goes on from NC_086290.1 coordinate 27,560,538, forward strand.
TCTCACCTAAGCAATGCTTAATGTCAGCTTCTGTGTTTGTAGGTGACAAAGTGAGTATGTTGGAGGGAAAAGCCTTTTTCTCAGGCACCTTATTTCAAGAAGTTAATATTATCCTTAAAACAAGTCAGAACAGCACATATCCTCTTTCAGAAGTCAAATCATTGTTAAAACTATGTTTTCACTACGTCATATGTTCTGTATGAAAACTCTAAAACAAACATTTGACTATCCTTTTGGACCTCAAAATGTTGTTAACTATCAGTTATGAACATATCTCAGGCAGATACTGCTTTCTGAATTATCTATGTAAGTACTCTTTGATTTCTGCATAACCTTACATAGTTTCGTGTAGAATCATAGAATGCCTAGAGTTGTAAGATACCTTAAAGATCATCTAGTTCCACTCCCTCTGCCATGGGCAGGGACAGGCTCAAAGCCCCATCCAACCTGGCCATCAACGCTGGTTGGACACTGGTAGGCAAGTTCCATCACCATGAATGTTTTAACTACCTGACAACCTTCCTGTTTGAGGTTAAATCTTCCCTTCTTCAGCTCTTACTAGTTTGAGACTCAACCCATTCAGAATAGAGTGCTGCCGTGGTGGCAGATGGGAGAACATTAACTTCTGTTTTCCTTGCTGTTAACTTGGTAACTGGTCCTATTGTTGAAGCTTTTATCTTAAGATACATGTTCACAAAAAGTCAGCTGTTCTGGAGGTTATGTAGAGCGAAGATAGGCAAAACTCCATTCCAGGAAAGAAAACTTGGATGTGTGGGTATACTTTTTTGTAGAAGGCTGAAACATCATAAGGTGAAAGAAAAATGAATTCAGTTTTGCTGTTTTCTCGTTGTACTTGTCAAGAAGCATAGGCTAGGCTCGTCAAAGAAATGTTTAAGTTTCTTTCACTATGTGGAACTCTTTGTAGAATATACATCTTGGTGGTAGGGCTGTAAGCAAGCTCTTTCTGGCATCATTATGCAGCCCATAGTCTTTCCTGGTGGCTTTATAACAAAATTGCAAGAACATTCCTCTATTTGAGTTGAAGGTGATGTCGGTTAATTTGCCAGGAAGGCTTTCATGACAGAAGCTTGAAAGCACCGCACTATGTTTTAACTAATGTTTATGTGACTTCTAATTTTTCAGAATGTATTTCAAATAAAAGATGGGGTGGTGAAAAACTTTCAGTTTTCTTGTTCTTGAACTTGAGGGACTTCAATAACTAGAAATAAGGTTTTTGACCAACACTTTCTTTCCAAATAAGAGTTGAAGTCCAAAAGTTAGTTTTTAGTCATAAGACAGGCTTTACGTATAATTAAAGAACTCCTTAATTAGAGGCCATTTGTAATAGAAGACATATTCCTTTAGGGAGGTTACCCATAAAAGGTATAGATTAATTTATTGGCTCTATTTTTAAGGAGTGGAAAAAAAAAAAAAAGGCATGCCGTTTTGGAACCTTCAAAGCACTTAAAAGCATTACACTTAATGTCTATGAAGATCTTATTTTTTGGAATCCTGTGAAGAATCCTCGTTCTCCAAGTGCATTTAAAAAGTCAATGCATGAACTATGTTTGTATGTGCCTGATACCTAAAGCGGACTTCAGAAAAGAGGATTAAATGGCTAGGTCTGCACTTTGAGAAGCCATAAGTATACCATATGAGATATCTGTTGTAAGGACCTGGAAGAAAACCTTTGTTAGAAAACCCTAAGCAGGGGTTCTCCCTCTGGACTTCTAGAACCTTGATTCAAGGCCTGTTGGTAAGCCAAAATGTCCAGTGTAGCTTCTTTGAAAGAAAAACTTTTTTCTGTAAGTGTTGATCAGGATTTCCAGTTAGAGGCTTTCTGGAAACACCTGCATGTTAGTGACTGAACATGGATTTTTATAAAGCCTTTCTGTTGTATGAGGTCTACTTAAAGTATACTGGTTATATTAGATCAATCAAACTTAGTTTTGCCTTGCTTTGGACTTCTGATCAGGCTTTGGTCTGAGATGGATTTTACTCCCAGTACATGATAGGAGGAGGGGAAGTGGGTAGGTAGAAACAAATCTGTTAATAGAGGAATTGGCGGAGTAGGTACTTGCTTCGTTATGTATTTCTCTGTATTGGAGGAGGAATTCAAAAAGGAATTATGACCTTCAGTCTCTACCCCTTTATCAAAAGGAGACTCTCTAGTTCTGTTCAGGCAGTTGTTTTTCTTGGATCTTGGGAAGTCCTTAAAAAGGTATTTTGTTCAGTATGCACTCATAAGCTAGTGCATTTCTCCAAATTTCTCAGGAGGAAAAAGGGTAAGAATGTGCTACTGAAACAGAACTTCCTGCCTGCATCTAGTCAGCTGAGTACCAGGCAGGAGAAGTGGGATCGTGAGTGAAGACAAGGAAGAGAACTTTTTGTATTTCTGGTCTTAAATAGTTGTGTTTGGGTATCAGTTAGTGGTAACCTATTTGTATTATTTCTGTTGTACGTAAATGCTGTAAGAGTGAACCTACCCTTAATGAACTTCTTTTCTTGTATTGTAGGCATCCTTAAATATTAATGATGTACCTCCATCCACTGTAAATGAAGAATTTCTTCAGGATCTTAGAGACACTAAAATCTCATATTCGCAGGATGCAGAAGATAGGGTATTCAGAGCTCATGGTAAGAGAACTTCATTTAAGTAACTGCGCTGCCTTCGATGCTTCCTTGTTTGAACTTGTTAACTTATTGTTTGTTTTTCAGGTCACTGCCTCCATGAGATATTTATACTCAGGGAAGGAATGTTTAAGCGAATTCCCGATATAGTTGTATGGCCTGGTAAGCTTTAATTGTCTTATTCTCCCTTTTGATCTGGGAGGCCATTGTTTACTAATCTCCTGTGCTTTCTTGTCATGGGGAAGCTGTCTCTTGGTTCACTGGCTTCACTCATCTTTACAGGAACTGAAGGAATTTTCTCATGGATGGTAATCGTGATTGTTTAATATCTGGATTGCAGGTTGTGCCTGTGAAATCCCATCACTTTGTAGGGAAGTCAAATTTATTATTAAATGTAGGTGAAGTTTCTGTTACAGCTGAATTCATGAACTAAGTAACCTCAGTGTAATTTGAACTTCTTGTTCACCAAGAATGGTTGTCTAAATGGCCGTCTAAATTTTCTTTTTTTTAAAGAGTACGTGATGGTAAAAGGGTAGCAAAATCTTTGTATTAAAGAACTTTGTTTTGCGACATGCTGTACTTTTTTTTATTAAAGTATAACACCTGTAACTCCTGTCAGAACACTTTACAAAGGATCATTGACTTGAAGAAAGAGTAGGGCAATCCGAGTACAGGCTAGGCCCACTTTAAGTAGAGTAATAACTAATGCTGTTGTAGATAATATGTAGCAGAAAATGTGCTTGCTTCTATTTAGTAAAAGGATACAAATACCTAAACTGATATGACTTCATTTGCACAGTTGTGTGAATTTTCTCTTTGAGTCATGTTTCTTGTGGTCACTAGGAACTACTTTCCATGTGCCATTCTTCAGTAGCTAACCAAAAAGTCATTTGATCTAAGTACCTGTCGGTTTCAGTTTAGCTGTATGAATCCCATTCTTTCCTTACCTTTTATAACTCTTTCTGATACTTTGGTAGCTGCACTGCATTAGAAACCCTAAAAATTTTTGATAAGAACTTAGTCTTAGCTCAATTTTGCTTCCTTTATTTTGGGGGGGGCGGGAATCACGTATGGGAAGCATAAAAAGAGGCACTATAAGATGCATCTCATTACTTGAGGACAGGTACTGACATGGCAGCACTGGTGACCATGAACAGCACTTGCCACAGCTTTATTTTGTGCATCTCCAAAAGCAACTGAAATAAAATGGTTGACTAGCGTTGTTTAAAGCTGGTCTGTATGGCAAGGGCAAAGTAGTCAGAGTTTGTAAGCATATTTATTCCGTCCTGCTCCTTCTCTGCTGTTTGCACAAGCTCCTGTATGTGCTGTATTTGATCTATTTTTTTTAATCCTTTTCCTTGCCTGTGCACAAGCGTTTCTGCTTCCCTCTTTGACCAGACACAGAATGCATTCTGAAAAAGTAAATTTCACCAGCAACTCTACTTTTGAAACAAGGAAAAAAAAAAAAGATATATTGTTAAGATCTCAGAAGAGACTTATTTCTCACTTAAAATAAATTGGGCAGCCTATTTTCAATAAAAGCTTTAAACTTGATTTTTTTTTTTCAAGATAGCTAGATTAATTGTTAACTGCTTGGTGGCTCATCTTGCCCTGAGAATTTGCAGGAGGTCTCAATACAGTAGTAGCAGAAACGTAGAATTGTTTCAGGTCTAAACTTTACTCTGCAACTGTGACACTTCTGAGCCTAGCTCTTATTTAGTGCCTAACTCTTTGAAATGTCTTCCTTGCTGGTGTCACAAAAAGAGCTGCTGCTTATTCAGACTGCAATATTTAGTACTAAGCACAAATAACAGTACTAAGCACAAATCCTGGTTTTTTGTTTTTTTTTTTTTTTTTAACTCTTTGGACTCTTTTAGTGTGCCATGAAGACGTAGTTAAAATTGTGGAATTAGCCTGCAAACACAATCTCTGCATAATACCATTTGGTGGTAAGTGTTATGAAATCTCAAATCTGTTTAACATTACAATAGTGAAAATGTATTCTACTTGAATTCAATTTAAATATATGATCTTAATATATTGTACCAATAATAGTTAGATATTTTTAAAATAGTGTTTTAAGTGCAGTCTTAATTTTTTTATGATCTTGCAGTATTAAAAGCTGCTATATTCAATTTAGTGGAAGTCATTAAAAGTATGTCAACATCTTGAATATTGAATGTGCAAGAGGAGTTGATTATATGAATCTGAAATCTACCTCTGTGCCTTGGAAGTCTTCTAGGAGATAAGTCAAGAGATTCAAATATGTGTTAGAGGTATCATGTTTTTGGACGCATTACTTGTGCTCTTTTCCCACAAACGCGTGCAAATTAGGGTTATTTTGTTGTACTGTTGAAGCTCATACCTCCAAGGAGAATTGCAGTCAGACACCTGTACTGCAAAATCATTAACCATAATTGTAATTTCCTCTTAGACAGTGTTCAGTTTGAAAGTTAGAGACTCCTGTGGCAAGGAGTTTTCAGGAAATGGTCCAGGTGCTGAGTACAGGTAAAGGCCTGTATAAGCTTTGTATTCTCAGATTTGGTACTTTCTTATGCTGTAGGAGTATAGCACCTGTAGGAAGGCCATAATTGTTTGAGAAGGTGAGCATGTCACTTGAAGATAATAGCAAACTAATGGAGCTGGTTTCTCCCTAAAACACTCTCACCCCTGTCAGTTTCATCTGGAGAGCTGTAAGACTGCTACAAGTCACCTTTGGTACCAATAAATTGGTATAGCTGAAAGCAGCAATATTGACTATCTCTTGTTCACTGACCAGGATACAGAAAGATCTTCAGATTTTTTTCCAAGTCTGTTTCTACTGAGCTACAGTCAGCTTCTGGAGTTATTACTATAGGGCTTGGTATGTAAGGAAAATGCCACCTTTCCTATCATTGGAAACAAAGCTGATCGGCTTTACTGCCCTTGGAGAGTGTTTTATTAGTTAGCACTGTCTCTATATTTGCCATTGGATGTTCTTCTGGTAGCTTGCTGTGGATCTCTAGCGTCCTAGTCTTTCTTTTCCTATGGCTTTTGTAGTCTTTGAGAAGCCAAAGACGACTTGGAGGCTGTTCTGTGACATCCTATAAAGACACATTAGAAAACTCTAAGAGAAGTTTGACATTTAGTTTTATCCATTTTTTTTTTTTTGTTATACCCTTTCAGTTTCTTTCCTGCTTTCAGATAGGTATTGCATTCCTGTATTGGGTAGACTTCTTGAACCAGCTTTCTGTGTGGAAGTGTAGTGACTTCCATAGTGATCTCAGAACACTATGTAGAAACCATAGCTATCTCTGTTTCTTGGATGGCTTTTTTATTTCTAATCTGTATTTGTTTTAAAACTCTATTCTGGACTTAACAGAAGTGGCTGAGATGGTCACAGAATTTCATGGTCTGTTATTGAGTGCAGTTAAAGCATTGTCATCTCTAATGCTGCCTTGATTTTGTGAAACCCAGTTTGGGAGAAGGGACAGCCTTAAAAGGCTAATCTTTAGCCTCAAACAGTTAACTTCAGTGATCTTACTTTATTAAGTTCAATATCAGAAAGGAAGGAGAGAGGGATGGTATGTGAAGAAAAGCTGCCCAAGAATGTTACGATGACAGTGTCACTTCCATATTTGCAGGAGGGACAAGTGTCTCTAGTGCCCTTGAATGTCCTGAAGAAGAAAAAAGAACAATTGTCTCACTGGATACATCACAAATGGTATGTCTCTCAAGTTTTTATTTTTTTTTAAATTATCATACGGTTACTTTGGACGATGATCACTAAAGAATATAATTTCTTTCTTTGCAAGGATAAAGTAGGAATGGAAATATTAATTTGTACTGTGCATGATTAAATGGGTATTCCTTCAGTTTAAGTGCTATTTTGCTGATGTTAACCCTCTACTACTTCATATGACCTGTGTTTATTTAATAAGAAAAAAGATCACTGCTTAGCCTTCTTATAGCAGCTTTAAGTGAAAAACAGAGGAAGCTGCTATTGTTCTATATTGGAACTTCGTATCTGAGGTTAAGTGAAAGGCTAGGAATAAGTTACTGTTGTAAATGTCACTAGTTTTTCCAGACTTAAAAATACTTAAAGCAAAGGTTGGTAAGGTGACCTAATATCTATAAATCAACTTGAAGGATTAACTTTAAAGAAAAAAAAAAAAACACCACGAGATGTTTGTGTAGATAGCATCTTGAGAATGTGAAGTTCATAGCTTTATGGCAGTCTAGAAATGAAGTTCTGTAAAATTTAGTGCTGGTTTTCATCCTTCCATTATGAAGGACCTTTATGCTTTGAAAATGATAGTTTTATGACTACATGGTAATGAGATGCTTCAGAAGCAGCTCTGTATCTTTTGATGTAAGGCTCTACTGCTTCTGAGCACCTGCTGAGCTTAATAACTCCTTTAGCCTTGAAGGTAAGACCTGGGTTTTGGCTCCATTTTCTCTACTCAGTCAGTGGTGCTTCAGTTAACTTGTTTCTCAGTGTTTCTGGCTACAAAGTGATGGCAGTTGCATATTGAAGGAAGCTCTTTGTGTGTCTATACGGAGTAGAATCCAAGGAATACATACAGTACTGACTCAGGCCTTCATTTGAATTCATTGATTCATTGCCTACAGCTTTGACTTCTCTCTGGTTTGGGGGTGGGAAAGGAATGTGGTTAACTCTTATCATGCTTTTGTGTCAGCTAGATATGCAAGTATACACCAACTCAGAAAATAGACCACTTTCATGTGTCTTGAATGACTCTGCCAGCCAATTCTTGTAATCACTAATGAGGAAGGAAAATAAGGAAATAAGGTGAAAAGAAGCATTGTCAGAGTTAAAACCTGGGTGTCTCAGAGCAGTTAAGATGATTGTCTAAACTTTACTATTTTAATAGACACTTAACAGGTATCTTCATCTTCTATGTAGGGTCTATGTTGCATAAAAACTGATTTACATATGCATCTTAGATCAGTTAAGTAGTTTATGTTGAAACTGAAGGTGTTTGAAAGGAGCTGAAATAGCTGGCTTTGAGTAATTAGTTAGCCCAGATGTTGTGAGGGGAGGCAGTTGATTTGAAGCATAGTTTAAGTTGGACCACAAGCTGTCCACATTTCTGTCATTTGAAAAATCAAGGCAAAGGGAAGGTAGAGCTGTTCTTCTGTACAGTATTAATACACAAAATTATAGAAGTACACCACAAGTGTACTTAATAAGGATGAAGAGTGGAAGCTCAAGCTTCTGTGGTGTCCTTGCTATAAACAAAGCTAAAACCATTTTTAAGTTTCTCCTTCATGTGGATTGTACTCATTGACAATTGTGCTTGGTGTGCCATGTAACTTGTAGTGTTTACTACTTTTCCTGTTTAGTAGAATATACTGATGGAACAGTGAATCCCGTAAGATAAAATGATATGATCCAAGTATCTTAAATTTCTAAAGTATGTACATACTCTGACATCCTGTAGTATATCTTTCTTCTAGCTTACTGTGTCAAAATGCAAGAGCTGAACTGGAATAACTGAATGCATTCTGTTTAACCCATGGAGTATGTTTAAGAATGCTTTTCTTGGTGTGTACTTAATGTCCAGATAGTCAGATTCAGGCACCTTCAATCATGTTAATAGTGAAAATCGCTGTATTGCTTCTGTAAGAGTTTTGACTTAATTCTTTCTGGTTTTTTTTTTCTGCCTTGTTTCTGTAAACATTCTCAGTATAAATTGACTAACAAGTATGCTACTCTCCTGTAGTGGTGATTTCATAAACTAATGTGTTATGTATCTGTTTGAGGGTGTGAGGGGGCTCAGCTTTCACTGCTTTAATAACTGGAGTTGTATTAGTAGTAAACTGTATGACCAAGTGTGTTGATTGTATAACATTAGGGAAGGAAATAAACAAAAAGCTTTAACTCTGATTCTTAGTTTTCGTTGGCTTTTCAACAGAATCGGATTCTCTGGATAGATGAGAAAAACTTAACAGCTTGTGTGGAAGCAGGCATTGTTGGACAAGATCTGGAAAACCAGGTATTTTTAACTTGTCAAACATCTAGTATTTCTCCCCATTTTTCATAGCTTTTCCTCTGTGTAAATCATTGAATTGTGTAAATCATTGAATTCTAGCTTAATTCTTGCGTGTTTTCATGCAGACGGGCGTGGTAAGCGTTATATTCACGGTTATGAACCATATGGCATTGAATGCTGTATTTGGCCATTTTAAAAAAACTTCTTTTTAGCTCTAGCTACAAAATGTGATTACAGTAAGTTGACAATTCCTAGGATGTAGTGCTATGGTTTCTATTTCAGACCTTAGATACACCCTTGTGTTTGCAAGGCATGACACTTGGTACCAGTTACAGGGACAAGTTCAAATTGTCATTGTGTGAGGCGTGTTTTAGTCATTTTAGCCAGAGGTAGTTTCCTCAGAAAGGTTAGACCGTGTAACAGATTTGCAGTTGCTGCTGCTTAAGGCCAGCTACAGGAGAGTAGCAGAAACGATGGAGAGTTGCCCAGAACAGGAGTCCAGTGGAAGATTCCCCTTCACTTTTAATTGACCTCTAGTGGCTTTTTATTGCAGTTTATCAGATGAGCTACAGCACCCTTCTCAGGGTCTTTCTTGGTACTTCTCTATATCAAGCAAGCTGTGGATGTTTGTTACTATTATTCAGAATGTGCAGTTCAGCTTATTTAAAAAAAAATATTCTAGGACTTGACTTATTTGATAGCTAGATGTTGTCTAAACTTTTCTTAGCACCCAAGAGCTATATACAAATCTGCAGAGATTTGAAGGGGTTTTTGAATGTTTTTTTCCAGACAATGAAAACTTATCATACTTGACTAATAGAGCTGTTTATGATGAGAAAGATAGCCTTTCCTATTTTATTTTCCCTTTTATCATTTGATGTAATATTTTAACCTTTCTGGATCCATTTCTCTTAAGCTTGGAATTAAAATGCAAAGAGAATATTCTCTGCGTTTAAATGACATTTTTCTAGGGTAGTAGTTTGATATTTCATTACTATCTGTCCTTTAAATGCCACTACTTTTCCTTTCACTTAGAGCAAGGGAAATATTCCCTTGCTGCTTATAGCTCTCATGAGCTGAAATGCTACTGTTGCATTTATTCTTTTTGAATATTCTTGATAAAAAAACTTTTTTCAGTCATGTTTTTGACTATGAAAAGAGTATTGGTTGTCAATTTGTTCAATACTGAATATAAACTGGTATTCATACAAAGGTTTTAATGTACAGAGTGACTCTGAGCACGTGAGGGCTTCTATGTAATTCCTTCAGTGTCCGAAGAATACAAAATCGGATCATCTACTTAGTGTGTGTGTATATATATATTTTAAAAAGAGACTTTACCAGTATTATCTAGGAATTATGTTGCAGTGAAGTGAACCTTATAACAGTAACTAAAAGTCTAAACAGAGACATGAATTCTAAACAAATAACAGATTTGGGAAACCTGATATTTGACAAAAGCTAGGCTGTAAGTGTTATAATGGGGCATTCAAAATCAGTTGTCTGTCTTAGCTAGCGACTAGGGTGATTAAGACACTGTTTTCTGTGGGATGAGAACTTCAGATATTAGTGGGCTCTATAGAGAAGCCTTAAGTTACTTGGGTTTTTGTCAGAACAGAATATGGAATAATAGCTGATAGATGAGGACTAAAGGTGACAAGTGGATAATGAACATACAACAATATTTAATACTGGGTTTTGTAGAAAGCATTATCAATCAGATTGTGAGTCTATAGGAAAAGCTAGTACATGCTCGTATTTTCTGGATGAGTCTGTCTCTTGCATTTGCAAAGTACATAGTATTATCTCTCCCCTGTCCTGTAAGTGCTCTTAGCACATGCTGTTCATACAACAGGATTCAAGGAGTTTAGGCCAAGTGCTTTGTACATGCCCAGTCAGTTAAAAGTTTTCAGAAGCATGGTCTTCTGTGCTTGTGTTTATACAACTTCTAGAAACCGGTAAGTTGTGACTGAAGCGAATTTCTTTTCATCTTGGGGAATGAGGAGAGTGCAGGCTCCAACCCTCCCCTAATATATGACCAGTAAGCATCTCAAGCCACAAGCTTGTCTGGTGTGAGAGGACCATGAGTTAGATGAATCACCATAGGCTACGTAGATCACCATAGACTACGTAGAAGTGACTTTCAATCATTTTAAGTTAGAACTACTTTGTACAACAGAACATAGTTAATGATCCACATTATGTGGTATACTTGAATACCTATGTCCACCTGGATTGTTATCAGTCAGTCAGTGCAAATTGGTCATCTCAAATACACTAACACAGTTATCACTTAATGTGAGACTGTTCGGTCTTTAATTCTTCCTGTCCAACAGCTTTGGTGTTGCGATTCTGAGTGCATCCAATCAACCTCAGGTGCTGTGCAGATGGCAAAGCCAAGCTAATACAGAAAAATGAGAAACAAGTGACTACTTAATGTACAGGAATGTGTGATCTGCATCACAAATAGTTGACAGTGTTGCATACAGGAAGCCCAACCAGATGGCTGTATATTAAAACACATCGCTCCTTGAGAGAATTAAGTACAGGCAATTTGCTCACATTTTCTGCAGACCTGCTGCATATCACATTAGGATAGAAAGAACAGGAGATTAAGTGCCTTATTTATTGGCAGCGTTTGTGCAAAGTTGGCAGTTAGTTATAAGTTTTTTCCATATGTATTTGAATTCGCACCTTCTTATGAACAATAGAGGTCTTAGTTTTAAAATATGGGGGAGGAGTATTGTAGGTTGATATGTAGCACTATGTCTGCACAGTAGAAGCAGAATCAATTTGCATTTCATCTCTATAACAAAGACTAAAATTGTGGGTGTGTGGTCAGGATATGTATTTAAAAAAAACAAAAAAAAAAAACAAAAACAAACAAATTAAAAAAAAAAAAACACAACCCCAAAAACCAACTATAGAATATTGAGATTTGGAGTACTAAACAAACGCAGACTCTGTAGAATGTGTGTTTTTCCTTTCCTTAGCTTGCTGAAAGTGGCTTCTGCACAGGCCATGAACCAGATTCCATGGAGTTCAGTTCACTAGGAGGATGGGTAGCAACAAGAGCATCAGGCATGAAAAAAAACATCTATGGAAACATTGAAGATCTGGTAAATAGCTCTAATACTTTTTCTAATTAATTACTCTGTTCAGAGGTTTAACTTTTGTAATTACCTGTGATGAGAGGGAAAAGGGATAGTAAATTGCAGTTCTCTTAAGTGATACAGTTTTGGCATCTGAAATGCTTTTTTGCATGCTTTTGTTATTAGTACTAATAATCCTTATCACTGATCTAAGTAATTTTCATTTTGGTTCTCGCTGGCTCGCTCAAGGAATAGTGTTACCTTGTCCTGACTCTGGCGCCTTCTTCCACTGTTTTGCGCTCTCTATTAATCCAGTGTAATAATCCTGTCAAATTTTTAGAGTGATTTCAAAAGGCCCATGTTCTCTCCTACCTGTTCTGCGTTCCTCATGTTGTCTAGTTGAGTCATCTAATGACAGCAAGCTAGCTCTTTCCACCTTCCTACCGGCCCCTAGGCTGGCAGTTTTTTTCAAATCAGTAGCCTGATCCAACATACCGTGTGGATGCACAATGGTGAAATCTGATGCCACCACATGGTCTGTAGGAGCCCTAAGGAAGGAAGCAATGAGCTGGGAATGGCAGTATTCTGCTCTTGAATCTGTTTTAAGCATTTAAATGGTTCATCTTTATATTAACCCAGGTAATTTGTTCTTTAAAGCATACTTTTTGATTTAAAAATCTACCATTTCTGTTATAACAAATTAATATATTGAAGTTAAATCATCACTGTTCAGACTTTGCCTACCTCTTTGCTTCAAACTTCCAGCTTTCTTTCGTAGTTTGTACAATAGCCCTTCTACGCATGTGGGGGTTTTTCCTTATTTCCTGCAACACACTCTAGGTAATTTATCCCCATCACCTCAGGCTTTTTCATCAGCTCATAGTTCACAGACGCGTTTGTTCTGTGCACGCATGTGACATTACTATCAGTGGCTGAGCTTGGCAGGAACTACACAGGTTTTATTCAGTAGGCCTGGCTGAGCGAAAACTACTAGCACTTAAAGAGTGTCATCTGTCCTCTACTGCCTGAAGTGTTACTGAACGGTATAGCTTTGCTTGTACTGGGAGATGTGAAGCCGAAAGCTTTTCTATCATGCAAGCATAACTTCAGGCTAAAACAGCTTCTGAGATTTTCATCAGGAAGAAATAGGATTGAAAATTGATTCAGAACAGTTCATGAGTTTCAAAATGCCACAGTGAGAAAGTTTCAGGGAAGTGTTTACATCTAGAAATGGTGTGCTATATAAGCTGCCTAAAATCCACTTATTGCAGAATCAACAGTTCGTAAAACGCATATAGTGTAATTCTCGAACAGCTCAGAGCAGGATGAAAATTACTTAGCAACCTGTGCTTGAAAGTTTTAAAGCCATTAGTTGAAATTCAGTAATTTTGCTTCACTTAAAGGCTTCACTAAAAAACCCCTGAAATCCACGCTTCCTTGGTATAAAATAATTGAGTAAAGGATTTAAAAAAAACAAAACAAACTGGTCTCTGTATTGCATGTGGACAAATAAAGCTGGAAGCAATAACGTTGAAAAATATTTTAAAAATACAACCTTCTAGCCTTACGTATTCGTCAGTGTTATGGCAGATTTAATATGGATAATCTATTTTACAAATCTTACTTCTGTCTTTCTTCCTAATGGAAATATTTGTGTAGCAACTGGTGACTGAATTATATTAACTTCATCAAGCAGCAGTTCTAAAGCAAAATTGAGGAAAATTTAAACCCTCACTTTTTTACTCTGAATTACTATTATATTCTGGATTAAAATCCTAGTACCCATAAAGTACTGCTTACACTAAGAAACAAAACAGTTTTAACTGGTACTGTCTGTATGTAGCCAGCAGCTGATTTGATTTGGCATAGAACTGGAAACAACCTGTTGTGTGGGCAAACCATGCTGTGTTAGAAATAATTGTTGGTAACAGTCCTCAGGTTGTCCCAAAAGTTCTTGGTGCAGCCTACAGAAAGTCTGAAGTCTACAAAGTTGAACTGTATCAAGCTTAATATACATTTTGTTGAAAATAAATATCATGCAAAAAAAAAATCTGTGCTTAATGCTAGTATTTATAGTCATTGCATATTGTTTGAACAGGTGATTCATATAAAAATGGTAACTCCTAGAGGAATAGTAGAAAAAAACTGTCAAGTACCTCGCATGTCAACAGGACCTGATATCCATCACTTCATTATGGGATCTGAAGGTATAAAAACAGTAATTTCACATGACTGCATCTTAATTCGGCTTCTGTAATGGCTTGACTTGAGCATCTTTAATTCTGTGGCTTCCAGTGTGTCTATGGGTGGCATTATGCAGGCATGAATTTCTTGTGTTGGGGTAATACATTGAGACCTTAATTAGGACTGAAGTTAAGCAGCTCTGAACAGTGCTTAAAACAGATCTGTGGAGTTAGCCTACAAGTCTCGTAACAAACATTATGATTTAGAGGATATCTTGTAAGAATTCACCATGTAAATAGTCAGGAATAAATCACCTACTACTGCAATACTGATTTTTTTTTTGATTTCTGATTTGTGTTAACGTACAGCATCATGGTAGACACTTGTTAAGTTGGGTAACTTGTAAGAAGTAGATCTTGCAACACTTGCTCACTTTTTCTTTTTTCCCCGAAGGAACTCTTGGAGTGGTTACTGAAGTTACGATAAAGATTCGCCCAGTCCCTGAATACCAGAAGTATGGCTCTGTGGTCTTCCCCAACTTTGAACGAGGGGTGGCCTGCTTAAGGGAAGTGGCAAAGCAGGTAAAGAAAAGCTGGATGTTGACTTCGCTCAAGAACACAGATTCTAGCACTAGGGCTGTGCTGATGCTCTAGTATTTCTGGCAACTGATAACCAAGGATTTGAGAGTCTTGTAAGTGTATATGGTCCGTAAGGCTTTTGGAAATTAGGCAATTGAGGATTGAGCACATTCTGAATTTGCTTGATGTTCTGAGCCAAATTGTGGATGTGCCTTTTGATGTCTCTTTCCTTAGCGGGAATTATTTGCATATCTCAGCACAGAAAATTTAGCTTTGCATCTCCTTCAATGGAGAGCTTGACCCTCAGATTAATTCAGGACTATGTAAAAGGAACCAGTATTTACAGGAATTAAGTTGCAGCATGCAAGTAAAGGGCAGTTGAATTTATAGCTCTGAAGTGGCAAAGGAACAGAAGTCATGCAATGGAGGGATTTGGCCTGTGTTTAGAAAACGCTTCCTGAAGCACAGTGATGTGTTCAGGTGAGATGGATATTTTGAGGTGGCATTGTGCTTACACTGTAGTATTTAAACAGTGTCTTCTGAATAGTGTGGTCAGATGGTTTCAGGTGGCAAAACTCAGACATGGGTATCCCAGTTGTGTAAAGCTTTTCCTCATGGCTATGCTTCCAGGCAAATTTGACACTGGCTATCCTCTTTCATCATGATCTTAGACTAACTTTTCTTTGCTCCGTGCAAAACATAACAAATCATTTCTATGAATGGTGGAATATACCCTGAATTGGGGAAGTAATTTCAGAAATGTTTTAATTAATGCCAAACCAAACACAGCTTTACATTTTTTCCAGTGATTGGTCTAAATTAATGACTTAATGTTCCAAGCCAGATGTTCAAACTGGTATGTGAATGACATGTATATGCTAGTCAGCAGCACTTGCCAGTTCTTCTGTTGTGCTTCTGCTGCTAGTGCTTGTTCTTTCTGTTAAAGGTACCTAAGCAGACTGTTTGGGAATGCTTAATCATATGGCTGATCAACATTTAAAGTCAGTTAAGGAACTAGTGTGTTTCCCTAGCTATGGGCTTAGTTAGAAGAGGAAAAAAAGGCACTATGAGCCACTTAGTGTTGCTCCATTTCTAAGCTTCTGTTGCTGCTGTGTCACTGCTTACTTGAGCCTGAACTACTTATTCCTCTCTTCTTTTGCCCCTCACATCAATCTTGATAGTAATTACAACGATTGCTATCTGAAAAGCTGTTTCTTGTCTGTATTGGTCTACTTTAATGTAACAATAACCGACCTGCAGGTTGTGGGTGGGTTGGTGTCATTTAAAACCACTCATCCAGCCTTCTTATGTCAACCCGCGTGGTGAGCTTAGTTCTTCTTTATGTTCCTTCTTCCTATTGAGTGACGCAATGTATATTAATGATATGATGGAGGGTGAACATGTCAGAACAAATGATAGGGGAGCACTTCCATATCCATGTAATTAGATGAAGATAGCATAAAATTCAGGCTTTGTCATATTCCTCTGGCCATACATTTCAGTGTGATTGGACATGGTCATCACAGATTACACAATGTAGGTGTAGATATGACCAGAAGCTTGCCTAATTGAAGGCAGCTATTTTTACTGTTTCTCAGATTTCTGTACAGTACAGAATCTAGATTGGACCCATATACGGATTTTAATTGCAGTCCGATGGCAGAGCACTAATGTCCTGGTCTGGCCGGAATGGAGTTAATTTCCTTCGTAGCAGCTGTGTGGTGCGATGTTTTGTACTTGTGACCAAAACAATGTTAACACACCGATGTTTTCGCTATTGCTGAACAGTGTCAAGGCTTTCTCTGTTTCTTACTCTCCTCCCACCAGCAAGTAGGTTGGGAGTGGACAAGAAGCTGGGAGGGAACGCAGTTGGGAAGGCTGATCCAAATTGACCAGAGGGATATTCCATACCATATAACATCATGGTCAGAAATAAAATAGGAGGGGGGAGTTTTCCAGGGGTTGCCATTGCTTGGAGACAGGCTGGGTATTGGTGAGCTGGTGGTAATTGCTTGCTTTTGCATTACTCCCTAGTGTGTTTTTTCCCACTTTGCTTATTAAACTGTCTTCCTCTCAAGCCATGAGTTTTCCCACTCTTGCCCTTCTGATTTTCTCCCTCGTCCCTCTGTGAGGGAAGGAGTGAGCAGCTGTGCAGTGCTTAGCTGCCTGCCAGGGTTAACCCACAACAATTAGACTTTTCAATGGATTTGTATGTATGCGTATCTCTGATTACATAGCAACATAAGCTTAATATTCTAATCAAATATGGTATCTTTAGTGCATTTTGGTAACTTAGAAAACCAGTCAATACTTGGAGGTCAAAGATCTTTGGTCTATTCCTGTGTTGGCTTGAGGTTAAACTGAAAGTTCTCAATGCATTGTATCTTGACATGCCTAATAATAGATGTTGCTATTCAAGTGAAAACGAGCTTATAGTCACCCCTTTTCAATGATGTTGATGGCCATAGGTCTTTGGTTTCAAAGTGTACTTTCTTGTGCGCTATTATTAAATGAAAAATTTGATGGTCACGTATTTCAGCAAAACTGTGTACATAATATTTTTATTTTTCCTCCCTCTCGTTCCCCTGGCTTTGTCCCCAAGAGATGTGCTCCTGCATCAATTCGCCTTGTTGACAATGCACAGTTTCAGTTCGGTAAGTAAGTAGATCTTCTTGGAGGAGTATCTTCTTCCAATGGTTTTGATTTTTAGTAGTTTAAATCTGTTTTAAGGGGTAATTCTTTTGCTCAAAACTAGACAAAAGGCAGACTCCAAAGTCAAAGTCTAGATGGTGCTGTAATGTGTACTTTCAGAAACAAAAGCCTGTTTTTGTCTCAGGGAAAACAGTATCAACTATAACAGTCAGTAAAGAGCCATGCTTTAAATTTCATATAAGCACCACAAGTGGTATATAGATTCCTTAGAAGTAGCAGGTTTTTTGAAAACATTCTGATGTCGCAATGATTGTTTGGATGGGAGAGAGAGACAATAGCATACTTGTCCAAAGTGAGCTGCCTGTTTTTAAAAGAAGCTTAGATATAGTAAATGCCATAACTGTACGCAAATAGAACTAATCTGTAGGCTTTAAGTATAGAAGGTCAATGAAACTACTAGAACATTACTGAACACAAAGATTTTGTGACATTTCAACTAGTTCAAATACCTAAATAGGGCAATGTCAGACATGCAGAGCAATCATTTTTGAGCACTTCTTAGGGGAAGCTGTCATTTTAAATTGTAGGAAATTTGGCAAAATATGTGTTCTGGCTCAAGACGCTCTTGAGGAGAACCTAAAGTTCCGCTACCCAAAAGCTAACAGTTTACAGAACTTGAAGGTCTTGCTGAGACTGTGCTATTTTGATCTTACCCGAAAGATGAAAATGTGAAGTCTGACTGACCTTGAATGCCTCTATTTTAATACCACTTGAACAAGTCAGAATTTCTGAACAGAAGCCTCGGTGATGAATCTTGACTTCAAATAGCATTAATGTTTTTATTGTTTTTATTTTTTTTTTTTCAAACCAAGGAAATCAGGATGTGTAATACCTGAGGGCCCAGCAAGCCTTGCTGCTTGCTTTGGTCACTCTTGTGTTACACTGTTTCTCTCAGACGTGTACAACAGAAGGCAGATGCATTTTTCTTTCTTTTTAATTGGGAAGAAGTTTGACCGATTACAAGTTTTAAACCCAACACTGAATAAATCATTCTTCTACTTTTTAGCTTTGATCTGAGGTTGCAGCTTATACAGTCACCTGTAAAACATAGTTTCAGGTGTGTCTGTAGATTTTTTCCTGTTGTCATTATTAAGTAGGCTTAAATCCAATAGTTTTTACAGACTGTGGCTTAATAAATTCGTGTCCTTTTGTTATCTGCTGCTTTTTTCTGTGCTTGGAGGTGTACTTCTGGGTTTGTTCAAGCCTGCAGGAAGAGCCTTTACTGAAGTTCATGCTTTATTCAGGAGGAAATACTTTGTAAAGTATTTTAGAAGGAAGTATCATGTAAATGGTGCATAACTTTTTTTATGAATTGGGCTCACAGCATGTAGGCCAGATGCAAGACTGTTAAAGTGAAGCAGTAATGGGAGTTCAGAAGTTGCTCGTGACTGAAAACAATGGAACAAACAGTAAAAGACTTTCATCTCAATTAAACTCAGTCCCGAGGCAGAGATGTTAATTTAACAGACTCCAAGACACCATTTATATATCCTGGTAATTTCAGTTCCCTGTATGTGATTAAGGAAGCAATTACTAGCTTTATGTAGAAAATTGTGCACAAGTGACATAACCGTTAAGAAAAAAAAAATGCTTAACTCCTAACTTGCACCATTTTTGGCTATTGGTTTCAGTGGTTTTGGCATAACTTTTAAAAAGGTCACTGATTTTGCTTAGTTTTGTAGTGTAAAAACTAATGAAGTGCTCCTTTAAAATTTTCCATGTACCATATACTTGTGAAGATATAGACTAGGGCAGCCTTAATTAGTGTCAAATGAAATATTTGTGCACAGTTGTATGTATGCCTTTTAAAAAATTAATAAAAACCTCTCCCTAAATCAACTTTTAAATTGTGATGATCAGAGTTCTCCAAGTGATTCTGGCAACTAAACTTTTTTTTCTTTGCCCATTGAAGTAGGAATTTTAAGAGCCCTATTTGCCTTAACACACCTCTTTCCACTTTTTGCCAAAGGTCATGCTCTTAAACCACAAGTTGCTTCCATATTTACGTCATTTTTGGATGGACTGAAAAAATTCTACATCACAAAGGTAACTTTTGGGCTTTAATACTGTTTGGAATTTTGCATGCTATTTATAAAATTCAAGATCTTTTGGTATACTGTCTCTAACGCAGCTGAGTTTGAGTGTAACAGATCCTACATTGTAGTATCAGTTAGCTGGAGATTCTCAAGGTGGTTTAATCCAAAATAAGATTATCTGTTTGAGGAGTTGTTCCATGAGAGCTGCTCTCACTGGTCATATCGATAGATGAGATTAATGTGCCTTGTCCAACAGTGAGTTGGTGACAGAGCAAGACTGGAACAGATTTATCTAGCTTACAGACCGCTGATCATCAGTTCATACTGATGGAGCAAGGCTAACGCTTTACTGTCTTTTCCTCTCCCCAGATTTTGTCAAGGCACAATCTACCTTGTTAGTACAGTGAACTAGAATTTTGGGAGAATCTCAACATATTTGTCTTGAATTGCCCATATAAATTGGTTCTTTATCTTTCTGGAATTCATCCCAATGAATACCCTTTTTAATGCAGAATTATCTGATGCTAAAATGACTTCACCGAAGCTTTTGTATGAAATAATTTGTCTTTTAACTGATTTTTTTCCTCCAAATTAGCGAACTAGACAGTTCCTGCAAATATGGTTATTCAAACATAGAAAATTGCATCATCCTGGATTTAGGTAACTGTTAGAGGAGGAGGTAAACATTCCATTCTGATCTGATAATTTTGAGTGTCTTCAAGGAGTGGGCTTTCTTGAGGGACAGTGGCTAGTGTTGATTCTGCTGCTTTTTCCTGTGCTACTGAAGTAGAAAATGCTGTATGCCTTGGGACTTTTGCTAGGAAACGCGTATTAGCTTTAGAGATAGCCCAGAAATTATTTTGCTTTCCCTCCCTGATCTGCCATAGTGCAGGAACATCTAAAGAAGTAAAGGTTTTGGCAACAAGATTGCTGCCAGTTTGAAACAATCCTGGTCAGCAATAACTGCTGCTTCTGTAGTCAGCAACAAGCATCACTGCTTGTTGGGATGTTGTGTCACCAAGGGATGTTGTGTATCAATTCAAATTCTTCCAGATCTGCAGGAGAAAAAGAGCTTGTGGAGAAATAATATGTAATACTGATGCAAAGATTCCAGGTTGGTGACCAGTGTGGAGCTCTTATGTCAGGGCTCGGTCCCCTTCGTGTATTTTAGCAACTGCTACTTCGGAGAAACTCTGAGGTGGGACAGGAGATATGAGCAGAGAAAGGAGCAGGTTTAATGACCCTGAGACTGATATTGCAGATGTTACTGAGACCGAGATACTCAAATCCATCTTACGCTTACTTCATCTGTGAATTGCTTCCTGTAACAACAACAAAAAAGTAAACATCAGGATACAGAACACATCAGATACCTCTGTTCAGTAAAAGAATGTTAGTTGTTTAACTGATACCACTTAAAAGAACAGGGACAAAGTCTTTCTGGTTTATTCCTCGATATAGTTTGGGACTGTTCACTGATAGGTGAATGTTCTAGGTATTGTTTGTTTACTAGTTCACACTGTCCCTAGTTCCTCCAATGCCTCTTAAAGAGAACTGTAAGGTGTTACCTGAGCATTACAGCCAAAAGATGGCAGAATAGACAAAAGAATTTATGTTAGATAAAATGCAAATGACTCTACGATGAGAAAGGACAGTAAATTGCATCTTAATAGACCTTTATTCCCGTGCTTGGAGTTTATCGCAGCGGTAATAATATTTATTTCTGTTTATGTTAGCAATGCTGTTTCTGTAGGACTAGTGGATAAGACAGATCCTTTGCCCAGGGCACTATATTCTGTAGCTTTCATGGTGGTGTTTTGGTGGGGTGGTAGGATGCAATATCCTTTTCAGAAATACTAATTTGGATGTCTTTGACTGGAGAATCCCCATAAAGATTTGACATCACTGGCTGGAGGACTGAGCCATCCTAAGATACTTTGCCTCATTGCTGGATGGTTGGGGTTTTTTTGGTTTTTTTGGACCCTCTTGGTACCTTCAGTTAACTTCCAGTACAGTTAATCTATTCAGTTAAGGGAATAATAAAAGGAATTGCAACTAACTGTGACTTTTTCTCAGCATATCTGTCGTGCATAAAGGATGAGTTTGAACTCTCAACTATTAATGTAACTTCATATAATCTTGCTTGATGCTTAATAACAAGCTATCACAAGCAGAGTTAGAGACTGGAAGAGATGAATGCTACTGGAAAGGGCAAGGCTTTAAAAAAAAAAAAGTTGCTGGTCAATATACATATTAAGAATACATTGTTCTAAATTATAAATTTTTACCCTTTTAACTGTGGAAATAGTCATTAAATGTTGTTGCAACTTTATATACATCTCCATTCCTTCTGAAACGTGCTTGTAATGGTAGTTCACTGGACCTAATTAATAATAAAAAAGGTATGTAGAAAATAAGTTAAGATATGACTCCTGACGGTTAGTCCTGAAACAAAGCCATACAGACAGCCTGACCGCATTACTGTTAAACCTGTAATAGTTTTCTTCCCATTTCCACTGGGATATGCTCCCTGCTACAAGGTTAGAAGTTATTTTCCTTCCATAGTGCTTTTCCCAGCATAGAGATGTTTCTGTGGTATGCTGTCGATACAACTGTTCTGCGAGCAGTGATGTTTATGGTCATCATAGTCATCTTCCTGCTTCAATACAGGAATAGTTGATAGAATATAAATGTCTCCCTATTACTTAAAGCATTTAAGACCTGTTCTTTCTTCAGTGTAGGTAGCATAGACATAATAGCTGTCTGCTTTTTAACAGGAGGAAAAACGTGACAGATATAACCTCTGTTATTTCAGGGGGCTTGTGAATGTTTGTCCTGTCAAAGAACAACTTGATTGTTTTGGGACTAAGTGTTTTTTGAAAGATGTTTTTTCCTAATCTTTCCGCTTAGTTGCAACAACACTTATTAGCCAGAGCACATGCTATATATTTGAAAAGTAAAAAGTTGTTGCTTGTATTCTACCACATGAGCTATGACATAATACAAAGTTTTCTGTCTTTGCAGTTTAAAGGATTTGATCCCAACATACTGTGTGTAGCTACGTTGCTCTTTGAGGGTGACAGAGAGAAGGTTCTTCAGCATGAAAAGCAAGTCTATGATATTGCCACCAAATTCGGGTATGCTTCTCAAAGAACTTTTTCATATGAAGCTGGGAGTTAACTGTCCAGGAAAAAAATAGGATTACCATATTTTTATAGTGATTACTGTGTGGATATGTTCTCAATTTACTAGCTTAAAGTGGCAATAATCAATTAGTTACTGAATGTCCCCTTTGATAAATATGGCTTGTGCTAACTCTTAATAGGTAACTTTACTGAAAAACTTCAGCTGTCTGTGTATTGCAGGAAAAGTAAGTATTTGACTAAATATGGAACTGATGTTAATAAAATGGAAACTAGCCCTTATAATTGCTTATAGGCATGGAAGCTGCTTGTTTTGCAATACCAGACTCTAACTACACAAGGGGGAGACAAAATCATAAGGGCTACATTAAATTTTTGCAGAATTGATGTGAGCATATGAATACAAGAAGCTTTGTTTAAAAGATGAGCCTGTGTTTAATTAAAGGAATGCTGTGAATTTCTGTTCCGTAGACTGTTTTCTATTCTTACAAAAGAACAGAAAACATACATTGGTGTGGGAGGCTGAGTAATGATCAGGTAGTTTCTGTCCTTCCGCTTTGATTAAGCGTGACTGATAAAAACCATCACTAAAAGTGTGATTTTTTTTTTTTAAGAACATACTTTTTACTTTTTAAGAATGTTATTGCTAGTATTGTAGTCTCACCTATTCAAATATACGTAAGCTCTTTATCCATTTCAAGGCTACCCTTTCTGAAATTTGTGCTTTCATTCTAACACTTAAAATAGCTTATGAAAGTAGTATTTCATGTGAGCAGCTTGCTAACATTCAATAAGAATATCACTGGTCTTGATCTTAAAGAGCATTTTAGTTATTTTAATGTTATATGCAAGAACAGGCTTCAACTGTGAGTCCTTTTGTATTTTGGTATTTCAGGATGGTATATTGATAAGAGGGGGAACCTGTCTGTTAGATGATGTGCTGTCTGCGCTGCTCAGTTAAGGCTATTAATTAAGTGTTTAATAGTTTAACTTGGTCTAAAATGCAAAACAATTTAATGGTCTGAAATGCTTTAATTCTGTCCTCCTTCAGGATGTCTGATTACTTTATCCCACACACCTCTCGGATTTATAGAAGCTTCTAGGAAGACTGATTACAGATACATAGCACTCTCTTGTTCTTAGAAATTAATAGTTAAAAACAAAGATTTTCATAATGCTCCTGACTTGATAGATTAGTGAAAGCAAGGCTTCCTTTTTCTTTGTAGTGCTGTGTCTTTTTTTTATCCATTCACATCACTTACGCTTTGGGGTCCTGAGTCTTGCTCTCACGACCTGTGAGCATACAAGTGCACACATCCAACACATTTAGAAATGTAGTTACACCTATTCCTGTAAATGAACATCAAGGATATACTATATCTAGTTCTGTTTCCTCTGCTATTTTGTGATGTTTGAAGACTGTTATTTTAAGGTCTCCGTCAAATGTTTTGTGAATGTTCATCACTCTTTGGATTATGGAATGAAAAGAGAAAAGCAAAGAGTTAAAGGTCTGGTTGGAAGTAACTTCTTATTTCTAGTGAAGAGAAGACCCTACTATTTGCACCTATTGTAACACAGTGTAGACAGCTAAACTTGCACATATGTTTGATAATCAAAGTGTTGTTTTTTTAATTCCTTTTGGAAACCAGTGACTACTTTGCTGGAAAGTTAATTAAATTCTTGTTAATTGCAGTGGCTTGGCAGCAGGAGAAGATAACGGACAGAGAGGATATATGCTGACATTTGTCATTGCTTACCTTCGGGTAGGTCACCTTTTGTCCGCTTGCTGAAAATTCTAATATAACAAAACAGATGTCTTTTTGAAGATGCTTTCTCTGAAATCTAAAAGCAGGTTGCCTTGGATGATATCTCAAACTTCTCCCAGACGTTGTATCTCTTCCATTTCTGACTAGTGTTTACTCATGAAACTTCATCTGCAAAACACCATAAAAGCATTTGTTAAGAAAATAGTTTCTAATAAAGAGTGAAGAAAATTAGATGGAAGAATCCACTGGCAGTTACTAAATAAACAAGATTAGACTTATAAATCAACAGGTTGTACGTAATTGGAGGCTGGGAGAGTACTTGAAATACTCATGTGCTCACTCACCTTTTACTCTTCTTTGGACATCTGCTTATGGCTGTTGTTCAAATTAGAATACCAGAACAAACAGACTTTAAATATGAAATGATGCAGCTGTTCTTATGTATTTTAGTCTTACTGTTTGAGAGGTTTGGTTTGGTTTTTTTTTTTTTTTCAGAATAGTATGTACATCCTGAGTGGTAGATTTTATTTTTTATTTGGCTTTTATAGTCAGGGACAAATCACTGAATTTCCCTTTATCTCAGCAGGTTGTACATAAAATGGACAAAATGTTTGTCTTTATTCTACATAGATAGGAACTGCATTCCAAATAAATATTTCTACTCAGTATTGTGTTGGTTAGCACAGTGAAGCTCTTGGCTTGCTTCTATAGTGGTAGAAATACTTGATTAGTGTAGGCATACTGATAGTCTGACAAGTTGTCTCGCTATAGCAATGACATCAAAATGTTTGTCATCTGTGTCTTTGAAGAGATACCCTATTTCCATAATTATAAACTAATGTCACTGGGACAGATGGGTGTTTTTGTTAAATAGACTTTCTGTTTTTCTCATACAGACTAACTAAAGTTGCTCAACTGTTAGCTGCGATGCATACACTGGAATCCCAGATGTTGATGCTGAATGTTACTGATAATTTCCTTTCTCTATTTATT
This sequence comes from Chroicocephalus ridibundus, assembly GCF_963924245.1. Classification (NCBI taxonomy): domain Eukaryota; kingdom Metazoa; phylum Chordata; class Aves; order Charadriiformes; family Laridae; genus Chroicocephalus; species Chroicocephalus ridibundus. The sequence continues at coordinate 27,585,669 of NC_086290.1, forward strand.
AGGACCTGGGCCTGGATTACTATGTAATAGGAGAATCATTTGAGACATCTGTTCCTTGGGATAGGTAAACTGTGATTATTCTTTAGAATTGCTTAAAACTTGTACTTGATTTCATTCAAATTATTCCTAACTTATGCTTGCTCATGGGGAAACTTAATTTAATTTAGGCCCTATGTGTATGGGAGGCTCCCTGGTGTGCCTCAAGTCTTGCACCTATGTGTTCTTGCTAAAGTTGCTAGTAAATTACATGTAGGATTTTGTAAATGCAATGTCCCCAAGCATTCAGTAATATTTCTACTTAGGTTAGCTTACTGTAACAACAAATTCAGGACTGGAAATTGACCAGTTTAGGAAGCTGGACAGTGGTGACAATAACTGTATTGTATGATGAGCAGCCACATCTGTGGGATCAGCAGTATATTTCAAATGGAAAAGTTGGTAGTGAAGAGGGAAAAAAAATTACTTAAATATATTTAAATATAAGCTTTTTCTTTCCTCGGTGTCGTGGTCTGGGCACCCAGTAATGCAGGGAAACGAACTGAAAAGATAACTTTTGCCTAAGATAAATCTTTTTCCTAAGCTTTTATCTGTTAGCTGTTGTTGAGAAACACTTGACCACAACAGAGTTTAACGTATGAAATAATTTTGGATGCTATGTCCATTTAGTAAGCCTGAAACCTCTTATGCAGGATATTAAGTGATTTGAATCAAAACTTTCCAGTATTTAATGCAAAGTGGAAAGTGTGCAAAGTGTGACGACTTAAGCTGGTAAGCCTTATCCTTGCTATTGAATTTAGTGGTAAGTTCCAGCCTCTGCTTTGAAGATTGGCATAGGATCTTAAATGGGTGGCAGAAACTTGAGGACAATTTTAATGCAAAATTGCTCTTTATTTAACTTCCTAGATCTTGAAGTATGCTAACTGCTTAGTTGCCAACTTTGGTTTGCCCCTCTCTCATTTCAGGAGAGAATGACTTTAAGAACATATTTGAAATTGTTCTCACCTATCCTGCTTTAAAAAATGTTTTCTACTTTGACTCACAAGAACTATGTAATTTTCCATAAATCAATCAGTTACCTTATTCCGGACTTGTTGAAGATAGCTGAATAAAATATTTAGCTTTACTTGCTTATTCACTAAATGGATAAATTTCTCTTGTGTATTATTTCTGTCAATCTGCAAAGTAGTTTTAAATATGTGTAAAAAGTCTCAAAAATCTGATTTGTATATATAGCACTGCAGACCTTTGTTGGATAACATATAACTAAAGAAATGGTGATTTGAAAAACAGTGATTTCTTTCAATTGTTCTAGCACTTTGCTTGCACCTGGGTCTGTCCTGGAAGCAAAAAAAAAAAAAAAAAGTAAAACAAGTATAGCTTATGACAAAGTTCAATAGTTCATTGCCGTATTAGAACTATAACATTTCAAGCTGGCAAACTAGTGCACAGCTGGAGTATCTCCAGTTTTGGCCTTGCAACATACCAAAGGTGTGGTATTGGCAGAGTATACAGGGCCTTAGAGTTCTCAAGCATTGTACTATGAGCTGTATTTGTCAACTACTTTGCCAAAAAATTCAGGCTGTCTTGCTGAGAAAGTAAGTAAAGACATATAGAAACGGGTAACCTCCACTTTCCCTTGAAGACTTTTGACTCCTAGTTCTTATGGAAAAGAGCTTTCATTATGTACTCTGCTTCAGAGTAAACTTGCTATTCAGAAGTACGGAAAAAGCAATACTAGCAAAGTCTTGATGATGAGGACTATTTTATTCTTAGAACAAAATTTAAGCTACTTAAAACAGGCGATTGCCTTCAAGAACCAGTTTTATTAGATTATACCTTTTCAAAAAGATTACCAAAGCTGAAGTTGTGTTATTTAGGACATTGTATAAAATCATATACTAAGATTTTATATTTTAATGTGTTTTCTGTTACAGGGTTTTGGACCTCTGTAGGAATGTAAAGGAAAGGATAGTAAGAGAATGCAAAGAAAAGGGTGTTCAGTTTGCTCCTCTTTGCACCTGCAGGTAAGCCATGCAAAAACTTAATATTTTTTCATGAATCTTTGATAATAAGAGAACTAAGGAAGAGGTCATTAAACTTGCTAGCTAGTAGGTAAAGTGCATCCGTTAATAGCATTACAAACACTAGTAATTCTGAACTTCCTCTTTAACCTGCAAGTGGATTACATGCAAGAGTGAGTAGTTCAAGGGATTAGTAGCACTTGATTAGTCTTGAAATTTGCTTATATGCACAAAACTCAAGTGTAACAACTTATTTAAGAGCTTCAACTCTGTTATAGCATTGAGTCACTCATGAAGTATGAGCAAAAAGGATACAAAACTATTTTTAAAAAAATGCAACTTTTTAAAATAAATAACCTTATGAATTGTGTAATGTCACATAGTGGCTGGCTTAATACCATAAAGCTTTGTTTGTAATGCAGTTCTCTTCAACAGGGTGACACAGACTTACGATGCAGGTGCATGTGTCTACTTCTACTTTGCCTTTAACTACAGAGGAATTAGTGATCCTATTCATGTTTATGAACAAATTGAGGTAATGTATATAAGAACAATAGTTAAGGGGGAGGGGGAGAAGCTTGTGTCCCATAATAAAATATACTGAACCCATTGGCCAAGCTAACTGAATTTTGCAGGAAAGACCTCAAAATTCTGTCTGTAAAGCTTTGATCACTAGCAGCTACGGAGAGAGGTGCGCTCTACTAGTGCACCAAGTAGAGGAAAGACTGCAAGGTGACTACTTCAGACATTCAGTAAATGAACACTTATTACTGAAGTACAGAAAAGCTTGAACTGGCGTTGGTTTTTGGATGGCAGAAACTATCAACTACAAAACCCAAATCCATGGGAAACAAGACTTCCTTAGTTCCATTATATACAAAGTTACTCTTTTCACTTAATACTCAATTAATCTTTAAAATACATGGTAAAACTATCAAGACTGTACTTTATTAATAGTGCTGCATGTAGGGAATAATGAATGTGACGGTCTCTGTCATGCTGTTTCAGAGAATTAACTGCTATGGTTATTTCTGTTTGGGCCTGGATAAGTGCTTGTCAAAGTCTGCTGTGTTGGACTGGTTGCAAGCTGCTTCGACATTTACTAAAAAGCTACAGAATAACTCTCTGTTTTAACACTTTGGCTGGTGAAACACTATCCTTACCTCATTAGGGGAAACTAATATCCTTGTTACCGTGAAGATGTAATACTTAGACATAGAAGGATATGGCCAGACTGGTTTTCATCCTACCTTTTAGTTCATATGCTAAAGCTTTAGCACCAGAAAATTGCTAATAAGACTGTGCAGAAATAGTCTATAACTAGGATATCATTCTGCTCATGTTTATTCTTTAGCAATTTCTCTTCAACTTGGCAAGCATAACTTTACTTGGATGCAAAGTTTTATCTAAAAGTTGTGAGGCTTCTGTGCTGTTGAATCTAGGGCACTGGAGAATGTAATACTTAAGTGCTTATTTAATGAGACTTTATTAATAGTTAGATATTGCCATTTATTGGAATTAGTTAGCTGTGCAATCACCTGGATGCATGAGTTCCATTGTAGGTGACTAAATTCAACCTACAAAGTGAGTTTGCCAACCAAGTACACGCACTCTGTGGCAGACTGAAAAAATCTCTAACTGCATAGGTATGGTTATATACATTATTCCTAAAAAAAGTACACTTTTTTGAAAAAATGCTTAGTGCTTCTGCTTAGGAACGCTTTCTTTGTTACAGCCTTCTCAGCTGTCTCACTGTTCATAATCAGAGCTGCATGGGAAAGAAGATTCTAGAGCTTGAAAGCATTCAAATATTTCTTAACATCAAAATTTAAATTTTGTTTTCTGCCACAAACTTCGCCCATGAAAGAGTTGTCAGTTGTAAAGTACCTCACTTCCTCAACTAGAACCTTGGAGATCTGGGTCTAAACTCCGGTCTGAATAAAGATCTTGAATCACTCTGGGGAGCCTGTTTTCAAACAACTTTATTGCGATTTCCTTTTCAATAGGCATTTAACAATGTTCCAGATGAGCATCCCAGCCACTAGACTGTTTTAGTTTTGTCAAGGAGGAAGTGATCCAGAATATTCCGTTCTGGAATAATAGATTTGTTATAAAAGATGCCATTTTAAATGCCTTGGGTTTGATAATGTTTAATTGGAAAAAAACCCCACGTTTATCTGCAGACTTGAATGAAATGTTTCTGTACTGTGTACCCTTATTACTTCTGAAACTTTCCATACACCTGTGTAATGTGTATGATAGCAAGTATTGCACTGAAAACAAGTATCTTGTGTGTTTGCTGTTGAATAAATATCTCCTCTTTCCAATTTAGAGGGCTGCTAGAGAAGAAATACTTGCCAATGGAGGAAGTCTGTCACATCACCATGGAGGTAATGTTCTCACTCTAATATTAATCTCTTTGATACTACTAAGTATTCATGAGTACATAAAGTAGTTCATAATGTAAGTTGGAAAAATATTTCACAGGCATTAACTGAAATTACTGGGAAGGGGGCAGGAGTCTCCTGGTATTCTTTCTAGAAACTCTTCACCTGTTTGTCAGACTTTCATGGGAAGTGTCCCTAGATGTGATTTACTTGATATCAAGTCACACAATGCGGTGTATTTATGAGCACCAGCTTCAAACCTTTGATAGGAAGTCTACAGGCTGTTGGAGAACCTGAAAATATAGTTGATCAGTTCGTCTTGAGCAACTTTTACTGAACCTGGTGTTAGAGGTATATTCAGTTACAAAGACCTGAAATGAGACTTTCACAGTTTTAAGGCAGCTTAGTGTCCCTTGTGGCTAGGTGGATGCTGCTAGACCTAATTCCAGAGCACTTTGTGAAAGTATCTGCATAAAAGAGCTAGTGGCTTTAAATTGAGCTATGTTACAATTTACCATTTGTTGCATAATTGATGTTATTACTGGCTTGCTGTCTTCTAACTTCTGATTGTTCAGTTTCCTCTCTTGGAGTTAGGGAACTACTTGTCCTGAGTTACTAGCCTCTTTGCAAGCTATCTTGTGCTTTAATATTAAGTTTAAGAACCAGTGTCATGTATAAGTGATACACTTCATATATCTGATGCTTCACATATGCTTTTCCCAAATATTCAGATAGCCGAATTTGATTGCATGTCTCCTATATAATACTGTAAACTCGGTCAGGAAGACTTGTTGGGAAGTCAGTTTGATTTGTGTAGCTATCTTTTAACTGGTTAACTTGCATTTCTTCCTCTTTCTTGGGGAATTGTCTGGCCACAGAAATAAGAGCAAAGAGGAAGAAGTCTGATGGTTTAAAACTAGATTAAAATTTTGTAATTCTAAGAAAGCTCTATGTGGGGAAAACTGAAGGGCATAACCTGCGCTTTAAAACATGTTGGTGACTTCCTGGACTTGAAGCTTTTAGCTAGAGCTGTTCTCGGGCATCTAGCTCTGTGACAGAAACTGAAGTGGACTCTGCTTTAGCAATATCAGGATATTGAAAGACGTGTAGGCGATGATAACGTGAGTGAAAACAGTTTCAGTATTTTTTTGTTTAATATGCTTTTATTGTCCTCTGATTAAATCTTTAATATGGTGGTATAGTGGGCTGGTTAATTCTCACACATGGGATGTGGAATTACCCCCTTGATGCACTATTGCGCTCTCCCCTGCTGTGGCAGCTGTATTTTACTGTGACTAGCATTTCAACTATTAACTCGCATGCAGCTGGAGCTTGTCACATGTTTGGATGTATTTGCCCTCACCATATGAAACCTTGCTTGCAGCATATGTCGAACAAGAAAAAAAAAAAAATCTTATGTAGCATTTTCAAACCCTTGCACACGTGAACTTTTTGACTCCACAGATATGAAAAACTTGGTTTCCATTAGACTTCTTATGCTCCTGTTGTGTGCACGACTGCCTCTTATACTGATAAATATTTTTTGCTTTGAGTGCTTTTGTCTGGCAGTTCATTGTGTACGATATTAAAGATCCATTTTTTCCAGTGCTTAGTAGATGTGCTGCTGAGAATTAGCCTAATAGTATCAGTTTTATTTACTGACCTTCAGGCCTTGTCACTCTTAGCACTGCTAAGACTGGGCTATTGTGTGGGGTAAAAGAAAATACTGGTGCAATTTATTTTAGTATTTGTCTTGTAATTGTGATTAATAACAGTTGTTTTCACTATCTGGAAACAGACAGGCTGGTTTGTCTGCTGCCTACAATCACACTGTGATAAATGGAGCTATTTTAACTCTGGTTTTGTGTATCAAAGAAAACAGATGTAGTCTGGGACTTGAGGCTATAGGAAATACAAAGCCTGCTTAAGTCAATCTTCATACACTCCTTGAGTGAAGAAGTGGTCATATGTGACAGTTTGAGATGTGCAAAGCGCTAAATTATTTTAGATCTGGGGAAGTATTAACTGCAGGTAAACACATAGCTACAATCTACAGTGAGAACAGAAATCATTACACCTTTAACTTTATGAAGAGTAACTTCAGAAAGACTTGACTTTGGATTCTATTTTAATCTCAGTATCTCTTCTCTCCTCCCCTCCCTCCAGGCTAATGAAGAATATTGTAACTTTTAGGCAAGACTCACTAAAGGTAGCAATACTGTCAGAAGATCCTCCCCAACGAATTTTGAGACTTAAAACTTGTATCACTTTTATTTATTAATGGATTATATTAAAGGTCACACCTTGCAATACGTAACAACAACAACATTCCAACAAAGAAAATGCAGAAGTGTATTAACACCACCCTTGTACAGCAAACATCTCCTAGACACAAGAAGCTGTAGCAAAGCCAGACATATGTATATGTGTAATGAACTTATCCTTTCAATGTAACGATTGTATTTTGGGGTAGAACATCCATATTTTTTGTTTTTATAAATCTGGATATAATTTCTTTGATACTTCTTAAATGACTTTGTCCATTTAATCAAATTGTCTTTCCTTTTTGAAGTCTTTCTCACTCTTGACTTTCAAATATTTAAATCTAATTTTTAGATGTCAGGAATGGCATCTACTTTAATGTTAGTATTTAACACTTGATAATGTTTCTGGATTATGTTATGAACAGAACTTACATCTAGGAAGAATCTGAGGCATATGTGCTGCTAATAAATATACACCCAAAATACATAGCTGATCAGATAGGCACTTACATAGGGGGAAATTCAGCCATTCTCCAGTGCCTCAGAAACTGATCCTTATAGAGGAGGCTATCAGATTTTTTTGTTATGATCCTGGCAATTTTGCCTAGATGTGCTAGGTCTGTTTCTCACTAAATTTGTTGTTAACAAACTGCTGAAAAGCTTCTTAGTGGTTTTAAAGTAGCTTCTAATGTGTGACTTCAAAGTGGTTTCTTTTGCCTTCTTTGTCCCTTTTAACTAATGCTGTGGCATAATTTGTGACTTAGTAAAAGTTTTTGAAAGGTATTCAGGAATTAGTTATCCTAGTTGTAACATCCCTTGTCTTCATTTCCTACATGAGATTTTACAGTCTTGATTACAGTTTTCATCTTGCCTTGGCTGTGTCCTGCCCTTATAAAGGGATAGTGCACATCTCTGAACGCAGCTTTGATCCTTCTGCTTTTCTGGCCAGTGAGTATCTTTAGATTTGAGAGTCATGTAAGTAAGGGTTGCTAGAGATGCAGTTAGCTTCTAGAAACTTAACATTTAAAAAGCAGCATTAGGAATGACAATTTCTTGTAGACAGAAGTAAGTTTAAGTTCAGATAAATGATTCTTCTAATTATTTAGGGCAAGCCCTAAAACCACTCGTATGATGTATCACACCTTGCATTCCTGAATTCTTGTTTCATAGAATACATGCTTTCTGTTTTTGTATATATAAAATATGTGCTGAGGAAGTACCAGTAGGTATGACTGGGGTATAAATACAACTATAACCACTTTGGGGTACAGCATCAGAAGGGAGCTGGCTGGATTTAGGCCTGATCCCTTCTGTATTACCATGCTAAGCACCATGCAAAACTAAGGAACAGTGTAAAAATTAATGATAGATTATTTCCCTTGCACAGAATGTTCTAATTAAAACTGATTACTTAAGGAAACAATTATCAGCTTGTGGCTTTGAGGAAAATACCCCTATTTAGCCACTTAACATAATAGAACTAATTTTCTTCCACTTTCTAGACAGATTGATTAGAATAAAGGTTAACATAGCCCAGCTCCACAGGTTTAGGTATAGTATCAATTTCCTGCCAGTTCATGTAGGAAAACTTAACAGAACAACCCTGCCCTAAAAATGCAAACACCAAAACCACAAAATACCCCACTGCCAACCAACCCTAAAAAAAAAAAACAAACCCCAAACCAAAACAAAAAAACCCCAGTACTTCCAGGGATGGGGCCTGGGGTGTTGTTATATTATTTTACATGATGTAATTGTGAAATAATATAATAACACAGTTGTATTTTTGTCCTTGTCTGTTGAAAGTTGTAATAGAACAGTCATCTTCAGTGTCTTTTCCAACAAATAAATGCGAAGGACTTTATGATTCATCAACATAGAACTCAAAAGTACTTAAGTTGTTTAGATATCAAATGAATATATGCCAGGTGTTATGGTGATGCAAAATGTTAATTATGTTGTAGACTTCAGGTACACTGCTCCAATGTACTCCAGCGCTACCACAGTATTAGATTAACGCACTGACCTTTCTCAGTATTGCAGAGTTCTCTCTGGAAGAATAATAAAACATTAAGCATTTTCTAAAAGTAGAGAGGTGCTTTCCATAGAAACAACCAGCTTCAGGAAGAGCAAGCAACAGCTGGAAGAACCCCATCCTTCTTAGGACCTGTTACTGCTTCTCCTATTGCAGAGCTATTGTTTTGCAATAACTGCCTCTTGGAATTGAAAGGGCTGGAGCAGAGGAAGTCCAGGGACACGTGCAGTGCCACTAGAGCCTATTTCCACTGGGACCACACGCTGATATAGATCTGTTCTGTATGGGTGTAGAGTTATTCCTGGGATCCATCAGCTACACTAAAACTTTCCTTACAAGCCTGTTCATGTGTGCCCAAGTACTTCATATTCCAAAAGTGAGAAAACCAATTGCTGCCTTCTGTCTGCTAGCTCCATCCTTAGCAGCCAGATTTTTTTGCAGCCATCCAGATGCATTTTCAAAGATGTAGTGTACATCTTTGAAATATATAGATAAAGTGTAGCCTTTATGAGCCAGGAAAGCTGTACTCCCATTTTACCTTCTTTGTGACCAGCAGGTATGTGCTGTCCATCTAATGCACTTTTTGAAAAATCATGCACATAGGAAACTGTTGTTGCTTTTGGCAGAGAATGTAATGTCAGTGCATGTTTGGTTGGTTGGTTTTTTTCAAAGGGTGGGTTCTACGGGAGCAGCATAGAGTATGGTTGCACTTCACCAAAGTGTATTTATTCCCTAACAGATTAAAAGGGCATTGGGAGCATCATCAACTCTTCTAATGAAACCAGCTGAGGGCTGGACCAGCATCTATCAGAATTAGGGAAAAAGTACTTATCCAGCTCACATGTTTTTCTTTCACGTATGGACTATAATGATGATAAAACTTGAAAATACTGCAAAACCAAAACTGGTGTTGGACTGTCTTTGAGCGTTGCTACTGAACAAGCTTCTTGGCTTTCTGGTCTGAATACTTTGTGTGAAGCAGACTCTCTGTTATGCCAGGGTGTGTGTACTCTGTGATAGCTGGGCTTCAGATGGAAGACTTCTGCCTTCCTAGCAGTGAATGTTTTAAAGCATTAGACTGCTCAGCACACCTCAGGAACAGGGCACTCGCCGCTTGTAAAACTTGAAAACTAATTCTGTTGCACTTCATCTTGGATAATTAAGGTGTAAGCTTAGGTGTCTTCAGAAGAATAAGATGGAAGAAGGAAGGCTGTATTTGTTTCCAGTTGGGGCAACAAGCATTGTAATGGCGTGTACAGATGAGTTGACAAATAGCTACTACAAACTGATCGTACAATGCTATGCTGATTTGAGAACCTTTTTAATAATGTTATGATGTAGCATATAGAATCAGGTGAGTTTGATCTCAGTTTTTAATTGAGAAAAGTATACCATGCTGAGAGCACATAAGGGGTAGATGCTTGGCTAAAATCTGGTTCTGTGCACTCTTGTCAGTTCTATATAAATGGCATCATCTAGGGCTAAAACTAAAAGGTTTCTGTAGGCTAGAAGTGGAAAGGTGGTTTTCTCTAGTCCATGGTAGAGGCTTAACTGAGACCTTTTATTGTTGGGGAAGTTAAGGCTTCCTTGAGTCCAAGGCTGTGCTTTGCCTAGTCTTAGAGGGGAGTTAGGCAACTTTGCCACTTGGAATTATTTTTACATTCATGGTAACATCTTCTATTATTATGGTATTTTCTTCCTCCTTTTCCCTTCTCATTCTTGAAGCTAATTGTCCTATGAGAATACTTAGAGGGCAGCACTAACCTGAAGTGAAACAAATGTAAACATTGCTTTTCTAGGTGGTGCTCTTGTCTGCACAGAGCCTTTCCTTCACTTGCTCTATTTTCCATTTAATTAGATGGACCGTTTTAGAATTCTAAGAGCCAGATTGCTTCAAAAATCCCTGTATATCTTATTGACGTGAGCAGTAGGAGTAAGGGCTCAACCTACTGTTATCAAGGGGTTAAAATCTTTTCATTGAACATGTTTGTGAAGGACTGCTGGTAACTGTAGTACAGCTTTTTTTTTCTTTACAGTTCACTAATCAAATGTATGTTAGATTTATTATTGCAAAAGTATAAACCATAGAAAATTTGACAAGATAGATGTGTAAATTATCACTTTGACAGAACTAATGATGCACTCCAAGCACCTTCTGTTTTCCAGCACTTGGTGAGCGACTTCATTAAATATGCAACGCCTGTTTGGTGCTGCTCAGACAGTAGTTCAGTTCCTTGTGGAATTGCATTATTACTGGAGGTGTAAAAGAGGCAGGCACGCTAGCTGTTGGGCATCCTGCTGTGATTCTAATGTGCTCCATCTTGTTGGAGCAGTTGTTTGCAGTCTTTTCAGGACAATTACATCTATAACCACAGGACACATTCATTGAAACTATATTACAGATAACAGTTGAGAATGGTAATGACTGTTCTTCAGCTGCTTGTGTAAGGGCCAGTGTGAGTGACTTGACGTGATGGTCAAGCCACATCAATGATTCTTTTTATGTAGTAGTATTAAAGTATCCCCAGATAAAATTCGACTACATCAGCTTGCTCAGACAGTCAAATTGTAGTGATAGTATACTTACAGATGGGGATTTTTTTTTTTCTTGAGCTGGGCTGCAAAATACAACTACAGTTCCCACCACATGACAAATTCTTTTGTCCTTCAGTTACAATCCTTGCTCTTGACATGCATGCTGCGAGTAGCTGTTTTCTAGCAAACTGCAAATTTCATTCTTTCTCACGTTATTTGCTTTTTCAGTTGGCATTGTGACTAGCTCATATTCCTTAAGGTATAAACAAATATACTCCATTCTCCAGAGGTGTCTGTGTAATTTATTATTCTGATGGCAGTTTGATGGTTACCTTGAGAACAGGGCACAAAAGATGGCTTGAATGTAGCTTCAGATACTCTTAAAGCATCTGTCTCTCAAACCTTTACTATATCGCATCATATTGACAAATGGATTGTGTTTCAGGCTGACAAATTAAATCCTGTAGTGTGTTTAACGAAAAAATGCCCTTTATTTTGAATGATCTGTTAAATCAGAGTTGATGACTTGGTTAATTAGTATGTGAAGGTTCGGCCATTTAATAGGGCTATTGTGAGACTAGTGAAACGAGTTCTCAAATGGCTGGTGTTTCAGCTTTGCTTTGTATTTGGTATGTGTTGTGAATATCCGTTTTTACATGGGAAACTAAGCTCTTGTGTAATGGTAGGAGCAATTACCAGCCCGTGTAAAAGTTTTTAAATGAAATAAGGTATTTTGTTGACTTAAAACTAGGCTTTAACCCTTCTTCTTAGAAAACTTTTTTTTGCTATTTAAACCCATACTGTTTTGAGTTATGCTTTCACTTTAAAGCAATCGGGAGGTGTGGGGTTCTGCTTTTTAGTAATCTCCTCTTCAGTTTCCTACTTAAAATGAGTTTGGTGACTTTTTAACAGTTACTACCAATTCCCTATTTTAATGGAACATGTGATTTCAGCCCAAGCTTCATCTAAATTTCATAGTTTCTAAAGAAAGTAGACAGTGTGGAACACAGTCTTCCTCTGGGAGTATGCTGAGCTTAATGAGCTTGATAGTCTGGTGGGCTCAATAAATCAAATAAAGCAAAACATTTCTCATTTTTGAATAAAAGCATTTATCACACAGTGTTTATTCATTCATGGTCACAAGATTGATTGGCTCCTAGAATCCTGCCATATATTGAAACACTTTGTTTTTGTTTTTCCAGTAGGCAAATTGCGGAAGCGCTGGATGAAGGAGAGCATCTCTGATGTTGGTCTGGGAATGCTGAGATCTGTTAAAGAATATGTGGACCCCAATAACATCTTTGGAAACAAAAATCTTTTATAAAGCCCTGCACAACATGATGTACTAAAACTTCAAAATTACTGCTGAAATTCCTCCACTTTCATTGTATTGATATCCCAGTAATCAAATATAACATAGACTAAACTTTAAAAACTAGTAACTTACGTTTATTTTTGCCACCCCCTTCCCCCTCCCCCTAATAAAGTTGAAACATCACTGTTAATGTTTATGGATTTTTACTCACAAAGTTCTTAACTCTTTAAACAACCCACCGGGCACAAAGTGTATTACCAACCAGGAAATGCAAATCTGGTTTTCCAAGTTTGGGTAGGCAACACAGCTGACAGTATTTTCAATGCTGGATACTGCCAGATGTGTCTTACTAAACCATCCCCTGCAAGGAGAACAAAGACTGACAACAGTGTTTTCTACAGAAGCAGCTGCTCAACCCAGCCTCTTGCTAAAGGAAAGCTGCTAGGAGACAGATGAGGGAACACCAAGGAGTACTTTCTGTGCTGAAGGATTAAGTACATAACAGACTTGTAACCCGTGAATACTTAAAGTACGAATGTAGGCTTTGATCAAAAGAGACAAGTCAAACTACTTCTAAAAACTCAGTAGTCTCCCACCGTAGTACTATTGGAAAAATCTTACACAGTTGAGGTGTTCTGAGTTGTATTTGCATTGCTGGGATAATCTTAAATTAATTGTAGGTCAGTCACTAAATTTTGTACAATGGACATTTCTCACTGTATGTTGAAAACAGGTTTGTAACAAAACTTTGCCTTCATCTGTACTTCAGTCCTAGTGTGTATGGGTTTTGCTCCTGTTTTGGTTGTTTTGCAGAGATGCAAAATATCTTTTTCAGAAAAAAAAAAAGTTTTGCCTATTCAAATGAAACTGCCCAGCACTGTCTTTTGAAACAGTCTCAACGGTTTAATAAAACACTTAGGTGAACAACATACTGTCATCCTGTAAGTGAGATTTCCCACTTTAGTTTTGTACAGTTTCCTATGGCCTTTATGAATCATTTATTTACTTCACTAGTAGCCACAGTTTTGTCCATTTAACTTTCAGAAAAAGAAATATTTTCTTGATCGGTATCGTGTGAAAGTAAGCATTTTTACATTGAAATTTGAATCTTAATCAGTAAAATGAACTAAAAGTATTTGTCAATACTCATGATCCATTTTTAAGGTGGGTTCTTTTCTTAAAGCAAATTATCCAACTTTTTGATAATTAATATGTATGATTGCATAGGATAGAAAAAATACAGACTCCTTTGAGGACACTGTCTCTTGCCAACTGCTTCATAGCTCTGTAGTGTCAGTTTGGACACCTTTTGTATTGGTAGTGCCCTTAATGAGGAGAAAAAGATAAAACTGCATTTTTGTTTTTTAACTATTTTAGTATATTATGTAATTAGCTCTCAGTTTTGGTCATATACCAAAAAAAGTATAAAATGCTTGAAAAATGCTGCATATCTGACAACTTTGAACTAGTCTAAAAATGAATTTCAATTCTATAATTAAAATGATCAAAAAACATGAAGACTAAAAACATCGGTTTAAAATGCATGTGTCAAGGTACTTAAAGAAAATTTTTTTATGATCTGCAGGTCATAAAACAGAACGTTAATGTGATATTTGCAATGCAGCTAGATTTATTTCGAATGGTCTTTGCTTCACAACATTTCAACGTAAAAATCTACTCTTTTGTATTTATGTTTCTGGCCCTCAGAGTTCATATTTCAGCCACAACCAAAACGCTAGGTGTAGCCTGTTTTAGGAAAGTTACTCTTAGCACTGTGGTTAAGTGTTCCTTAGGTACACAACGGTGTCTCAGCAAAGTGAATCTGTACATGTTTCTGCAGAGAACTTCCTCGGCTCGCGTTGCTGCACGATGGTGACTACATGGCCACAGCTGGCATCTTGCTGATGACTTGTATAGAGACCTTTCTAGGAGTTGGTAAATATGAAGGGTGTTTTTGTGCCTCAATGAAAGTATATGTCTAACTATGAAGAATCAATTTCGAAGGAACATATTTGAAGTCTTTTTGCAGAATGACAGCGCAAGCAGAACTAAAACAAGTAGTCACAGCTCGGTAATACCAGTCTCTTAAGATTTTGACTTAAAGTACTACACAGCTCTACACCATCCTTCCCCATTCTTAGTTTTCTGACTGTGGTTTCCCTATCCCTTTTTTTGTATTGAAATTACACAGACAAAAACTCTGTACACCCTCTATTTCCGACCTTTAAATAGCCACTGGCTTCTGAAGTGATTTAAAATGCAGTAAAGGTTTTTACTGCATGTCAATTGTCCTATGGGAAGGTGAAATAACAGGCTATGAGGGTCCCAAAGCAATGTCTCTGGATAGCTCTGAGGAAAAGATTAACTACCAATGTAATGGATATTTTTTCTAATGGCCACCCTATTGCAGTCTTCCTAAATATTTATCTGTCCTATGAATGGGTCAGAGCTTAGTGAAAGTGTAGTTGAAATGCATTACTGATTGTCTTTAACTTCACTTTAAATTCATAATTAAACTAGAGAAAAGCGTAATGCAAGTTCAGAAGACCTAGATACGCACAGATCATTACCCATTTAAAAGAAATATTCCATTTTATAATACTAAATTCTTCCACCACTCTTCCCTTCTGTATTCTCGATTTTCTTTCTAAAGACTTCACTTCCCATAGCTGCAGCCTGTTCAGAGATGGAGTTTGATCCATGAACATCAGAAGTGTATCTTGGCATAACACGTTACTTTTTCATTTGCTTGACTATTTGGCTGTAAGTTACAAGCAGTTTTAATTAAGTTTGTCATGACTTCCAATTACAGTTTCTGCTCTCTTTGAAGGAGGAAAGGTGCAGAGTGAGTAGGGCTTGACTGCAAAATGTACTTACATTAGAGAGACTTTTATAAAGGTTTTTATAAGAGAAAGAAGGAAATCTGTTAGAAATCAATCCAGGGTCTAAATCTTGCATTCAAAGAAAAAACATGTCTCCTCTTGACTTGACTTACAGTATATTGGTTGAGTTAAAGATCATCTTTGCCTTACAGCTGTGAAGAGAGGCCAGGCCAAATAGTTCTTCCGTAGCAATGTTAATTAACTGAAACCAATTTCAAAGGCAGGGATACATTAGCACTGAAATCCAGAAAACACAATTGCTTCTCAATCTTGGAAATGTATGTTTATCAAGGTTGTAACTTAACTTTCTGCAAATAAAGCCAAACAGTGTTTGTCATTTTAGTGTGAGATTAACTGTAAAACTTCAGTTGTAATGTTAAGAGATTATAGAACCTTATATTATTAATAAAAAGAAAATGGGCCTAAACAATTACGTGTTTCTGTGCTGAAATTAAACAAATATATTCTACTATCTTGTCATCTTTGGTTCAGTTTAATTTGGTGGTGAACTCTTACCTAAGGAAAACTATTAGGAAGGCTTTGGTACTTGCAGAGAGAGATGAGATTGAATTTGTAAATGTATGCTAACAGAAGCTCTGCTTTTGTGTCCCAGATAAAGCAAAATAGGAAGATGAGGGAATATGAGCAAAGGAAGGCAAAGCAACAGCTGAACACCAATCTACTCTGTTCAGAAATTTCACTTCCTCCGTATTGCCTGTTTGGGCAGCAAGGGGACCACATTCAAGTGCTCTTGGAAAGTTCTCTTGGTATAATACAGGAGCATCCCTTGTCTTACTTTGTTTCCCCATATTCCAAAGACCTGTTGTATTAAGCTATTGCAACAGGTACAGAGTGTCCTGCTGCTGCACACATGTCCCATTTAAAACCTTGTTACAGGTCCTGGAATCTGCTTGACTGTTCCGTGTGCAAGACTGTACCACATGGGAGCAGAAGAGATTTCTCGGTTTATCTGCATTACTCCTGTAAAGCCTTTATGCCCTTTAAGCTAAAATGGCTGAAATTACATCTGGCTTGAAAGAGCTGTTGAATTGTCTTATGTTGATGCAGTTTCTTCAATGAGTATTATTCAAAACTGCAAAAGTCATAGTATGCAGGAGAAATAACGACATAGTTTAATTTGTAGAACTAGAACCATTTTCCAATATTATTCAAAAGGTTTTTTGTGTGCTTGTTCACAGGAAGGAGAAAACTAACCTGACAGTCAAGCATTTTATTTGTGTTTCTTCTGGATTAACGGCATAAAAATGCAGTATTTTTACTTAGATCTAGAAAGTCTCAATTTGAAGGAGACTTTAGATGATGATTTACTTGTCTCAGGATGACAACCAGATCTCATCAGTGTTCCCTTTGTCTAAGTAAGTCTTTTAAAAAGTTGGACCTGAACTTGCAGCTGTGTAAACACTATAGGCTCACTGTTTATGGTTTTCTAGTCCCAGCACTGACTCTGAATTCCACATTACCTTTAACATAAATTGATGTCTTTCCCTAGGCTCTTTACGGAGACCAGAATTGGCAGGTGGTCGCTTTGTTCATGTTCAGCTTTAAGGTCTGAGCAGAGGTAGTCAAAGGTATTTTCAAAAATGTTTGCCACACTGTCTTTTTAAAATACTGTTGCTGTCATTTTGAAATTATAAATTCAGTTTTGAAAATATGTGGGGTAGAATACTTATCATATCTTATTGTTTCTTGCAATATTTACCAATACAAGTGGCAGCAAGAGGTACCTCTACTGAAATGCTGTGAAATGTTTCATTTATGAATTTGTAACATTTGTTACATGGGGATGTAACAGAGTTTAAATGAATTTATTTATTGTAGTGCTATAAAGCGTCACAGCAGCCCTCTAAAAGGTAAAATGGAAATGCTGGTCGCAGAAATGAAGCTGTAAGTATACAAAAAGGTGATGGACAAAACCCAATGATGTGACTGTAATCACGTAAAGTTTAAGCTGATGCTTCTAGAACTTCAGATCAAATTAGGAAATAAGTGAAAAAAGTTTTTGTTTAAAAACCATGTTTTAAAATTAAACTATATTTCCTAATGATGAAGAATGTCAAATGATTGTTGCAACTTTGCAATATTATGTGTCTTGTGTGGCCGTCCTCCCAAGATGCTTCTACAAAGCAAAACATAAAGTGGATGGTCTCAAGAAACAGGGCCTTGAAAAAGCTACTCCCATTTCAAGCTGCTGGACAGGCTTGGCTCTGTTCCCATGGGTGGTATGGACACGCTGAGCCTGTGGATATTTGGCGTTGCTATTACACCGGTCAGTGCCTGCTCAGCAACATAATGTTCAAAGCGATTTGAAGGCAATGAGTGGCATTGATGTCTCAGATGAAGTCGAGCAAATACTGAAAACATAAAAGGGGCAATTTGCGAATTTCAGGTATTCATAAATTGGTTATCGATAGTGGCATTGATAAATGCAATCTTGACTAGGCACAATCGCGAGGATGTGGGAGTAATGAGAAGGTACAAACACAGCCGTTGACCTTTCTCCCTCCCAGCCCCTGGCAGCAGCCAGCGGAGTTTCCTGTCTCGTTCTGTTCCTGCTGCTGCCGAGCAGGAAATCCTGGCTGCCCAGAGGCGAGGGTTAAAAGCCCTTCTGAAACGTGAAGTGACACACACGCTCACCTAGCAAATACATAGCAGCTGGGTAAATACGCGTAGAGATGAGGCCATAAAAGCTGGTCATTAAGGAAAGTAAATCTGTCTAATGTTAGAAAGCAAATGCAAGGAAGACGTGGGCGAGCTGAATGTGGCATGAAAATCTCAGGTTTAGAATGACACGTGTTGACAAGACTTAAGTATGACACCGACCGCACTATGGGCTTAGAGCATAGTCCCGGGTGTATTTGAAATTTGTTCCTGGACTCGCTTGGGACAGAATTCTGGGTTTAGCCTAATTTGCTAGGAAAACAAAGCAAATGCAATATGCAATGCTTAGTTTACTCCTCATTCTTCTTTCTCCCCACCAAAGCGTTTGAGCTTGATGGGCAGATTCAGCCAAACTCGAATAAGATAGTCTCAGTGTATTAAATTCTTGCAGGTTTTTGTGGAAAATGCCAAAGCTAATTTGGACCAGCGAGAAAGATAAAAGCTGAAATGTCAGCTCGACCCTTGTGAATACCGGAGAATCCATGTGGTAAAAACAAATATTAGGGTGTACATCCACTTAACATGGCCAGTGTGCTCTGTTCCTCTTGGACCCTTAAAATACTTTGGTGACTGGGTCAGCCACAAGGCAAACTGGTCTTGTTAGCAATGCTGCTTCTGGAAGTACAGGGCAACGCTGTGCTTCCAGTCAGTTTTCTTTTTAATTAAGATTTTCTTAATGAATGAAGGTGTTATCTTTCTCTGTTCATGCTTCTATGTTATGCCCAAGTTCTCAGTTGTGCTCAGCTTTACAGGTTAGCATATTCTAGCGCAGGAACATGAGGAACAGAAGCTGCTGGCTTCCTTGAGGTGGTATTGGAGCTCAGCTTATACATGCAGAAGTGCCTCAAATGGATTGCAGTTGGTAGCCTTGCCCTTAAGAGGTGAGATCCTTTTAAAGCATAGCATTAAAAACAGTCTGCAGGGAACGAGAACAAACTGTGAAAAGGGGTTGGGGAGAGAGAAGGGGAAAGAGAAGAGATGCTGGAAGAAGACAGCAATAAACTGGGTCTGTACGTGTGTTAACAAAGTCCTGGCTGTTCTCCGAGTGAAGAGTTGCTCGAGCTTTACAAGCGTGGAGTCCTTCCGTGTTGCTACCCAGTGCGTGGTTGAGGAAGCAGGGTTTACTGCCTCAGAAGGAGGAGATGAGTGACTTCTGCCCAAGGCACAGTGGAGAAAGGCTTTCGAGAGGGCTTTTACTCCTGTGCAACATGACGGTTAGCGTCACAACCTGGAAGGTGGAGGCTGTCCATCTGCAAAGCTTCAGCAGGCAGCACGGCCCATCAGCACGTTTAATAAAAACTTCTTTGTACAACTTCACCTGTCTGTTGCATGACTTATTGCTAATGAAATAGTGACCAGGAAGCAAAGAGAATTGCTAACAAGGAAAACAGAGCGAGGGCAGTGCAAGCCAGTGTCTTGCGCATATGGCTAAATTACACTGAAATGAACATCTGGCAGCAACAGCCAGGCAGAAGGGACCTGGTTGCTATAGAGAAATGATAAATTTAGGATGGTAACAAATCTGCTGCCTTGGTTACAATTTAGTACTTTTTTAAGGCCGATGAGAGGAAATCACTATCTCTTCATTTGTAGAGCTGTGTGCTGCTTTGCGGACATGAATAAAACATGACATTATTTCCTGTTCTTTTCAGTAGCTCCTGTAAGACTCCCCTACGTATCTGGGCTTGAGTAGTCAGCCTTCAGGTGTTAACAGCTGCGAGTTTGTGTGCTGGCCTGCTCAGCCATGCTACAGTGCTTTTGGTCCTTCCACCAGACCTCTATCACAGCGTGATTTAACATTATCAAAACCAAAATTATCCTTGTCACTGTTGCAGAAAGGATAGGCTGATTATTATCTGCTCCTTTGAAAAAAAGGTAGAAGAGTGAAAGCGTTGCTTTAGTTTCCTTTTTTTTTTTTTAATCCACATGCTGATATGCTACAGCTGCATAACATACAGCAAAGCTAAAACAGCTGTGAGTGGTAGGGTAGGGAACCTTGTGATGAATGATGCATTTGTGATGAGTTACACCATTGCAGAGACACTACAGCAATCGGCAAGACCTCCAGCAGCCAGAGCACAAGCACTTACTACTGATGTTGAATGCAAACCCCCTTTACCAGTGAGCTGAACAGGTTGCATAAACTCAGGGACTGGTCTTTAGGAGTAGGTGTGCTTGCATCCATTAGCCTCTGTGTGCAGAGCTGCGTGTTTGGTGCTGGTGCTTAGTGTCCTTAGTCCTAACCCTGATGTTACACTGTGAGTCTGAGTGATGGGATTTGCTCCTTGCTTGCGAGTAAGCCCTTCAGAAACAAAATGGTTGCATGCGTTGCCTTCCCGGGAAGCTGGCTGGGGAGTCGGATGCCAAGACAGCAGAGGTTTGCTCATCTCCGGCCAGGCTGGGCTGCCTGGGTGTTCAACACACGGAGAGCTTAGCTGCCTCACAAGGGCTGTGTTCATCCTCTCCCTTGGCTAATGCCTGCCATTTTATGCCACGTAAAATGCTTTTCTTGCTCCAGCTGTGCCTATTCTGGTCCTGAGAGAGGCAGCTTTGTCCTTCACACGGCTTAGTCCTGCCCGAGCAAATCTCACCTGCCTTTGCCATGTCACGCCTGGGCAAGCGCACCCCACAGGTCCTAGCAGCCACGGAGGGAAAGCACTTGCCTCCAGGCAGGGAATTTTTGGGGAAAGGAGAAGGAAGCCAGGAACTACTACCCCAGGGCTGCCCGTTTGAAGGATGACGGTCAGCCCTTTCCCCACTGGCGATGACTCGGCCTGTTTCTCCCCCTTCCAACGATGACAATGGGCCTCAGCTGTATTTTTTGTGCCAGGTGAGGAGGAGGCTGGTGCACCTGGAGGCAGGCAGGGGTCGGCCCCCGCCTAGGCCCTTTTCCCCCAGCTGTGGCAGGTCTGCTGGTGGGGAGGTGTGTGGTGAGGTGGGGCTGCAGCTTTCCACAGAGCATCATGGCTGACTGGAGTGGGCAGGCGCTGGTGGGATGCTCCCTGCTGAGGTAAGAGGATATGCTTTGTCAGGCATACTGGTGATTTTATTGCTTCCCCGGCTGCTTGCTGATAGCGAGGGCTTGGAGCAGATGGTCAGTATGGATCGGGGAGGGAGAAATCTGTGGTGGGGCTGCCTGTGGCTGCACAGGGTGGCCTGAGGAGGCCCTGTGGTCAAAGGGGCTTGGAGGTAATGGCAGAGCAGCAAAGGATCCCCTCCTTGGGCCAAAATCAAGCTGCATGAGGTGTCCCCTCAGAGACAGGCCCTTTGGAGAGGGGCTGGGGGGAGCCCTTGCCCCGGGGCTGGGAGAGCCAAGTTTTCCCTGGGGAAATGGTTGCTCAGGAGAAAACCTGAGCCTAGCTGTGCGGAGTCTGGCTTCCTTCGAGGTGTATCTGTGTGTCTGTGGGGCACCCTTGGCTTTTGCTTATGTTTCAGATGTGTTGAGGCAGGGTTTGTGTGTGATGCCTTAGAGTCCTGAATGGCTTAAAAAGGCTATTTCATTTCTGTGCAGTCATATTAGTTGCTTTTGATAACTGTTCTGCAAATCACGTTCTGCCCTTGTTTATAAGCAGCAAACCCGCGTGTATCCAACCTGACTTTGCTAATGGATCTGTGGTTTTTGTGTTGAGGGAGCTTGAGTTTAGCAACTGCTCAGCTGTGGAGCAAGGGCAGTAATTGTTACTCGCCTTTGCAGTCTTGGTGATTTTCAGAAGAAAGAAGTAAAATGACGTATAATCCAAACTTTTCTTGGTATGCTGAGGCTTCTGAAAGCAGGAGTCTTCTGTGGTGCCGCTGCGGGTCACTTGTGTATTACGTGCTCTGGGTTTGGCCTTTAATACACCCCTCTCTCATACGCCATTTCTGGCGAGTTTGAAACATGGGACTGTGAAACATCGACATGCACGCTTACATTTTTGGATATGGAGAACGGCTCCTTTTCAATCTTTGCTGCTTTTTCGAAACAATACGTACCAAAACCAAAAGAATAAAACACTCCTATACGGTGGAAGCTACAACTGAATTTGGTCTTATCCACTGTACCACAGTGATTTGGGTATAACCTGCCTGTAAAACTCCCCAGCTGCTCTAGCTCCTTTCCTGTCAGAAGGCTGGCCATAGAATAAATTAAGAGTACAGAGCTGAAACCAAGATGTGAAATTAAACTTTTATTAAAGTAAAATCAGGCCCTGGATTTATTTTAAAGAGCGAGGCAATAAAAGTGAACATATAAAAAATTGTAATTTAAAATAATGTACATTCTTTTTATGTCATTTCTCTGTTTTCAATTTTATTGGTACAACTGAGTTATATTTACTAAAGTTGCATACCTGTGTTTTTCCAACCGCGTCGGTGGCTTGTGTGTTTGATGCCCTTCACTTTCGGGATGCCATGGAGAAAGAAGGGGGAATATAGTGGGAAAAAGGAAACCACAGAGAGCTCGTTACAGCTCCCCAGTTCACCAGCATCTGGCACCGGTGTGATGGTGGGCTGCCCAGTGGTCTCCTTATTTCACTGCAGGGGAGGGAGCCTTGTGCCTCTGCCCCACCATGGGGCGTCCTACAGCTCCAAGGGCTCCCCAGCTGCAGAGCCCCCACCACTGTCTTGCAGATCGGTGGGGACCCAGCCCCCTCCGAGCAATCTGTGTGTGATGCAGGGCCAAGACGGAGACGGACAACCATGTGGGCAAGGATGGTGTCTATGGGCATCGGGGCTGTTTAACTGTTGTTATTTAACTAGTGAGGTTCAGTGTCCAGAGTATCACTTCTCTGTGCTTCAACGGCAATGGCAGCAGGAGTAAAACATTTGGATTATATCGAATTGATATAATCCTATTGATATTACGGATGAGTATTGTTTAACTTCACTGAAGGTAAAATAGAGGGTCTTTTCCCCTTCTCTCAGGATCTGCTGGGATAAGGAGGGACAACCCTTGTTTCCTTCCTGGATTCTTCTGAATGAGTTATCTTTGCATTGAAGAAACTGTAATTCCTGTAAAGGAGCATTTTCCAGTGTTGCTTTGTGAGCAAGGTTACAAGAGAGGGACGAGCAGGTGTGTAAGTGGGTGAGGTCCATCTTGTACCCAAAACAGATGTTGTTTTTGCCATGGATGCAAAAGGAAGAATCACCTGAGTGTAACAGAAAAACGACTTTAGAAAAAGTATTTAGCTCTGCTTGCATAGTTTGCTCATTCTTTCTCTCCATCCCATTTGTTCGCAGAACTGTTGTCTCAGTCCTGCAAGTAATAATCCCATTCAATTAGCATTGTCTTTGAAGACACACTAATTGTGATGCATCAAGCCCACATCTCACAATCAGTCCAAAATACTGCTCTGCATCTATAGTGGTGCCATCCACAGGTGGTTGGCAAGGTTAGTCACCTCTTTTATAGGTACTATAGTTGCTTTCAAGCACAAAAGTCAGTTTTTCACCTGTTTGCAACTGAAAATTGCCCTATCTGTATGAAGCGTTGGCTAGGCAAAGACTGCAGGGGCAATACGTTTTAAGTTATCAGGACAGGTTTGCTTGGTGTGGATACAACACTGCAATCTTCTTCCAAGTTTGTCGCGCAGGTTACATCAGCAGAAACAATATCTGTGCTTCTGGTGGCAGCTTTCTTTTTTGGATGACAGGGACATTAACTGGGTCTACACTGGCAAAGTTCTGCAGATGTTTTCATGCTCATTCATTTTCCTCTATTGTTGGTTCTCCTGGTGTTTGATAAATTCAAAGAAAACAATTTATCTGTTTCACCCAGTTTATAAAGCTGGAAGGAAATGGTTTATATTATTTCAGCCAGACAAACGATGAGATTTATAATCAAGCGTCCTGAGTCAGAACTGTCCACTCTGGAGCACTCAAGATTCATCAGCTGGAAAATGAACCTGTGGCAGATCTGTGCTTGTGCTTCCTGATGCTCCTGGTGCAGACCCTTCTCCCCTCAAATCTGGGGTAAGCTGCACACTTAGTGGTGGTCTCAATTCGCATCGAGGTAGTCTACATGGAGAATTAATACAGACGAGCTTCAGTAATGCAGCCATCGTGTTGGTAATTCACTCTCTAGTTTACTAGACATAGTTAATATCTCTATGTGGATAAAATATTAAATTATCTACCCTGGAGCTATTGTTTCTCAAAAATTGCACAGTTGCGCACTAGCCTGCAAAGCCAATGTTCTCTTCTGGCGTGTGGGAATGGGTAAGGTTACTGTTTTGACAACAGGATCCCGTTCTTGCCTGCCCCATTGCCATTGCCCTCTGGCCCTTCCGCTTTGGGATGAGAGAGATGCAAAGGATGCATCTGCTGCAGTGCTAGGGCAGAACAGAGGGGGATAAAGCTCTTGCGGTTTCTCTGCTGTTACCAGCATATTGCCATCTGGAAATCACTGAGGGAGCCTGTTAATTCAATTTTATTACTGTATATTTTAAAGACTGTCAGAGAAGCCCAGGGCTTTGGGACAGGTCTTCGTTTTAGTTTAGCCTAAATCAAAATAAATAATAAAATTCTCATGAAGATGTACAGGCACTGTGAGATACTTATCCAACCAGACATGATGAAAAAATAAACTAATGATGTTTTATAGGCTCATGAAAAAAATATTTACTTACCTCATATGACTGTGCCAATAAAGTTTTAAACAGCTTAAAAGCAAAGACAGATGCCAGTGTTCATACCAATCACTTTGCATATGAAAAAACAAAGTAAAGAAACACAATTATCCCAAATTTAAGCTCGCCAAATCCAATTTAAATGTATTAATGTGTGATGCAACATGTACTTGTTTCTCTTCCAAGACAAAGCAAGTTTTGCTACAGATTTGGCAAGTCCCTTGAGGTACAAATGTATATTGGGTAAGATTTTGGATCAGAATATGCAGTTTAGGAATGCAACTAAGCTTAAAATTAAGCTATTTTGTTCTTTGCAGTTATGTTTTTAAAGATACATCTGATACACCACTAGCTGTTAAAGTTTTGCTCACCAAAAAGAGAGGGCGCTTACAAAGTAAGCATGTGAACCCAGCTAAATGGAGCCAAACGCTATGGTGAGTACAGGTATATTTAAGTGTTCAAGTGTTTTAGGTGTTTGCCCAGGAAGTATAAATGCCTAGGAAAATTGGGGAACGTGAGCAAATCATCTACCAAGCACAGTATTCATAAAGTCCTTGCTGCATGCCAGAAACAACTAGTTTTGGTTGTATGTGTGTTTCTTAGGTGGGAATTTGGACACAGCTGCACTTCTGCTGTGATTTGCATTCCCTGGTAAAAAAACCAAAAAGCTAGATTGGTGGCTCTAACGTAAGGAAACTTTGGAATTAAAATTTACCACATGGATAGCTCCATAAATAAAACATCCAAGTTTCGTCTATACAGCAGCTGCCAACCCAGCCCCAGTGAATGCAGCGACGAGGCTGGTGAGGGCTCAGGGTGGTTGAGCAGGGCAGAGTTCAGGCGTGTGTGCAAACATACACATATGAGCATAAAATGGAGCCTTTGATAGACGGTACCAAGGAGGGAAAGTTTTGTTTCGAGGATGGAACGGTTCATAAGAAAGATGGAGATACCTAAAAATGACCAATTCAACAGGTTTGTGGTACTGAGTACCACACAAGTACATATCTTGCCTTGCAGCATATCATCACTATTAGCCTTTCTCCCATAGACTACACCAAATAACTAACAAATTTCCATTTTCTTGAACTTGGTCTCCCAGAGAAGTGAATACATGATGTGCAAATATCAAAAATGTACAAATCAAAAATGGGAGAGAATGTGGTCTGGGCATCATGAGCGAGCCTGGATGACTGCCTTGGAGACGGACTGGCATTCATGATAAGACAGTGATAATCTTAACACCACTGAGAAACATATGGTATACTGATCTGGAGCTGAACTCGAACTTTGAATAAGCTAAGCTTCTCTTAGCAGTCTACTCAGGAGCAAGCATACCTCAGCTCTTCAGATCTTCTCTGGATCTTAGTTCTGGCTGGGAAAGATCCCTATATCTGATTTATATCTGGGATGAGACTTTCATAGGTCAACACGTTTCTAAGAACAATAATTTTTTTTTTCCCCAACTTGTTTATTTTAATTCAGACCTACAAACTAGCTTGTAAAACAGCATGCAAAAACTTCCTAACATATTCCTGCCCATGGGAGATCTGGGTAGATGGCTTTTATTTTTTTTAAATCAGGTTTGAAAATATTTAAGCAGCCATGAATGTGATCAAGACTAACCGCTATGCAAAATGACTACTTTCAGAGTGCTGACCAGACCTCAGCAAGAATAAAAGGTGTGAGTTCTGTTAGGTGATGCAAATCTGTTGTGAAAAGACTGACAATGCTTATGATCTTACCTCTTTTTTTATTATTTTTTACTTTTTTTTTAACCTCTTCCCTTAAAAACAAAACAAAAACCAAACCAACAAAAGAAAAAACAATGAAAAAAAGGGAACAAAAAAAAATGTAAACCAGAAGTGCAACAAAATACATCAGCGTATGTCAAATGAATGCAGTAAGCAGTGACTGGAGCAGAGACCTGCCTGGTGGGCTCTGGGTCAGGCCTATAAATCAATACAGTGGGCGTTCAGGGTGGCATATGAGCCTTGTGGTCCCTTCCCTCCTTCACATGTACGTATCATTATTTTCTCATTGGCCACCCTGGACTAAAGTGGATGTTTCTGGCCCCTTTTCCAGGTATGCCCATTACTGTGAGTGCTACGTGAGGGTGACATTAGGTCTGTTTCCTTCCTGAGCTGCTTTCAGAAAAACTCCAACCTTTTTATCATTCGCAGCTACAGCAAAAGCTGTCTTCACGCTTACTGGCAGAGCCAGCAACTCCATTTCCTAGCACTTGACCTAAGCACTCGCTGACCAAGGAAGCCGCTGCTGTCTCCTACCAGCCATGCTGGAAGGGTCAAAGATCACCTTATGACTGTGAAGGAAGTTAACTCTCACTTTAAAGCCAGGTGGTGCAGGTTTGAATGCAAAGAGGAAAGATGTTAAAAAACCAAATGGATCATGGAGTATTGACTTAGAATTGCCAGACTTCTCTGTTCTTAAAAAGCATTTGCTATTATTGCCACCATGCAGCAGCCAAAGATCAGTCTGATGTTGTTATTTCAGTTTTCTGAAACGCGTATAAGGTGTTTAAGATTAGCACAAAAGTTTTAATCACAATTAGCAAGCTGCTGGTTTTTTGTTTGGTTTTTTTTTAGGTTTTTTTTGACTAAATGCCTTTCAAAGTCTTTATCTTCATTTTCACATTGCCTGCATGCTGTACAGCAATCATAACATCTCAGAAGAAAAACCGAGCTTATGTTAGTGTACCCTAGAAAAGTTCCAGCTGGGCTTGGCAAACTTATTCCATCAGTTCTTTTACAGGGTCCGTCATGATCTGGAGGAACCTTGGTCAGAGAAGGAGGAGGAAGATTCCCAGTTCGCTTAACCTTTGGGCTTTCTGGAGGCATACCAGCAGGAGTATTTATTACTGCTGTTTGTTTTGAATGGCCTTACTAAAGGCCAGCAACTCCTCAAATGTTTGGTGGGCGCCTAGCCTGGCCATGAGTAATGCACTGTGCGTGAAAAACTCTGATGTAAATTCAGCCCGCACAGGGCAGTTCGCTATAAACATGAATTCACTGTCTTCCCTTCTGACAGTTATCTTTATCTCTCTCGTGGATTGAGCCAAAGGATTTGCTCCAAAGATCCCAAACTCTAAGACATTCAAAGTCTCTGCACAAACACTGCAGTTCAGGGCCATCTCTTGATCACCGCTGGCCTAGGCAAGAACTAGAGGTGTACCATGTGGTGCAAGGCTGCAACATCAGAAGAGATTGTTCTCTTGGAAAACACCTGTGAAAAAGCCTCAGCTGAAAAGAAGAACTAGCCCATTGGGTTGCCCCCCTCTCCCTATCCCAGGTGACAGAGAATGTCACCTCTCTTGACGAGCCCTTCAGTTTCACCACAGTTGCTTCTAGGTTTGTTCTCCGGGTCTCTCCCCGTGCCATGGTCCCACTGCCAACAAGGCACGCAGCCCCCAGGAGGACATTTCCTCTCATGGGAAATTGCACTTCCCATGCAAAAGCACAGGTCCACGTCCAGCAGCTCTGCTAATAATTGGCTCTGAAATAAGGACTATCGATCAATTTTTCCAGACTGACCCTTCCAAAATTTTAGGATGCCTTCCTCCCTTCATGTTATATCCTTCTTTTTTTTTTTTTAAAGTAATTGAGTTTGACTTCTCTTAGTTACCTTTTGGTGGTTTGTTGAGCTTAGCTTGGTTTTTGTGTTGTTTTATATGAAAATATAATTCTTTCTGTGGGTGCTCGGTTACAATTATGAGGTGTTAATGGGCCCTGGCAGAGCAATCGTGTCCTGGAGCACGTTAGGGTTTGCTTTGGGCCTTTATTTCATTTTTTTCTATGCTACAGCTTGAATATGTGTTAGTTTGCTGTTTGGTTTTACCTCTCTCCCATTGCTTTTTCTGGCTTTTGTTTCTGTTCTGCCAGGCTGAGAAGTTTAGCAGGATTTTTGCCATGCAGAAATACAGCCATGTGGAGTCCTGAAGCAGCGTTGCCTGTAGTTTGCTGACAAATACTGTGTTTCACCAGGGAATGGGCAGAATCACTCTGGTCCTAACTTTGTTGTGTATTTGAATTTGTTAATGCCAATAGATTTTACTGTTTCTTTGCTCCTTCTTGAGCTTCTTCTGTTTCGGTTCATTATAAGGATTTGCTCAAAAATTAACATGCTTGGGCTGTCCGTACATGTGCACTTTGTTCTGATCTGTATTGTAACTTCCCGTGATCTATGGCCCCAGGCACAAGGAACTGGCAAGGAAGAGCCTGGAATTGTGGTTTGGCTACAGATACCTGGTTTAGAGTCCTGTCTCTCTTATTAATCTGCATTATAGACAATAGGCCAGACTGGTGCAACTCCACCGGGCTTTGATTCAGTGACCCAAAATTTATGCCAGATGAGAATCTGACCCAATGTCTTATTTTTAACTGAGGTAAAATTTGCAGAGAGAGGTAATATCTTTTATTAGATCCCCTTCATTCTTTTGAAAGAGATGGGGGGAAACAGTTGTTTTTGGGCATGCAGGCCCCTTTTCTGGGAGAAGCATCTCTATGAGGATGCCACAGAAATTGTTATTACAGTCCATCTGCAGCAAAAAGACTTTCAGAAAAGATGTATATGAAAAAAAGCGTAAATAATGCTGAAGCACTGAGCTCTCTTTCCTGGGTCCTGCCCTCTTCCCCGCACTGAGCCCTCCCCTTTTGTCTTAGCTGTCTTACCTGGGGAAAACAAGACTTGTGGTCATCTCTCCCCAGAGCTGACAGTCTCCTGTGCAGCCGGCCCTATTTCTTCTTATAGTTGATCTGTTTGTTAGGGTTGGTGTGGGACCTGGCCATGCCTCCCTGGCAGCGTTGCTTCTCTCTTCTCTTGAATGAAGGAAGCACACAAAACCTTCTCGTTGGGTTTATGTAAGTGGACTGGGACCTGGGACTGGACCTTCTCCACCAGGTCCTAGGACGCGTCTCGGTTTGTTGTGCCGTCACATGTCCAGCACTGCTGTTCACATCTCAGAAGTAATGGGAGGCAATTAGAAAATGTGAATTTGGATGTACTCTCAGAACTATTAACTTATGAGCTTTTCAAATGGGACTTGCGAAGAAGATGACCAAGACTGTTTGAGCGAGTGTGCAGTGCCAAGTCCCTCTTAGTGGGCCTGGGTTCAGCCGTGGGGCACCACAGAGAGCTTTTCCTGAGGGCATGGTGAAGTGAGGGCGGCTGTGTCTTTTCTCCAGACAGACAGAACTGCAAGGTCAGTGTGTGTGAACACCAGGTGTAGGTGTGTGATTTTGGTTGTGAGAACAACCGATATGACAGACCCCCACAAAGCAGAGATGCTTTCAACTGCCTTTCAACATTTGTGTGCACCAGGTGCTCAGAGTCCCATGTATAAGGCAGGAATTTCATAAACCTCCTTGAGCAAGGAAACCATTTCCTCAGTTCCCCTAAGAGCAAGAGAAAAGAATGCCTTGTCTGGGATCCTCATCGGATGCTGCTGGTAGGTGTCCCAGCCAGGCCCGGGCCAGGGCCCAGCTCTACAGAAGATTTACCACTTGGTCTGTCAGCATAAATGCATCCCACCTTTTCCTTCATGATTTCTGACACCCTGGTGGAGTTTGCTGCAGAGATCATGCTTAGGTGTCTCCTCCGAATTGGCTGAGTGTAATAGGTAAAATGATGGAGGGAGTTCAGACTTAAACACAGAGGGTACAGGGTATAACAGAAGGAATAAATCTTTGTCCCCCCTTCCTGGCCAGATGCACTGTAAGCCTGACAGACTTATGATTTTTATATGGAGAGCAACATATGCTACGGTTTTTATTTCTCCAACCATTAATCAAAGGTATTTTGTATAAACAATGTAATTGCCAGCACTGGCCAGCCTGGGTGGGCTGACGGAAAGGCTTTGCAGTTCTCTACAGCACAGATAAGCTTCACCAGACACTAGCCCTGGTAGCCAGCAGCAGCTGTAAGGACCATACGCCAGCGCCAGTGGGTGTGCACGGCCACAGACTGGGGTCCAGCGTCAGTGCTGGCAGGGGCCAGCAAAGCTGCATTTACAGCTAGGCCAGTGTAATGCTGCTAGGACTGTGAACATTAGTGTTTTCAGCCGAGACAAACCCTCTTGCGTCTGTCTGTGATTTTTGTCTTCTTCAGGGGTTATAGCCTGGGTTACGCCTGCTCATTTTGTTGTGATACCAAACCTGTGATTTTTCTTTTCTTAGTTGCACCAAAGAATGTAAAACTGCAGAAAAGGCAGCTTAGTGCACATTAGCAGGCAAATTCTTGCCCGCAACCCAAAATACAGCTGGAAAGTAGAAAACTAGAAATTCTAAGAGGACTTTCCCTTGGTGCTGGAGGCTGGGGTGTGATGGGAGCCAAGTGCTGCATGCGGAGGTGGGTGCGACTTTTGGGCAGTGGGGGTGCCTGCTGGCAGTGAGCCGGGACGGAAATGCTGGGCTGGAAGCCTTTTCATGGGTCTTCTGACAACCAAGCCACATGTCCTCTTTGCCTCATATGAGTCTGTGGGAGAGGAATGGCAATACAAGGTAGTGCCGCTTGCATGGAGCACCTTTCTCTGAAGGACAGGGAGCTTTCAGGCTCTGCAAGGGTGCCTGCTGTGAGCAGACGGTGCTCGGACAGCTTATGGGGAGCCAGCAGGAGAGGACAGCAAAGCTTCACAACATCAGAGTTATTTCTTGAAAGGAAAACATTTAATTGTCCAGTTTTATGCTGCTATTTGGCGTGGTGGTCGTTTATCTCAAAGGACTGTTTCCAGGCTGCTGATGCCAGGTGATGTGAGCTGCAGCCAGGCCAGGATTCTGGTGCCAAGGTGATTTTGAATAGCAGCCAGCATGAGCAAGAAGCGCCAGAGTGATAATAAAATGCTGCTTCTGAAGGCATTTCCAGGAATTAGCAATCCATTTTAATTTAAAGAAATCTGACAGCTTTGTAAGGGTAATTTCTAAAGCGCTGGGATAGATCTACCCAAGAGCAAATGCTCTGATTCTCTCCTCCTAGAAATATTCTTTGAGGAGTTTAAAATAGTAGACTTATGGTAGGATTAATGCACAGATGGCACCAGAAACTATCATCCGTATTACGGTGACAAAAATCATGCATCTTTGTTATCGCTATCTTCATCTATTGGGAAGGATCCCATCAACTACATATTATCTCTTGACTCCTGTAGTTACCAAAAGCCCATCAGTAGCAAACAAGGCTAATGTGAGGTGTGAAATACACCACTGGGTCACCAATCCTCCCCTTGCCTAATTCCAGCTGTTATATGGCGTTAGTCTGTTTTGGGAGTGGTGGTTCTGCTATTTTTAATTTCCCTAGAAATCGTCATAAAAGCAGGGGACAAAGGGAAATGAATTCAGCCATACAAATTGCTCCAGCACAGTTGCTCTTGCATGTTTTCTGCTTAATTTGGGCAGCTTTAACGGATTACAGAAAACTTAGAGTATACCAAGAGAGATCGGCCCCAAGTCGCAAATTTCAGAGCCAAATGTTGAGGCCCAAAACCTGGAGATTTTTAGATAGGGAGTTTTGATTTAGACAGTTCTAGAAGTAAAGTCCTTTCTTGCACTGGAGCCAGGCTTGCATTCCTCACCATCTCAAAATTTAGTGCTGGTTACTTTGTGGTGAAAGCAGAGTTATATTTTGCTGGTCTTGAAGTGACTGATTTGCTGAACATCAGGTGATAGAATTTGCTATAACAGATTGTTGGATCGATGATCTAACACGCAAGGATGCTGTTACTGACAACATGTGATGATTCAAAGGCAACAAACATATCTTGCTGTGCCATCTCTTAAGGGAATAATTTCTTCCTGACACTTCTAGTGATCATCTTACACCATGAAGCATGAGATTTGATTACCGATACTTTAGCATGCATAACTACAAAGGTTGTTATTTTTAATGGAGTGGACGGCGTGTCTCACGAGAGTTATAAACACATCATGTGTGTTTGAAATGCGATTGTTGTGATTTGGCTGATTCTAATACAGAAGGCTTTGCACAATTAGATTAGTTGATGAAAACACAGCACGGCTCAACAAATCAGCAGGATCCACAGTTAACATTTTTCATGAAGTCTCTACATAAGGCAGTTATTTTTCCCCTCAGTAATATGTCTATCTTGAGTAGCAGCAATTTCTGCTGAGAATGCCAAGCTTGGGAACAGCGGCACGGAGTTGGAAGTACCAGAAATGTCAGTTTTGTACGTCTTCAAGTGAGAATTGCAATGACAGGGCATTATGATTTGGAGTGACCCACCAGTTACGTAATGAATTCTCCATCACCCTTTTGGCCCTCTCTTCCATGGCGGTAATTTTGGCCAACTACCTTGCAAATCAGAAGGATTGGTCTTCCATGACCATCTTCTCATGCTATTTGTAACCACTGCTTCAAAAGCCAGTATGACCTGACTTCAATCTTTGCATAGGTGTTTCAGAAGTACCAACACGCTAAAAATCTCACACACTGCCTCGGGAATTTTCTACTTTGCATGTATGTATTGTACAAATGCTCTGTCTCGGATTAAACAACCAGTCTTACTCTAAGCTCGAAGGCTGCACAAGAAGTAACCTCCCTCTGTTTGTTTTTCTTTTGATTCTGAAGTCTTATATGAAACAAAAGAGATAAAATAACTTCAGAATGGGGTATTAGCACAAGTTAAACCTATTTTTCTGGTATTGTTTATGAATTATTTTGGAGTGCAGATGGTGTGGGATTTGCTGCCAAACTGTACTCTCTACGCAGGATGACAGTAAAGGCAAGGACTTGTGTCACTTTTGATCCCATACCTGGTTCTATAGTTTGGATCCTCAGAGAGATCAGTTTGAGGCTCTTTACAGCCTGAGTGCTGGATTTACACCCTATCTGGTGTGCCCTGCCCACAAAGCATGTATGTACGCTGTGTCAAAACGTGCTTTTGTGATTAGACTTTGTATTTTCACAGTGGATTGTTTTTCTGAAGCATCTGTTGCTATTACTGGATGGATGCTTTTCCCTCTTGCACAGTAACATTGAAAACTCAGTATAGGGCTGTAAAGGGTGCGTATTTTTATATATATTTTACATATATATATATATATAGGGCTATATAGGGTATACAGTCTTGGTATAGGGCTATGCTTTTGACAGATATGTGACTAAATTCTACCTTCCCCTTATTTCAAGATACAAGCAACTTTTAAGTGATGCCAAACATTTGACTTATTCTATGTAAACTTATGGTGAAAGCATATCACAGGCAGAAAACAGGAAAACTTAAGTTCTTGCTAACACTGATGCTTCAAAAACTGGGTGGGCATCTTCTTGGGAATGCTTTCTGTTTAAAATGAGCTTTTGAGTTTCTAAGTGGCACTTTAAGCTAACAGACAAGTCCAAAGAATATGGGGGACCTCGACTACTAAAAAATCCTCCCGCTGAAGATAATGTTCTCATCAATCTTCAACATAAGGTAAAATCGTTTAGCATTTGGGTTAGTTCCAAGTCCAGAAGGATGTATTTCTTTTTCATCTCTTCTTCTCAGACAAATGATCCAAATGGGAAAATCCTACATAGTCCTCTCCTATACACTCTGATTTCAGCCAAAACCTTAAAGCCGGCCATGGTTACTGTGACTCACAGCACTCTTTTCATGGCCCCTCTTCTGCCTCGCCCATCCTCAAAAAATTAACACACCGGAATAGATGAAGTTATTTTAAAAAATTATTTAAAAAAATCACCTTTTCCTTGGTCTTATCACTGGACCAGCATAGCAAGAAAGGAAACTGTTGGTCCACAGCTGAACCCTCTTCAGCTCCTTTTCAGAGCCGAATGTGTGCGGATCTGACTGTGCTCTCCACCAACACAGATTTTTAGACCTTCAATTTCAGTGAAACTGAATAGAAGTTACAAGCTACCCACTCTTAAATATTTATGTAGTTTTATCGGGCAGTTTTTTCTCTCTCTTCACCCCATCCCCTGTGTTTTTTGATGGCTTTCTTGTTTAGTGCTTTTTGGATCCAGTCCCTGAATTTATAGATCCCAGGGGAATATTTTACCCACGTGTCTGCCTACCCACCCCACCCTTTGATTTTTACAGAGACCTGTAGCAGTGACTGCATTTACAGTGTGGCAAAACGGAATTTAAAAACAAATTGAATCACACCTTGTGGCCACCACAACTCAATCCAAATGCTGCAAGTATGAGGACCTTAAGTTATTATGCAGAAACCCTTATTTTCTTCAAATACGCAGACCAAATGTTCTGTGTCTGTTTCACCTTTTCTTCGTTTCACCTTATTTGAAATTAGAGTGACAACGGATATAGAGCATGCCTGTCTGCCTACGTCTGGCAGGATTTTGTTCATCTATGATTTCATATTGCTTTTTTAATATTGTTGATCAGTGATAGCTTTATTTCTGGACCATCTAGGGGATACAGAAGATGCATTACGCCTGACACAGTATAACCAATGCAGTGGCTGAGCTCACATTCATATGAATTTACCAATAAACTAATGTTGCCAGATGTATGCAGAGAATTAGGAAAAGCCAAAATTTAAGACATCTTGTAACCATGTTTCTTTTCCAGACTGGATGTTGAGATGAGGTATTTATATGCTATCTAAAGTAGGTGAGAAGTAAGGCAAGTGGTGTTAAGACACGCTACTTACAATGCCCTTCTGGACAGCATTTTAGTGGATTTTAGGTGGGCAGTGGATTTCCCATTGAAGGACCCTGTGCTTTACTCTTGAAAGGAGACTTGTGTGCTTCTGGACCACCAAAGCAATATTGGATGGCAATTATTCTCTCCTGGATAGAAGTGCGATTGAGAGATTGCTAATATGAATAATCTCGCCCTGTGTTATCACTCAAACCTTTCCAGTTCACACTAATAAACATGCTTGTACTTACTATGGCAATACTAACAACCACAGGGGAAAACCCAGCCTTTTGTGCCGGAGCATAGTGTTAAAAGTAACAAGCCTCTCTGCCTGTGCCCGTGTGGTTTAGCATTTTGGACTGTTTCATTAACCACTCTTTTGACAGCTTCTCAGCTGAACAATGGGTAAGGCTACAGCTGCAGTAGGTGTCTCCTAAATTCTCCCTGATGTGAAGAAATCGTGCAGCTCCTCTGCTGTCTCCTTACTATGAAATGCTGCTTTTAATCCCCGGTAAACCAGCTGATTTGCTAAAAGAATTTCTAGTTATTTATTTTTATGTCTTTCATTATTGGCTGTTCATAATCACTCTCAGCCTTCCTAAGTTTCATGCCCTGACATTTTATTTGTTCTAGTTCATATTCCCTTTCTATTGGCTTCAGTTGGGCTGGGTTTTTATTTTTTGAAAGGCACCTGTTTGGCTTGAACAATATCTTGCCGTTTGACCATTTTATTGCTTTCCCCCGTACTTTCCTGCCTCCTTCCCCCCATGCATGCCTCTTTTTTTTGTGCTCTCCATGATTACGTTCAAGTTTCTTAAATAGCTTCCATGCTGAGTCTAAAGATTTTAATTTCCTTACTTTTAAATTTAAAGTCTTTTTAATATCTACCGCACTTAAGCATGAAGTTTCCCTTCCATGGTGCCTGTTGATGTGATGAGCTCCTCCCTGGGTTACCGAGTTACAGCACAGCCTCAGCCCCAAGGGTCAAGTCCTCCCTGACCACCTCCTGGTCACCACCGTCACCTCTCCCCTCTGCTCCAGCTTGGCCCAGGGCCTGGATTAATGAACCTGGTGGAAAACTGCCCAGGGAAGAAAATAAAAGGGAGTTTTCTGCCGGTCTTAGTGGAAGACACAAACAGCTCCTGGTGCAGGATGTGCAGTAGCTCAGTGTTCCTTGCCTGACTCCTTGGACAGGGTTGGGCTTGGTTTCAGGTCCTGCCTGTGCCTGCACAGTACTAGAAGATGGATGGAAAGGTGTGGGATCATCCGATGTATTTCAGAGCATAACGAAACCTGTTTAGCCAAAAGCTTTATTCCTTTGTAAGAGCTGCAGTTGGACTCTTGGTTTGAGGAGGACTGGAAAGTCTTGGGAGAAACTCTGAGCTGGCAGGAGAGGCTTCAAGCCTGTCTGCAGGGATCCCACTGCTAATTACCTGTGTTGTACCCAGACCATAATGCGGTTTTATAGGGGCACAACGAGCCATTGTAAGGATTGCTCCAGCTAATAAAATCACAAGAGCTCTCTATAGATTTTCATGCAGACTAATTGGGATCAGAATATCTGGAAACAACAGAAACCAGTGATATGCGCTGGCTTTTTGTTTTTATTTTCCTTTTCCACCAGTGTTTTCTAATTTTTCTTACTACTAGACTGTAAGTGATTACCCTCGAGGGAAAAGTCAAGCGTGCATCTTAAATCTCCTTTTATACTACTCTTACACCCCAACTTTTTTTTTCCCTCGGGATTGGAATTATACTCCCATTAGGCTGAAATAAACTACCTCTAAATCAAAATAACTGGGTACCTGGCAGTTAGTTTGCACCAATAACCTCCTGAAACCTGATTTTACAGAGTTTATTTGTACCATATGATATTGATATTTGGGACAAACAAGGAAACCTGCCTTATTGCTTTGGAGTAGGCATTTCTGTTTTGTCACCAGGCTTGGTGACTCCAGCTGGCCCCAGTGCAGGAGTGGTGACACCTGAGGAGAGGATAACTAGTGTCAGGAGAAATGATTTTGGAGGGAAAAGCTGTGGGTGCATTTTGTATTTGTCCAAGAATAGCTCAGTCATGTGGGTGAGTAAGTTAAGAAATCAGGTGGGGTTGCTTAGGTGTGTTGTGATGGTGGTGTGCTGCAGGCTTCAGCTGATCTTCACTGGTGTCAAAGAAGTCAGTGGGGACTAACAGACTGTGAAAAGGCACTCTGGAGTATGTGCATCCACGCAGAAGAGTTTTAAGCTGCTCCTTTCAAGCTAGGATGCCTTCGTTTTGCACACTGCTGGTGTTTAGTGAATAGTAAGAACTGATACTTCGAGGCAGAACATATGAATGTAACGTGGTGGAAGGAGGGTGCTGACCTCTCCTACCCAAAACACCATTGGCTTTCGGTGGAAAAGGACAAGCTATTCTTTAATTGTAGTGACATAACTCCAGAAAATTTGGGAAACTTGGAAACTTGGGAGGGTGGTGGTAAAATCTAAACAAATATTTCAAGGTACAAATTCCTCAAGTTTTAAGGCAGCTCTTTTCTAGAGTTCAAGTCTTTCATATCAAAGACTGAATGAAGAAAACAGAAATCTGAGCTTTGCAGAACTGAATCCAAATTGTGCTGTTCCAGCTCGGCTCTGTTTGACTTCTCTCTGCATTGTTACCTTGAAACTATCAAGCTCTATTTTTAGTTACTAATTTATTTTTTGCCATTCTCTAGTGCCAAAGCACAAATTTTCAGCCTCAAATGAATTTTTATAATCAGGTTCCAAACCCCTTAAACAAGTTACTTTATTGAAAGTACCGTCAGGCCTTTGACTGGGGCTTTGCTAGCAGGGGCTGCGATAATACATAATGGTGCTATGAGTGCTGAGGCTGATCTCTATTACTACCCAAAGGAAATCCAGAGCGTAGGAGAGGAGGAGAACTTTAGCAAGTGAAGATTTCCCCATGGTCAATGGGACTGTGCTTGCCAGAAGGGTCCCTTGACCATTGTTACAAGATAAGACATGGGAAATAAATTATAGTTATTTGTAGTGACTCTTTATCATTGCAGCAAAGCGATGGCCAGTCAGGACTGGTAATGAGTTTAGGTAACTCCCTAGTTTTGTTATATTCCTATGCCTGGAGAGTTTATTTAATTGAACTGCTGCGTTTTTATTACCAAACTTTCCAGGCTTCAACATAATGCGAGGCAGTCCATGGGCAGAAGTGTGCTAGGAGAGCACGAAACAGCTTTAATTGTTTCAGATTCCTGTACGCTGTCCCTCCTCCTCCACCACCGCTGTCTCTCCAGAGGTGCCTCTGGGTCGAAGTTGAATTGAAAAGTCATTTAAAGTAAATACTTTAACATGCCTCGGTCCCACAGGCAGTGGGCAAGGTACCAAACTTCCAGGCATTTTAAGAACAGCCTGAGGACAGCGTGCCGTAGCAACGCCACTGCTGGCTGCAATCACAGTTTGCATGCTTTTCTTCACCAACACTGTAATTCCTGCTATACTTTAAACAAGAACAGACACTGTCCTCTAGGTTTCTCTCCATAAGTGTATACAAACCAGGCCAAACTCTTTCCTCAGTCGCACTGAAGTAAATCAGAAGTAATTCCACTGACAACCCTGAATGTCACAGTGAAGTTACACCAGCTGAGGGCAGAAGTTGGACCGCTGCGCCTGCCTGCCTATGTAAAAGCTGTCACTGCCAGCCAAGCTGAAACGCTCATTTACTTCAGCACATGGATGGCATTATTGTTGCTTCAGACTTTGTTTGGGTGGAAGTCAGTGGTTAAACACCTGAAATCTCAGTAGACAAAAGAGAAGACTATAAAGTTTTACGACTGTAGAGTAGGAGATTGCAACATATAGGTTCCATTAAAAAAAAATCAGAAACTATGTTATATTACATACTTTAGAGGTTTTGTCACTGAGTTGATTAGTATGACTTAGTTATTAGCTGTTACTAGAAGCTTTCCACTGAGAAATGGAATTAGAAATACCAGTTGCTGGATTTTTATTCACAATCTTGTTGAATTCATCTCAGCCTCACAGATGCAGAGAGAATGAGACCTAAGGCTGTTTTATACATTTTAGTATTTGCCTATTTCTTTGTGGGGGGAAAAAATGCAATCTGCGGAGAGAAAACCAATGTTTCCTAACAGCTGGGCTTCAGATGCTCACACCAGAGCAGAAAGGGATGAGGGCTGTCAGCCACATTTGTACTCGGGCAGCTGTAATTCTGGGGACTGGGATACTTATTTTCCCAGGCCAGCACTAGTACCTGAGTTTCTAACTCTCTCCAGCACCCCCTAACCTTCTCCTATCTCTTTGGTTTCCCTCCTCTTTTCTCTGCCATCCTTACAATTCTCCTTCACTCTGCGTCCCCTGTGCAAGCGCTGTGATAGCTACCCTGACCACTAGAGAAAGGCAAGGGATTTGGTAAGAAAACAAGGACTCTGCTTTTTTCTCATATGCACAAGAACTCACAGGCAGATTAATGTTACTGC